>NC_138191.1:64799083-65498286 GCF_964194105.1 Spermophilus citellus | reverse complement strand
TTTCATACATTAGACTCAACTGGGTTTTGAACTCCCATTTTTACCCCCAGATACAGATTGCAGAATCACAACTGTTACATACTCACAATATTACATAATGGCATATTAGTGACTGTTGTATTCTGCTACCTTTCCTATCCCCTACTATCCCCCCTCCCCTCCCCTCCCATCTTCTCTCTCTATCTCCTCTGCTGTTGTTCAATTCTCTCCCCTTTCCCTCCCCCTCCCCCTTGCCCCTCATAACCTCTTATAATTTTGTGTATCATTGAAGGTCCCCTACCATTTCCATATGCTTTCCCTTCTCTCTCCCTTTCTCTCCCCCCATTCGTCTTTGTTTACTATTAGTCTTTTCCTCATGCTCTTCCTTCCTGTTCTATTCTTAGTTGCTCTCTTTATATCAAAGAAGACATTTGGCATTTGTTTTTTAGGGCTTGGCTAGCTTCACTTAGCATAATCTGCTCTAATGCCATCCATTTCCCTGAAAATTCTATGATTTTGTCATTTCTTAGTGCTGCATAATACTCAATTGTGTATAGATGCCACATTATTTTTTATCCATTCATCTATTGAAGGGCATCTAGGTTGGTTCCACAGTCTAGCTATTGTGAATTGTGCCGCTATAATCATTGATGTGGCCGTATCCCTATAGTGCGCTCTTTTAAGGTCCTCAGGGAATAGTCCGAGAAGGGAGATAGCTGGGTCGAATGGTGGTTCCATTCCCAGCTTACCCAGGAATCTCCATACTGCTTTCCAAATTGGCCTCACCATTTTGCAGTCCCACCAGCAGTGTACAAGTGTACCCTTTTCCCCACATCCCCGCCAACACTTATTGTTGTTTGACTTCATAATGGCTGCCAATCTTACTGGAGTGAGATGGTATCTTAGGGTGGTTTTGATTTGCCTTTCTCTGATTGCTAGAGATGGTGAGCATTTTTTCATGTACTTGTTGATTGATTGTATGTCCTCCTCTGAGAAGTGTCTGTTCAGGTCCTTGGCCCATTTGTTGATTGGGTTGTTTGTTATCTTATTGTTTAATTTTTTGAGTTCTTTGTACATTCTGGATATTAGGGCTCTATCTGAGGTATGAGGGGTAAAAATTTGTTCCCATGATGTAGGCTCTCTATTTACCTCTTTTATTGTTTGTCTTGCTGAGAAAAAACTTTTTAGTTTAAGTAAGTCCCATTTGTTTATTCTTGTTATTAACTCTTGGGCTATAGGCGTCCTATTAAGGAATTTGGAGCCTGACCCCACTATATGTAGATCGGAGCCAACTTTTTCTTCTATCAGATGCACCGTCTCTGATTTGATATCTAGCTCCTTGATCCATTTTGAGTTAACTTTTGTGGATGGCGAGAGAAAGGGATTCAATTTCATTTTGTTGCATATGGATTTCCAATTTTCCCAGCACCATTTGTTGAAGATGCTATCCTTCCTCCATTGCATGTTTTTAGCTCCTTTATCAAATATAAGATAGTTGTAACTTTGTGGATTAGTCTCTGTGTCCTCTATTCTGTACCATTGGTCCACCTTCCTGTTTTGGTACCAGTACCATGCTGTTTTTGTTACTATTGCTTTGTAGTACAGTTTGAACTCTGGTATCGCTAGACCTCCAGATTCACTCTTCCTGCTTAGAATTGCTTTTGCTATTCTGGGTCTTTTGTCTTTCCATATGAATTTCATGATTGCTTTATCTATTTCAACAAGAAATGCCGTTGGGATTTTGATTGGCATCGCATTAAACCTGTAGAGAACTTTGGGTAATATCGCCATTTTGATGATGTTAGTTCTGCCTATCCATGAACAGGGTACATTTTTCCATCTTCTGAGATCTTCTTCTATCTCTCTCTTTAGGGTTCTGTAGTTTTCATTGTATAGATCTTTCACCTCTTTTGTTAGGTTGATTCCCAAGTATCTTATTTTCTTTGAGGATATTGTGAATGGAGTGGTTTTCCTTATTTCCATTTCAGAGGTTTTGTTGCTGATATACAGGAATGCCTTTGATTTATGCGTGTTGATTTTATAACCTGCTACTTTGCTGAATTCATTTATTAATTCTAGCAGCTTCTTTGTAGACCCTTTTGGGTCTGTTAGGTATATTATCATGTCATCCGAAAATGCGATAATTTAATTTCTTCTTTTCCTATTTTTATGCCTTTAATTTCTGTTGTCTATCTGATTGCTCTGGCTAGTACTTCGAGAACTAAATTGAATAGAAGTGGTGATAGAGGGCATCCCTGTCTTGTTCCAGATTTTAGAGGGAATGCCTTCAGTTTTTCTCCGTTTAGGATGATGCTAGCCTGAGGTTTAGCATATATAGCTTTTACAATGTTGAGGTAAGTTCCTGTTATCCCTAGTTTTTCTAGTGTTTTGAACATAAAGGGATGCTATACTTTGTCGAATGCTTTTTCTGCATCTATCGAGATGATCATATGGTTCTTGTCTTTAAGTCTGTTGATGTGGTGAATAGCATTTATTGAATTCTGTATATTGAACCAGCCTTGCATCCCAGGGATGAATCCTACTTGATCATGGTGCACAAGTTTTTTGATATGTTTTTGTATTCGATTCGCCAGAATCTTATTGAGAATTTTTGCATCCAAGTTCATTAGAGATATTGGTCTGTAGTTTTCTTTCTTTGAAGTGTCTTTGTCTGGTTTTGGGATCAGAGTGATGTTGGCCTCATAGAATGAATTTGGAAGAGCTCCTTCTTTTTCTATTTCTTGAAATAGCTTGAAAAGTATTGGTATTAATTCTTCTTTGAAGGTTTTGTAGAACTCCGCTGTATACCCATCCGGTCCAGGGCTTTTCTTGGTTGGTAGTCTTTTGATGGCTTCTTCTATTTCTTCCTTTGTTATTGGTCTGTTTAAATTGTGTGTGTCTTCCTGTCTCAATCTGGGCAGATCATATGCCTTAAGAAATTTATCGATATCTTCACTATCTTCTATTTTATTGGAATATAGGGTTTCAGAATACTTTCTAATTATCTTCTGTATTTCTATAGTGTCTGTTTTGATATTTCCTTTTTCATCCCGTATGTTGGTAATTTGAGTTCTCTCTCTTCTTCTCTTCGTTAGCATGGCTAAGGGCCTGTCTATCTTATTTATTTTTTCAAAGAACCAACTTTTAGTTTTATCAATTTTTTCAATGTTTTTTTGTTTCAATTTCATTGATTTCTGCTCTAATTTTAATTATTTCTTGTCTTCTACTACATTTGCTGTTGTTTTGCTCTTCCTTTTCTAGGTTTTTGAGGTGTAGTGTGAGTTCATTTATTTGTTGGTTATTTTGAGGAAAGAACTCCAAGAAATGAATTTTCCTCTTAAAACTGCTTTCATTGTGTCCCATAGATTCCGGTATGTTGTCTGTATTATCATTTGTCTCTAAGAATTTTTTCATCTCCTCCTTTATGTCTTCTGTAACCCATTGATCATTCAGTAACATATTGTTCATTTTCCATGTGATGTAGGATTTTCCCTTCCTTCTTTTATCATTGATTTCCTATTTCATTCCATTGTGATCAGATATGGTGCATGGTATTATCTCCACGCCTTTATATTTACTAAGCATTGCCTTATGGCATAATATATGGTCTATCTTTGAGTAGGATCCATGTGCTGCTGAGAAGAACATGTGTCCACTTGATGATGGTTGATATATTCTATATATGTCGGTTAAGTCTAGGTTATTGATTGTGCTGTTGAGTTCTATAGTTTCTTTATTCAGTTTTTGTCTGGAGGATCTGTCTAATGGCGAGAGAGGTGTGTTGAAGTCACCCATAATTATTGTGTTGTGGTCTATTTGACTCTTGAACTTGAGGAGAGTTTGTTTTATGAACGTTGCAGCTCCATTGTTTGGTGCATACAAATTGATAATTGTTATGTCATGTTGGTGGATGGTTCCTTTTAACAGGATATAGTGTCCTTCTTTATCCTTCTTGATTAACTTAGGTTTAAAGTTGATTTTATTCGATATGAGTATGGCCACTCCTGCTTGCTTCCGAGGGCCATGTGAGTGGTATGATTTTTTCCCAACCTTTTACCTTCAGCCTGTGTATGTCTTTTCCTATCATATGAGTCTCTTGAAGGCAGCATATTGTTGGATTTGTTTTTTTGATCCAGGTTACTAGCCTATGTCTCTTGATTGGTGAGTTTAGGCCATTAACATTTAAGGTTACAATTGAGATATGATTTGTACTTCCAGTCTTGCTTCTTTATTTATTTATTTTAGTTTGGCTGGTTTTACTTTTTGGTTATTTTCCTCCCCCTTTATTGAGACACCTCCTGCTGTTAGTTTTGGGCACTATTTTTCAATTCCTCTTCTTGTAGTATTTTGCTCAAAATGCTTTGCAGTGCTGGTTTTCTTGCTGCGAATTCTTTTAGCTTTTGTTTATCGTGAAAGATTTTAATTTCATTGTCAAATCTGAAGCTTAATTTTGCTGGATACACTATTCTTGGTTGGAATCCATTATTTTTCAGCATTTGAAATACATTGTTCCAGGATCTTCTCGCTTTCAAAGTCTGTGATGAGAAATCGGTCGTTAACCTAATTGGTTTACCCCTGAATGTAATCTGCCTCTTTTCTCTCGTAGCTTTTAATATTCTCTCCTTGTTCTGTACGTTGGCTATCTTCATAATTATATGTCTTGGAGTTTGTCTATTATGGTTTTGAATGTTTGGGGTCCTGTAGGCTTACAGGATTTGGCAATCCATTTCATCTTTCATCTCTGGGAAGTTTTCTAGAATTATTTCATTTAATATGCTGTCCATTCCTTTGGTTTGAGTCTCTGTGCCTTCTTCTATCCCGATGACCCTCAAATTTGGTTTTTTTATGACATCCCATATCTCTTGAATAGATTGCTCATGGGATTTAAGCATCTTTTCTGTGTTGACTATATTCTTTTCAAGTTGATAAACCTTGTCTTCATTATCTGATGTTCTGACTTCTACTTGATCAAGTCTGTTTGTAATATTCTCGTTTGAGTTTTTAATTTGGTTTATATTTTCCTGCAATTCTAGGATTATTGTTTGATTTTTTTTTAAGATCTTTATCTCCTGGTAGAGCTCGTTCTTTGCCATTTGAATTTGTTTGTTTAATTTATTTTCAAAATATACTTTTATTGCTTGGACTTGCTGTCTCATGTCTTCCCTAATATTCCTTTCCATTCGAGTTAGGAAGGCCTTGAGTTCATTCCCTATCCCTGCTTCTGATGTTTCTATGTCCTCCTGTAGAATTAAGTTGTCCTGTACTGTTTGTACTCCTTTTTTTCCCTTGTTTTCTCATGTTGTCCACATTACTTTCCAGCTCTATTTGATTGCCGTGTTTCTTCTCTCTTCTATAGGTTTGTTTTGGTTCTGTATTACTCTGTTGTTTCTTCTTTGTGTTGTTAAACTGTGCCTGCTAATGTGGATTCTGCTGGGAAGGAATTCCGACGGCCGAGCTCCAGTGACGTCACTACTCTGCTATGATGGGCCCCAGGCTCCTTGCTGGGGTGTCCTAATGGGGCTGTGTGACTGAACTGTCTCTGTTTGGTTTCAGCTCCCCGTGGAGGCAGGCGGGCAGTCTCCAGCCGCCCAGTATCTCAGGCAGCGGGCGAGTGAACGGTCGCCGGCGGGGGAGTGGACTTCAGCCACCCAGTCGCGCAGGCAGCGGGCTGGCTGTCGCCAGTGGGCTGGCGATCTCTAGACACCCCGTCCTGCGGTCGGTAGCCGGTGGGCGGGCGTTCTCCTACCGCCCAGTTACGCGGACAGTGGGTGAACTGTCGCCGGCGGGCCTGCGGTTTCCAGCCGCCCAGTCGCGAGGGCCTGGCCTCTAGTCCCCTAGTTTCTCCTGCTAGTCTTGGTTTCTCCTGCTAGACCAGATTTCCCCTGATGGCTCTCGGCAGTTCAGACTGTACTCTGGACCTGCCGTTTGTTGGGTGTGGAGGGTGTCTATTGGGGACCCCGGCACTCTATTGTTTTGTTCCCGTTGTGGGGGATAGAACTGTACCGCTTCCTTCCCCCTCTGAAATCCCGTACTCAGCCTGGGGGTCAGTGCGGGCTCATCCAGCAGGATTCCACAGAATTGTAGCCACTTTTCTCCCTGCTTGCTAGTTACTTCTCTGTGGCGCCCCGCCTTCTGTAGCCATGGGGAAGGCCGGGCGAATCAGTCAGCCCAGATCCCCGGGGTCGAACAATTGGCTATTGGGATCCCTGGCACTCTATTGTTTTGATTTTTTCTGCTTGCCCCTCCCCCAGCGCTGGCTAGACAGGTTTTGTTTTGGCTGCTGATGGGAGGGGGAGTTGAAGGTCAGGTGTCTCTAGTTTTCCCTTAGTCTTTATGCGGGCTCACTCTGATACTCCCTCCCCCTGAAAGCCTAGGAGAGCCTAGGAGACACAGACCTGTTTTATTGTTGCAGTCTATCAGAGAGTGGCGGTGGATACTTCAGTTCTCCAAGATGGTGGCCGCTGATTGCCTTGGAGGGGTTTCCGTTGTGGGGGATGGGACTGTATCACTTCCTTCCTCGTCTGAAATCCCATACTCAGCCCGGGGGTCAGTGCGGGCTTGGCCGGCGGGGTTCCACCGAATGGCAGCCATTTTCCTCCCTGCTTGCTAATTAATCGCTTCTCTGCGGTGTCCCCAAGTATCTTTTATTTTACTTAATAATGCTCCCAAAGCACAAGAGTAGTGATGTTGACAAGTTTATAATAATATTGTTGTTGATCTGTTACTTTGCCTAATTTATAAATTAATCATTATCATAGGTGCCTATGTTAAGGAAAAAGCATAATATTTACAGAGATGCTTACTATCTGCCATTTTAGGCTTTGACTATCAATCTTGGAATATATTTCTTGCAGATATCTGAGTACTAATGTATTTGTTCAAAGTCATATGAATTTGTGTTTTTATATAAATAAAGTCAAGTTTTCTGTTCTCATCTCTTCACCAAGGAGTGTATTTGTAAGGGTCATATCTTGACAATTGGTTAATTCATTTTGTCAATGAATGTGGTGTGTGTGTGTGTGTGTGTGTGTGTGTGACATAAAATGCTATATAACCTACTTACTATGGTTTTGTTCTAAGAGATAGAGTAAACTAATAACTCTGTGACAAAGATTTGGAAATCACTTGTGGTCCAATGAATCTAGGAATCAATAGATCAAGGATTTTGATTTATTAAACAGATTGCACTAATTTATCCTTGCAATGAAGTAATGTTGTGCATTTTAGATATAATGCAGCTATCCTATCTGTTATTTGTTCTGAACAAATATTTGGCAATGATCCATTCAATATCCTCAAAACACAAACAACTTTTCCTTAATAAAAGCTGAAAATACCCTACACATGCCCTATTACAGGCTTTATGAAAAGAACATTCATATAAATAATCTGGAAGTGTGTTACATTTAACCATGATACCATCCTCATGCACGACCTACCACAGCTGATGTACTCATGGGGTCCTAGGTAGTTAACTAGTTTTCTTCATGACACAACCACCTTTCTGTTTGTAGTAGTTACCAAGAGTTGCACTGCAGTATATACTTTTTCCTTTGAATTGTATCTGGGTGTGTAGCTGCCCATTAGACTGCATTTCCCAGCTTCACTTGCAGCAAAATATGGCAATATGACTACATTTCTATCCATGTAATGCAAGTGAAAGGTGTATATGCAACCTCCAAGGCAGGCATGCTCTTAAAAAGAAACTTTTGCCTCCAATGCTTCTGGGGTAGATATGGTTACAAGAGCCCATTTTAACCAGTAGATGAATGCCATATAGTAGAGGATGAGAAGCAATAAAACTGACCATTCATGTAGCAGAGTCATAACCCACTGCCCAATACACACACCTCCAAACTCCTAACAGCTTGGATTTCTACATAAGAGAAATAAACTATGCTGAAGCTACTGTCATTTTTGGTTTTGTTAAAGAAACCCTCTTCAGTACTCCATATCATACAATGTTCCAAGTACTTTTGGGTAGTGAGATGTAAATATGATGTCTACTTCATGTCAATAAGAGATGTATTGAAAGCAGGATTGTTGTAGCAGACTGATCAGAGAGCCCCGTTCAGTGAACAGAGTCACCTGGAAGATGATTCCAGAGCATAGAATTTTTTTCAGTGCATCCTTTTCATTATGCCAATCACATAATTGGCCTTCATGACTTATTGTTGACTAAATGAATGACATCTCTAGAGTGATCCAGACTAGACATTGCTAGAAAGTGACTAGAGATTATTTTAAGGAGTCTAAACAAAAGAAAGGGCACAAAATTATATTTGCTTTAATGAGGATTAATGCCTGTACTAAATATTTTCTCTACATTTACCATTGAATCTTCACATTTAAGTTCCATGAAGTGAATTTAATATCTCTCACTTTACAGAAGAGAACAGTGAGAGGTTGTGGCTACCACAGGCCTTAACCAAGAGTTGAACTCAGGCCACTATATGATGCTACATGTGAATATACTAAAACATATTCCCAAACCCATTATAAAACCCATAGATTTAATCAACAAAATGGGTTCCTTAGGGGCCTTTTAGGATGTGGTGGTTTGTTAGGAACAAGAGAGTGATTATGACCTATACAGAGATGTTCATGAGTTGAGAAAAAGTACTATCTTTGAAAAGATGGCAATATAGAGAAAAATGTTATTAAACCTCTTAGTTTTTTTAATATTAATAGATAACAAAATGTGTAAAAAGCTCAGAA
Source organism: Spermophilus citellus (assembly GCF_964194105.1). Taxonomy (NCBI): domain Eukaryota; kingdom Metazoa; phylum Chordata; class Mammalia; order Rodentia; family Sciuridae; genus Spermophilus; species Spermophilus citellus. The sequence goes on along the minus strand of NC_138191.1, from coordinate 65,489,589 downwards.
CAAGAATTAGGACTTCAGTGTGAACTTGAATAAATTCTTTGTGTTCTTTGAGACTTGACTCTCCTATCTTTCCCCAAAAGAAGTAGACCAGCTGACAGCCCTAGTCCAAGTAGCTCTGATTCCCAGGTTCTGAGATCCCTGATCAACTTTGGGAAGAAGAATATAATGGACTCTCACAAAAGAGTAGGTGTTTTCAGGCTTTTATATCATGCACCCTATATTCTCTGACTGGTGATCAGCAGTTTAGAGGCATAGACCATGACAAGCAGAGCTGCACCCAGAGAAAATGTGAGAAACCAAGGGAAGTCAATAGGTGCTTCCTTAGTTTTCATTTATCTTTTCTTGTCTCACTTCCTTCCTGGTCATCTCCAGATGCCTAATTCTGTAATATCCACTGCAGAAGTTTCTAATTAGCACATTTTCACATGGTGTTTTCTTTTTCCAGATAGTGATGGAACTTTTAAGCATTTTCAAATATATTCACTAAGCATCTGAACTTAACTGTCACCATTCCCCAGCTACTGGCTACCTAATTGATCAATTAGAGAAACTCATCAGGGCCATAGGGTTGGTAATAGCCTGATCCCTTTTCATATGACAAAGACCCTCCAGGCACTTAGCACCAATAATTGAATGGAACAAGATTAGAGGAGGTTTAGGGGTTTGCATAAGCTATATTTAAGACCAGGTCTACATGAAGAACTTAACTTACATCTGCTAGAATTTTTCTTCTGTTCAAGCCAATGGAGCAAATATTTATTATGTGTGAATATGTGGCAAATGCTGAAGTTTCACTCTGATGAAAGCTCCAGTTGGACTCTAAGAACAGTTCAAACAAATATAGGATTCATTTCTGGAAAGGGTTTCTGTATTCCACTGCTAACTCTTTTCCAAGTCTGGTGGTGAGGAATATGGCCGCAAGGTCTTAAATTCAGAACAAATCCCAAGAGATCAGCCTCATGCTTCCCATTCCCTAGACTTCACCTGACCCCTCTTACATCTCCAAAATCACAGGTACTTACTTCCTAAGGGAAAAAATTCCCCAGAGGCCAAACAACAGAGGAAGAAGTGGAGCAAAAAGGATGGAAAATGGCATAGATGTTTGTGTTAGTGTATGAAATATATATATATATATATTTCTTTGGAAGTAGAAAAATGTAGTGTATCAGGAAAAACACCACATTATAGCAACACATTAATTTCCATTGAGCATAAAGTTTGGAAGTTTTCACATGTAGGACTACTTAAAGTTGGGCTTCAAAGGATGAATAGGAGTTTGCCAGTTTAAGCAGTAGAGAAATTTCATACCCAGGGAAGTGCATGAGCAAAATTCAAAAGGTTCAAGAATGCATGGAGTGTTCAGGAAACAGCACAAAGTAGGACAGGGTTGAAGCACAGGACACATGGAACCAGAACTAGGAGATGAAGTGGAAAGGGAGGGTGATTAAAAATGGAACCTGTGTACTTGGCCTGAAGAAGCTGAATAGTAAATGGGAGTAGGTTTTAACATTTGGGAGACTAGGATGCACTTATATTGCATCAGAGCCATGTGCAAGACTCTTGGAATAATTGGGAAATAGAGATTCTAGTTCAGATATTGTCTAAACCAAGATTATTTGGGGGCAGATTCTTCGGGAATGATGAAGAAACCAGACTAGGTGATCCCAGGTCTATCTCTGCCTTTCTCTGGTTTCAGAAATAAGCTACCATCATTCTGCAAATATATCACCCATGGCCCCAGAATAAGGGGCACTATTACTGAGTTACCAGTATTCGTCTCTGCTTGAAACATCTTTATAGTAGTGACTATTTTATTTTATATTCTTTTCTGACTCTCCAGGAAACATTGACCAAATCAGATTCCTACACATCTTAACTTTAAAAGGTAGGCTGTTTTATTACAATATATGATCTCATTCCAAAAGCTTTGAGGGAGTGGGTGTAGAAATTGCCATTATGCTTGGAGTCACTTAGAGATTTGCATTAAGTGTCCTTCGTTGGCCTCTGTTGGGTAGGGAGATGAAGAAAATGGAAATTCTTGTTTCTGTTAGCAGATAGGAGGCAACTAGAGACTTGAAATGTTTAGACATACCATCCTCCCACCCTACTAGGTCCCCAGCTGTGGCATTGTGAGCAAATCCATTTGAATAGAATAAGACCAGCCACTGTTGACCTGGAAGAGAATCCCTGCTCCATCCCTGTTCCCCATGTGATTTGAGTAAGTTGCTAAATTTTGAGAGCCTCAGTTTCCTCATCTGTGAAGTGATCTTTCATAGGATTACTATTAGGATAAAATGATGACTAAGTGTATGAAAGTGCCAGGTTCATTGGGTCAGAACCCAGATGGCTGCAGAATTATCTCTTGCTACTGACTCCTAAGTAGCCCCTAATATCTATGGCTAGGCCTTCCCTTCTTTAGAATGCATCATTCCAGTTCCTTAAAGCTTTTGGCCGAGCTAGTTTCCCAGCCTCCCATTATCTCTGTGGTTGTTCACAGACCTTGCCTTTGGTTCTCCTTTGGTGACATTTGAGCTAAGCCCCACCTTTTGGGAGCTGACAGGCACAGTTAGTTACTTGCTAGTCTGCCTCATTCTCTCCCATCTTTTCTTTGCACTTCCAGAATATTCCCTCCTCCTGGGACACAAGCCAAGCTGAGAGATGCTTAGCCACCACTCCACCCCTTCCCAAATAGTGGCGATGACTAGTCCTCACAGCAGCCACTCCTGAGACCAACTCTTGGCAAGGTCTCAGCTGCTACCAAAAAGCAAATCTTGGGCCTGAGTTTCCCTAGTTTCTGGAAGTGAGGGAGTCCTAAGAACAAAATGAGGGTGTCTGTTGCAAATCCATCTATAACATTTTTAATTCAGCAGTGGATAGAGTAATTTTGTATGAATTCCTTTGGGTTCCAGAATTGACATCCATTGCCAAACAATTAATGTGTAACTAATGCAAAACCAGTGCATGGCTGTACCTCCAATACCAGACAGTTACTTCAACTGGAATTGAATTGAAATAGCAGATTTTTTTTTTTTTGCCTAATGTTACCAACAGCTTCTAAATAATGAAAGAATCTCAGAAAGTGTCCCTATTACATAAAAACAATCACTTACTTGTTTAATATTTTTTTAGCAAACATTCGAGTATCTATTGTGTGCCAGATTCTATTTTTAGGGACTTAATGTCTTATTCCATTAAGTAAGAATATTTGTGATATTTACAAGGCAACTAAGTCTGTGTCATTGCTTTGTTGTTGTTGTTTCTCACAGTATTACTGAATTTTCACAAAGGTCAAAACTGAGGCAGAAAGCATGCATGCCTTTGTCTGGAGTGGAGTAAGATTCTGTCAGTGGAGCCCGGGGATCAGCCTTTTATTTCTATGTGGCACGATAGCCTTCATGGTAACTGCATTTGGGGTTAGGGTAATGATCTAGTGCTCTTACAAAAAAAGTTTTGCATTTTTCTCATCACCCAAATTTGTTGGGATACTCTTTCAGCTTAACAAAACATTTGCGTTCTTTGAAAGTGCTTGACACCTTGTTTTGCTGACTCTTTGTGCCTTCCATAATGGTTGTAGCATTCAAATGGTGGTATGATGCTGAGAAGGTTAAGATGAGACTGAGAAATGGAACTTTCCGCAATAGAAACCAGAAAAATTCCTGGCTTTTGTTTAGTTTCTGACTCTTATAATCATATACCACTAAAATTTGTCATAAAGACCGGCAGGGAACCTACAAACTTGGTTGCTTAGCAAATTTTGATCTTCAAGAGAAAGGTCAAATCAGATTTTTCTTGAGAACTTCAGACAAGAAAACTAAATTTGGAAGATACTTTTTGAGACAGTTACTAATGCTTTAAAATCTCATCTCAATTTTCACTTCTTCCATTATCATATTATTATTAAGGTTTTCTCGAGCTTACTTGATGATTTCTCAATGCAATTGAATTGATAATCGGATTACATTTCAGGCAATGCATTCTGTAATTATTTAAATGTACTCTCTAAGGTGCAAGGAACTGATAAACTAAAAATCTGCCATATGATATTAGACTTTTAACTTGAAGTTTTTAGTCATTTATTTCAAAACTAGCTTCTCTCTACTAAAAATTAAAAATCTTTAAAAGAATTCCTGTGCCTTTTCCCCTCTAATTTCTTTCCTGAAAGTAGGGGGTAAAAAAACCCCAAGTCTTTAAAATATTTGTGTGACTAATGAACAAAGGAATGAATCCTCTTATTTTATGCAGGAACTGTGGGGTTAGCATGAGTCACAGCACCACATCTTGGGCCACTGGATCTGTTGGGCTTTTCTTGAGTAAAATCATATGCTTGGGGGTGCTCCCTTAGTAGATAGGATGTCATGTCTCAGGAATATTTAGGAACTAATCAAGATGATCTCAAAGCAAATTTGATTCAAGTATGTTTAAACCCCTTCAAATAATTAGATATTCAGACAGTATAAATGGGTTCTCCTGAGCTTTACAGATGTTAACTTGACAAGATTTTTTTTCTTTCTACTAGTTCATGTGTGTGTGTGTGTGTGTGTGTGTGTGTGTGTGTGTGTGTGTGTCTGGTGCTGGGGATTGAACCCAGGGCCTTGTACATGTGAGGCAAGCACTCTACCAACTGAGGTATATCCCCAGCCCTCTTTCTACTAGTTCTTAACAGCAGAAATTAAGGGAAATACATGTATAAATAAGTCTATGCTTCTCACTGTCTCTTCAATCTCACAGCTTTTCTTTGTTTAGACAGTATTGAAACAGCAACCAAACAATGGAATTAAGTTCTTGATTTCTTCCCATCATGTGCTGAACAAATTTAATTATTTCTTCTCTTTTCAGAGGAGTAATTAATTGCTAATGTTTGGTAAAACTATCAGGTCAATCAATTGCCTGATAACCAGGCTGATTTTCTCTTGATATTTTGTTTTCTCTTCTCTTATAAACCTTTCAACAAAGTCTAGTACCAGCTGTTAAGACGTACGGTTCTTACTGCTAACAACATGATTTTTTACACATGTAATATAAAAATGGATATTTGCTTTTCATATCTTGTGATATAGCTGAGTATTATAGAAAAACTTAAGTGTAGAGTATCATCGGATTCTATTAAACCCACTTATGGGGTTCACTATCAGTCTGCAAAAATTTTGCAAGTGTATCACTCAGGGTTCTTCAGGGAAGTGAAGAACCCTGACTGTGTGTGTGTGTGTGTGTGTGTGTGTGTGTGCGCGCGCGCGCGTGTGTGATCCCTTGGTATCCATAGAGAATTCATTCCAGGATTCTAAAACTCAAGATTCAGTTCTCTTATATAAAATGGCATGGCATTTGCATATAACCTATGCACATTCTTATATACATTAAATCATATGTAGATTACTTATAATACTTAATATAATATAAATGCCATGTAAATAGTTGTACTATATTGTTTAGCAAATGATGAGAAGAAAAAGTCTATATATGCTCAGGACAGATGTGATTTAAAACAATATTTTTGATCATGGTTGATTCTGTGAATGTGGAATCCATAAACATGAAAGGCTGACTCATAAATATGAAGGGCTGACTCTCTCTCTCTCTCTCTTTTTCTCACATACACACACACCTACACAAAGGTTCATATGCAGAGACAGAGAGACAAAGACAGAAAGACTGGAAATCTGGAAATTTGAAAGCATACTGGAAACTCAGAAGTTCATATTTGTGGTCTTGATGCATTATTGGTCACATTATTGAGGGTAGACTCTTACTTCAAGTCAACTGATTATAGTTATTAACCACATCTATAAAATATGTTCTTAGCAATACTCCCATTAGTGTTTTATTAAAAACTGGGTATGCTAGTCAAGTTGACACATAAAATTAGCCATCATGGCAGGTTATTGTTTTATGCCTCTGTGCCTTTGTATAAGGTGTGATCACCATATGCAATGCCCTCCTTTATGTTGTCCCTTATTCCCTGAACAAGTTTCCTACTTTTTCAGGTTTTACCCCTTTACTAAAGTATGAACTTTGGAAATAGAAAGAAATTGGTAAATTCAAGACCTATTCATGAGGAGACTCAGTAGGATGTGGTGACTGATGTATTTGGGAAATGGTGTTATAATTTGGATCTGGAATATCCCTTAAAGGTTTGTGTGTTGAAGGCTTGGTCCCTAAGGCAGCAGGGTTCAGAGGTGGGGCTTGTAGGAAATCAGTAGATCATGAGAGCTCTGACCTCATCTGTAGATTAATTCACCAATGGATTAATAATTTGATGACATTATGGGGAAATTGTGGAAATTCTAGGGAGTGGGGCCTAGTTGGAGGCAGTAGGTCACTGGGAGTGTGCCCTGGAAGGGTATTTCTTGTCCTGGTTCTCTTTCTGCTTCTCAGCTACCATAAGCTAAACAACTTTCTTCTGCCACACCCTTCTGCCATGATGCTCTAATTTACCTCAGGCCCAGAGGACTAAATCTCTGAAATGATGAGCCCAAATACATCTTTTTTTCCTTATGTTGTTTTTTCTTAAGTATTTGTCACACTGACAAAAAGCAAATGGAGTAGGAGAAGAAAAGATGAGCTAATTCCTATATTTCTTCCTTGCATTAGGTGATAGGTGGTGCCATTCACTGATGCAGAAAAGGAAGAGAAAATGGTTTGGGCAGAGAAGGATATCATTTGAATGCACTGAGTAGCCTAGGAGTCATCAAGGTGAAGATGTATAGAGAAAAGATGGGTCTCAAGATAAAAACTAAACCATAGGCCTCTGAACATTACAGATCTGAGACATGTTCACATGTAAATCAGAATTGAAACCATGGGAATAGAAGAAGATACCCAGGAAATTATATAAAGTGAGGAGTCCCTGGTCTAAATCCTGGAAAAACATCCACATTGAAGACGGATGTTTTTCAGACCTTTGAAGGAGATTGAGAAAGAATTGTCAAGAAGTGAAAGGTAAAATCAAGGACATACAATCACAAAATGAAGGCAAACAGTATCAGAGGGAGTAGTCAAATAAGATGAAGTCCAAAATGTTGTTCATTAGAGTTGGCAACCAGGTTATCAGTGACTTGGGGGAGAATATTTCAGTGAAATGGTCCAGGTGGAAGCTAGAATACAGTAGAATGAAGAAGTAGAAGCAGCAACTATAGACAAATTTTTCATCCATCACTGTGTAAATGAACAGATTAGTTCTTGGACTCTGTCAGTCTGGATATAATATGGAGATTGAGAGCACACAGTTATTTAAATTGGGAAGTTTAATATAAATAATTAGAATTATTTAACTATCATAGTAGAATAACTAAGCTCTTTGTGGTACTTAGGGCAGAGGAAGAGGAGTAAACCTGGAAGGAAGGACAACTGTTCTCCAAGGCTGCAATTAAAATCTCACTGAAGAGTGTGTAACTGAACCCCAATGAGTAGTAGAGAAGTTTGCAGATTTGCTAGCCTGAGCTGGTTTGCAGTCACAGGATCAGTGGGAAAGAATACTTTGGAGTTCAGGCAGGGCTGGCAAGTCATAGTGGGTGGCCAGTGCATGGGTGTATAATAGGAGTGGGATTCCAGTATTCCAGGAGATCTAGTGTCCTATGGGAAAAGACCTTAGTAACAGGGAGACTCAGAGACACACCTGATGAGGAAGTAAGTGCTCAGCAGGGACCTGGAGCACTGTATGTCTGTATGAAGAGGCAGCAGGAAGATGATCACCAGGCATGTGGGGCTTCAAAGCACCTGAGGGGTTTGATTTGGATGAGTGGCTGAGGCCAAGCACCACCAGATGTCCTCACACTCACTGCTGACACACCATGCTATAGTCAGAAACCTCAGGAGAGCTCTTTTACTTCCTTCCTATGCTCACTGTGGAGAAAGCATAGCATCCTGTTCATTTTAACAGAGAAAGGCTTAAAGGAATTCCATTCATCATCACATAGCATATATTAAAAGATGAATTTGGAGCTGGGAGACAATCAATTGAAAACAGGCACAGATTCCATGCAACTTACTATTTTGTTTACTAGAGATTTTACATCACTGGTAAAGATTAATGAGGTAGGATTAACAAAGCAATTGAGTTGAGAGCTCATAAATATGTAGAAGCTCCACTTTTCAGAGTGGTTTCATTTTCAGCAATTTTTATCCACTTAAGTATAAGAATGGAGAATGCAGACATAGTATTAACCCTAATGCTATGTAGAAGTATTATATTTTCCCTCTTTTCTCACTTTCAAAAATATTTACAGCATGGTTATATTGTCCTTATAGTAAAATAATATCCCAGTTGGTATTTGCAGGTAAATGGATGACATTGGAGAAGATAATGCTAAGTGAAGTTAGCCAATCCCAAAAAAACAAATGCTGAATGTCTTCTCTGATATAAGGGGGTGACTCACAGTGGGGTAAGGAGGGAGAGCATGGGAGGATTAGATTAATTCTAGATCGGGAAGACGGGTGGGAGGGAAAGGGAGGGGGAAGGGGATTAGCAAGGATGGTGGAATGTGATGGTCATCATTATACAAAATACATGAATGAAGATTTGAATTTGATGCCAACATACCTTATATACAAACAGAGATATGAAAAATTGTGGTATATATGTGTATTAAGAATTGTAATGCAAAAAAAATAGTACATGTATAATGGCATAAATTGGCGTGAACATACTTTATATACAGAGATAAAAAATTGTGCTCTATATGTGTAATAAGGATTATAATGCATTCCACTGTTGTGTATTTTAAAAATAAATAAATAAATAAACACAAATAATAAAATACAAAAGTTTTAAGCATCCTGGACCACTAATTTGAACCCTAGTTGGGTTTTACTTATTTTGGAGCAAATAGTTGTATGCCCAAACTTCAGTGAAAAAGAGGAAGTCTCCAGATGGCACTAAATGACATTACTAAGAAGAGCTAGAAGTGGAACAGTGGAATAACTTAAGCTTTTACTAGAGTGGGGATAATCAGTGATTTAGAAACAACCAAAGGAAGCCAGAAGCCTAAGGCCTTCTCTTAACTCAAGGGTCTGAAAATGTTGGAGGTGTAAGGAAGTTAGTTAGCAATGGAATAAAGCATCTAGAGACCAGAATAAAAGGAGGAGTAGTCAGGAAAGATGGCACCTGAAGTGAGGCATTGCAGGGCAGTGAGAACACAGAAAGAGGGCAATTGGCCTTTTGTTAGTAGGCTGAGAAAAATAATAACAAAAGGCAGCCACTCACTTCAAATGTTCTAACTTTGTCACAAGTCCCTTTGGTATTTAGTATTTCTAGCCTCAGAGACACTATGAGATCTGCAATAGGCTTGCAAGAGGGCAATGAAGGTTCTGTTCAGGAAAAGGCTTTTTCAGTATTCAGAATAGTGGTCAGGGGCCTGACTAGAGGGTCATATGCTTGCAATTATTTTTATTTTATTGTTTGTTTATAACTGGGATATTATTTCACCATAAGAACAATGTAACCATGTTGGTAAAATTTTAGAAAATGAGAAAAGAGGAAAAAAATAACAGTTCTATCTACCCTAATGTGACAATTTGGATGGTTCTCCTGCTAGGATTTGGCTTTTTTTTTTCTATGTACATTTGAAATATTTCTCAGTGATATACAACTTTATATCCTTTCACCTAACAAATTAGAAACATTCTTCATGTGGCTTTATGGGCTTCATAACTATAAATTTAAAATTTGCATAATAGTATATTTATTGGATGCATTATAATTTATTTCTCTATTGGTGGGCTGATTTTCTCAATTATTAATAAGTTGTTTAGTGAACTATGATTTGTAGCTATGACTATCTGTGACTATTCATTCATACTTGTGCCAGAGTCAGTATTTTTTAAATTCTAGTATCAAAAGCATGGCTATTCATGAAAAGTTTCCTAGGCTACATTTGGAATTCAATATATCATCGGTGACCTCATAGTGGAATGTCTTTTGTTCAAGAGGGAGGCACACAACTCTATCTGAAATGTCTTTGACTCAGCATCAAAGAAAATGCTTTTATGCATTTTTGGTCTTTTATAAGTCAGAAGTGAAAGAAGATAAAGAAGCTCAATGTCTTTAGAAATAATACATTTCCACAGTGGCTACAGATCTAGAAGACTTATTCATCATGGGCATTTCTCACAGATATTATGAGGTCTGCCACAGGCTTGCAAGAGAGCAACAGGGTCCCACTGAGGGAGAGTTCTATCTCAATGTTCAGAACAAAGAACTTTTACCAATCAGCTGCAGCTGCTCTCTCAGTGTTTCATTTCTCACCTATGCAACTGGATAAAACCTTAAAGTAGAGTAAAAAACTCATAAATGTGTCTTGGGATAGATTTTAGTTACCATCTATGAAAGCCCACATTTGGCCAGGCATGGTGGCTCACGCCTGTAATCCCAGCAACTTAGGAGGCTGAGGCAGGAGGATAGTGAGTTCAAAGCCAGCCTCAGCAAAGGCAAGGCACTAGGCAACTCTGTGAGACCCTGTCTCTACATAAAATACAAAATAGTGCTGGGGATGTTACTCAGTGGTTGAGTGCCCCCGAGTTCAATCCCCAGTACCTTCCCACACCCCCCAAAAAGAAAGCCTACCTTTGAAGGTACATAGAGTTCTTTGGCAGTAAGTCAGTCCCTAAGGAGACTGGATATTCTTATAGTGAACTAAGAAAAAAGGGAACAAGGGTATGTGGAACCTGAAGAACTCAAAACTGACTCAATAAACCACTGGCATTGGGACCTTAGGTTTCCCAGCTCTTGGGATAAGATTAGTATCAAAATTTGAAATGGTAAAAGTTAGAGAAATTCTGGACAGTGGGACTAAGTAAGTGGTCCTGGCATTATCACTATAAAACCAGAACTATGTTGGGGATTTGCTGGAAATTAAAATTTAAAAAAGGAGATTGTTAAATTTTTAAGGAATTTTGCCCCTGGCCTGTAGTTTGAAATTAGCTATCATGGGAGTATTTATACCAAAGGAGTTAGCACTACAGAAGTGCTGCAAATCGAGACTTGTTCCCCCAGAGATCTAGTTGTTAAACATTTATTAGCACAACCTGTGTGGGTATGTGCATGTATACACACATTTATCAATAAGCAACTTCACCTTTTCTCTTTATGTTGGAGAATTAGCCTCAATTTTCTTGTCTATAAAAATATGAACCTCAGCATTAGATTGGAAAGACAATTTAGAAGTTGTCTGTTCCAACCTTTTCATTTCGCTGATGCTATTAGTTCTAAAAGAAGGTGGTACTTGTTTTTCCTTTAGAGACAGAAGCCGTGGAAACATCTATCACTTGGGTAAGATAATCAGCATGGCTCATTCGGTCCTGCAGCAGGATTGTTTGCAGGTGAAGCTGTTGCAGATCTTGGCATGTTTTCATAACTCATGATAATGGGTCAGGCAGTGATGGGCAGTCCAAAGCTAGGAGGGAATCTGGATTGGGAGCCACAGAAAGTCAACTTGTTCAGAGGAGGGTCAGTCAGTCATTCCAGGAAGAAGTAGGTAGGTTCTTGTGATTTGCTGAGTTAGGAAGGCAGCTGATGGGTTGAAGTGGGAAAAGATAAGGTCCCAACACAGGCCCAAATCAGACTTTTCATCCAAACAGGTAGGACAATCATGTGGAAAAGTCTAGGAGTCAGTCAAAGATTTCAGAAAAAAAAATTGTTTTCAAAAGTTGATGCTGGAGTTCAGGGAAGAGAAGTTTAGTCACTGACAGCATTGGAGACTCCATAGCTAATTTCAAATTGCTTAGTACATACACTGCATACACAAGATCAAAGCTTTGCATTTGCTAATATAATCTCTTAGAATGGGAAATACACTGTGCTCTTTGCCTCAATGATAGAGTCTTTGAAACCAGGGAAGTAGTCTTGAATCCAACTTCAAAAATATCCTTAAAAAGATGTGTTAGGGAAAAGGCTGGGGGAATGTACTTTTTCTCTTCTAAACTCCTCTATTCCTTTCATTATATGTTAACCTCTCTTTCCATGCATTTTATTCATTGAAATTAAAGCAGTTGATTTGATTATACAAATCTATCTCAGAATTGGCTGAAGTTCAGAGTGTATAACTAAGTTCATTATCTTTTCCTTACTCACTAGCAATCAGAGAAGCAATTAAAATCATCTTTGGATTTAGCAATTAAGATAATAAATTCTTGCTCTGGGTACAGTGATGCACACCTGTAGTCCCAGCAAAATGGGAGGCTGAGGTGGTATAATCGCTGGAACCCAGAAGTTTAAGACCAGCCTGAGCAACATAGACCACATCTAAAATAAATGGGTGAAAATCTCTTTCATATAAGAATGGGTATGCAGGCAAGAGGATAGAACTCTTTTAGGCACCATGAGCAGATGACCAGCATCAAGAAAAATCTGGTTTCTGGGGAAAAGGTACCAGACAGTTATGAAGTTGACTAGAACTTTGGGTCTTAGGACCCCAATTATAGCCCAAATAGTGAGAAGGGGAGATTTCAATCAGAGGAAAACTTCTAAAATCACCCTGATGAGAGGTAGTATTGCTCCAAGAACACAGGGTAAAAGTCAATTTTGAGGTGACTGGATTTAGGGAAACACCAGGCACTACATTATTATTGAAGAACTGGTTTAGAATAGTCTCATTTTGCTGGTAATAAGTGATAGAAGCAAGATGTCATGTTTACAATATCACTATTAATAGCTTAATACCAAATAGTTTTTTTCCTCCCTTCAGACAGAGGTCCTTAGCTGTGGAGTTCTCCAGTAGCAATGTCAGCATTCTCCGCCTTACAAATCTGACACTAAGAGGCACACTTAATTTATTTGAAATAAAGCTTGCACATAATTTCTGCAATGTTGGAAGATCCCTTCGTCTTACCATGTGCCTTAATTTATGCTATTTTTCTTAATCTTAGCTTTGTTCCCTCCCTATTGCCAAGCTCATAGATCATAAATTTATTTAGAATACCATTAATTCCTGTTACAGGAGATAAATTATTTATTTCATGTCAAATTAACCAGTATTTGGAAGAATATCCAAAATATTTTGTAATTCTTATTTTTTCTTTGAACTTAGTTTGCATTAAAGGAGATATTATTCACTGCAACTTAAATAGTATTTGATAACAAATATATTTTAGACATTTTAGTACCTAACATCATTAACTATACTAGTTTTTTTTTCCTAAAAAGCTAGTGATAGTCTCTTACAATTTTTTAACCTATAATGCACTGTGAAAATATTAATCTGGATTTATGTAGTCAGTTTTCCTCTATGGATGACAGAAAATATTTTTCAGCTTCTTCAACAATAGAAACATGAAATTTTGATAAGAGAAGGTACCAAAGAGGATGGGGGGGGGAGTAGATTTGGGACACTATAAAAGAGCTTGCCCTCCCATGCACTAAACTGTACTAAATCTGTATGACCAACGTGCTAATTATAAAACATGCCATCTGTGATGTTCACTCAAGGAAGCAGGATTTGGGTGAACTAATAAAGTTGAGATGAGGACAGGGCACAGCCTGAAATTAAGCACATGGTATTATTAATCACGGGTGCTAAGGTCTATGAAAAAAAAATATGAGTGGGAAGAGGAAGGTACATGACCAGTGTAAAATACTGCTTTCCAGAGTTGAAGCTGGTTTGTCTTAAAGCCTATCTTATCTGGCCTTGTGCTTGTTAAAAAAAATTGGAGAATTGATTGATGGCACTTTACAACTGATGGACTGTGTGCAATGTACCAAATTAGCATTGATGTAAAACAGCTGTTTGTGATTTTCAATGCCAGCATCAAGGAGGCCAAATAAAATTAAGATGTTTTGGCACAGAACAAAGACATCATTGTAATCGTCAGGATGCCTTTTACACATTGTCCTGAGATCATTGTGTAATTGTCTGACTCTCTTGATACATTCTTCTCCACCAATGAGCCAGTTCTTTTGAGAAACTAAACAAACACGAATTAATCTCTATTACAAATTAATGGCCATGCAAGTCACTGGTGGTGGAAGGAGTACCTCTCCATCAGTCCTGTTCAGTGATTTCTTTTTCTTTTTGAAAAACTTGTTTATTATGTTCATCAAGTATTTCTACCTGGATATATATAACTTCCCCTTCTCTCTTCCCCCCAGTTCTTCCTTCAAGCAGTGGTATCCCTGTATCGTATCAGCTATACCCTGACACCATAGCTCAGTTCCTGAGAATGTTATATTCTGAATTGTTTGTTATTGTCATTGTTGAGGCTCCACAAATGTTTCTAAAATGTTTCTGCAACTATCTAAACATGAAATAAGTCAACTTACTTATAATGAACTTCATTGATTATTGTTCATGGCCAATTGAACATCAACTCTTTCAGGAAGAAAGATTCTGGAATAAATTAGGAATAATTGAGTTTAAAAAAAAAATCTTGGTCAGACCAACCTTGGTCACACCAACCTAGTCAAATTTTCCTTGCTCTCTGAAGTTTAAATTCTTGATTAATTAAAGCTAGGGTGGAAATTTAAACTCCAAACCAGATGAATTTGTATAAATACCACATTATTTAGCAGACAAAGCATATTTGAAACCTTTATCCCTAATCCAGCTCTCTAGTGTCTTTAAAAAGTTCTGGTTGTATACTTGAAGGTTGTATACTTTGAAAGGCATTGTCTATAAAAGCACATGAAAAAATATGCTATAAATTTAGGATTGGATTCAAGTATCCCTGCCTTCAGATTTTAAAACGTCTGTTTTGGGATAAAAGTTAGTTATTTCTGGTCTTAATCGTTTAGTTATTTTTTAAATCAACAAATATTTATAAAGTTTCTAGCAGGCATTATTGAGGTGTGATTGGGACTAGATTGGTATGCAGAACATGACACAACTTTGTACTAGGTCTTCTGCAGGTTACCTCTCAATCATCTACCATGAGGAATAGAAATACTGAAAGGCAAGTTTATCCCTGCTGCTCAAAAAGAGTACTTGGAACGGGGCACAGTGTTTGTGATGGACAGATGAATCCAGTTTTTTTCTTTTGGGTGGGGTTACTGGGTTTTGAATCCAGGGTGCTTTATCACTAAGACACATCCCAGCCCTTTTATTTATTTATTTTTATTTTGACACAGGATTTTGCTAAGTTGCTTAGGGCCTTTCTAAATGGCTGAGACTGGTCTGGAACTTGCTATCCTCCTGCCTCAGCCTCCTGAGTCACTGAGATTACAGACATGTGTCATCGTGCCCAGTGATGAATCCAATTTCTGTAACCAGGAACCAAGAAACAGAATTACCACTGGGGATGGGAAGAAGGTTTTATATGATTGAGAGTAGAGAGGTAGAGGGACATGAAGGTTGAATTGTAGAAGTTTACCTTCAATTTTTTAAGTTTCAAGGTTTGGTTTTGACTCAGAGAAAGGTGCAAATCATGGTTTTATTCTGCAACTTTGTGTCCATCGCGGTAATGGATAAGTCCAAG
Source organism: Spermophilus citellus (assembly GCF_964194105.1). Classification (NCBI taxonomy): domain Eukaryota; kingdom Metazoa; phylum Chordata; class Mammalia; order Rodentia; family Sciuridae; genus Spermophilus; species Spermophilus citellus. Next base: position 65,474,190 of record NC_138191.1, on the reverse strand, counting down.
GAAGTTTCATCAGCAATTTCGAGGCTGTCGATGGAAAATACAGAATTGGGGAAATATCGATAAGATAGTTTACCTTACATCTAGAGTAGAGTTGTACAGGTGTAGAAATAAACTCTCCATCCACTCCTGTTTTTAAATAGAAACCAATTTTTTTAATAATACCTGCACATAATATTCACTCACCTATGCAATACCAGAGTTAGAGAGCATTTCTTTTTTCAAATCTTGTATGTACCCCCACTAACTTAGCAGTTCAGTTTTTTTAAATACTTGTTCCTTCTGCCTTGTTTCCACCTATAACCACTCCAGGCCATTGTCATCCAGCTCCATCTGTTTCAACTGGAATCTAGCTACTATTTTAAACCAAGCGTTAATTGCCTCATTAACACCACAACGCTTCTCCCAGGGCAATTCTTTTATCCTGACCAAAGTGATTCCTCTGGCCAACTTAACTGCCTTCTTAAAGGAAAGACTGTGACTGTCCCCAGCTGCTTTTAATTCTTTCAGGGAACCCTCTGAGTGAGGGTTTACAATTCAACTTAACTCAGATTCTTATTATGTATAAATCCATTTTTAAAGAGCTAAAGACAGATTATAAAGTCTTATTACACTCAAAAATGGTGCGTGTAACAGGTTAGAAAACAAAGCTCTAACTTTTATGGAGTGCACATGGTACTCTGGAGTGCACATGGTACATGCATGCACAAGGTACTCTGCAAGACACTTTTCATATGCTTAAATACTTGTTAAACATTCACCATACCTGTATACCTGTTATTCTATTAGCCCATTTCAGAAAAGAGGAAATGGAGGTCCAGGCTCAGACATTTTATGAGGGAAAAACTAAGACTTGAATCTAGGTCTGCCTGTTACTATGATCATCAGGCTTCCAGGAAGTGGAAGAAAAGAGTAGTGACAGAATGTTGAGAGAGAGAGAGAGAGAGCAAGATTGCAATCTGGACAAGATGAGAAAGAATGAAGCTGAATGTCACCCAGGGAGCCCTTTCATACTTGTTGCCTCAAGTTCAAATATTATTAGAAGACAAATTTCTACAAGTGAAACAGCTCTAAGACAGAACCCAAAAAGAACCCATCATTCGCCAAGACTCTTCTGGAGAGCCTCAGACTCCAAACAAACAACTCAGTGTACAAATTTTTAAGCTTGACCACAGAGATTCCTCAGTATGATATGCTGGATTTTCTGATTTAAAGAACCTTTGATCTCCTTCCCACTTCTGAAAAGCCTTTATGGCTCCACAGAGGACTGCTGAAAAAAGAAAACCTTTGGGTTAGGTCTTATTAATTTTGTTGTTAATTCTAATGAATCACCCCCATAAAAATGAAATTGTCTTTGCTTTTGATAATTATTAGAGATAGCCAGATCTGTGATCAAATATTTTAAATTAGAATAAGTGGCTGCATTGCTATCATAAACACACAATGAGTACATTTAATGTTATGTACTAATTAAAAAGTTTGAAAAGCTCAGAAAGGGAAAATATGGTTCTGAGAACAGAGTACCCTTAACATTCCTATTTCTAGTAATAATATTAATGGTGCCAACCAACACTCATTGAGTACTTCCTATGTGCTGGGAACTTTTTTTTAACTGTCTCAAATATATTAACTCCTTTAATCCCAATTTAACATGTACAGGAAATAATTCATCCAAGGCTACAGGGAAGTAAGTGGTACAGTGGGGGAGGGGGGGTTTCAAATGCAAAAGACCTCTTAACAACTATGGTCTGTGAGAGCACCTTTAGGTCTCTCCAGATTCAGTTCGTCTTCAGGCTTAGAAAATTTCATGTTTTCTAATATTTGGGAAAATAACTAGGTCTCTTGACAGGAAAGAAATTTTAAATAAATGATCAGAGTCCCCAAACTCCTTGGGAAGATGAGAGCCTAGAGCAGAACTGTTTACTTTTCTGTAAAGGACAAAATAGTCAATATTTTAGGCTGTGAAAGCCATACAGTCTCTGTCATAACTACTCAGTCTTTCCAGCTGTAGACAATGGATATGGTTATGTTCCAATAATTTTTTTTTTTTTTTTTTTTTTTTTTTTTTACAAAAATAGGGAATGGGCCAAGTTTGGCTTAAGTGCGGCACTTTGCTAACTCCTGGTCCGGAGCAGTGGTTTTCAGATTAATGATCTTTGGCCCAACAGCATCACCAGAGCATTTGTTAGAGATGTAAGGTTTGGGGCTTTGTCATAAGTTGTGCTATTATTATTACTTGTTGGCGGATTGCCTTTAAATGCAAGCATATATTGAATCACAACAATCATCAAATATAAACAATTAATGCAAAAAGTGTTGGGTATGCTGAAGTATCCCAACTAGCATTTAATGCACACTAATTAAATACTATAAGCAAATCACACAATCCTAGGGCAACCAGGAACCTCCAAATATTTCCAATGCCACATGACTTCTCTTAGCCAAAGAGCAGACCTTGTCCTTCTCTGGTGGTTCTCTCCAGTCAATGACTGGGCATTAGGGAATGGTGGAGTCAGTCCAGGGATGGACAGCAAGGCTGTCAGTCTCACTGATGTCCTTGGAGCAAAACTCTTCAATATGGCAGGATCAGCAATTTAAATATAATTCCAAGTTAGTGGTGTATGTTGGTGATTGGTTACACCCAGTGAAAGTCAGTGTCCATTGGTTATGTCCAGTGAGATGGTGTAATCACAACTGGGCATGTTCTTTCAGCATGTCCATGGAGCTGTGCTCCCTATCAATTAATTGCAACCAGTCATTCCTAAACATGCCTATGCCTAGTGCCCATTACAGCTCTTTATCAATTGCAAGCAGACATGACTAAGCAGTTCAATGGCTGCTGTTCCTTATGGCCACCAACTTAATGAGTCCCGGCATGTCGAAGCGTATCTATGGCAGATACTCCTTATAGACCTCCACTCCAGATCTACTAGGTTAGAACTTATGATCCCTTTACCTCTCTTCTGAGTTTTAGCAAGCCATCTGGGTAATTCTGGTTGATGCCAAAATACCACTGATCTAATGAATGGGAGTATTTGCTTTGAATCATGTGGTTCCAGCATTTGTTCTCATTGAATCGTTACAATTCTTTCAATTAGATACTTTCCCTATTTTATAATTAGTGTTGCTAAAACTTAGACTAAATGATTTATCAAAGATTGAATAACTCTAAGCAGTGGAGCTGACATTTAAATAAAGGCTGCTTGATTCCAAACTATGTTAGCTAACATAGCTCAAAAATAATGTTGGAGGTCAATATTCTCCCTTTCCTGATTTTCCAGTTAAAGTAATTAGGGACCAGAGAGATTTGCCTCAGTCTAATTCTCACTACTTGCAGTTCAATAATCTTTCCTTTACACCATACTGGAATTGCAAAGTGAACAGAAACCTCCCTTGAGTTCAGGGAGAAAAAGTGGTCTTACCTGAACAGGTAATTCAAGGCACTGTCTGGCATGATGGGAAGCCTCTACTCATCCAAGGGAAACCAAACAGTTTCCACACTGCTCAGGCAGATACTGGAATATCCTAGTCATTGAACACAAGTGCTTGCACTTCATTCAGTCTTCTCTCAGTTCCAGGATCTAAAGGGAGAGAAGTGATCACAAACGTGTGTTAAAGATTCAACAGAAAATAAGAAAACACATTTAGTGAGTATCTATTAATGCTAGAAATTATTTTCTCAATTCTGTGTATGTTAACTCAAAACAATCCTTTCAAGAACCAATGAGGAACTGGGTGTGATAGCACACATAGTCACAGCCATTCCGGAAGATGAGGGAAGACAATCACTTGAGCCCTATGATTTTGAGACGGCCCCGTGATTTCAACACCAAACTGGGCAACATAGTGAGACCATATCTCAAAAAACAAGTGAATGGGGGCTGGCGTTGTGGCTCAGTGGTAGAGTACTCACCTAGCATGTGCGAGGCTCTGGGTTCAATCCTCAGCACCACATATAAATAAATAAATAAAGGTATTGTGTCCAACTACAACTAAAAAAAATTTAAAAAAAACAAGTGAATAATAAAAAATAAATAAAATTTAAAAAGATCCAATGAGGTAAGTATTGTCCTATTATATAGATAAAAAAACTAAATGGTAAAATACATGTAAATGAATTTTTATGTGTCTTAAAACTACCTGAATTCTAAATTCAAAGCTCTTTCTTCTTTCCCACACTGCCTGCTGCCTAAATTCTAGATGCCCCTTACCTCTTAATGCCCTTCGTGTGTGTCCACAATTTAGAAGGCTGGTCCTATGCCCTGTGTCTTCTAGGAAAAATAGTTCAAGAAGCAATGTGTGCGTTTGGTTAAAAGACTTTCTATTTAAATTTTGATTTTATTTCCAATGAAGATATATATTTTTTAATGTGAGTAAAATCAACTCCAGAAATGTGAACAAAATCAATTGAATAAGAATAAATTCAAATTAACCATTCTCATAATTTTGAAATATATTGCATAATCGCTTTGTAATAATGTTCCTCCTTTCCCCCAATTTCAATGTTTTCTCATACATGACACTTGTAAGTCCCAGCCAGAACCTATAAAGCAATATTTTCCCCCATGTAATGGTTTCCTGCACATAGAATTCAGAGACCTAGCCTCCTGGAAAACATTATAAAGAACTTCCACTGTACTAGAATGCAACTCACACCCCTTCAAGATCAGTAACATTACTTAAACATAGCTCATGTTTCAAACACCTCTTCCTGTAGTTGTCATTCCATAGTTTATAAATATCATTCTCCTCCAAAAAAGTTTAAACGGAAAATGAAGTGTGAAGTTCCTGCCTACAAACCATGTATTTTAAACAAATCCAACTAAAGATATTTTTAAAGCTTTGTTTCACAATAACTTAGAAACATGGAGAAAAATGCCTACTTCTTTTTAAGTTATTGTATTAGTTTCCTCAGAATACCATAACAAAGTACTATAGGCACTGTGGCTTCAAACAACATAATTTTTATCCTTTCGCAGTTTTGGAAACTTAGATTCCGGACTTACACGGTGTTGGCAGGGCCATCCTCTGTGTGAAGCATCCAGAGAGGAATCCCTCCTTGTCTCTGCTGAGCTTCTACTGGTTTTTAGTATTCATTCCTTGGCTGCAAACACACACATTGCTTCTCTGAGTGTTTTTGCCTCTGAATCTCCCTCTCCATTCCTACATAAAGAAACCACTGGATTTAGGGCCTACCCGAATCCAATCTGACTTCATCCTAATTTTATTACATTTGCAAACTCCCTGTTTTCAAATAAGGTCATATGCACAGATACTGGGGTGTTAGGACTTCAACAGAGCTCTTTGGGGGGTACCATTCAAGAAACTATAGTTTTATAGTTATGAAATAAATATATATCTATATATTATTTAGTCATGAGAATAGGTCAAAAGTATTTAAAAATCTTTGCTTATATAAGAACTAATTTATTATGTTTTGGAAAACAACTTGGTATATAGTCTTTTTTTGGTTAATAATCAAAGTATGTCTATTTACTTCTGGTTGGCATTTGTAAATATGTATTGTTCTTATTAATGTATCCTCTTAAAATTACTCAATATCAACTATAGAGCAGAAATAACTATATGATAAGATTTTACTATGTCCGGCACATATTAATGCTGTTTATCTTTTAATACTTAAAATAATTCTTTGAAATAATTCTATGAAGTCAATATAGTTATTACCCCCATTTTTTCTCATTTTTACAAATGAGAAAATTGAGAGATATTACATAGGTTATTTATCACAAAGCTAAGAAATAAATTATGAGGCCAAGGTTTAGATTGAAGGTTTACCAATATCCATTTTTGTGGTAAAGAATGCCTATTTCATTCCACTGAGGTATGAAACCACTTTATGGTCAGTTTGGACTCAAGGTGTTAGAATACGAGTATGTTACCTTTACCTGGAGTCCCCTGTGCCAAATTAACCAGAGTAGGTGGGTTTTCCTGGTGTTCACTCAGTAGCAAAGACTTTTCAAACTCACTTTTCATGGATCAGGCACTGAGTTAAGCACCAGGAATTTAAATAACTAAAAAAGTAAAATATAGGATTTAGAGCATCCTGTCATCTAATAACCATTCTGAAGCTAACTAAAAGGCATTGAAAATTATGAATTATTTTACCTTTTCTAACCTTCAAAGCAAGGCATAGGACTTCACTGTTTGTCTTCATGTAACCAAGATTAGTACAAATTAATATTCATCTATATAGCCTATAGCCAGAAAGACAGAGGATGCAAATCACTGTGTACTCTTGGCTCAAGGTTGCAGTCCCATGAGCTGTCAGCTACCTGTAAGAAATCATGTACTTGGTACAAGCAAGAAACTACTCTGCAGTTATGCAAAAATAGACTTATTTTTATTTGCCAGTGGCTACTCCTAAACTACTGCTGAAAGAGTTTTACAATCTAATCCTCAATTGGCCTTAATTCTACAACTGGTAAAATTGAAAATTCTAGTGGAAAAGTGATGGCTCAGAGTTATACAATGATAGTTTTTTGCTTTGATGCCTTAACCCACAGAACACCCAAATATATTCATCATTATTGCTCATGTTCTTCCAAGTCTGTCATATTTGTGGTTGGTACATTGAAGGAGTTGTATTTCACTAAGAACACTGTGTGTGGCACAGTTATATCTGGTTTACTGTAGCCAATATGTAATACCCGTGGAGGGTGGAAAAATGGAGGAAATAGTTTCCCCACCAGATTAAATAATTCTCATTCATTCATTTAAAAAAAAAACAAAATACTCAAGTTGTTGACAAGTCACTTTGAAAATAAACACTTTTTCCCTATATCTTGGTTTTTATTATAAAATAATTCAAGGAAGGGTCAAAATCAGTGCTATTTATATTTACTTTTTGCAACTTACATAGGATATTTAAAGATAAGAGGGAAGAATAGTTTATGCATAAATACATGTTGATCAATTTTAAGTACACAAATGAATAAAATTAACCATATCTTTTATTATCAGCCTTTTTAATACCTCCCATGCAACATGAACAAAACCCAATTCATCATTTCTCTCAAATTTGCTCTTGATCTTTGATTTTCTTTATCAGTTAATGGAGCCATTACCACCAGGTCATGAAAACAAAAAATCAAAGTAATTTTGTACCTGTCAAAGACTTCTGTTTCTGGGTAGATAACTGGAACAGAAGTGAAATCTGCCATAAACCACTGTACACTGAACAAAATATATAAGACAACTGTTTCCAGACACTGGATAAACGGCAACACAAAACCATAATCCCTGAAAGAAGGAAAAAAAGAAGGGTGAGCCTCACCCTTACTTTCTATCAGGGTCAATTTCTAGACCCAAGCACATTGAGCTGAAGCCCAAACACTGCTGTAGAACTTTGGCATGCCAGCACAGTTGAAATAAAGGGACTGAGCAATTCAACTAAAATACTAGTATTAAGGCCATACTCAATAAGGACCACACTCTAGAATAAGACCTACTTGAGATCCACTATAACAAAGCTTCAACCTCTACACACTCTATCTCCTGAAGAGAGAAATATGGCCAAGTAACAGGGATCTGGAAACTATTTGAACTTTCCACAGATCATGCTGTGGAAAGAACGAAAAAATAAATAAATAAATAAGCACAAGACCAAGCTCACCTAAGTTCTAGTAAGAAACTAGTAAGTTCAAGTAAGAAACTACTCTGCAGTTTTGCAAAAAAATAGGCTTATTTTTATTTGCCAGTGGCTACTCCTAAACTACTGCTGAAAGAGTTTTACAATCTAATCCTCAATTGGCCTTAATTCTACAACTGGTAAAATTGAAAATTCTAGTGGAAAAGTGATGGCTCAGAATTATACAATGATAGTTGTTATATCATTGTTATACAATGATAGTCCAGCAACTGAACTACTTCTAGAACAAAAATCAACTATCTTCTAAAGAAGAAAATAGAATCTGGTGTCTCTACAATGAATTGTTAACAAAGTTTTCTATATAAACAAAATAATTAGACATGCAAAGAAATTTCATACACAATAAAAGCAATTAATATGAATTAACCCCAATAGTACCCACATTAGTTTTAGCAAATAAAAACTTGGCAATACCATTATCAATAAGCTGAAAGAATCAAAGGAATAGGTGTTCACATAAGTGACAGAGAATAAGATCTTACAGAGGGAACAGGTAGGATATCTTTGCAGAGAACTAAAAAGCAAAAAAAAAAAAAATGGAAATTCTAGAATGAACAATTAAAATTAAAATAAAAGATTTAACTATATGGGATTAACATCAAATTTTAGATGGCAAAGGAGAGTCAGTGATCTTGAAGAATAACAATGATCCCAAAGAAAGACATCTTCCAATCTAAAGAACAGAGGTAAAGAATTGAAGAGAAACTTTCCAATTTGAAAAAGAGAGAAAAAAAATGAAGATGACCAGAGCCTGGGGGCCTGTGGGACAAAGTCAACCATCTAATGTACATGTAACAGAGGACTGAAAAGTAAACAGAGCAAATAATTTATATATACTCAATATATATATGACATATGTGTTTGTGTGTATATGTACACACATATATATATATATAAACACATATATAAAACACATGTATTTGAAGACATCATGGCTAAAATTATCCTAAATTGGATTAAAAACGCCCACTTATATCTAAGATTCAAGCACAATTAACATAAAGAGAAAAACTAGTAAAAGCACATCATAATGAAACATTGAAAGCCAAAAAGAAAACTTAGAAAGTAGAGGCAGAAAGACACATTAAATACAGAAGACCAATGATACAAATAATGGTAAACTTATCAGAATCAATGGAGTCCAGGAGACAATGAAATGAAATTTTTAAAGTGCTGAAAGAAAGTTGTCAAGCCAATTTTCTAAGGCTGTGGGAACAATCTTTTTAAATTGTTTAAAGTAAAGACCTGCATGATAAGATATGCTTGAAGATATTCTTGAGACTAAAGAAAAAGGATACCATGAGGAATTTTAATCTATAGTAATGAATGAGTAAATATAAAAGTTGCCATTTAAAAGAAAAATAACAACATTGTAAAGTGAGATACTTACAAAGGTAAGGCAGGTAGAGTTATACTTTTGTAAGATTATTTATTTTAATTTTTTAAATATATGACAGTGGAATGCATTAAAATTCTTTTTTTTAAAGAGAGAGAATTTTTAATTTTTATTTTTAATTTTTATTTTTTAGTTTTCAGTGGACACAACATCTTTATTTTATTTTTATTTGGTGCTGAAGATCGAATGCAGCGCCCCACACATGCCAGGCGAGCGCATTACCGCTTGAGCCCCATTCCCAGCCCAACATTACAATTCTTATTACACATATAGAGCACAATTTTTCATATCTTTGTATATAAGTATGTTCACTCCAATTCATGCCTTTATACATGTACTTTGTTGTTTTTTTGCATTACAATTCTTATTACACATATATACCACAATTTTTCATATCTCTGTTTGTATATAAAGTATGTTGACACCCAATTCGAGTCTTCATACATGTACTTTGGATAATGATATTCATCACATTCCACCATCCTTGCTAATCCAGAACCTCCTCCCATTCCCTCCCACTCCTCTGCCCTATCTACAATTCATCTATTCCTCCCATACTCCCCCTCCCTACCCCACTATGAGTCAGCCTTCTTACATCAGAGAAAACATTCAGCATTTGGTTTGGGGGGATTGGCTAATTTTACTTAGCATTTTCTTCTCCAACGCCATCCATTTACCTGCAAATTATTTTATTCTCTTTTAATGTTGAGTAAAATTCAATTGTGTATATATGCCACATTATTTTTATCCATTCATCTACTGAAGGGCATCTAGGTTAGCTCCACAGTTTAGCTATTGTGAATTGTGCTGCTGTAAACATTGATGTGGCTCTGTCCCTGTGTATAGGCCGAGGAGAGAGATAGCTGGGTCAAATGGTGGTTCCATTCCTAGCTTTCCAAGGAATCTCCATACTGCTTTCCATATTGGCTGCACCAATTTGCAGTCCCACATCCTTGCCAACACTTATTGTAAGATTATTATATTCTTCACATGAAAAGTGGTAAATGGAAATATGAAATGGCAGGTATAAATTGAGATGGTAAAATAATGAATTCTAGAAAATATTTGATAAATTAAACATACATATTGTTAGAGCTAACTCTACCACTTATAAATAATAATGAAGAAATGTAGTTAAGAACCCAGACTGGGGTCAGGTGTAACTCACTGGTTAGCACTTGGCAAGCATGCTCCACACCCTGGGTTTGATTCCTACCACTGCAAAACCAAAGAAAATCAGTAAAGGGAATAAAAAGAACATGAAAGCATGGTTTACTAACCCAAAATAAAAGCAGGGAAGGAGAAAAAGAAGCATAAATAATTAGAAAGAACAGGTGGAAAACAAAGAACAAGATGATAGATCATCCACAGCAACTCTATTTATAATAGTCTCAAACCAGAAACAACCCAAATGTCCAACAAGTGGATGAAGAAATGAATTGTGTTGTATTTAAACAATGGGATAATCTTTGTAGCAAAAGAAAACATTAATGCACATAACAACATCGATGAATCTCAAAAACAGCTGAGCCAAAAGAAGCCAGACAAAAGAGAGTACCTAATATATGGTTCCATTTATATGAAGTTCTAGAGAAGATAATCTTCTAGCACAAGAAATAAAATCAATAGCCTTGTGGAATAGTAATGATATGGGTTTGTGAGGCCACTAGAGATTGACTAAAAATAGGCATGAGAAAATTTTCTGGGGTGAATGGAAATGTTCCAATGTTTTGTTTCTGGTGATGGTTTCATGGTGTATACATTTGTCAAAATTGTCAAATGCTATACTTTTAGTGAAAATATTTAGAAAGTGAAACATTTAAAAAACATATCTATGGAATTCATTCTCTTATTCTTCATTAGGAGTAAATCCATGCCTCTTGATCCCAGTCCAGGCTCTAGAATGTCATACTGATCTCACACAACTACTTGCTGCTGGTTACTAGATTTTTTGGTTTATTTTATTTTGTAATAGACATTGATTATTTCTTCATTATTTCTAATTATTTCTACATGACACTAGAATGAATTTTGACACATCCTACATGAATGGAGTATAACTATTCATTCTTCTGGTTATACATGATATAGAGTTACACTGGTCATGTAATCATATATGGACATAGGGTAATAATGTCTGATTCATTCTACTAAGCTTCCTACCCCTATACCCCCTCCATTCACTCTCCTCTGTATAACCCAAAGTACCTCTATTCTTCCCTAGCCCCCATGATTGTGAATTAGCATTTACATATCAGAGAATAGATTTGGCATTTGGTTCTTTGGGTTTGGCTTATTTTGCTTAGCATGATAGTCTCCAGCTCCATCCATTTAGTGGAAAATTTCATAATTTCACTCTTCTTTAAGGCTGAGTAATATACCATTGTGTATATACCACATTTTCTTTATCCATGCATCTGTTGAAGGGAAACTAGATTGGTTTCATAGTTTGACTATTATTAATTGAGCTGCTGTTAACATTGATGTGTCTGTGTCACTGTAGTATGCTGATTTTAAGTCCTGGAGGTATAAACTGAGGCATGGGATAGCTGGGTCAAATGGTGGTTCCATTCCAAGATGCTATATCTATTTTAAAGTTGATTTTATTACATCATTTTTATCCTAATCATTTTGTGTCTATGATTGCATATTTAATTTGGAAAAATTCATCCAAGTTTAGATAATAATGTCCAGGCATCTAGTATTAATCTGTTTTCTTATTCACTTACTCAAGTAGACTTATTTTAAAATTCACATACACACAGTCATACATGCTGGGAAATATTTTTAAAATAACATTGTGACAATTTGGTTGCTTAAAAATCTTTTTACTTTAAAGCTACAGATTGAGATATTTTGGAAAATAATTAAATAGGGAAAATAAGACCTATTTTGAACTATTTCTTAAAAGGCTGAGTTAGGAAAAGAATTTGTCATGGGACAACTAGAATGAGGGCTGAGAATGAAATAGATGAATGATCTTGAAAATTCATTTAAATATAAAAAGAATCCTTGAGAAAGAATAAACTAGGAAGTATAGTGAAAAGAAGACAAATAGTAGCTCTAAGTCTATCCCACTAAAGTTCTTCTTTATAAATTCTGAAAAAGACTGTAATATGAACTGCCATTGCACTGGAGGAAGAAATCATGTTTAGAAAAGGCCTAAGGAGTCATGACATTTCTGCCTTCATGGCATAAATTCTAAGCACAAAATGCCCTGTTTTGATTGTTGTTTCCTTCAAAGTCCAAAGCTATTTTCCTCTCCTCCAATTGTCCCATCTCTTGGTGAACACTTTATTTTCTAAACTCCACACAATACAGTCTGCTACGCTCATACAACAAGGAGTGTGACAGTTTATTTGTGATGAGTTTTACAACATTTGGAGGGTATGGGTAATAACCTTTCCACATTCATATTTCTAAGAGTGTGGAGCAGTGTTGAGATATAATAAGTTTTCCTCAGCATTGAGAACATTTTATCAGTATAGTACACCAAACCCCTCTCACATTTTCCCACCCAATTTGTAATATTAAGTATTTATCAGTTAAGTAATTATCAGTTTTTCAGTAGCATTCTCCTCTAGACTGTATGGTTGTTGAGAGATCAGACTATACTGTATTCACCACTTAACTTTCAATGTCTTCCACATCATAAGAGTCTAAGAAATATTTGTTGGATGAAAGTATGGATAAGAGAACTGGATCAAGAGGGAATTTTAGTCCTCTATGATTAATCTGTACAGAAATATAGAACAAATGACTTAGCCTCTCTATGTCTCGGATTCCTCATACATGTGTCAAACAAGAGTTGGATTTATACCTTCCAGCACTATGTAGCTATACTGTTCTAAGCTCTTTATGAATTATAAATTCATTTAATCATCACAATAACTGAACATATTTTTTGAAAACTGAAGCAAAGATATCCAAGCTTATACAGCTAATAAATGATTGAAGCAGGATTCAAATCCTCATTGTCCCACCAAAAGAAGAATATTAGAATGGTACAGTTTTTACAGAAACTTCACTTTCTCCTTCCCCATGAGGTTGGTGGGAGTATAAAAACAAATAATTCCTACTTTCAGACAACAAGGACTTACTGCCTTCATTCCCAAACAACTTGCCTATGTGTAGACTCTAGAGATGGTTCCCAGACAGTTCACTTTTGTTTGGAAAGGCAGTAACCATTCCTTGGAGACCAGCAATAAGATTACATTAACTGGTGATCTGAACTTCATCCAGGTCTGGTGGGTCTCGGGAGCGGACCTCATTTGAGGGAATGCAGCTGTGCTGTCAGTCAGCATATTGAGGCAGGTGGCCTTGTTATAAGTTACAGATTCAAATAAAGCACTCAAAGGCAAAGGTTGCTCTCTCCTTCCAGCCAGAGAACGGAATATTTATCAACTGGCTCTTTGGAGAGATTTTACTGTGATGCTTTTCATTTTCCTGGAATTCTGTAAACCTTGTGATTTGGGACTGAGCACAAGAACAATTCTGGTTTGTGTTCTTACTCATCTTTCCTTTATTCACTATGTTCACATATTCATATTTAATAATTCTAAATAAAACTGTAACACACACAGAGCCTTCCTTGGACACAGGGGGAGTTGCTTTCCAAAGTGCTGGCAGGTTCTCTTACTCATCTTACTGGAACCAAAGTGTTCTGGTCATTAAGTCTGAGTCTTTCAGCAAACATTATTTATAAGAGAATAACAGTTATTATTTTGGTTTATATTTCCAAAATATTTGCAGTAATTTCTCAGTGAGATATGCCTGGCCCTTGACTTGGAAAACTAAACTAAAAAAAAGGCTCATATATTTCTCCTTAATGAATTCAATCAGTCATGGAAACCTCAAGTATTAAGTGAAAACTCCCAGAGTCTTGGTAATTCACCTTGTTTTCTGTTGAGATGGTAAGTTTTCATAGTCATTAAAAAGTCTACTCTCTGCCTGGAAAACAAATCCTCACCAGGGATTGGTACCCCTCCTGAGACATCCAAACCATTCATTATCCCATTTCTAACACTAGCTCCAGGGTCTAGGGATGCTCAAGAAAAGAATTTCCCTCTTGCATTTGCACAACTCTAATTTTTATAAAGTTCTTCTTATAGTTAGCTGAAATTATATCACTGCAAATCTGATCTCTGTTCATATTTTTTTCCTTGCTCTTTGTGTATTCCTTTTCCTCTGCAAGGTCCAAAGATTTAGGTGTTTCTTACACACATTGTTCCTGAACAACCTGTGGTTCAGGGTTCCCTTCTACAATGAAAAGTATATCTCAAGTCCAGCCTATAATGCTGAGCTCCAGGTCAATATTTGACACCTGGCTGCCTCAAAGGCATTTCATATTCATCTTATCTGAAACTGGTTTTACCTTTCTTCGGCTCCTGAATTTGGTCAATGATGTGACATCCACCCAGTCTTTTAAATTGGAAAACAGGAAGTCATCTTGGATTTCTTCCATCAGTCATCCTGCCTTTTTTTCCTTTTTATACTGAGCAATTTTTAAAAATCACATATATCTCTTCCTTTCTAACTCCACTATCAAGGGTCTTCAATTTTTTGGTACCAGGGATTGAACCAACGGGGCTTAACCACTGAGCCACATCCCCAGCCCTTTTTTATAGTTTATTAGAGATAGGGTCTTGCTGAGTTGCTCAGGACTCACTAAGTTGCTGAGGCTGGGTTTGAACTCAGATCCTCCTGCCTTAGCCTCCCCAATCACTGGGATTATAGGCATGTGCCACGGCACCCGGCTCTTCATTGTTTTTTGACTAACAATTATAAAAGGTCAAGAAGGGCAGACAGTACTGCTTGCTTTTGACCTGATTGCCCTTTAACCTTTATCCTTAGCTTCTCTACCACAAGTCACCTAAAATTTAAATCTCTTGATACAATCTTTAACATAATGTTCAAAATTCTCAAATGGTTTCATCTTTTAAAAGGATTACATTAGTGCATCTGATGGCACTTAGGAGTCTAGAGACACATTTATTCTAATGGCAATAGTATATTTAAAAACTGTGGTTGAGTTACATCAACTACAAAACCCCCCAAGCAACTCTATATAAAAATGGGCAAAGTTCTTGAATAAACATTTCCTCAAAGAAAACATACAAATGGATACTAAGCACTTGAAAAGGTGTTCAACATCACCAATCATTAGGAAAAACAAAACCAAGCCACAGTAAGGTACCACTTCACACCCATTAGGATGGATATTATCCAAAAATATATAAATAAATCCCCCCCAAAAGAAAATAAATATCATTGAGAATGTGGTAAATTGGAACCATTGTGCACTGATGGTAGAAGTGTAAAATGGTACAGTTGCTATGGTAATATGGTAGTTCTCAAAAAATTATAAGTAGAATAACCATACGATTCAGCAATTTCATTTTTGGGTACTTATCCCAAAGAATTGAAACTAAGGGGCCCAAACATATTTGTACACCCAGGTTGATAGCAGCATTATTTATAATTGCCAAAAAGTAGAAGCGACTCAAGTGTCTATAAGCAACAAAATGAGATGAATGGAAAGAATGGATAAAGAAAATGTGGTACATACATAAAATTATTCAGCCTTAAAAAAGGAAGGAAAATCTGACATATGCTGTGAAAGGAAAGTGACCACAACACTCAGAGTGACCAAAAGATCTTTATTGCAGCAGTGCAACAAAGAGAAAAGAAGGAAGGAAAGAGAGAGAGAGAGAGAGAAGAGAAGAGATGAACAGGGAGAGAGCAAGAGCAAGAGAGAGACAGAGAGCGCGCGCAAGAAAGATAAAGAGCAAGAGAGAGAGAGAGAGAGAGAGAGAGAGAGAGAGAGAGAGAGTGCAAGAGAGAAAGAGCAAGAGAGAGAAGGGCCTGGCAGGAGGGAGTTTTTATAGCCCAAATCTAATGGGGGCCTCTGGGTCTGCAAGCTGCCTTGTTGGCCCAAGGGGGGTTGAGTGCTCAGCCTTGAGCGGGACTTGACACAAACAGGTGATCAAGGACCAGATAGAGGGGGGTTTGAGTGTGTGGGCTATCTTGCAGCCAACATCTGTTCAGCCGGCCCTGCAGACAACACAGTTCAGCCTGCTCTGCACCCAACATGCTGTAACATGGATCAACCTTGAAAACGTTACACTAAGTGATATTATCTAGTTTCAAAATAACAAATACTATACGATTCTACTCATATGACTTACCTTCAGGAGGCACATCCATGGAGTTCATAGGGAGAAAGTGTAATAGCGGATGCCACGAGTTGGGGGGAAGCTGATGTTTAATGAGTATAGTGTTTTAGTTTGGGAAAATGAAAAAGGTTCTTGCGAATATACTTAAAGCCACTGAATTTTACATGTACAATAGTTAAACTGGTCAATATTTCATCCTAATTTTTTAAAAGATTCTATGGAATCTGATTCTTGACCATATGCTTTTGCCTATTAACATATGGTCCATCAAAACTGATTGGCTCCTCAACTATACTAGGCTCTCTCATAAATCAGTGCTTTCCTGTGTGTTGCCTGGTAATTTCTTACTCTTTTCGTTGCTGCTCAAACCTGTGGTGACTTCTGTCCTAATTTGTCTGGGACTGATGGTTTTCCCAGAGCTCAGGACTTTCAAATGTTCAAACTGGGAGTATCTCTGGCAAATTGGAACAAGTTAATCACTCCAATCTTAACATTATATCATTTCCAAATTTGATCAGTATTCTCAGAAGTCCTCAATGTTCTCATCTAAGAATTTTAAAACTTCTTGGAAAGAGCAAACATCAGAGCTCTATGATATACTGAAAGATATTCACACAGGTTCATATCTACTCATTTGTTAACATCCCTAGAGGAATTATATATTCTTTGACTTGTGTTATCATTTAAAACATTATTTTTTTTCTCCATAACAGTATCATAAAAATCTAGTCAGGGGCTGAGGACATAGCTCAATTGGTAGAGTACTTGCCTCCCATGCATAAGGCCCTGGGTTCAATCCCCAACACCACAAAACAAAACAAAAACAATAATAGCAAAAACTAGTCAAATGTCTTGCTGAAATCCAGATACACTGTACTGAAATGCAGTCCTTTGATTAACCAGTTTTTTCAACCTGTCCAAAAAGGAAGTTACTTTCTCACAGCTTGTCTTTTGTAAACATATGTACAATCAGAAAAATGAGAAATTATACCCCATTTATGTATGACATATCAAAGTGCATAAATGCATTCTACTATCATGTATAACTAATTAAAACAAATAAAAAATATTTTTTTAAAATAACTGGCTTCAGAGCTGGGGGTGGGGGAGAGAATGTGTAAGCAACCAATTTAATTAACACTCCAGAACTTTACAATGGACAGACATTGATTCATTCATAAAGATATATTATATTCTACCCGATACTGACACTACCAGAAATTTCATAGGTTTCCGAAAATATTGAAGTCAATAAAGGGAATAAAGGATTTTCTTCTTCTGACCATATTAGATTCAGTCACCAGTATTTAGTGCAATCAATGTTACTGAAATAGTCTCTCCCATCATACAACGCCTCTCCTTGCCAATACCTGGTGAAATGGCTGAGCCTGAGGCAAACACAAACTTCAGGATTCATGGACATGTTTATGTAAACTAGCTATGTGAATACACATTCATTTATAAGGATATAAATACAGGTCTTGATTAGTGGCAAGGCATGTACATGTACAACATTAAAACCAATAATTGTTACCATTTGGAGGAGTTTGGAGGCAGATGCATCTGGTTTTAAACTGATAGCTTAAGTAATTGCAGCACTTGTTTTGTATTTTTTCCAAATGAAAACAGAACTCTTTTTTGATTGTCCTAGGTTTGGACAATGCAGCTAGGGAAGAGTGCCTTTTCCCCTTCTGAGTATAGTTTGTTCTCTGGACTGCAATGTAAGCTCCATAAGAGTTGCAAATAAGAAGTAAATTTAAAAGAGAAGGAAGAAAAGGATTTTATTATTTAATGCAAAATATTATAACAATTTCTTTATTGTGGCCCAATGAAATTATCCAGTCTTCCTAATCTTGATATTATTCCTGAAGTATGATGTTTAAGTATTAAAGAGTAAAGTATCATGACCAACCAGCATGAAATTCAGTACCTAATAATAGTAAAAGTACTTATAACGTTGATATTATCATTATCCTCAGAAAGACCTGTATTCCTAATGTGACTCTGTATTCATTAGCTTTGTGATGATAATTTTGTCTTTACTATTTCATCACCTAGACTGAAGACCACAAAAGATGATTGGGGACAGTAACATTCATTAAATAGGTGCTATATGCTAAGGACTGTATGGCATCTTATATGGAGAATTTCATTTAATTTTCACAGCACCCTATGAACATGGTAGAATTATCTTTATTTCTCAAATAACAAAACTGAAGCTGAGAGATTAATTAATATGCCTGAGATCCCATGGCTTCTAAGTGGCAGAGATAGGATTTGATTCCATGTTGAGCTAAGTCCATTTGACTACATTGAATATAAATGTGCATAGACTTTTTCCATAGCTATAGGTACATTTATTTATATTTTTATTTTTTGTTCTAATTAGTTATACATGACAGCAGAATGCATTTCAATTCACTATACACCAATAAAAGTACAAAAAAATTGAAGCAAAAAAAATGTAGGTACATGAAAAGAGCATCCAGAATGTGTGCCAAGGGGTGTTATTTATGCCTATGGATTTCCTAAAAAGCTTACATGATTTCACAGAAGTTAAGGGGAGGGGTGATAGTAGAATTTTTTGGTAGTATCACATAACAAAGGTGATATTTACATAATATTGAATTATTAAGTGTTAACATCACATTGCATTTAGAAGAAGGATTCCACAAGGCAGATATTTATTCATGATGTTCAAGTCCTACCTAACTTTCATAAAATGGAAACAATTCTTTATTCAGTATGGTTTTCGAGCTTAAAAATTCTTGTTTTCACATGCCTTCTTTTATAAAATGCTGACTGGGGGAAAAATTCATCTTAGTTGCTATTGTCCAACAATGTTTCTCTTGCATTTCATTCAAACCAAAGTCTAAACCGAAGATTTTTAGGAAGAACATCCATCTCTCCTAGAATTAATTTGGTTATTCTTGAAAGAACACTGTAATTCTTTTCATTTCTTGTATTTCCTAAATATTTTGTATCCACATTTAGTGTTTCTTTAAGCAAACTAATGCTCCATACTTCTGGGCTGGCACTAATAAAATTCTAAATACTTTCCCCTTGAATATGTATTTCATAGTATGTTGTTGTAGTCCTAGGCTACAGGACTACAACATAAACTCTGTGGTTATAAGGATGGGAAAAAAAAAAAACACCCTCAAAAGAAACTGATCAATGATTACTGTGGGCAGCCAGCCACCATAAGTTCCTATTTTGGGGTCAGTTTAAACAACAAGATGTTTTCATTTCTTTTAGTTTTAGTAAATATTGACACAAATTATTCCATTAATATAATAATTGAATTTCATTAACTTAAGAAAGTACTATGGAGCCTTTAAGCAGGACTAAATATTCTGAGGAAAGAAGTAATATGTTGTCCAACCAATGCTTATCAATCAATTTACTTCCTAAATTAAAATATGGAAACATGAGCTGAATAGATAGAATGGAAAAAAAAAGAGCAGCAAGGAAAGAGAAAGAAATTGGTTTTGGAACATGATGTGTCTCTCTCTTCACACACCCATACATACACATAGGGTCCACAGGGAACGAATCTTGATTTAATAAGCTGTGTATGAACACAAAACAAAAGGCAGGCAAATACCTCAATGTGATCAGCTTATATGTGTAAGTACAGCATCATGTTTTGCTTGAACAAAGAAAAGAAGGTGTATCATTTCATGGTAAATATTGAAGACTTAAGAATTGTATGTCAGGAAAAATAATTTTAGAAGGTGAAATTCAAAAAGCAAATTTAGAAAACTTCGTCATGGGATTTTTGCCAATCTGAAACCTTTGAGATCTTTGAATAAGAATTTTGACTGTATGGGAAATCTTATTTTAGAGCATAAGAGGGTCAAATATAGTCATTTGGATTCCTTTTCCTTATTGGATGAAAGCCAATGGAATAGAGCAATTTTGCTGAGTTCTGCTATTAATTACACACCCTTGTTATTTTCAGGCCTTCCAGGAAACAACTGTGGCAGACAGATCATGCTGGCACAGAGAGATCAGAAATAGGAGTGCTCCTCCCAAGCAAAGACCTAGGTGAGTCTTAGAGAAGGAATCATGGACAGTTTGACCAGAAAAATGTAAAATCTTTGAAGCTAAAACCAAATAATTTATTTTAGTGAAGAATGAAACATTATAATCCTTACTATACTCTTTCACAAGAGCCTTTAAGTTAAATATAAATTCTTCATATACTGAAAAGCAAACTTGTTTTCCTTTAAACCTTGTTTTAACATTCTTTTTGGATGTTGGAAGCTGTACTTAGCATGAGGATTGGGGGATAGTGAGGCACACAGAAGTTTCAAAGATACTAATAATATCAGGTTTCTTATATGATACTTTAAAAATCCTTTAAATTTTACATACACACATTATATACTTCTTTCAATGATACATTTCTTGATGAAAAATTATTTTAAGATTTTTAAATTTGTTCTAATTAGCTATACATGAGAGTAGAATGCATTTTGATATATCATACATAAATGGAATATAATTTCTGATTCTTCTGGTTGTATATGATATAGACCCACATTGGTCATGTCCAATTCATTCTACTATCCTTTCTATCCCCATATCCCTTCCCCTCTCCTTCCCTCCCCTCTGTCTAATCCAAAGTACCTCTATTCTTCCCAAGGCCCCTCCCCTTATTGTGAATTAATATCCGAATATCAGAGAAAACATTTGGCCTTTGATTTATTGGATTTGGCTTATTTTGCTTCGCATGATATTCTCAAGCTCCATCCATTTACTGGAAAATCCCATAATTTCATTATTTTTTAAGGCTGAGTAATATACCATTGTGTATATATACCACATTTTCTTTATCCATGCATCTGTTGAAGGGCACCTAGGTTGGTTCCATAGTTTGGCTATTGTGAATTGAGCTGCTATCAACATTTATGTGGCTGTGTCACTGTAGTATGATGATTTTAAGTCCTGGAGGTATAAACTGAGGCATGGGATAGGTGGGTCAAATGGTGGGTTCCATTGCAAATTTTCCTAGGAATCTCCATACTGCTTTTCATAATAGTGGCACCAATTTGCTGTCCCATCAGCAATGTATAAGTGTACCTTTTCCCCCACATCCACCAACATTTATTGTTGCTTGTATTCTTGAAAATTGCCATTCTGACTAGAGTGAGACGAAATCTCAATGTAGTTTTGATTTGCATTTCTGACTGCTAGAGTTGTTGAACATATTTTCATGTATTTGTTGATTGATTGTATTTCTTTTTCTGTGAAGTGTCTGTTCAGTTCCTTTGCCCATTTATTGATTGGGTTATTTATTTATTTATTTGGGTGTTGAATTTTTTGAGTTCTTTATATATCCTGTAGATTAATGCAAACATTTTAACATTAGGAGATAACATTTTGTGTACTACAGTGATTCTGAATACCTCAATTATCTTTTGGCATACCTTCCAACTACTATTTAAAAATTACTCAATTTAGGCACATATAGAACATGATTGCACTCTAATTATAAGATGTAACATTAAACTTTTTTTCAGAAACTTTTGGAATAGAACTTTGTCCTATGAAAAATAAGGGAAATTTCCAAATGAGACTGAAGAAAAGTAAATTTGAGCATAAACTTTCCTTGCATTCCTGAAATATCTATTATTCACATAAAAATGGCTTTATAGTAGTCCTGTATAATAATTCTGTAAAGGAATTGGTGTGGAAATAAATACACTAAAAGGTTTCTTAAAAAATATCTCTCTCTAGAGAGTTCGACCCACTCAGTCTCTCTCCTATTTCTGGCAGGCTATAACCTCTGCTGTCAGGAGCATATTGTAGTGGTTGTTTTTAATGGGAAAAGGGAGTCAAGGGAGAAATCCCCAAAATTTCAAAGGGAAACTCCAAAGTACCAGTTTTAATTTCACACCACACACACAGACACACACACACACACACACACACACACACACGAAAATTCATGGGCTCTTGGTAGTGCTGTAGCTTTTGGAATTCATTCTGAAGGGGTTTAAAATGGAAATGCTGACAGACTATGAACTTCAATGGCATGAATGGTGCCTCTGTAACACTTCACTACACAGGCATGAGGCCCAGTGTAACAAATATCCTCATGGCCACATTTTAATGTTTTTTAAACCTTACGCGCGTGCACGCGCACACACACACACACACACACACACACTTTTTTTTTAAAGAGAGAGAGAGAGAGAGAGAGAGAGAGAGAGAGAAAGAATTTTTAATATTTATTTTTTTAGTTCTCGGCGGACACAACATCTTTGTTGGTATGTGGTGCTGAGGATCGAACCCGGGCCGCATGCACGCCAGGCGAGTGTGCTACCGCTTGAGCCACATCCCCAGCCCCCCCCACACACACACACTTATTTGAAGGGCAGACCAAAACAAAATATCAGAGTAGCTAGTGAGACAATCTACTTTACACATGCTTCCCTTTTATCTTGTTTGGAGTTTGCGTTTAGATTATTCTAGGTCTTGGATCTGACTTTAAAACTGATTAAGGTTCTCAGAGAAGAATGAGTTGCTTTCAAACTGATTAGTAGCCTCCATTTAGTTCATTTCACAAATGCACTATATGAAATCTGTGCTAGATGGTTAGGACTGTAGAGAAAGAATGAGGATCAGGAAACTGGGAAGGCAAGAGGTGAGACATTGATAGACTGTGGGCTCATCTCATCCTGCTTAGTTTAGCTTTCATTTTACCAGACAAGTTTGGCTCCAGTAGGTGTGAAATGATTGAACTGGATAACCTTGGGGTTCTACTCAAAGGTAATGTGGTTGGGTGGGATTGATATGGTAAATTCTTAGTATTATGCAAAACATGTCAGGACTGTTTCTGTCTAAAGGGAATAGTTTTCAGGTCTAGTTCTAGTCAATATACTTTGCTTCCCACCAAAACTCAGAATCAAACACCCTTCCAGCACCACATGGTCCAAAGCACCACCAAGACCTTGGGCATACACAGGGGAAAAATAGAAACACACATTATGTGAAGCTTGCTAGGTCCCTGACCAGGCAAACTAAGAAAGGAAGGTCATCCTGCCAGCTGGTTTAGATACACATTTAAGTACATTCATAGAAGAGTGAAATAAAGGCCCATAAAAAGGAAGAAATATCAGTAGAAGCAAAGAACATCTACACAATTTGAATTATAAAAGACAGGACATCTAGGCTGAATTAGAACTGAAAAATTCTTCATCACCCAAGCAAAGGGTATTCATCAGTTTCCCTGGTGAGGAGAGAATTAATCATTTGCAATATTCTGTATATAAATGTGGTTTAGTATGCAACCAAACGTGTATAGTTGCATTGTTTCTTTATATAACAAAATATATATAGTTCTCTTTTCAAAGTGAATATCAAGTCATTTTTTATGAATATTTTCGTCATCTTCTCAAAGTCCCCAGCTAAAGCATCCTTTCAGCCACTAGCCTAGGTCCCCACCAGTCTTTTACAGTCAAAGTAAGAATCCCCTTTTATTTTAACAAAGTCTGTGTCTCTAAGATGTGTGTGTTCTAAACCAGAAAGAAATCTTAACTTCCAGAACCCATATTTTAGACTGAGTAAGCATACTTCTCTTAAATATTCCATCACTTTCTGAGGTATTAAGGTCATTTACAATAATATAAAAGAATCCTTCAAGTTGTTCTAGTTTGATAGAAAGGAAAATTAGGGTAAGTCCAGACTCCCAAAAGACCCTCTTTTGATCTTTTCAGCCTCTTCTCTATTTTAGCCATTCCAATAGTGCTACTAGGGCATTTCACACCTCCATTTTACTTCCATGCTATAGCCCACACTGCCACCTCTGCACGACCAGCTTGACCACTCTTCTTTCTTTCTTTTGTTTTGTTTTGTCTTGTTTTGGTACTGGGGTTTGAACTGAGGGACATTCAACTACTGAGCCACATCTCCAGTCCTTTTTACTAATTTATTTTCTTATTTTGAGACAGGTCTTGTTAAGTTGCTTAGGGCCTTGTTAAGTTGCCGAGGCTGGCTTTGAGCCTTTGATCATTCTTCTTTACTTGGAAAATGTGACCCAGTCTTAAAGCCCTGAGCTTAAATGTTCCCACTTAATCACAATAGAATTGGGTATTGTTCCTTTATGCTCCAAGTACCCTATGCCCCAGATAGGTATTATTCTTTTTTCTATTATCCATACTTGTTGGTATTTCTTCTTAGAGTTTGTTCCTAACAGGTTTACTCTTTAGCAAGAGTAAAAAGTATACCTATCTCTTCATAACCTCTGGTTTGGAACATTGGCTTGGTGCATGGTAGACATGTAACTTTATCTAATTATTCTTTCATTCCCTTATTCTATAAATATTTCAGTATGAAATTTCAATTAAGCCACAGTTATTTTTCCCAGATATATATAAACAAGATTACTTATTCATTAATAGATTTCACAGGCAATCAAGAAGTATTATGTTGGTAACTAAGTCAGAAATGGCTTAACATGTTTATATATGATCACTAGTCTATTGGCAACACAACAAATACTTTTAGTATTTGTTAAAAATACAGATTTCTGAGCCTCACCTCAGACATACCCAATTGAAATTTCTAGGCATATGACTCAGAAATCTTTAATTGTAAAATGCAGCTTATGACTTATATGCACATGAAATTAAGAATCCTTGGATTCTAAAGAATATGGATTTCAGAATTGGATGGATCTGAGCTAGAGTTCCAACTCTACCATTTATTAATTTTGGTAGTAGATTAATCTCTAAGAGTCTCCGTTGTCCTGTAACATATATGAAATTATCTCTCTTCACTGGATGTTTGAGAAGTTTCCATATAATAAGGTAAAGTACCTAGAACTGTTCCTATTACACAGAAATGTTTGATAATATCTCTCCTTATTTTATTTTCCTACTCTTGCTATAGTTTGTTCTTCAAATTATCTTCAAAAACAAGCACCTCACTGGGCATAGTGGTGCACGCCTGTAATCCCAGAAGCTGGAGAGGCTAAGGCAGGAGTTCAGAGCCAGCCTCAGCAAAAGCGAAGGGCTAAGCAACTCAGTGAGACCTTGTCTCTAAATAAAACTACAAAATAGGGCTGGGAATGTGGCTCAGTGGTTGAGTGCCCCTGAGTTCAACCCCCAGTACCCCACCCCCCCAAAAAAAACAAGCACCTCATTTGTCCCTTTGACCTTTTTGTACAGAATTCAAGCAATTTTGGCATAGTAATAATAGTTTTGCATATGGTTATTTGAAATCTACATATGTTAAAATACTCATATTTAAAAAAATCTCCTTATGGGGACTAATCAGGTTTTGATATATGTTATATTGATATTTTATATTGGCAGAAATAGATATCCTCTTTCTCATTTACATCAAGACTTGATATCATGTGACAAGATCTGTGGGCATTTATTGCCTCCTTATTAATTTCAGAGTCTGGCTTGGTGCAAGTTAACTTTTTCTCTTCTTCCATAGAAAACCAGATATTTTATGATCTTTCATAATATTGCCACTATTGTTGCAAGAATCTTATTCCAAAATGTGAGAAGTTTCTTCTACTTCTACACCTTAAAAAACACTATTAGTCTGTTTTCTTTTTCTTTTTTTGAAAAAGTACGTCTTTGTTGTTCACTTCAAAATTGTTAGAAAAGATCAAATAGAAATTTTCTAATGTACTTAGTAAGGTGAGAGGAATTTTAACTAAAGGTGTTGATAGATTGTCCACAATCATTTCTTATCTGATGTTTGATGAGATAATTATATCACCAATTTAAATTAGGTTCTGCATTAAAGTTGGTAGCATTCTGAGTATTCATATAAAATATACTAAAATACTTGCTATAAATTGTTGAAAAATTGTAGAGCCAATCATAGATAGGAAGCATAAACTTATTATGAAAGAACCAAAGCTATAAGAAAACAGAGGAGGAGCAAGATAATTTTTTTAGCTCTTTATTAATTCCAAATGGCAACACATAATAAAATGCTCTCTAAAGAAAAAGATTATATTTTGTCCTATCTTACATTTGAAATTCAAAATCTTGATATTTTTCCCCTTCTACATTCTTACTTCAGCCTAATCATCCTCTTACCTTCAAGATTCCATAGATGTGCAAGCAAACATCTGCCAGCTGCTGTGCAACTATTTTGTGTTATGGTGAGTTCTCTGCACTCCATGTTCATTCAGGTAATTCGTTAATAAAAGATTCCCTCCTTTTATACCATATAACATTGTGAAAATTAGTAATTCATATAGCACATCAGGCTTTGAAGCACTGAGTATAAAAACCTCAATCTCTAGGTGGAGGCAAGTAATGCTGTAATTTTATAATCTTAAAATATAAATTCTACCCTTCCTAGAAGACTATTCCAGTAGAGGGCTCCAACTTGCTTTAACACAATATGGAGGGAAAAATCACAGGGAGATTGTTGAAGGGTCAATTTTCAACATAATATGTAAAATGTAAAGGTTTTTCCCTTGGTATGATATGCAAGTGTGTATGTATCTATCTACCTGTTTGGTTGTCTTAAATCCCAATCTATTTATGGATATGCCTTTCTTTAGCTATACAGACACATTTTAATCAGTTTATTAATACATTTTTTTCTTCTTTCCTTCAGTATTCTCCATGTTAGTTATCCCAAACAATCCATATACTCTTGAGGAGCCCAATCCAACACTTTCTCTTAATTGTGAAACTCATATTATTTCCTTTTCAGATTTATATAAATAATTCCTATTTATTGAGGAAAATGAATGGCAAAGTAAAATAAGATAATGGATAAAATTTAAATTATCATCATTAATTTCACTACTCAGAAATTATTTCTATGCTGTTGTTAATATTTTGGTATATTTTCCTTCAATATTTATTATAGGGTATAGAATATATATATATATATATATATATATATATATATATATATGCAGGTATATATGTTGTGTGTGTGTGTGTGTGTGTGTGTGTGTATATATATATATATATATATATATATATATATATGATTGTATATAAATTCTCAGGTCATATTTTATACTCAAAATATTTTAAGAATTTTCCCATAGTAGAAAATATCCTTCAAAATATTGTCTTTTATAGTTGCATAATATAAATGCACTATAATTTTTTTATTTAGAAATTTAATACTGTGATGATCATCCTTATATATATGTTTTCACGTGAAAATCTGATTATTTCCTTAAGATATATTTCTAGAGCCAAACTCATTGAACAAGAAGTAAAACTTTTTTAAGACTCAAGACTCAATCCATATTGGCAAATTTCCTTCTAGTTGTACCTATTTATAGTAGTACCTGCTTTATAGTAGTAGTACCTGCTTTCCTCTCACTAACACTGGGTATTAAAATTTTAAAAAACTGTTGTTATTTGCTTATTTTTAAAATGTGGTATTTTATTCTGTTAATCTGTATTTCTTGAATTGAAGTAGTTTAATATTTTTAATGTTTGGGGTCAATCTTTTTTTTTTCTTTCTATGTAAGTTGAATTTTCCTTTTGCCTATTTTTCTACATTTCTATTCATCAATTTTTTATTGATTTATAAGAAATCTTCACATATAAAAGATCATGACAGTCTAATATTAAAAAAAATGACCTCAATTCTTTGAAAATAGTCAGGGTCATGAAGTGACCAACTGTCTCAGTTTGTCTGAGACTGAATAGTGCTCCTTGGATATGAGATTTTTTAATGTTAAACAGGAAAGTTAGGCAACAAGTGATAAGTTCATTACCCTAACTGAGGAATGGTTCCAGTTTG
This sequence comes from Spermophilus citellus, assembly GCF_964194105.1. Classification (NCBI taxonomy): domain Eukaryota; kingdom Metazoa; phylum Chordata; class Mammalia; order Rodentia; family Sciuridae; genus Spermophilus; species Spermophilus citellus. The sequence goes on along the minus strand of NC_138191.1, from coordinate 65,446,193 downwards.
TATCTTAAATGAAGCAGGATACAAAGGGTGTGTATAATAATGTTCAGAGATAACTAGTGAAACTTCAATAGGTCTATAAAGAATATGTAATATCATACCAATATTAATTTGTGATTTTTTAAAATAATTGAACTGTAGCTGTGTGAGAGAATATCTTGTTTTTAGAATATACAAGAGAAGGGGTGTAATGATGGGGTAAATTGACATAGTATCTGCAATTTACTCTCAAATATTGGGGGAGGGAAAATACCATAAAATCAACATGATAAAATGTCAACATTTGGTAAATATGGAGAAAAGGCAGGTAAAAATTATTTTTACCATGTTTTGCAACTTTTTGTAGGTTTGAAATTATTTAAGACCATTTTTGGTGTGTGTGTGTGTGTATGTGTGTGTGTGTGTGTGTGTGTGTTGAGGAGTGGTATTTGTTTGATGGTGGGGATTGAATCTCGGGCCTCATACATGGCCCCAAGTTCCTTTGCCATTGAGCAACACTATCAGCACTCAATATAAATATTTTATTAAAGGATATTAATTGTTATGTACTACAAATATTTCCCGTTTTATCCTTTGTGTCTTCATTTGTTTATATTGTGTAAGATTTTTTGTTTCTTTTATTGCTTAAAAATTTTAAATCATACTTCTTTAAAGTTTATCTCTCTGAGAGATGAATGTCCTCAACAGCAGGCATAGTTAAATTATTTTATTTTTTGTTCCTAGCACACTATCCCATAAATAACTTGATAAATTAGTAAATACAATCTTTTTTTGTCCTTTGTTTTGGTTCTTTTTTTTTTTAAAGAGAGAGAGAGAGAGAGAAAGAATTTTTTAACATTTATTTTTTAGTTGTCGGAGGACACAACATCTTTGTTTGTATGTGGTGCTGAGGATCCAACCCGGGCCTCATGCATGCCAAGCAAGCGCACTACCGCTTGAGCCACATCCCCAGCCCTTTGTTTTGGTTCTTAAAAGGGGCTTCTTTAAAGATACATTTTTACATTATCTATCTCTAAACCTTCAGAGAATTTAATATTTTTATAGCTCATTAATGTACTGGTGATTTAGCATTCAGAATGACGTTAATGACTACTTTATTTTCCCCTTAGGATAAATGGTTTCAGCACTATCTCTAAAGCAGGTCTCTATTTTCCAGAATTTTGAAATGCTACCTTTATTAGATACTGAAACTTGACATCCTCATAATGATCTATAACATACTATTGTATTCTATTTCAGTAACTTTTGTGTTGGAACTTTTTTCTTCAGAGAAGAAGAGTGTGAACAGGAAGGAAGGAAGGAAGAAAGGAAGGAAGAAAGGAGGGAATTAATTATTGAGAATGTAAACTTCATTCAGAGCCAGTCTGAAGTGATTTAAATCTTAATTACTAGTTTTTGTAATCTTGGGAAATTAACTTTTTATGCCTTAATTTCCTTTTCTGTATAATGAAGATAACAAATAACACATTCTTTTTTTGTTGTTGGTTGTTCAAAACATTACAATGCTCTTTGACATATCATATTTCATACATTTGATTCAAGTGGGTTATGAACTCCCATTTTTACCACGTGTACAGATTGTAGAATCACATTGGTTACACATAGGATTTATTAAGAGATAAAATGAGTATGCAGAAAAATGCTGATGCACAGAAAGCATCATGAAGTTTTTCCTATATTATTTTGAGTAGCTGTATAATTACTTAATAATACTACATGTTTCTTGTTTTACCCCCTTTAGTTTAGCACTGTTTTCCGCTCACTTTCTGTAGCCTAAATTTATGTCCTGACTCTATTTTCTGTTTTGATAATTTCTTCCTTGAAAATACTGTCCACTATCAAGGCTTTATCAGTTGAGTATGATGAAGAAATACAAAATGCTAGCTAGCTCTATCCTCTGTCCTGAACTCTAGCTTCCTACTTCAACAGCTCTTTGGACAGTTCCAAAAGAATTTTCTGTCATGATCTCAAATATAATTTGTCTCAATATGAATTAGTTGTCTTTCCCTTGGACATTGGCTAATGCCATAATTTTGTTGTCATTCAAGATTGCTATTTCATCTGTCTCCTCCCTTTCCAATCTAACTAGTTATCAGATTTTCTTGATTCATTTTAATAACTATCTCTTATTCTGCTTTTTACCTGTTTCTTCCACAGCTCAAAATACACCTAACATATTTAAAAACGTAAGTCTTGGTATTTGATACTAATAAGTCTTCTTAAAATGGAATTTGGGAACATAATCATTTATCAGTTTTGAAGTCTTTATTTCCTATTGCCTATAGGAGTAAATATTAAACAGCAGCATATATACAGAAGGAAGAATTTTCAATGAATTTTGTCTACTGATTTAACTCAGTGCCCGAAAGAGTTCTTGGCACATAGTAGGAAACAAGATAAATATTTATTGGATGAATGAATGAAGCTTTATCTTGGCATTCATGGACTTCCACAGATTGCTCTCAACCTCTCTTCCAGTTCACAAACCTCTAAACTAGCTTGATGAATCTGCTCTTTTGCCCTCAAATATAACTCACATGTCTTCTTCTTGGACCATATCTCCTGTTTATCTGAGGATGCTCTTTTTCTCATGTCCAACTTTGTAAATCCTCTTTACTTTTCATACCATACTGAATTCTAAAGTCTCTTGTTCATCTGTTTTGATCAATTTGATCTATGCTAATCACCATCATCATCTATGTCTTTTTTTATTAAATGCATTTTATGGGTGCATTATAATTATACATACTAGCAAGATAATTATGCTATCTTCATACATGCACATAATTTTTAAAATTTATTTTTTAGTTATATACAGCACCAGGTACACTCTGACATTATCACAAAAGCATGGAATACAACCTGCTCCTTACATTGCTTGTCTTTTTCTGGGAAAATACCTCTTCTCCCCAAATAAATGTCCTCTGTCTGGTGGTATGTGTGCCCTTTGGCATCTCTGTTTCATAAGGGTTTCATTAACTCTAACTAGCAGATATTCTCTTATACTTGAAGAACCTGAGATACATTTTAATAATCACCTCTTTTATATAGTATTCCATTTCTCAGAATCAATACTGTGATTAGAGAAAAATATTTTTGAACCTTAAGTAACTGATAGGGGGTGGAGATAAAGTTTGGATGAGTTACTTTAAATCTCCTAAATTCTCATCTGTTGTTCTTTCCATCCAGCCAAGTTAGTTGGACTAGTATACAAGAAGAAAAACAAATTGAGGAGAAATTTTTATAGTGGCAAGACCTAGGAGGTACTGCTGTAATTAAGTGATCCAAGTTAACAGCACTAGTAGCAAGACATCAACATCAGGTACACCCAAGGTTATGTCCTGAAAAGGGTATAATATCACTTCAGTGATATGTATACTCCAAATACATAAACTGAATGCAATACACGATTACATCATAAATACAAATTGAGGAACCATCTACAAAATGCCTTGTGCCCTTCAAAAGTCAAAGTCATGAAAAGACAAAAGAAAACAGGACTATTCCAGTTGGGAGGAGACTGAGGAGAAATAACAATTTAATTAATCATTGTGCTAAATAATTAACTAGAGTGTAGGATCCTGGGCCAAGGACATTCCTATAAAAACTGACAACATTTGAATAAGATCTATAAATAGTTACTAGTATTGTACTGGTGTGAACTGCCTTGAGTATGATCATTGTTGTTTGATTATATAGGATGTTAATTAGCATAGGCTGGGTAAAGGGAATACAGGAACTCTATACTATTTTTACAACTTTTTAAATGTAAACTTACTTCAAGACAAAAAATTGAAAAATTGAGGGAGGGGAAGATAAATTCTATAGTTTTGGAGTGAAAATATTAACAAACTTTAGAATCACATCAATCATTTTCATTCATCAATATGGTCACTTATTTTCATAGTACGTTTGTAATCTGGGAACTCTTTTTGTATATGGGAGGGCTATTGTGTACACACACAGGATAACAAGAGAAACAGAGGAATGATGCTGATATACAGCAGTCACACATTCAACAGAGGCACCACATCATATTTTAGGTGCTAAAAATACAACAAAGAGTAAAGGAATAGATACCAGATCTCTTGCAGTTTCCAGTCTTGTTCATAAGGAAGATAAAATTAGAGCTTTCAAGGGTTTTGTGTTTGTTTGTTTTTGGAAAAATTAGAAGGTGAACTTTTCAATATAATAGAGATAGAGACTTGTGTTAAAAAAAATTGTGACAAAAATTGGAGAAGTTATTCAAATGGGTAAGACTGTATGTTAGCATGCTCTTGCATAACTGCAGAGCTTTAAGCTACACCTACAGAAGCCTGTAAAAGGTAGGGAGAAGGCGGAAAGGTGGCTTGCAAGAGAGAAAAGTCATTAAAAGTAGTGGAACAGACTTAAAGGAAAGAGTGAAGGGGAAGGAAGGTAGCTGTGAGACCATTACAATTAGGTAAAAAGACGCCTGCAAAGAAAGCAAGATCAGTGAGGACTCCGCTGAACTAAGAAGGATTTTAGAAGATGAGTGAAGATAGTAAGAAGACTAGAGATGGTAGAGGTTCAAGACCAAAACATGAAATCGGGATTGCAGTGAATGGGGAACGGTACACGGACACTGCAAGGAAGTAAGGATCACGGACACTGCAAGGAAGGAAGGATCCTAGTCACTTGTAAGTGGGAAGGGAGAACGTGCGGGCGGTGCCCAGGGGGCGGCGTGCGCGCCCAGGGTGCTGCAGGCCCAGCCAGACCCCGCAGGACTGGCTGACAGGGGCGCTGGAGCCCGGCGCTGGGTGGGGGAAGGTTGCGGGACAGAGGGGGAGGTGTGCGCTATGTTTGGTGATGTCATTGCAAGTCAGAGAGCGGTGAAATTTAACACCAGCCGGATTTGCCTGGTTCCTCTTCTTCCAGGCGAAGCAGCCGGCGGCAGTCAACGCCGAGCGCCTGCAGTTGCCACCGGCCCCCTCGCACCGACTTGATTTCCGAAGTGGGTGTGTGTGCTTGTTTGACAAATGTTGGGCGCGGGCTGTTTCCAAGGACTTCCCCCCACCCCCACCCCTCATCTCCTTTCCTCCCCCTCCTCTTTCTCCTCCCAGGCCCAAAGCAGAGGACTCCACTGGAGTCACAGAGTCGCCTTTGAACCGCAAGTGAACTCGAGGGCTGCACTCGCAGCTGCACTCCTGCTGCCGCCGGCGCCCCGCTGCCTCCCTGTTGAAGTCTCCCTCCTCGCCTGCCCTCCCAGGCCCGTCCCACACTGAGCTAGGCAGCAGGAAGCCTATCTGTTCTCCCCCTTGGGGTGCTATTTCCTACCCCCACACCACCTCATCTCCTCTCTTTCTTTTTTCCCCCTCGTTGCGGGTTAGGAGCATGGTTTTCACGTGATTTTCCCCCCTTTTTCATGGACAGTACCTGCACCCTTAGCAGTTCGGAGTTGGCTTCTGTTTTCCGTTAGCGTTTTGCTGCACGGACAAATGCATACAAATGCATTTAGGAGCCCACAGGACAAGGCGTGGAAATGTCTCCCCCACCGCAAAAACGTAAGTAGCCCACCCGCCCGGGTAGGGGTTAGACCAACCCTTCACTCCACCCCCTGGATCTACCACGAGGGCTGGAGATCTGTGGCCCCAATCCTTGGCACTTTCTGGCACTGGGAGCGGGCGAGCAGCCGTGGCATCCTCCCCCTGTCTTCTCAATTTGTAAAATACGGTGTTTGAAAGGAAGCCTCGTGCCAGCGGGGCTCAGGCAGTTTATGCTTAAAGTTATCCTGTGGCTCGGGAGGAAAAACTAACTGGCACGCGTCCCGACGTCTTCGGCCACTTCTCCCGCCGCTCAGAGCTGGGCTCCAACGCCCGCCTGGGCTCTTGCTTCCACCGCCCTCTCCTTCCTCCCCTTCCCCTCCCGCAGGGCCCTGGCTGAAGTCCGCGGTGCTTCTCAGGGTGCCCAGGTTGGCATTGCTAGGACACCAGCAGTCCCCTGAGCTCGATGCACGCAGCCTGGACCACTGGGCCGAGCGCCTGCAGTTGCGTGGTAGGGTTACCAGGTGGAGGTGTGGGGGGTGTGCCTGCAGAACCTTGGGCATCCGGACGCTGTTCTTCCCACGGGTTCAAAGGCAATCGCCTCTAGTTAGAAGGCCAACAAAAGTGCTACCCATTTGGAGCTGAGGCTGTGCCCTGATCATTGGCCTGTCAGTGGAGAAGTGCTTCTCGCCGGGACCAGGGGGGTGGGCAGGACGCGGGGGCGGAGCTGATCTTACCAGGGAGGGTTTGGGCGGGTCCTGACCCACACCCACGTCCTCTTTGGGCGCAGTACCTGTTAACACCCCCTCACTGGGAAAAGAGGGAGGATGGGGTTATTGGGTCTTTTGACTGCCCTGCTCCCTGGAGGAGGGCAATGGGTTACACACATTTGCTTCTGGCCTCCAGGAGCAAAAGGCACGAACACAGCTGTGATGATTTTCTGTGGAGAGATTGCCCCTCGGGAGAGTAGGTGGGAGAACAGGGGGCAGAACAGTCAGCTCAGGGCAGGCGGAGGCGGGGTGTGGAGAAAGACCGCCTTGTGGCAGTGTTTGTATGCACATGTGCTTCCCAGCCGCGTGCAGCCCAGCCTGGCTAGGGCTTGCGAGCTTTTCTGCTAAGATCCTTGGAAGCTTCCCTGATGCTGACTAAGAGGCACCTTCCTGCGCACCCCCATCTGCAGGAAACAGAGGAAAGCTCGCAACTTTTGAAACACTAGGCGTGCGGAGTTGTGCTGGGGGCCTGGGAGACCCGGGTGCCAGAAGCTCAGCGGGCCCTCTTTCCAGAGGGGCTCACACAGGCTGCTTGGAATTCCTAGGCAGAAGAACTACTTTTCTAGATAAACGTCGCTCGGTGTGGACAGTCTGGGAGAGGGAGACAGGAATAGGGATGAGAAGGATGCTCAGCTCATCCTGAGATTCTGGGCACATCTTTCCGCGGATCCCTAGCGGGTACAAAGAGGCTAGAAGGCTCAGCCACCAGGAAAAGCTGGTATGGCCCTTCACCTCCTGTCCAGCAGCAGCTTCCACGTGCTTCTCCCACTGACCTCTCCAGCGGTGAGGGCTTTCCCTGTTCCTCTGCTTCAGGCCCACGTTGCTGACTAAAACTCCCTTTGGTAGTTGTGACAGACTTCATGGATTACAGCAGATCTTCTGCTCCTGGCCTCTGTCTTGTCTGGTTTACACTTCCCTTCCAGACGCTCCCAGAAAAGGCCCTGCATAAATTCTTGGGCAGTTTGGGGTTTTAAATTGGGTCCAGATGATTGGGGGGGGGGGTAGCGGGAAGTAGAGAAACCAAAGAATGGATAATACTGGAGGAGCCTCTGAGGAAAAATTACACCACGTGGATGGGAAAAGAACTTGTGGAGTAGTGTCAGCATGGGTAGCAGCTCCTGGGCAAAGGTGCTGGTTTCACTGATTTCTTGGAAGATCTTCTGGCCAGGGCCTTGCAACTCTTGGATATCTGCTGACATCCAACTTGTTCCATTATAGGAGCCAGTGGGGATGGGCTGCAGAGAATTAAGGGCAATTCAAAACGACATCAGATTGCAGAACCTCACAGCTGCAACCACACACATGCAAAGCATGGAGAGGGTAGTTAATGGTTGGACCAAGAAATTGTTTCTAAAGGAAAAAAAAAATCCCATTTTCATACAGAATTTGGAGTTCTTGAATTTGAAAAAAGGCCACCAGTCCTTGGGAAAGGAGGAGGGACTTGGTAGAAGCAGCTGATTAGCTGATGATAATGTTAGGCCACTGAATTAAACCCTGGAGTCCCTAATGAAACCCCTGAGGTTTTCATTTTCCGCCATCTTTTTGTGGTGACATTTTGGAAAAGCAGGAGCAGCTTTTTTTAAATCATAGTTCTGATTAGTCACCCAAAAACATTTATAGTTTTAAAACTGGATCCTTTCAGACATTTTCTTTCACAGGGCTGCTTTTAGATGTGACTTTGTGGAATTAATAAAAGAAAGCTAAAACCTCAAAGTGTTTGATATACTGATTTAACATATTAAATCTTCCAGGCAGACTATTAGGGTAATTAAGGGTTTCTACAACCAAAAAGGGGGAAAAAAAAAACAATAGCAAAAAATGTTTGGTTGTAAAGGTCTTGCAATTTGGCATTAAATTCTATTTTTTTAAGTTGCTTAGAAGGACTCAAGTGTAAGTAGTTCTTAAAATTTTACAGGATTCCAGTGTGTAGCCAATATCAAGGAGAGAAAATATAATTTATGGAAAGTAAGTTTGAGTGTTATTTAGACATTCTGCTTGGTAATCTGAAGTTGCAAGAGAAAAATAAATTTTATTAGAGGAATTAGAATAGCTGTGCTAGTTTCCTTGCATGGCTTGCAACTATGACTTATTTCAGAAATTGTAACTCTGAGAGCTGAAATAAGGACCATTTCATTTTCATCCTTTTAAAAGCCTAACATAATTCTCATTTATTCATTCAACAAATGTTTACTGAGCTCCAATGATGTTCCCAGTATGATTGTAAGCAATAGGGATATAATGATTGAGCAAGATAGTGACATAATTGCTGCCTTCCCAATGTGCCTAGTCTAATACAGGTCATAGTAAATGAAACAACCAAGTATAACAAATGAGATAAGGGTATATACTGGGTTGTTATCTAACAGTCCTGGCAGGTATGAAGGGCTGGAAGGATAATGCTGGAAGAAAAGTGAACCAAAGGAAACAAAGTCTAGACTGAAACCTAATTAGAAAGGACATGGAATTTTCCAAACAGGTTCTGGAACGTTAAAAGGCTCATTGGTGAGAGGACAGTGCACTTGAGGGCCTGAAAGAAATAAACTTGGTTAAAGCATACATCTAGGGAAGAAGTGGCTTAACCTGGGACTGCAGAAAGAGACCAGAGAGCAAAAGGTCTTTAAATTATGAACTTTCTTAGCTAAACAAATAGATGGTAGAAGAACTGGCTTTTCTTGATCCTAGGATCAATATGCAGATGTTAGAGAAGTTATATATTTGTCAAGACTCAAGACCACATGATAGTATTGATTGAAGGTTGATTGTTTCTCTCATTCATATAAGTTTTTTTTAATATAACACTAGCATCTGCCAGAAACTTTGCTAGAATAGGCAAGAATCAGTTTAACAATCTCTGTGGTGTTACTACAACAGACTAGTTGTATTTTTCTTCCCTCCTATTGAGTGGACTCTAGGCTCTATGATTACTTGAAGTCCTTAATCATTTATCTTCTTTATACTTCATGAATTGCTTAAACACTTAGAATTTAACCAAAAGCTCTATTATGCTTCACACAGGATTAGTTATGTAAGTACTACCTATTGAGTTGAATTGATAGTCTGAGAAATTCATTGTGTATAATGTTAGTGACAAGGCTTAAAATCCTGAATCATTCAAGTTTATCCCTATTGCTATGTTATATTGGGAACTGGATCTTAGCTGTTAGTAAAAACCAGAGTCTGTAAAGTTGTCACAGATTTGAAAAGTTTTTGGCATGTAAAACCTAGTGTGGTAGAAATTGTTGAAATTACCATTGCATGTCACATATGTATATTTCTCAGATTAGTTCACCCTTTACAATTGACTTAAAACCATCAATTCATTAAAAAAGTTCTCTAGGACTAGGGTTGTGACTCAGTGGTAGAGTGCTTGCATAGGATGTGTGAGGCATTGGGTTTGATTTTCAGCACAGCACATAAATAAATAAATAGATAAATAAAATAAAGGTCCAAGTACAACTAAAAAATACTTTAAAAGTTCCCTATACACAAGATTTTACAAGTCCTTCTTCTTATTATAAATTGAATCTATATAAGAACGAGTATCTGTAGTCTACTCATAATTCTTAAGAATCTCATGGGTACCCTAAACCAGAAGATGCTTGGCATTCCTCTAAAGTAACTGGGACCCTTTGGATAAAAAGAAAATTGAATAGCTCTTTGAGAGTCATCTAGGGAAGATGCTTGGGAGTGATATTTTGTCAATTTAATGTTTTAAGTGTGATATCTATATATCTATATGTCTATATATCCCTGCCTGATCTCCTTTAGGCCTTTACCATTATTTTTCTGGTTATGTTTGGAAAGTGGCTGATATCAAACTGAAAATGTGGCTAGCAGTCAGATGATGCAAAGTGTTTCATATTTTGTTAGGTATCCTCAGATATCAATATCATCGCTTATATTTTTTGAAACTTAAAGATTTATTACCATATTGCTGACTTCTTTTAGACTTGTCCCATCTTGTTCAATGTCCAAGTATATTTATATCTGTTATGTACAGAAGTCATTTCAATTTTGTGCAATGGTCTTCAACCTTGTCTGTACATTGGAATCATTTGATATTTAAAATGAGTGTACCATAGACATATTAAAATTAATATCTCTGTGAAGGGGAGAGAAGGACTCCAGTATAAGTAGTTCTTAAAATTTTATAGGATTCCAGTGTGCAGCCAATGTCAAAAAAAAAAAAAAAAGGTCCAAAACAGGGGAGCCTTTTATCATCTCTTAAATTTATCATCTTCAGAATGTGGCTCTCCAAACAGCAGCAGCAGCATCACCTAGGAACTTGTTATAAATGCAGACTCTTGAGCCTCACCAAAACCTACTAAGCCAGAAACTCTGGGGGCGAGGTCCAGCAATTTTTGAAAGTTCTTGAGGTGATTCTGATGTACAAGTATGAAAACTGCTATTCTAATACAGTAGAAAAGGATTTGAAAGGATCAAATAATATTTGTGTCATGTCATAAAATCAGATATATGTGATCTGAGCAAACTAATGTATATTTAAATGTATTCTAATTGGAAAATAAACAGTTAATGTTCTAAATTTTTGTTACATAATCTGTAACAAAAGATTGTTAGAATCTGTAGAATCATGTAGTTAGAATATATGCATCTTGAAGATTCACCCCCAACTTTTGAGTCAACTATTTTCATCAGGGCAGAATCTGCATTTCTCCCAAGCACCTCAGGTGGACTAACATTTGGGAACTATTGATTTAGATGGAATGCTACCATATGTGGGATTCTTTAAGATATAGAGTCTAACTATTTGCCCATATCAGTTGAAATTTCTGTAATGATTCAATTGATTAATTTATAGAGTTAGTGATAGCTGTTGAATGCTCTTTCAAAATCTCGACTTATATGTTCACTTTAAAATACAAAAATGGAAAGTACCATTTTAATACAAATGAAATTGTGTTCTATTATCTAAAGAATATAATTTATATTGTTAGCTAAACTTTGTAAAAAAATTATTTTTCTTACAGTAAGATAAAGGCATACACTTATACTAATTGACAAAGATAAAAACTTTATTGACAATAAGCAGAAAAATACCCCAGACCTTAATACAAAAGACATACAATTTCCCTGGGACTCTGCAATTGATTCTTGAAGACTAACATTACACAAATGTCATTTGAAGAGTCATTGAATTAGAATACAAGAAATAATCAAGGTCCGTATTAGCAAGACTTAGTTAATGAAGTATTGTTTTCAGCATGCTTATCATCATTTTCCAAAATTATCTCTGTGGTTTTTATTTGGGAGGTAGATTTGGGCAGTTGTGAAGAATATTCAACAAAATCTATCCAAAGTTTTATTATACTAAAAAATCACAAAGCATTTTTTGCTTAAATAGCTAATCAATATGAATAAACATTTTTATTTGTAGTAATTGGTGGATATTCCACTCACGATTACTCATCAAAATGCTCAGCATTGACATATATAGGCCATTGCTATTTTCAAAACCAAAGAACCAAGAATTAAATGATATTCAAATGGTTTTCACATCTGAACAATCTTTTATACAGATAAGTAGCTCTTTCCATCAACTTACAATCATGATGGTTAAGTGACTATAATTTGTATTATTTAGTATAAATTTCTGTTTCTTTGTATGAAATTACATGTACAGTAATTTGACATGTTAACAATAACAATCATGTCACCTTACTAATTCACATTTATTCAGTACTTTGTACGGGGGCCAGGTACTGTTTTATGTGCTTTATATGAACTTTTTCAATTAGTCATTTTTTTTCCCTAATTTTTTTTTGTAGATGGCAGAATGCCTTTATTTTATTTGTTTATTTTTATGTGATGCTGAGAATCGAACCCAGTGCCTCATGCATGCTAGGCAAGTGCTCTGCCGCTGAGCTAAAGCCCCAGTCCTCAACTAGTTCTTTTAATAAACCTTATGAATTAGGTTTAACATATGAAAAATCTAAGGCATAGAATGATAAAAAAATGTTCCCAAGTTACATAATAAATGGTAAAACTGCAATTTTAATTCAGAGAATTTACTCTTAACCATGCTAATTAAAATAACAGTTTAATTATTAATCTTTCATTAGAGTTCATTTTGGATTTTATATGGTTTAAAAGTTGAAGATGACCAACAATTGTTTTTTCCATTTTCATAGGAAACTACTTCTTCATTTTATTGGGCTATGTGTAGCTTGGATTACTGTTCATGCTCACGAACAAGGTAAGAAAATTGCCCTATTAATTATTTGTTTGCAAAAATTTTGCTTCCAGACAGCAAAAGCACATGACTTTTAAGTTATCATAACCTTAAGGTCAATATTAAACAATAAAAATGTCTTTGCCCAGTATAATGAGAATGTAAGGGTAAAGAAATCAATTTTGGGGAGAAATATGACCTTTAAGAAATTACTCAGACCTTCCATCTGTGAAATTGCTTACATTTTTAAGCAAACTCCATAAAAGAGAAGTTTTGTACAGTAAAAAGGCTTTGCTTGTGACTTCATTTTAAGTGGGAGTTCTTGGGGGTGGCAAACTGTGACTGAATTACCTTTGCACTTCTTGAAACAACACAAGCATATAATAAATGTTCCCTCTAGATTAGCATCATTAAGAAACAATGAAATTTACATATTAGTGGGCTTAGAGTTTTATTTAACTCAAATGGAGATTTACAAAATAGTTTTGTGTTTTGTTATGTTTTTGCCTGCTAGCTTGTTGCTCTGGTAAAATGATGACAGGGTTTCAGGAGTTTATGTATGTCCTAATTCATTCACTTATTAAACAACTTTTGAAATATCTTTTTTCTTATTAAAAACTTAATTGCTAATAATTGAAATGTAAATATAATAACATCTCTGGTCTCAAAGTGAAAAAAGTGGCTTTGTTAAAGGTTAAAAAAATAGCAAAGTCAAAGAAAAATTCCTGAACTATGCTGGACTTAAACATTATCATTGTGGTCCTAATAATTTTTTTTGTTTGCCTTATATGTAGTAAGATTATATGTGACTGCCAAATTATTCATTCTGAGAGAATTCAATGATAACTCAATGAACCATGTGTCAGTTTGGTCAAGTAATAACCTGAAAAGCTAAATTATAAATGAACTATGTGAAGAGAAAAGGGAAGAATGGAATTTTACCTTATTTACCAATTGATAAGTGGACAGATAAGAAAAGTATGGTCAGCCCACTATATCTATAGATTCCACTAAAGATTAAAAATATTCTGAAAAATATTTCATCTGTATTGAACATGTACAGATATTTTTCTTTGTCGTTATTACCTAAATGATATAGTATAATTACTTACATAGCATTTACATTGTATTGTATCATGAATTGTAAGTAATCTAGAGGTTATTTATCATGGACAGAAGGATGTGTATGAGTTACATACAAATACTACATTCTACATAGGAACTTGAGTCCCTGCAGATTTTGGTATCCACAGGGGTCTGGAAAATCAACCCCAAAGATACTGAGGAGCAACTGTATCCTCTCAAATATCATGTAGATGAATGAAAGTATTTCTTGAAAAGCATTTTCTGATTCACTTTTATGGGGAAATGGTTAAATTAGGCCATATGTCATATGTAACCTCATGAAATGCCATTCTTGACCAATGTATTTCTGTTACCTTATTTTGCTTTACTTGGAAATGAAGAAAAAAACTACATCCTTTAATTTATTATCATTATTAGTATTACTATTTCTTATTATGTACCACTTTACTAGTAGAATATACATTTTCTTCATCACTTGCTTTATCACAGAATTTTAATAATTATGCCTATGATAGAATTGCTGAAACCAAGATAAAGGAGACTTAGGCCACTACAGCAAGGGTCATAACTTCATAAATGGAAGAGCCAAGATTTGAACTCAGGCAGTTTAACTACAAAATCTTAAATTCTTTAATACTACATTCCTTGGAGCCACAGAGAAGAGAATAGTCATTATTAATTCTATATACAATTTGTGTCATGTCCTTTTCCAGTACTTTATATATATTATTCTTATCTTCATAATGAACCTACAAAGTTCGTTATAGATGAACAATTGAGGATCCAAAAAGTGGCTTACCCAGGCTCAAACAGTAGACTTGAATCTAGGTCTCACCACCTCTCAGGAGAAAACTCCTGTTTTAAATATCCCTTGCTTCAAAATTCCCATTCACTGGCATTATGAGTTTAATAATTTACAAAACGTATCCTTATCAAAATATTAGAAACTCAGATGAAGAAAGACATAAGAAAACTGAATGTTTCTGAATAGTATATTTTATTTATATAATAAAAATGTATTCTTTTATTTTAGGAGAGACATAATAATTTTCAGTCATTATAATGACAAAATTTTTTTCCAGTTCTTAACAAAAAGAAAATCTTTTTGAAAAAAAACTCTGACTGTAGAAAATAGAATACTTTTGAGTACAAAAAACAAATGGAAATAGTATGTTATCAGAAACCTAGAAGTACTTTTTTCCTAAAATATTTTTATTAAATTAGCATGATACAGTGTAGCATCTAATCAGGATATGAGAAGAAACATTATCAGAAAAATTGTGTTTTTATGCTGATAACAAATATCATTTGTGACCTTAATATTGCTATATATGTATTTTAGCTAGTGCTTATTTTCAGTTAGACTTCTCAGAAACATTTATGTGGTTACAAGGTTTTTCAAATCTTAAAAAGTATCAAAGTAATTCAGTTATATAATTTAAAATTCAAATCAAACAATAAAACATATGAACAAAAACTAGAATCCCTTGCCTTAACCTGTTTCTGCGACCCTCTGCCCAAAATCTTTTGGTTTTAATCTTCTTAACAGTATCTACATTTTTATTGAATTCCTATTATTGATGATGAACATTTGACATTTTTATACTATCCTATGCTCCTTTTTCCTCTCCTCCTATCATCTCAATATAATTCTATTAATGTTTTGATTAAATTACTATTTATAATTTACCTTATTATGACCATGTACATATTTTTTGTCAATGAGCCCTGTATGTTTATATTTTCTTTCCTGTACAATATTGCAAGATGGCTCCTTTTTTTTGCTCATATTGTGTTCGTCATTATTAATAATTTTCTCAGATTCTACAAAAAAATTCTAAAACTTCTTTGAAAAATATTTTTCCCCCAAAATGTACAACTCCAACAATTTGAATTTTTCCTTGGAGATTTTCCTTCTGGAGCTAAAATTCTCCTGTTCTACTGTGGACTATTAGTTCTGTACACTTTCTGTAGAGTTGATATTTCTTGCTCATGTAAGAACCACTTTCTTGGAACTCGTATCTTCCTTTTTCACAATCTATTTCCTTATTTGGTTGTATTGTATTCTCCAGTTGTAGCCTGTGAATATATATTTAGGTGGTTCAGATTTGCAATGATGCATTTCTGAGAATGTGTTTATTTCATCATTATACTTAAGGTGAATACAAAATTTTAGGCTGTAAATACTTATTCTCAGAACTTGAAAGGCTTTCATCTTTTAGCTTGCAGATATGTTGTTAAGAAAATTGATGCTATGTTAATTCTTGATTCTTTATGCATGACTTTTTAAAAGTCCTTTAAGATCATCTATTTATCTCTGATGTTTTGAAATTTCACAATAATGTGCTTTATTACATACAATTTCTTTTAATTCATTGTATTGGTACTCAATAAGCCTTTTTAATGTGGAAAGTTAGCCTTCTTTTTTTGGGAATTTTTCTGTTATTTTTTTTCTTTCTGATATATTTATTTTTTCTTTCTATAATTTCTGTTATATTTTGCATTTTGGAATCGAACTCCTTATTTTTTTCACCTTACAATCACATTTCTCATCTTTATGGTTCTATTTTACATGAGATTTTTATTATTTACTATTCTAATGATTTTCATTTTTTAATTTTTGCTATTTAAAATGTTTTAATAGCTAGATTACTCCTCTTCTTCTTTTTAAAAATTGTATCTTTTTTTTGTTTCTTTGATGCAATATCAATTCTTACCTCTCTAAGGATAGGAATCATACTTTTGAATTTTTCTTCTGTTACCTGAATTCTGTTTCTTCCAAACTTTTTGTTTGTTTTGATTTTTTTTATGTTGCAGAAATTCTTTATAAGTCTGAAGTACCTCTGATATCATTTAAAAGCAAGATACTAAAAATAGGCTTGGAAACTATTTGCACGGGTAGACTTGTCACCAGACATATTTCATATAGAGGATGACTGAGTAGGAACCTGGCTGACCATCTAGTTGAACCACAAATGTCTGAGGCTATAGAATTGCTTTAGAGAAGGATCCTCCAATATCTTACTTATAGAATAAAATCCTAATTGCCACTTTTATTGGAGTGATATAAAAAAGTTCTTGTTTGGGGGGCTGTCTCTCAATTTAGTATGTACATTTTAGCTGAATCCTTAATTCTCATTATGATATTTCTCTTCCAATTTCTGTTATAATTGGTTAAATATTTCAATGTTTCTACATAATTAACTTTCAACCTCCTATTATGGTCTCAAAGTTTCTTTTTTTTTTTTTTTCTTTTTGGTACCAGTAATCCAACCCAGGGGCACTTGACAACTGAGCTACATCCCCAGCCATTTTTATTTTGAGGCAGGGTCTTTCTAAGTTGCTTAGGGTCTCACTAATTTGTAAGTTGCTAAGGCTGTCTTTGAACTTGAGATTTTCCTGACTCAGCTCTGGAGTCATTGGGATCACAGGCATGCATCCGCCACCTGGCTCAAAGTTTTTTATGCAAACTTCAGCCCCTACTTCCACCTACTCCCCAATATGAAATCCCTTGCCTCTGTCTGACTGAAAAGAAACAAACAGCTATGTGATTTGCTATGATTTTAGTTATTCCTTTAAATTTTAATTTAGAAGTATCTTATTAATAGATACAAATTTTATATTTGTCATATAACAAAGTTTTAGGCATAGCCTAGTGAATAAATGCTTATATTTCAAGAAAAAAATAATTATATAAGGCTGAGTTTTCTGAGGATTTGACAGATACATATACCTTTTCTCATCTGATACATCATACCTTCACTATTACTCTGACAACATTGGTGGGCTGGCTGCCAGTGAGATATTGGCATAGCTGCAACATCACTCCATGATGAATGACACTATGCAAAATGCGTAACTAATTCTTACCGTTCACAGTATTCTCAGGTTCATGATCCCAAAGTGTGAAAACCACATGTGTAGGGATCTATGTGTAGAATACTTATCTCCAAGAAGAGAATTTCGTATACAAATGAATCCAAAATGTGTTTACTATTAACAGAGAAGCAGCTCATTCTAGCTACAGTAACTCCAAGTATTTTCTGCCAAAGATCCCTACTGGGCACTTAACCAAAAATTTTACACGTAGCTTAAAGCTTCATTTCTCACAAATAAGTTTGCATGTATCTCTTTATACAGAATAAATGTGCTATTTACATTAAGAAAACTTTAAAGAAACAATTGTCACTTTTAACATACCCAGTGTACAAGTTGCACTTAAGCATGCGTATTCAGGAGCCAGAAACCTGGGTTAAGGTCCAGGTTCCACTACTTATACCTATGTGACTTTTAGCAAATTCCTGAGATACCCTGAGCCTCACTTTCAACAACTTGAAAGTGAAGATAATACCAATGCTTACTACAAATGTCTGTTGGGTGGACAAAATGAGATAACCATGTAAAGTGTTTAACACAGTGCCTATTACATAAAGAGAGTATAATACATTTTAGTAAAAGAAAAGAGAATATTCCAGAGCCTTTTCTTTTTCCATATCCTCATAATGTTGACAAAAGTAAAATAAAGCAAAACAGTTGATTTTCAACAATTTCCTTTCCTTAACTCAGTGAACTGCAGCCAGAAAGCCTGCATTTGAGTCTTGATTTTGACACAGACCATTTGGCTGAGATTATACAAAATGAACAGGAGGAAATTATCTAGTTAATCTGGTCAGTTTGGGTAAAATAGCAAGGAAAAGGAAACTAAGTTGAGGTCTATCTAACATTTCTTTTTATACACTTTGGTGATTTTGTTCCCTACAAACTAGAAAGAATATAACTTTGGGACCTTGACTAATGAAGACATGAAAATTTAAAAGAGTAAAAATTCACTGAAATTAAGTACTATGTTAGCTTTTTGTTGCTGTGACAAATACCTGAGAATAACAACTTAAAGGAGAAAAGATTGATTTTTGTCTCATGGTTTCATCCTTTGTTCCCTTCCTCCACTTTATCATCTCCCCCTCCCATTTCCCTTTCTTCCTTTTTCTTTGGTTCTCACTTTTTTTTAAATTTTTTATTGATTATTTAAAGCATTACATAGCTCATGATATATCGTCTTTCATACATTAGACTCAAATTGTGTTTTGAACTCCCATTTTCTCACTTTTGATAAGCGTATCAGTGCTGCTTAGTATATGTTTCGAATGAACGACAACTAAGTTTGGTTGTCTGTGTCACTCTTCTAAATCTGTCAGCTTTAGAAGACTGATTTTATTAGCATACCAAGAAAGGATCCATTTCTCATTAGTGTATAACAAAACAACAACAAACAAAAATTATATTGAAGGCTTCAAAAAGAAGTAACATTTAGCAGGGTGTGGTGGCATGCACCTGTTGTCTCAGCAACTTGGAAGTCTGAGGCAAGAGGTTTGCTAGACCCTAGGAGTTAAGAAGCCAGCATGAGCAACACAGCAAGACCCTGTCTCTACAAAAATAAAAAAAAATAAAAAAAATAAGAAACACTACTTGGTCAGTATTGTAGGGTAAGTAATGCTTTGCATGGAGGGATACTTTTAGCAGTACTCTTGAAGAAATGGGATAAAAAATTTGATTCACTTTGCTATGGCAAAAAATTCCAGGAAGAGTAAAAAACAAACAGAATTCAAAATGTTGTATATAGACATATCTCTGAAGAAAAAAATAAGTAAGTGGTAGTGTAAAGGTAGAGGCAGTTCCCAAAACCACCCTTAGTTCTGACACCAACTTCAAATTCTGGGGTTTCTAGGAAAACCCTCAGTTTCAAAAACTTTATTAAGACTTAGAAAATTCACTTAAATCCATTATATTCACAGTTATGGGTTATTGTAACAAAAGGGTATGGATTAAAATTAGTCCAGGAAATGAACTTCAGTGTTTAGAGGATCCCAAACATAGAAAACAATAAGTGCACATAGTATGAGTTAAAAATGAGTTTAGCTGGTTTTAAAAAGAATAAGAAAAGACTAGTTTGGAGTAAAGTAAGGTGAGATGAAATGATAGTAGATCAAATCAGAGAGATAAGAAAGGGATAGATGATGTAGGTTTAATATACCATGTAAAGCCACTGGAGGATTTTGATCAGGGAGTGGCAATATCTAATTTTTATTACAAAAAGATTATTCTGGATGCTTATGTGGTTGTGAGGCTTTTCACTGACAGAAATCTGAAGTAAGAAAAATGAGGTTGGGGAAAATATATTGAGTTAGAAGTGCTTTGGAGACATCTGATCCCTATGGGTAAATTCAATAGGTAATTGGATATGCAACCCCAGGAGAGAGGTTTGTGAGTCAGCATATGTGGTTGTTGAAGCTATGGTTTGGATGAAGTCATAAGGTCTTGTGTTTACAGTAAAAAGAGCAAGGCGTTGTCTTGGTGACACCAGAACTTATTCTACATTTAAGAAACAAATAGAGGAAAGAGATACAGTCAGTTCTGCTGTTGGGTGACACATGCACTGCTAAAAGTCACCAGGTTGAGATTCACTCTTAGAGACTACCTGCATTCAAATTCTGTCTCAGTGCTTCCTATTTGGGTGACTTTGGGCAAATAATTTAGTTCTCTGACTTTTCATAACAGTCAGACAATGGCATCTGCCTCATAGGGTTGTTGTAAGAATTATGTGATTTTCTACAGTAAAGTTCTTAAAATAGTTGTTGGTACATGAAAGAATCTAATAAACACTGCCATTATTCTTATTATTAAAAAAATGTAAAGCACATAATATAGCGTCAGGTTGAGAATTAATATTGAAATGGCTACTGATTTCTTAAGTGACATGAACTGGATTGATTTTTGGGTAGGGTCAACATGAAAGAAATAATTTATTGTAGACTATTTATTTACTAATGTATATGTTGATACCCAATATCTAAATTTAACTCCAAATTGTAATCTAGGCCAGGACTAAATTAAATGTTAAAATGTTTGTCCTCTGGGTAGATGTTTCCTTCTTTTATTTTTCTCCTTCCTTTTCTTTTCTCTTCTTCCTTCTTTCCTTCATCTTCCTTTTCTCCTCAACCCTCCTCATATATACCTTCTAAGAGTTCTATATTTTCTCTCAACATCTGTTCAAAACATTTGCTAAGTGTATTCACACCCAGGTGTAAATACGTAAAAGTAGGATGACAACTCACTTTCATCTCAAGTACAAACTCTAGCTGCATTCAAACTCTAGTACATAGAGAGTAATCTCCAATGTGATATTTCTGTGGGGACAATGTAATGCTACCATGATTAATTAGTGAGGTTTGTCCAAAGGAGATGTGGAATTGTATGGGGAAATACAATGATTGTCAGGTGGTAGAATAGTCAGAGTACAACCTTAGAAATAAGAATGATGGGGCACAAATATAGCTCTACAATTTATCAGCTGTGTGATGTTGATCAAGTTATTTAAATTTTCTGTAATTCAGATTCTCCATCTATGAAAGAGGCATAGAATTTAAGTATAAACCATGAGAATTTATCTTCCCACTTTCTTCCCCATATATTATACATAGAAACAAAGGTAAATGAACTAATAAACAAACTTAAAATTTTATATTGAGCAAAACTGTGGTAACTCCCAAACTGCAAACTCCCCAAAACTCCCAAAACTATGCCAAGAAAACCAGATGCCACATACAATCAATAGGAAAAAAATCAAACTTCTTGAGGATGAGAAGCAAAGTTTAACATTATTAATGTCTAATCCTTAATAACAAGAAGTGCTATAGGATCTGAGGGGGACAGAAGCTTCCCAAGGGAAAGTACAAGAAAGCACAGATAACAATTAAGTGGCTAAGTGGGAACAAACCTCAGAGGTGAAGGATTTGTTCTGAAGCATGCACCCAAGGGGACTGGATACAGAGGAAAGAGAATGAGAAGTTGTAAGAAGAACTGGCTATTAAAGTCCTCCTGAACTGCCTAGAGTTCAGAGAAAAGGTGGGGCTTTCATTTTAATTTTAAAAGGAAACTCTGATAATAGTGTAGCAGTTTTGAGATTTGGAAGGCCTGGACTACTTCTCACAGCATCCTTCTATAAATTGCTGGGCTTGGAAATAATGGTAATAATAAGAAGCTGACATAGCATAAATAGAAAGATATAACAAGCAAAAATGTAGGAAAAAGCAGCAAAACCAAGAATATACACAAAATATATTGCTATTAGATAAAAATTCTGAACAAATACTTTTAAAACAAAGAAACTCCAGATCACCTATATGAAAGAGGATGATAAAGCAGAAACATGAGAACTCAGGGAAAAGTAAGAGATGACAAGACATTTGCAAAGATATAAACTGTGAACTTAGAGAATTCAGAAGTCACAGGAAAAGAGTCTTATATATTGAGGTAAAATTGGAAAGATCCCAGTGAGAAATTAGACATTACAGGAGAAGCAATAAAGATAGAAATAAGAAAAATAAATGGATCTGAAGATAAAAATATATTAAAAATAATTATAGAGAAATTATTCATATAGAAGACAGTATGACTCAACATACTCATAATAGGATTTTTGAAGAAGATAACCAAGACTATGAAATTTTTAAATTCATGAAAAACTTGCTGAAGTTAAACAAATGTCTTGAAGCTATACAATGAATAGGATTTTTATGCACCTAGAAACAGTTATCCAGAATGACCAATAAGATGCCATATTCTAATAAAATCACTGGTTTTCAAAGATAAAGAACAAATCTTTAGGTTAACTGATTTAGCTGGTAAGTAATTTAGATGTTATATTAAGTAACCATAAAATGGAAAACAATTAAAATTTTGTGTGAATTATAAGATATGAGAAATCAAGGGGTATTTTCATGATTAAATGGAGTCCCTTTATGCCACCATAACTCTGGAGGTGCATATAGTTCTAAACTGCTATTGGGAATGTTTTGATGAAAAGTTTGAGACACATTATCATGCAATATTTTAGATCAAATATTCTTTAATATTGTTGTAAAATTACAACTATTTTATGAATAAAATGATGGTTGTTCTAAATCTAAAATAGAACATTTGAGTTTTATGAATATCTCTGAGAAAACATTTTAATTTTATTGCTAGATTATGCATAAATGATATCCAATAATTATTTAATTATTGTACACAATTATCAGACTTGAGATTGAGATTCTCCATTATGTTTGTTCTTTTAATGAACATAAATGAACATAAATTGTCAGATATCTGCTAATTTCCTGCAAAAGGAAAATTAAGGTCATACCAGATATTCCTGGATAATCTTCAAAAACTTCTTTTTTTTTTCACTAAGCACACTTGTTTAACATTTCTGGCTAGAGATTTTATATACATATTACATATGTACTATGTAATATATATACTATATATATACACACACACATATATATACATACATATACACACATATATACATATACATATATACACACATATATGTACATGCACATATATGTTCATTGGAGAACACACACACACATACACACATACAAAGATACAGATGGAGACTTGTAACCCAAATAATAATAAATATCATACAATTGACTAAGCTATTCTGTATTTTTAAGAGAGGATTCATCATCCTTTGTGAATAGCATTTAATTTTGTGACTCTGAAGGTGAATATGAAATCTGTTCAAGTTGTGGTGGGGCAAACTCATTCATTCAGAAATTTTAAAACTATTTTCAAGGTAGGTACTGTAGAGATCCAATAATGAACCAATTAGAACCCATCTTCCAGAAGCTTATAATGAGTAAGGGATACAAGTAGTATACTATTGGTAATACTACAATGAAAAATAAATTTTAAATAATCATAATTATATCAGATACATATTATATAAATGCATATTATAAAATAAATGTTGAAAAGGAGCCTATCAATTGTATAAAAATGCAGAAAAGGATTGGAAAAAAGGGAAATAGAGAAATTTAAATTTTGCAGAAAAAGTATGGTGTTTCCCAACAATAAAAAACACTTAAATTTTCTTGTACAGGCAGTACCCAAGGATTGTGGTGACCAAAGTACTTTAAATGCAGTACACACTTAAGAGCCTAAGCATAGAGAGTTTCTATGTGATTTGTAAATTCCTAGAAGTTTAGTAGGGAAAATAGAGTGTAAGGGATTATGTAAACTTAATTTAGAAAATATCTTCCAAATCACAAACTTTTTTTTAAGTGTGATCCCAGTTTCTCCTTAATATAGATGTCATTAAATTTTAAGCTATGAACTGAAGTGAATAACATCTGGGAATCTTTGAACATGGGTATCCATTGGAGTAATAGATATTCTTATCTATTACTAGTCAAATGGAAAAAATGAGAGACTAACCTAATTTTTAAATTTGGGGTGAAGAAATATTGATGTGTGGGGGATGGGGTTGTAGCTCAGTAGTAGAGTGTTTGTCTAGCACTTGTGAGGCTCTGGGTTTGATCCCCAGTACCACATAAAAATAAATAAACAAAATAAAGATATTGTGTCCATCTATAACTAAAAGAAAAACAAATATTGATGTGTGGATGTATGTGCGCATACACACAAACTTTATTCAAAATAATGAATATAACACCTTATTCTCCCTCTCCCTGTCTCATTACCCAGAAACTAGTTATTGATAGAGCATGCTTATTTTAGAAATTACTGTTGATACAAGAAAGATTTCCTTATACTCAAATATTTATATGAACACATGAATGCATAAGAGTAAGATTCTTTCTCTCTTTCTCTCTCTCTCTCTCTCTCTTTCTTTAATTTCCAGGCATAGATATTCTTCATCAACTAGGCCTTGGAGGCAAAGATGTAAGACACTCATCATCAGTGACTGCTGTACCATCATCATCTACACCATTACCTCAGGGGGTCCATTTAATAGAATCAGGTGTCATTTTTAAAAATGATGCTTATATTGAGTCACCTCTCATGAAAATTTTACCAGAAAACTTAGGACAGCCATTTACAATATTAATTGGGTTACAGTCACATAAAGTGAATAATGCATTTCTCTTCAGCATTAGAAATAAAAATAGACTGCAATTAGGAGTACAATTACTACCAAAAAAATTAATAGTATATATTGGAGGAAAGCAGTCTGTATTTTTCAACTACAGTGTTCATGATGAGCTATGGCACTCATTTGCCATTAGTATCAGAAACCGAGTTGTCTCAATGTTTGTTGAGTGTGGAAAGAAATATTTTAGCACAGAGACTATTTCAGAAGTTCAGACTTTTGATTCTAATAGTGTGTTTACCTTAGGAAGTATGAATAATAACTCTGTACATTTTGAAGGAATAATATGTCAGTTGGATATTATTCCTTCTGCAGAAGTATCTGCAGACTACTGTAGATACGTGAAACAGCAATGTCGCCACGCGGACAAATACCAAACTAAAACAAGCCTTCCTCATACAACTATCACACCTACTAAGAGACTGGAACACACTCCCTTGCCCAAAGGATTTGATGAAAAAATGCTGTTAGAGAATACATTTTATGAAGGCAGAAGCATTACAAATGCCATAAATAATGATTCTGCAACAGTGCATAAAAGACCAGAACACCAGGTATCAAAAGCTCTGTTAACTTCTCTTCATTCAGCAAATGTCTCTGCTGTGGATCTAACAAACTATGGGATTCAAGCCAAAGAAACCATCACGGAGGAACATATTCAAACAAATTTAAGCCTGTCAATGACCCATCATGGCCTCAGTGAGACAAGAATGAATACCAAGGAGAAATTTAGTTATCTGCCAAATGTATCTGAAAATATAACACAACATGAGGATGATACCATAACTGGTATGTCACTGTTTAAGAAGATGTCATCTATTCTTCCACGTAAAAGACAAGATATAAATGCTAATCTCAAGAAGGCGATCACAGCAAATCTACACACTAATGAACTCATGGAAATGGAACAGATTTTAAACACAACTTTATACAGAGTGACAGAAAAGCCATCTGTGGATAATCACCTTGATCTAAGGAAGGAAGGTGAATTTTATCCTGATGCTACTTATCCCATCGAAAATAGCTATGAAACTGAGCTTTATGATTATTATTATTATGAGGATCTTAATACAATGCTTGAAATGGAGTATCTAAGAGGGCCAAAAGGGGACACTGGACCTCCCGTAAGTTGTTGTTTTTTAATATGTCTTAATGCACTAACTTATCATACATTTCAAGAGAGTTCTCTGGACTGTACAATACAGCACAGATTAGATTTGTCACAGAAATGTGTCCTGGCATAATGGTTGTTATAACCATTTATGGGAATACAACCCTGGTTCAAATATTGTACCATTTTTTAAAAAAATTGGCAGATTGAAAAGGTTACCTCATTCTGGGTAAAGTAATGAGCAACCTATGTTTTTCTTGTTCAGCTGAAATCCAACCAGGAATTTAACTGCTAAATATAGATTGGCTATATATGTGTGTGTGTGTGTATATATATATATATATAAAGCATAGGTTTAACACACAGTCATGTTAAAAGAGGGATATATATATAAAAGCTGTGATAAAGAAAAATATACTAAATACACAAAGTAAATATTCTTTCAAGCAAAATATCATCAAATGGATTAACAGAGTATAAAATTTATTTTAATTTTGTACATTTCATTCCCCATCCATGAAAGAACATAACACATGAATCCTGTTCATATATATAATTAGGAAGCACTAATTGAAATAATAATAGATGGAAGATCAGTAAAGTAGACTAAGCAGATCAGTGGGAACAAGGAATGAAAGGAAAGAGAAGGTACTAGGGAACAAGATTGATGAAATTATGTGTTGCACATTTACCAATATGACACAATGAACCCCACTATTATGTATAATTATAATGCACCAATAAAAAATTATTGTAGATAGAGATTATTTCATAGTCAGTCATTGGGAAAACAAATTCTGACATTATCATTCTAAATCAAATATTTTCATTTCCATGAACAGTAACATATTTCATTGTCTTTAATGATACAGTCAATATACATTAAGAGATTAAAAACTTTCAACAACCTTACACAAAACAGTCAGCCTACTTTTGAGAAAAAGAATCAGCCTATTAAATGAAGAAAAAATTCAGATAAGCTGCTTATATAATAATTTATATGCAAAACTTGAGATAATAGACTGAATTTTCAGCTAGGAATTCCTTTTATTGTGCAGGTATAATTAGAGATAAACATTTGAAAATGTCTAGAGTCATCTGAAACAATTTAAAATCAATATTGCAAACTATTGTTGTGTTTTGTATTAGTATACCTTAAGTAATTTACCTATAATCTTTAGAAATTACTTTTTTTTCAAATTGTGAGTATACTAAAATATATCTTAAAGCATTTCTTTATTTAATAAAAATAGAATTGAGTCATTAGTTCCAGAAACCACAGAATGGGATAACAAGACACCACTTTTTTAGCTTGTGTTTCCTTTATGGTTATTACTTGAAGCAATTGTATAGATACTGAGCAACTCTTTGAGTGAATGGTTAGAGGTTAAAATAAAACCTGATAATAAATTCTTTCAACTATTATAGTTAATTTTCAACATATTAACAATAAAATCAAATCATTGGGCAGGACATATTAAACAGTTACAGAAGCCATTTACTTTCCTGAGAAAAATCAGTATGATGAAATGGATATTAATCTCTTATGTAAACTCCGTAATAGGCATTCAGCTTTGGTAGCAATAATATATTCTGCAGATGTTTACTTACTTTCTGCTCTTTGCAAGACAGGAACACAAAGAGTATATAAAATAGTCATTGCTTAGAAGCTATTATATTTCAATAAGGGGGATAAAGGAAGGGCATTTATAACTGTCTTGTGTCCTCAAGTATGATAAATGTTAATGATAGATATAAACTAAGTGTATGAGGTAGAGATGTTCAAAGGTAAGAACAATAATATTTTTTGAAGGGCTTTCTATGAATAATCACTCAAAGCTAAGCTGTTCAGGATAGGTTCTTATGTACAAAGATAATTATGACCTAGGCTCAAAGAACAAATAAGATTTTGACAGATGATAGGACTAGGCATGTTTTTTACATACGAAAAACAGCATAGTAGCTATCATTTGTTGATTTTCTTGTGTAAAATGCTCTACCATGCGACTTATATACCTTGTTTCAAGAGTTTTGTAAGGTTATTATTATTATCCTCATATATCAGGTGAAGTCCAGAGAAGTTAATTTTCTTGCCCACAACAATACTGTTGGTAAATGATAGACGTAGGATTTGAACCAGATTTTCTACCTCTATAACCCAAACTCTTTTATATTAGATTGAATAATGCTAGACAAAGACCTAAGCAATGTAGTGTCAGATTGAAGAGAATCTTGTCAAACTGATTGTTCTACGTTTTATCCTCAGTAGGGCATTTTGTAGGCTTGTAAGCATGAGTATTGCTTTTTTAAGTCAGTGTGTTAGCAGTGCCCAGAGCAGACAAGATATTTTTATTACTTAGTGTCATATGACTAGGACATTATTTAGATTGGCAGAAATTAAAATGCAAGGGAAAGGTGGTATTCAAGAGATATTTTGAAGGGTAATTTGATAGAGCTAGGAGATTACTTGGCACAAGGGAGCAAGTAAAACTGAAAAGAATCAAAGATGAGTATCTTATTTTAAGCTATCGATTGAGAGAATGATGAAGCCATTCCTAAAAACAGTAATTAAGAGAGAAAATCAATTTTAGCAGAATAAGTGAAAATACAAAAGAAACTTACTAGTGCCATCAGTTGGAAAAGTTCAAAGAGTTGAAGTGAAGAGAGGTCAAAGCTGGGAATATAAATTTGGGAGTCTTCCCATCAATAAGATCACAGTTGAAACTATAGGTTGGATATTTTCAAAAAAAGGAGCTTGACACAGGGTCAAGAACCAAATTATGGGGAAAGATTTCTTTTTGGTTATAGAAGAAAAGAGCATAAATTTGACAGAATAGTCAGAAACATGGGAGAGAAGAGTAGTGTACTTAACACAGAAGCTAAAGAAGAGCTTTGAGAAGAAATTGATCAGTGTTGCCAAAAGCCACAGAAAAGTCAAAGGGCAGGACATTGACTTCTCTGTAATAAAAACAATATTAGGAAATCCCTTGGCTCTTCTGATGGAAGATTCATGCTGAACTTTGAGAATCCAGCTTCAGCCTAGTATAAAGGAATAGATAAATTTTAGAGAACTAATGAGAGATTGAATTGTGATAAAATTATGAATTTGTTTTCCTACAATTTCTTGAAGTGGATCTTACCTTGAAAAGCTGGAGGCCAGGCTGATTTCTCTCACTTCTAGGTGTCAATTTTTTTCTATCCATATTCCCATGCAGTTTTTTTTCATTATCTCTTTATAATTTTAATCTTTCTTTTTAGTTCAAACATATTAATTATATATATTTATGGGGTACTTCAGCACATATATACTATCCTTATCATTTCTTTGTGTTTAGAGTCTTCGAGCTCCTCTTTTCTAGTTCTTCATAAAATATTTAATAGGTTGTTGTAAGCTAGTCACCCTACTGTGTACTGTAGAACACAAGAACTTATTATTTTTAAGTGTATTTTGTTACTCATTATTCCTTCTCCCTTCATCTACCTTCCCCACCATCCCTCTCAGCATCTAGTAATAATTGTTCTACTCTCTTCTTTGATTTGTTTTGTTTTAGTCCTGGGGACTGAACCCAGGGTTGCTTTACCACTGAACTATATCATCAGTCTTTTTTTTTATTACTTGAGATATAGTCTAAGTTTCTGAGAATTGCCTCACACATACAATCCTCCTGTCTCAGCCTCTTAAGTTGCTAGAATTACAAGAATGAGCCACTGTACCCAGCTTTTAATTCTCTTTTTTGAGACCAATGTTTTTGACTTCTGTATATGATTAAGAATATATGGTATTTTACTGTGTCTGGCTTATTTCATTTAACACAATGTCTTATAGTTACATCCTTGTTACTGAAAATGACAGGTTTTCATTCTTTTTATGGCTGCATGATACACAGGAGTTTATGAGTTTCCTTTTTTCTACATCCTCACCAGCATTTGTTATTTTTTGCTTTTTTTTTTGATACTAGGTAGGATGAGATTATACCTCATTGTAGTTATGATATCCATTTCCCTGATGATTACTGATACTGAGCATTCTTTATACACTTGTTGAATGTTTGTATATCTTTTTTTGTTTGTTACTGGGGATTTAACCTAGAGGTGCTCTACCACTGAGCTTCATCTCCACACCTTTTTTATTTTGACACAGAGTCTCACTAATTTGCTGAGGCTGGACTTGAACTTATGATCCTCCTGTCTCAGTCTCCAAAACTGCTGGGATTTTAGGTGTGCACCACCAAGCCCCAGTGGCTATCTTTTTAAAAGAAATATGTGTTTAGATAATTTGCCCATCTTAAAGTCAGATTATGTATTTTTATGTTGTATTTTTGGGTCCTTTATATATTCTGGGTATTAATCCTTTGTCAGATGAATAGCATTCATTCCATATATTAATTACTGCCATTCAATATATTCTCTCTTTACTCTGTTGATTGTTTCCTTTGCTGTATTATGTACAAGGGTTTTAGTTTAATATAATCCCATCTATCTATTTTTGCTTTTGTTGCCTGTGCTTTTGAGATCTTATTTTTAAAAAATATCATTGTCTATATTGGTGTCTTGAAGTGTTTTCCTATATTTTCTTCTAGGAATTTCCCAGCTCCAGTCCTACATTTAGGTGTTTGATTCATTTTTAGTTGATAGTTGTATATGGTAAGAGGTAGGGGGTTATTTTGTTCTTCTGCATGTGTAAGTCCACCTTTCCTAGCACCATTTAATGGAGAGGCTATTCTTTCTCTCATATATATTTGTGGTGCCTCTGTAAAAAATCATTGACTAAAGATTATTTCTGGATTCCCTTCGGCTCTATTGGTATATGCATTGATTTTTCTGTCAGTACCATGCTGTCTTGGTTATTACATTCCTGTAGTATGCCTTGAGATAAGGTATCATGATGCTTCTAGCTTTGTTTTTTTTTTCCTCCAGACTGCTTTGGCTATAGTTTCATATGAATTGGAGTATTGTTTTTTTTTCTATTTATGTGAAAAATACCATTGGTATTTCAATGGGGATTATATTAAATATGCAATTTGCTTTAGGTAGTATAGAAATATTAATTCTTCCATCCATAAGTGTGGGAGGTTTTTCCACATTAAAAAGAATTTTTATTAGTACATTTTAGTTTTACATTATGTCACTTTGACATATGCATTCAGTCGTGGAAAATAATTTGCTCCATTTTAATCTCCAGTACTTCCACTTTCCTTCCTCTTCTCCCTCCCACTGTTCCCCTTCTTCTAATCTACTTGTCTGCCTTCCATTTATTTATTGCTTTTAAAACTGATGTTTTTTAGGTAGAGTTCAATGTGATATATTCATATATGTACATAGCATAATTTGGTCAATTTCATTCTGCCATTCTTCCCTTTGCCAGTTCTTCCTTTTCCCCCCTCAATCCCTTTCTTCTACTCCACTGATCTCTCTTCTGTTTTCAGGGGTACACCACCTTTCTTTCCCCTCCCTTATTTCACTCTAGTGTCCATATATGAGAGAAAAAAAATTGATCTTTGATTTTTTGGGTCTGGTTTATTTCACTTGGCATAATGTTTTCCAGTTCCATCTATTTACCAAAAAATGTCATAATTTCCTTCTCCTTTACAGTTGAGTAAAACTACACTGTGCATACATAGACTGTATTTTCTTTATCCATTAATCTGTTGAAGGGCACCTAAGTTGGTTCCATAGCTTGGCTTTTTGAATTGTGTTGCTATTAACATTGATGTGTCTGTATCACTACAGTATGTTGAATTTAATTATTTTGAATAAATATCAAGGAGTGGGATACCTGGGTCATATGGTGGAGTGTTCATACTGTTTTCCAAGGTAGTTATACAAGTTCAGTCCTACCAACAATGTCTGAGTGTACTTTTCCCCCATTTCCCTGATGGCATTTTCTCCTCCTCCTTTTTAAAAAAAATATTATTGTTATTTTTATTATTTTGTTTGTTTTGGTACCAGGAATTGAACTCATGGGTGTTCAACCCCTGAGCAACATCCCTGGCCCTTTTTATATTTTTGTTTTGAGACAGGGTCTCCCTAAATTGCTTAGGGCTTTGCTAATTTGCTGAAGCTGGCTTTGAACTTGCTATTCTCCTGTGTGAGCCTTCTAAGAGTCACTGGAATTGCAGGCATGTACCACTATGCCCAGCTATTATTTGTATTTTTGATGCTTGCCATTCTAACCAGAAATCTCAGTGTAGTTTAGATTTGCATTCAAATCAAATCAAATTTGTTCCTAGGGGTGTTTAACATTTTTCCATATATTTGTTAGCCATCTATATTTCTTCTTTTGAGAAGTATCTCTTTAGTTAATTTGCCCATTTATTGATTGGGTCTTTTTTTTAAGTGTTTTTTTTTAGTTCTTTTTATGTTATAGATTAATCCCCTGAAGGAAGAATAGCTGGCAACGATTTTCTCCAATTCTTTAGTCTTTCTCTTCATGCTCTTGTTACATTTGCTGTGCAGAAACTTTGTAATTTGATGCTGTCCCACTTATTTACCTTGGTTTTATTTCTTGAACTTTAAGAATCTTATTAAGGAGGTATGTGCCTTCACCAATATGTTAGGGGTGTTGAGCCTATATTTTCTTCTATCAGTTGCAAACTTTCTAGTTTAATTCCTAGGTCTTTAGTCCACTTAAAAGTTGACTTTTGTGCAGGGAGAAATATAGGGATCAAATTTCATTCTTCTACATATGGATATTCAGTTTTCCTAGAACCATTTTAAAATTTATTATTAGTTAAACATGATAATAGAATGCATTTTGACATATTATACATATATGGAGTATAACTTCCCATTCTCTAGTTGTACCTGATGTGGAATTACACATTGGTCATGTATTCATATATGCATATAGGAAAGTAATTTCCAATTCATTCTACTATCCTTCCTATTCCCATTCCCCCTCCCTTCCTTTCATTCCCCTTGTCTAATCCAAAGTACTTCTGTTCTTCCCTACCCACCCCACTATTGTAATTTATGCATCCACATATCAGAGAGAACATTTGCCTTGGTTTTTTGGGATTGGCTTATTTCACGTATGTTGATAGTCTCCAGTTCCATCTATATACTGGCAGTTACATAAGTTCATTTTTCTTTATGGCTGAATAGTATTCATTGTGTATAGATACCATATTTTTTTTATCCCCATTCATCTGTTGAAGGGTACCTAGGCCAGTTCCATAGTTTAGCTCTTGTGAATTGAGCTGCTATAAACATTGATGTGGCTCTTTCACTGTAGTGTGCTGATTTTAAGTCTTTTGGGTATACAACCAAGAGTAAAATAACTGGGTCAAATAAATAGTGGTTCCATTCCAAGTTTTCTGAGGAATCTCCATACTGCTCTCCATAGGGGTTGCATCAATTTGCAGTCCTACCAGCAATGTATAAGTGTACTTTTCCCCCACATCCTCACCAACATTTATTGTTGCTTGTATTCTTGATAATTGCCATTCTGACTGCAGTGAGATGAAATCTCAGTGTAGTTTTGATTTGCATTTCTCTGATTGCTAGAGATGTTGAACATTTTTTCATGTATTTGTTGACTGATTGTATTTCTTCTGTGAATCATCTATTCAGTTATTTTGCCCATTGATTGGGTTATTTGTGATTTTTTGGTGTTAAGTTTTTTGAGTTCTTTATATATCCTGGAGATTAATGCTCTGAGGTTCAGCACCATTTTTTTAAAGACTGTCTTTTCTCCAGTGTATGTTTTTAGCATCTTTGTCAAGCATCAGTGACTATATCTATGTGGGTTGTCTCTGTGTCTACTATTCTGTTCCATTGGTCTTCATATTTATTTTGATTTCCAGTACTGTGTTATTTTTCTTACTATAATTTTGTAGTATAATTTCTAGATCATGTATTGTAACACCTCCATCATTGCTCTTCTTGTTTGGTCTTTCCAATTTTTAGTGTCTTCTTCAATTTTGTTCATCAATATTTTTGTTTTTTCATTATAGAGTTAATTTGCTTTCCATGTTAAATTTATTCCAAGCTATTTTTATAGCTTTTACTAATGGGACTGCTTTCTCTAATTTTCAGCAACTTCATTACTGAGCTATAAAAATGCTCCTAATTTTTGTATGTTGATTTTGTATACTATAACTTCACTGAATTCATTCTAATAGCCTTTTGATAAAGTCTTTAGGTTTTTCTCTTTGAAGAATCATGTCATATGAAAATATGGACAATTTGGCTTCCTTCTCTCCTATTTGGATGCCTTTTATTTTTCTCTTTTGCCAAATTGCTCTGGTTACACACCATGTATTCATACTATGTTGAATAAGAGTGATGAAAATGAATTGTTCTTACTGATATTACAAGAAATACTTTCATCTTTATCCCATTCAATATAATTTTGGCCATCAGTTTGCCTTCTATAGGCTTTATTATGTGGAAGTGTTTTCTTTCTGTACCTAATAAGTTATTAGTTTTTATCATGAAGGGATTCTGCGTTTTATTGCATGCTTTTTCTGAATCTTTTGAGATGCCTGTATGGTTTTCATCCTTCATTCTGTTGATGTGATATATTACATTATATGTTGAATTATCCTTGTATCCTTGGGGTAAGTCTCATTAATCATTTTGATATGTGATTGGATTCATTTTATTAGTGCTTTGTTGACAATTTTTGCATTTATGTTCATCAGGATATTGGTCTGTGGTTTTGCTTTTGGTTCTTTCATTTTGATATTAGGATAATGCTGATCTCAGTTTAGAAGAGTTCTTTTTTTCCCTTGAAATTACACATTAAATCTTGCTACTCATTATTGAGGTGTTTGTTTTTTGTCTTCGTGGTCCAATTTTGTTAGATTATGTGTGTCCACAAATACATCAATTCCTTCTAGGTTTTCCATTTTGTTTATGTGGGACTATCATAATAGTCCTTAATAATCCTTTGTATTTCTGTGGCATCAGTTATAATTTTTCCTATTGTTTCATTATCTTTGAGGTTGATTAAACCTATTAAGTTATGTATCTATTTTTTCCTTGGACTTTTTTCATCTGAAAATTATTTTTATATTATATCCTCAAACATTTTTTCTATATTTGTCATGCAATTTGCATATTTGTGATTTTATTTATTATCATCTGTATAATCATACCATCATGAGTGCTCTTTTTCATTCATTCTGTGTGAATTCATTTAGACTATATCCATATTCCTTTACTGATTTTCAATTTTATTTAATCAGTTTTTGATATAATTTTCATCTACAATGGTTTGTCTTTTGCTCTTTCATAGCTTTCTTAAGCATTTCTGGTTCACTTTCATAATTATTTATTCTTTTTATCCTTTTTTGAAGGTGAACTTTTAAAATATTTTGTAACTCATCTTTGAACTATCTTTTTGTAGAGGAATATCACATTGAAATTCTTTTAAAATATAATAACTATATGATTGAATTCTTTCTGTTACATGAAATAATTTCTCTGCTGGTGAATGGTTTTCTTCTATTTTAAATTTATGTTCGTATCCTTCTATTTCACCCCTTCTCATAATATCTATGTGTAGGTCCCACAGTGATTAATTTATGGTTATTACATTTTTTCAAATAAAGGTAACTATAATCTGGGTTGTTTCAGAATAGTACAGAGAGAGACCAAGGCAAGTAGAATAGTACACAGAATCAAACAGATTTTACTGCCTTAAACACCATTGTACTGTATTTTTTATGTCTTCTTCTCAGGGCATGTATCTTCTCATTTTCCATGTATCATTTGTTTTGTACCCTATGTACCACAGACTCTCTGAGAAGAGAGATTATGATTTATGCTTTTCTTTTCTTTTACCACCTTTCAAGACCAGAAATCCTTTAGGTTGGATTTGGTTGTAGATCATAAAATTGATAGGTTCTTCTTCTTCAGTTGTATCTTCCCTGGTCTTGATTCTTTGGAACTAAATCCTTACTGGATAATGAATTATTTCTCCCATGGCTTTCCTATTCCCTTAAATGTCATCATTATAATCAAAGGATTGTTGCAATGGATTTTTCATTCTGATAAACTTTTAGAACTATCTGTAGTCTGTACAAGGTATAGAGTCTGAGGAGGGTTTTTTTTAATAATCTTTCCACATCGTTCATAATACAAAGTTTCTTAGTATGTGACAAATAATCCTTGTATTTTGTGGATCATGGTTGTGGTCCTTTCTGTTTCATTTGAGATGCTGTTTTCTTTCTTTGGTGCTTTTTATTTTCAGTTGATTTTGAGGAAAGGAGTATAGTTTGAAAAATGTTCATACTCTTCCATAATTTACCCAAATTCTCTAGTGATCTTTTAAAAACACAGTTCACATCACCTAGTTTATCTACTTCAGTTTTCAGAGGCAGAGAATTGAAGCATTTACAATGAACTAAAAACTCAGTACTTGACCCACAAAGGCAAATAGGATATGGTCCCTCCTTATCTCTGCAACATCATTGTGTTCTACTTTCCCCCTTTCCCTATTAGTTTTCTTCTAGTTCTTCAGTAAAAGAATGATATTTTTATTTTATTTATGCTCTCTTTCATTTATTCTTATTTTCTGGAATTTTATTTTCTCCCGGTTTCTAATTCCTATTCATCTTTTAGGTTTATCTAAACATTTCCTCAGAGAAGCCTTCTCTGACATACAGTATAAATTAGGTCCACTATGTTCATCTCCATCTTGGTTGCCTGTTCTTTTCCTTCATATAATGGAGTAAAATCTGTAGTAATATGTTTATCTGATAATGTGTGTCTTTTAATCTAGACTGTAACTTCAGGAGGGCTTGGAACTTTATAATATTTACTGAATGAATGAATGAATTTTAAAAGAAATAATAGATGCAGAACTTTGAAAATTACCTGACCAGGGATTACTCACTCTTAAAAGTGCTGTTCTATTGAATACATTTGCCCTACCACATGTGTTAATATACAAGTAACATTTATTGAGTGCCTGCTATGCTCTATGCCCACCTTTTTTAAAAAAGTTAACTGCATTACAGTTTACTGGTTACCTCCTATATACCCAGACACAGTGACAGTTATTTTATAATCAACACCTTCAAAACTCACAATAATCCTAAAAAGTAGATTTTTATAATCAATATGTTAAAAATGAGAAACTTAGGGTTATAAAGGGTAATTGACCTATTCAAGGTCATTCAGCTAGTAAATATTTGAAACATGATTTAAATTTAGATTGGATGATGAAAAGCCATTCCTTTTCCTTTTCAGTCAAGTGTGCTTTCTCTAACAAACACTGTGAAAGATTTTATAGAAAAATTTTAAAAAATTCTATAAAATTATATTGTTAATTTCTTCCAAATGCCTATTAATAATCTATTATCAAAGACTTGTAAATACAAAATTATAAAGTTGTGAAAATTGGTTTTTATTTAGTGCTTATTAAACAATTCAAATATTTTAATTATGACATAAAACATGCCTTATTTTCCCCTCAGTACTTAAATTAAATACATCTTAGTTCATTTGGCCTCTGCAACAAAATACTATAAACTTGGGAACTTGTAAACAACAGAAATTTATCCCTTATAGTTCTAGTGACTATGGAAGTCCAAGATGAAGGTGTTGGCAGATTTGATATCTGGTGAGGGTCTGCTTTTTGGTTCACAGATAGCATCTTTTCACTGTGTTCTCAAATGGTGGAAGGAACAAATGAACCCCACTGGGCCTTTATAATGAGATACTTCCTGCATATGCAGTTATAAATCTGCCTTACACTAAATGTAGTATTTAGTTCATTCATGAAGGCCCCACCCATATTACTTAGTCATCTTCCTAGGCCCCTTCAGATACCATAAGTTTTTGGTTAGGATTTCAATATATGAATTTTGAGTAGGCCCAAACACTCAAGTCATAGTATATTGTAATATTAACTATCTTCACAATGTGAATGGAATAGTATTTTCTTTTGTCACAAAGCAGTATGACAGGGTGCTAAACCAAACTAGAAAAAATTTTAAATATATTATCTTCATTTTTAGTTCCAATATCTCCTTCTTAGTCAAATATTTGGGGGGAATTAAATTCAGATCAACAGCTGCTAATTTTTTTATTATAACACCAAAACCAGAACTAATTTGAAAAAAAAAATTTCTTGATAGTATATGAAAACATTTTTTAATGGAAGCTAGTGATACAATAATGGCTATGAAAACATTTGAATAGCTCAGGAAGAATGCCCTCAGATTAGGTTTGAATAGAAATAGTACTCTTCTCTCAATATCAGGAAATACATGAAACATTTTATTGTTAGGTGGTAGAAGAAGAAAAAATAAAAGAAAAAAATGGGCAATTTGAAATATATAATGAATATCAGAAGACAAAATGAAGTTTTGAGGAATAGTTAATATCAAGAAGAAAAAGAAATGAAAAAAATGCTATATAGCTATTTTTTTTCAACATAACTCACTCATTCCTCCCTTGATTTTTTAGTCAAAATGACTCCCATCAATCTGTCTTCCCTGTTCTCTTTTCAAACTCAATGTAATCTTGGGTGTACCTGTCCTTGATATAGACACAAACTATATGAAATTAAATTTTATAGGTTAAAAATGTCATATGTTGGCAATTACATATGACTTAAGCTGGAGTCATCTCTTCATTTTATGAGAATTAGAATAGAAACATAGACATTTGAAATGAGGTGAATTAGGTTACACTGCTTATTAGTGATGAGGTTAGTATTTCATCTTTGATGCATCTAATTTAAAACACCAAAAACAATGTCACATCAAACAGTGCTTGATAACAATTAAATGAATGAACAGATAAATGAATTCATGTTCAATTGTATCACAAATGAACATGTATTCTTCTATAGTTGATTGCTAAATATAAAAGACAACACAGAGTGCCATTTGAGAAAGTTAAGGAATAGTTTCCTATTTCTTATTTTAAAAGTAACATTTAAAGAACTCAAAACACTTATAACAGCTTCTCAGGTTTTGCTTCCATGCTTTGTTTTATAAGTCATTTAACTTTATTAGAGACCCCCTGGTGTGCTACATTTAGTATAAGGCAGATTTATAACTGCATATGCAGGAAGGATCTCATTATAACAGGTTAACACATTACATAGGTCCTTAATGCAGTCCTTTTAAAAGAACATAAAATGGCCAGTGCTTTCATTTTTCAATGCAAATCCTCTTTTGAAATGTGTTTGAAAAAACCTGTAGTTATTGGTCTTCAAATCGTAAATTGAATTTCTCCTTCCGTAATAAAAGTAAATTTAGGTAAAAATTACCCACAAAACTACTACTTATGGTCTCAGTAAAAACCAGATATAGTGGCTATAACCATAAGTCATGGACTTCCTGCTGCCATTTCTGGCCAGATTAAAGAGGACACTTGAATTTCAATTCACCCCTGCTGATTTGGGTAAGGGCATTAATGTTACTTTAAAATCATCAGCATCAGGGAATTAGGGACAGGAAAAAAAAGAGTTACTCTGAAGCGGAAACAGAAACAGATGTGTCTACTAGTCATGTCTAATGCCTTGATATTTGTTTTCCAAGGGTCCACCTGGTCCAGCAGGTATTCCAGGTCCCTCAGGAAAGAGAGGTCCACGGGTGAGTAGATGAGCTTCATTTCCCAATGCTGTTAGGATTAGTAATTTACCCATATGTTTTTTCTAGTATTGTACAATATGTACTTGCTCTGGAAACTTGCCTGGATTTTCCAACTTAGCTCTACCTTTGCCAATTCAAAAGAAGTTTAAGAACACATGCAGCCTTGTTTATTTGAGTGTAAATAGCCAGGCAAAAAATTCTCTGTGAAGATATCCAAGAAAGATCTTAAAATTTGTAGACTGGTGACCATTCTGTTGCTATTTGTAACATTTATTCTTAGTTATATAGTGATCTCAGTAGTCTAAGATGAGGTTCATTTAGAAAATGAAGAGATTTGGGCTGCCTTAAAATAGTGCATTCCTGGATTACACAATGGAAAATACTGGGGCTATTGACTAGAAAAAAAATCGCCTTCAGTAAAAAAGCTGCCTTGCAGATCAGCAGTAGTTTCTCACATTACACAGGTTCAACAAAAGATTTATTGCTATGTTAGAATTAGTTTCTTCAAGCTAACAAATTAATGTGGATTTTTTACTAAATAATATTTTTTCAATGATCTAGAAAAATAATTGTGTTGTAAAGACAAATGCAAATGTCTTTTATATAATATACTTTCAAATAACCTTAAAATATTACTCTAAGTTTTGCATGTTCATACCAAACTCTTGTGCCTAAGATAAATTCTCACTGGACTCTAGCTGCTGTACAGCATTTTCTCAATTTCTCCATAGTTAATGACCTATCACATTCATCCAATGTCCCTCTAAACCTTGCATATTCTCCTTTAGCACTGGAACAATTCCCATCATCCTACCACTCTGTGAGGAGACTTTGGATCCTACTTTTCTGAGGACCTGGGACCTTCTTTGTACTAATTTTATTCCCTCTCCACCACTAAGACTGTTATGCTCCCAAGAGGATGAACTTCAGGTTCTGGATCTGCATCTAGTTTCACGATACACTACTTTGCTTCCCAAGTTCCTTTTTTCTCTCTTTTGTCCAGTCATTTACTTAAAAAAATGTATGCTTTTTCAAAAGGCTAGTTATTTCAATTGTGTTCTTAATTTCATCCCCTTCAATAAATTACCTAACTTGAAGGTTGAAACTTCACTTTTTTTTCCTCTAAGTTTTTTTCCTATTTGGCAATAACTAATACGTTATCCCTCTTTTGAAAATCCTAAACTTTCATTGAAATTAATTTTTCCTAAAATATTGTCCTTGCTAACAGTTGCATTACTGAGCTTTGTGAAATAATAGTTTATACCTGTTACTTCTACATCAATAATTCATTCATTACTCCCCATACTTTTCCCCCATGTACTTCATTAAAATTTAATTTTCAAAGGTTATCAATGAAACATCATGAAATCAAATCTATTTCTTAAGTTTTCATTTTGTTAGACATATTGTCAATATTTACACTGCTGATATCTCTTTCTGAAATAGTTTTATTAATATAGAATTGAAGAGGCTACTAAACATACTATCAACTATAAGTTTGGCTAAAGAGAACAGAGGTTAAGTACAAAACCCAAGTAAGTATGGGAACCTGGAGATTTGGAGGCTTTCAGGAGATAATTCTCAGTTCCTCTACTTATTGGTTATATAAATGTCCTCATTTGTAAATGGGAATAAAAATGACTACCTTGCAGGATTGTTACAAGGATTAGTAATAAGAAATATAAATCATGAACATAGCTCCTGGCACATATAGGTACTCAGTAAATAAAATCAATTTTTAAGTTCAGATCATATATTTTATCATTAAAGTATAATCAAATTGACAAATATTCATATAGTACCTAACATATGAGTCTCTTTTAAAAATATTTATAATCTTATAACTAAATACCATGTCATTAAACAGTCAAAATACAATAAAATATTTAAATAACAGATTAGAGAAGTAAAAGAGACGTACCAGGGCAATATAATAGTTAATTGATAAATTAATTATACATTCAATAATTTTTATAGAAGTTAGTAGGATAAATAATTTTATTCTGATGTGGCTAGAATTTTTAAATGAGGTAAGATATCAATTGAGACATGAAGAATGATTTAGATTGGTATGAATTCTGAATTTCTCAAATTCAGAAAGGGATAGCACATATTGAGAGGAGTAACTAAACAACTGTACTTTGTTAGACTTGTTACTTTCCATAGCCTTTAAAAGTGCTAAGCAATATGCTGTGGCTGGATTTAGGGGTGGCAAATAAAGGAGATAAAACATATTTTAAAAATTTACTCATATAATGTTAAAAATTTTTGAAAAAAGATTATTAATTTGATTAGATTGTATTATTTAATGTTTATTTGAATAAGCACTGAAATTTATATCTGTATTTATTTCTAAGAATAAACAGACCTTTTCACATTTGCAGGGCATGCCAGGACCACATGGAAATCCTGGGTTACCGGGATTACCAAGTCCAAAGGTGAGTGATTATTAATGATGATAAATGATGTTCATATGATTTTTCAGGCAGAAAATACACACACACATTTGGTAAATGGTGTGATAAGCCAGAGAATCAGACTGCCAGAATAATTGTAAATTGAGGAGTAAAATGATAAAATCTAAGGAGAAAAATAGAAGAGCTCCCCTAAAACCTAGATTAGACTCCCTTTAATTCTTGGATGATCTGACATGTACCGGTATGAGGGATACCCCAAGAAGCTTCACAGAGAGCAACAAGTGATTGAAAGTTTGAAAGAATTAAACTAACTTTAGCCACTAATCACAACAAGGAAAACATTTTAGAGACATGACAAATGCCTTGGTAAACCTTCTCACTGATATTCAGGAAGGGCCACATGTTATCTAAATTCCTTATCCTTGGACTAATGGACTCACACTATTAGCAAAACTGAAAAGAAGCCCCTCCTAAAAAAATTACAAAACCTATTTTCAAAGGAGATATTTCAGGATTTAACTGCCTAAAAAACAGAAAAAGTCCAAAGGAGATAAGAAAATCTAAAATTTCTTCAACATATCACATCTGATACATAGTATACAATCAAAATTTCTAGCCATAAAAAGAAAAGAGAAATCTGATTTGAGCTTCAAAAAGTGGCCAATACAAACATATCTCAAGAGAACCCAAATGTTAAAATTAGCAGTTGAATATTTTATATTGACTATTTAAATATTTTCAAGGAAAAGATGGTCATAATGAGTGAGCAGATATAAATCAGCAAATTAAAACTATGTAAAAAGAATCAATTATAAAAAAATTAACATGGTATTTATAAGTAAAAACATAGGTCACAAAGGATTTTATTATAGTTAAACTTCTCAAGGACTATAATTTCTTAAATCCTTTAAAAAGTATTTGGAAATTATTGCCTCAAATTAACTCACTTGATTCTGTAATAAAGATTATAATATATTACAACCAATAAATAAGATTTAACCTTTTTAGACTTCATTCTCTTTATCTGCAAAAGGGAATTTATTAAATAAGCTCTGATATCTTATAAATTTTAAACTTGCTACTTTTTTTTGAGATGGATTCTCATCATGTTGCCTAGGCTGGTCTTGAACTTCAGCCAGCTTCAGCCTGCTGACTGGTAGTACTACAGGTGCTCTCACTGCAATGCCTATGTTACTACCTTTTTAAAAATATTTTTGATGAAGAATTGAATTTGTAACATTAAAATATAACCAAAATAATTTCTGAGGTCAATAATCTTGAAATCAATGATCTAAAATAGTAGCCTTTAGTGGTAGAAGTGGTAATAGCTATGGAAGGAAAGAGATCAACCTCAAAGACAACTTTTGTTTTAAAATTTTTCTTTGATTATATAACACAGGGCTCTTTGACAAATTTCTGCTTTGTTTATAAATTTATAATCTGTACAATGAAAAAAATGTGAAATGTTCAAAACTTTTCTCTTGATCTTCTATCATTCATCAGCTTAAATGACATTTAAAAGCATCTTTGAATATGTGAAAGAAGATACCTTTTTATTTCCTTTAAAGTAAATAATTTTTAGAACTATCTAGGAATGTAGAATTATTTATTCTCAGTTGATAAGGATATCAGAATTTGAATTGTGAAGAATATCTACTAGACCTTTATTTTGTGAGGTGTGATAAATAGTTAAACTTTCTTTGCTACTATGCATCTGTCTTTGTTTTGGGTTGCAATATCAGAATATCTTAGACTGGTTAATTTATGAAGAAAACAAGTTTATTATAGTAAATGATTCTAGAGGCTGGGAAGTCCAAGCTCTCAGCATTAGCATCTGCTTGACTTCTGGTGAGGGAATTTTGGCAGAAGGGTAAGTACATGTGAAAGGGATTAGGAGACAAAGGAAAACTACTTTATAACATCTTGATTGTAATAATTAATGTAGTTATGCTGAGAGCAAGAGAGCTCACTCCAGAGAGATGGCACTGTTCTATTCATGAGGTCTTCACCACCATTCCCCAAATACCTCCCAGTAGGCCCCACTTCCCAAATCTGTTGCATTTATGATTAAGCCTCACCATGAATTTTGGTGGGGACAAATCATATTCAAACCATGGCAGCATCATAAGAAAGATTGTTTTAATATTGTGTCAAAAAACTTTGGCTGAAACTTAATGTCATGTTTCTTTGAAATGTAAAAGATTAAGATTTCCAGACTATGTAAAGTATCTATTTTTTGGAACAGAATGAAAGAATTTCTCATTTCTATTTTCTTTATTATGAAGGTGATGGGTGCATTTTCATTGCAAAATTTTGGCAAATACTCAAACAAATTTTAGGATTATTATAAGAAATTTTCCTTTTCTAAAGTAACCAGTCTCCCAATGCTAAAATAGGAATGATAACTCAATGGGTCACAAAAATGAAAGAGATAATACAACCTTTACCTAGATTTTCTGAAGAAAAATGTTTCAATAGTAATATTACTTTATATTTTTAAAATCAATTCTCTCTAGAGGATTTTTAGCAATCTTCTCAGCTCTCAGCATTTAAAAATAAGATTAATAAAACTATACATTAAAAAGGTAGCCAGACACATTAGTATACACCTGTAATCACATTACTCAACAGGCTGAGGCAGGATTTCAAGCTTGAGGCCAGCCTCAACTTAGTGAGAACCTGTCTCAAAATAAAAACAAATTTAGAAAAGGACTGGGAGTGTAGTTCAATGGTAGAGCACTTGCCTAGATGTGCAAGACCCTGGGTTCCAACCCCTAGTACTGCCAAAAAAAAGTAAATAATCCATGACTACATCAATTTGAAATAATTTCATTTAACACCATATGATGTATATAGAATCCAATGATAGGTAACTGAATATATGTATTATACTATATAGTATTCAGATTTTTCCAAGTGTTTTGTAACTATTTTATCTAGGGCCCCAAAGGAGATCCTGGATTTTCCCCTGGTCAAGCTGTTTCTGGAGAAAAGGTAATTATTTGTCCATGAAATAGAATCATAGTAAAATGTTTTGGTTATTTAAAAATCATATTTATCTTCTTAAGATGTAGATTTTATTGTATCAGAGAAGACAGCATAAAACCATTGGATTTTAATGAAGGAAGAAATATTTGAAGAATTAAGTAAATTATGTCCCATCAGTTTAACTTACCA
Source organism: Spermophilus citellus (assembly GCF_964194105.1). Taxonomy (NCBI): domain Eukaryota; kingdom Metazoa; phylum Chordata; class Mammalia; order Rodentia; family Sciuridae; genus Spermophilus; species Spermophilus citellus. The sequence goes on along the minus strand of NC_138191.1, from coordinate 65,401,440 downwards.
ATTTAAATCTTACCATTAATTTTATTTAGTGCCCTCTGGGGCTACCATTGTGCTACCTACCAATTAGGGGTGCATGGGATAAAAGAATTAGAGTAGGATGTGGTCTTAACCTCAAAGATTTTGCAATTATTACACATGAACACGATGATACACAATTCCAATGTCATTTTATATTTTTAAGAATATTTTCACATACTTTATTCTGTAAGTACCATAGTAACTCCCTGTGTAATAAACAGTCATCATTATCTTATTTTATATTTGAGAAAACAGAATTAATAGATTTTAAGTGGCTCATCACATGGATAGCAAGCAACAGTTAATGATATGTCCAAATTTTCTGATTTCTTATCCAGGCTGCTTTTCATATTATGATAATACTCATGAAATACAAACAGTAATGTTCTAAAGTAAACAGCAACACAGTCTTTATTGGGAAAAGGATGCTGTTTTGCAGTTAGAGTAAATACAAGTGGAGTCTTTAGGAGAACATTTGGGAAGTTTTATTTAGACTAGTACTTGGTACATGTGATATAATTGTAGGATGTTTTTGTTTATGTGGCATATATTCACAAACTTTAAAAATCCCTAAGTAATTCTGGGCTGAAATTTGATCTTCAATTGGCCTTCAGAAACTGTTGTCAACTTTAAAAATAAATCACATCTTAATAGTGGACTCTAAAGATAAATACTCCAATCCTCTACAAGTAAATCTTTAAAAACTTTTAAATCTAAAATTTTAGGAATTTTATTACTATGATGGAACTGAGTTTATTAAGTCTAAGTAACAGAAAGGGACTGAAAGTTTATTACTAGCAATGGTATTTTCATTGATCTCTTCATTACTACAAGAAAAAACATCTTGCAATCTGAGAAAGAAATATAAATGTCTACTTTTTAAAATATCTAAATATAGTGCATTTACTTTTTTTTTTTTAAATTTAGAAATTAAAGGCCCACTGTGTTTTGGTGACTGCTTTAAATAAAGCCTCCAGATTAAATGTAAACATTCCTATCAAATACTTGATTTTATCTTTCTTTGTGGTTTCTCTGTACAAAATATAAGGTGGTTCAGTATGGAAATTGAGAATTTTTTTAACCTTTTGAGTTATACACAAGTTGGAGTTAATTCTACATAAAATAAATGTAATTAGATATAAAATTTAATAGCAGTTTGTCATTAAGCTGTAAGTAGAATCCAACCTTTATAACTGAGAAATGTATTTCTAAAATGGTAAAATTTTAATGCAGTCTCTTAGGAATTGTATTTATATGAAATTGGGTTCATACATATTGAGGAAACAGATTAGTAACACCCATCAACCGGAATATAAATAAAATCAAACTTATATTGGTGGAAATAAAGGGGTATTGGATAATTATATTTTAATTATTTGTCCATTTTTGCAATAAAGTTATTGTGAACAATCAAACAATAGAAGTAAGGATCAGGCTCATCCTTTACCATGTAACTCCTCTAAGTAACATCTATAATAAAGTATACACAAGTTTTTAAGCTCTTTGAGACCTCAAGGGCATGTATACATAGTTTTTACGTGGTGTGGTTGTTCCTTTTCCATAAGACAAGTGAGAAGCAGCATTAGAATGGGAAAGCACCCTGTTGTTAATAAGAAACATTCTTTTCTCTTTTGATTGTTTAATTTTACAACATAATAAACAGACTGAACAGAACATACAGTTGTTTTGGGGTTTCCTTAAGATTATTCTCTAAATACTCATTTATTTATTTGGTGGTTGGGTTTGAACTCAGGGCCTCACACATGTTAAGCACCTGGGGCTCACCCTCAGCACCCCTGGCCTTATTTTTCCCACTTCAAATACATTCTTTCTACCCGTAATAAATCCCTTGCGGTGTGAAAAGAGAAAGTGGGTGGGGTTTTGTTTGTTTGTTTGTTTTTATAAAGTGTACCTTAAACAAACTAGCTCAAGATTATCCATGTTTTTTATCTCTGCATTCTCCCAAACTTTTTTTTTTTTTTTTTTTTTTTGTGGTACTGGGGATTGGCCTCAGAAGTCCTCAACCACCAAGCCACATCCCCAGCCCTTTTCTGTATTTTATAGACACAGAACCTCACTAAGTTCCTTAGTGTTTCAATAAATTGCTGAGGTTGTCTTTGAACTCGCCATCCTCCCCCCTCAGCCTCCCAAGATGCTGAGATTATAGACGTGGGCCACCACCTGGGCCTCTCCCAAACTCTTTTTGGCGCACAGTTTCCTGTGAAAGACAGGAACCTCACCTGTCTCCTTTCTCCCTCAAAAGCATTCTTGTCTCCTTTCTCCCTCAAAACATGCTGGCAGGTCCTTCTCGAAGTGCTAGGAAGGTGGGTCTTATTGGTGAAGTTTATTCTGGTCAAGTTTTGTCTGTCACAGCAAAACAGAGCGGCTTCCCAATTAACATTCTCGGTAGTGATTCCCCAGGGGCCCATCTGAACAGCCCACACTACAGTAGCCCCGGAAGCGGAAGTAAGCCTTCTTAGGTGCCTGCTGTGAACCCAGTTGGCTTTCCACACACCTCTAGGTGTGTTTGAGGTCTTCAACGAAAAAAAGAAATTGGTTTACAAAGTATCTTAGAAGTTTTAAGAAAATGCCTTCAGATTTTTTTTTTAAATGATGGAAATTTTAGGAGTGAGGGCATTTCTAGAGAAAGGAACAACAGAGAAAAAGGAGCAAAGGCATAGAGGTGGGAAAATACAATCCAGTTGTTCTGAGCTCAAGAGGTAAGGGAACCTCGGAAAAGGATTGAGAAATGAGGTGAAACTTGAGCATGATGGTGAAGATCAGAAGTGAATGTCATAAGGCCTTGATGTACAAGATTAAAGAGAGTTTTAATTTCCTGTTTTCTTTCATGACATTAAACCCCCATGTTTTGTTTATAGGGTGATAAAGGCCTTTCTGGATTAATAGGACCCCCTGGTTTGCAAGGTGAAAAGGTAAGAGGTAGTTTTACTTTGACATAATTGGATGTCAGATGGATCCTGGAGCTTTTCAACTACTACTATTTTATTTTGAAGTTAAGCTTAAAATCAGTGTTAGCAGTGTGAAAGAGAAAGTGGGTGTTTTTTTTGTTTTGTTTGTTTGTTTTTATAAATTGTACCTTAAATAAACTAGCTCAAGATTATCCATGTTTTTATCTCTGCTTTTTCCCAAACTTTTTTTTTTTTTCCTTTTCTTGATACTGGGGATTGAACTCAGAAGCACTCAATCACTGAGCCACATTCCCACTCCTTTTCTGTATTTTATAGACACAGGTTCTCACTAAGCCGCTTAATGCTTTGCTAAATTAGTGAGGCTGTCTTTGAACTCATAGTCCTCCTGCCTCAGCTTCCCAAACTGTGGGGATTACAGATGTTTTAAGGAAATGCCTTAAAATTGCTGTACTTATTTAGGAAAATGATGCCCACAAAAAAAAAAAAAAAAAAACAAAACAAAAAAAAAAAAAAACAAGATCTTAGGTTATAAAAGACCCTTCAGCTAATGGTGGATATAAAATTCACATGCAAGGGAAAGTAAAAAAATTCTGAATATTAGAATATTAAAATATTACCCCCCCAGTATATTAGGGCAATGACTACTTTTGAAACTTTGAAGTCATCTTGTAACTTTTACGTAACCAAACTGAGGTTGAGGTTTAGTTGCTTTTCTGTATTACACATGGATGTTTAAGAGTTCTCATTTCAGTGAGAAATAATAATCTTTGCCATGATATATATGCAAATGTGAAGCTTGAAGGGTAGAATGGAAGTGAATACTAGAAATAGCTAGTGAAAAAAGAGTAGTCATATGCATATGACTTGGCTTTCTCTGAGACAGAAAGGAATATTAACACAACTGCTATAATTATTTTATCAAAGGTGTTATGGAGTTTACTGGAGTAACACAAGTGTGAATTTTCCTTTATCTGTGCTGCATTATTTTCCCAAAGACAGAATTGTTAGTTTTCAGTAGGGAATGAAGAAGACAAAAATTTCTTCCTAAGGTATTAAGGGCCTCAAAATGTTGTAGAGCAGTATTTGACTTGCTGTGGATATCTAAATAGGTATAATAGTAAGGTTGTTATATTAATGTATTAAATTTTCTACTTGGGAGATTTAGGTTGCAGGCAGTATTCAGGTTATGATTGCTCTATTCAAATCCCATCTGCCATTTTCTAGGTCCCTTAGCCATGGGAAGGTTGTTTATCCTCCCTACACCTTGTTTTTCTCATGTGTAAAATGTTGATGTAATATTACCCACTGTATTGTGAGTTTTGGGGAAGAGGGAATGAGATAATAACTTAGATGACAAAGGGTCAAAGAATCAGTCCTTAGTAAATGTAAATTTATCTAGTTTTGTAAAGAATCTTGACCTCTTGCTTTTCTTTATAACATCTGTTATGGGACTAAATTGTAAAATAATGAAAAGGTTTTGATCTTACAGTGACTGAACTGTTATTTTTATGGCCTTTATCATAGTCTTCATTTCAGATAGTAGTTAGAATATGCTAACTCCCTTGAGGTTATTAGTTGCCCCCATGGAGACGTGAAACTGCAGAGTTGATCATTTATAACATAATTTGTCTTAATATTCCATCATTAATCTGTTCATTTAATGCTCCTCAGTGTACCTCTGACTACTAATGTATCTGTTAGGAACTGTACTGCCATATTGAATCAAACAAAGATCTTGTAATATACAATGATCTCAATTGTTTTACTTAATATTAAATATATAGTTATTGCATCCTGCATAGTGATATTATATATAATATAAGAATATACTAATCTTTAAATTCTGCAATTTAATGATATCTGTGGCTCATGAAATTAGCAATTCAGAAAGGAAAAAACTAAGTAAATGTTGAGCAGTTTTAGTGTAGAGGAGTAAACAACATGCTACCTCTGGGAAGAAATATTATTGATAGGCACAAGAGAAAAAAGGTAATCATTTTAATTTGATGATATATTTACTTAAAGCAGTAATAATACTTAACCATAATTTGAACTCGAAGGTTGCCTTTCGAAGACCTATATGCATATTAACATGACCCATTGGTGTTTTAAAATGTTAAAAAGAATATATTATTTTTGTTCTGTTTCAAGTCAGTTAACAGCATTATTTTAAGGCCATGAATTTAATATCTTTCACAAATTTATTTTTCTCTTGTATTACTTTTTAAACCTTTCAAATCTGACTTTTTTTGTTGTTAACAAATAGAAAAAGGCCCTGCAGAAGCCAGAGATCTTGATAAATTATCAGTTAGCAGCTGTTATAGAATTTTCTTTAGAGAAGGCTTTGTACAAAGTATTTTAAACTAAATTACTTATTGATAAATGAAATATCCATAGTGTACTATGGTTTAAAAGTTGTTCAGAGTGGTATTGAAATATTTGAAATGATTTTATAATGTTTCTGAGAATGTTTTCCTTCCTTACATCTGATGATGGAAAGTATACCTACACAATTTTTTTTGGAAAACAAATATTGCTAGGAAAAGACTACATCTTTACCTAGCAGGCTTGTACATGTTACTTTGAGTGTACAGTAGAAATGCATTCAAAAGGATCTTTTATATTGTTCTTGTGGTTTTTGTGAAAGGAGAAAGACATTGTTGGGTAGAATGTTTAGGTAAGTTATAAGCTTTTTTTAAATTTAGTAAACTAATTTGTTGCCTTTTTATAACACTTAATTTATAGAGTTATTTCCTGTAAATGGGATCCATGCTAGAATAATGGCTCATTCTACCTTTACCCTAGATACTCCTATTACTTAATCCTTGCAGTTCTTCCCCCAAAGTGCTAGATGTTCTTGAGATCAAGAACTTAAGTTCTTTATTTTGTAATTTAAAAAACTGAGCTAAGTCCAGAAAGGTTAAGAGAATTGCTCAGGGTCATTTAGAGAGTTTACAGCAGGATCATGAGAGAAAACATTGATATTGATCTGTGCTTTTAGCTATGTATTTGGGGTATAATATGAGAAATAAATAGGTATTTGGGTTTTGATAAATATGAGGTAATTATATATTTTTATCTGTTAAACTATTTTATGGAATTATGGTGAAGTATTACTACTAATACTAAAAGTGGCTGTTTAAATTATATCTGATGTTCTGGTTTGCTGAGTACTGTTTTAATGTTTAAAACAACCCACTGAAACAGATACTGTGTTCAATATGTCATAAAGCAGTTACTTGACATGTACATGGGTTAAAAGGCGACACAACTACTCATTGGCAGTTCTAGAATGCAAATCCAGGCCTGATAGACTCATAATGACTATGATTTTAATAGTTTTGAATATTGTTTTCTATTAATTTATTAAAGTCAATGTTTATTATATATTGGTTTTTCAGTATTTCTATTTCTAGCATATATGCAAGAGGAAGCAAAATACTGTTTTGCTCGAAAGCCAAGGGAATAAATATAGTTTTGGATGATAGATAGTTATGATTTCACTATTTTTTTCCCTCTGGAAATATCTGGAAATATTAAAATTCTTCTAATATAGACAAAACTCAAGTAATCTTTAAAGCTAAAATGTAAGAATGTGGTGTATATCACACCAACAAGTCATAAAACCTGTTGAGATAAACAGATTGTAATGTAAAAATAGTTTTGAAAAATACAAGTATTGTTGAGGTTTCAGCAGCAGTATTTTCTTCACTCTTCAGTAGATTCTTTTGACTTGCTTTTTTCTTTTCCTTCTTTTAACCCACCCTCCCAATCCCATTTTTTAAAACCAGTATTAACATCTTTAACAATCTAAATGTTTGCCTCTGGTTTTATTGCCTCAATTTAGCCATATTCATATAACACTTATTTTCCTAGAACTGAAGTATATTTTCACTTCCCACTAAGTGTCTTAAGTTTTTGCCAAAAGGCAGACAAATTGGATCCAGAGTACATGCTGGGTTGGATAGAAGACAAGAATTATAATTTTGAACTTGGATTCAAGATTATTTTTTAAATTCATTTTTATCCGATCAATTGCTAAAATTGGAAGCCTACTATTTCAAACTTTAAGAACATTAGTGATGTAATCAACTGAAACAGTTTTTTATATTCAAGAAGATGAGCCAAGTATAAGCAGTTAAGCACATCTTAGCATTAAGGTCTAACTCAGAGCAATTGTGAAATATGATGAAAGCAGATTTCTATAAATGTATAATATTTTTTCTGAATATCAAAAGCCCTATTATTTAATGATAATTAAATATCATTGTGAATTCTTATTTTATTTTGATAGAATGAATTCAGTTATTTTTTAAAAGTATTTCCATTATATAGAAAGTACACAGAAAATATCTGTATAAAGTTGGAAAAGAAAACCCCTGAATGCATGAAGTAGAATGCATTGTGATTTATCAGTTATGCAAAAAATATGCAGCTTTTTATACATTATTTAAAGCAAGAGCAGTACTAACAAGCTGTAACAATACTGCATGTCAATGAGAACAATAACAGAAAAAAAATCAGAGTTGGCATAAAATCAGTGCATGAAGAGAAAAGTATGGAAATTTCTGTTGTTCCATTGCTAACTCTATAGATCATGTCTCACTGGCCCATTTTTCTTGTAAATATCTGCAGAGCTATGTTTTATTTTGGCTTGGTTCCCAGTCCAAGTGTTGTACTGAAGGAGTAATACAAAAGCTGCTGCTTAGGGGCTTAGTTTCTACTATTCCCATCTCCTCTGCAATCTGCCATTCCCACTAATGGCAGGGGAAGCTGAGAACGAGACAACACAGTACTGACTTCGCCACCAGGCAAGCCAATGATTTCCAAAGTGGTATATTTGTGGGACTTTGAAAATGTTCCTGTTCCCAAAGATATTTCCCTCAGTCTGGCTTATGTAATTGAAATTCCAACATTAGCAATAAATTCATTTGGCTGAAAGTATTTTGGTTTCCAGAAGTCTTTTAAAAACTCCAGAATAAACTGTGATCTGTCATTGAGCATCATTTTGAGAATTTATCTAGCATACTATTTTTCTTTTTTAAAAATATTTATTGAGTTGTAGATGAACACATAGTATCTTTATTTTTTTATGCAGTGCTGAGGATTGAACCCAGTGCCTCACACATGCGAGGCAAGTGCTTTCTGGGCTAAAGCCCCAGCCCAATAGCATACTATTTTTCTATACAATAGCTAGTTAAAGGGACAAAAGGGTTAATGGTATGAAAGCAAAAGTTGAATACCACTTAAAAGAAGTTATTGGTCAATGTTGTTAGGATTTGGGGACAAAGGTTGGAAAAAGTCTGTTGTGTGCTTGAAGGAAGTATATTTTAAGAAAGAGATGTTGGCAGAAAGATGTTTGTTTTGTATTCATCCTGCAATTTAAGTTTCTTCAGGTTTTCCACCTATCTAGGATCATTCTTTTATTTAATGTTTTGAAAATAATTAAAATCCATATCCTTAGGACTTTAGGAAATATACTTAACCCAAGAAATGCTTACATTCTCATGGTTATTGATTTTGATCTCATTCTGATTCTTGCTTAGGAATATTTTGATCAACTGTGATCTTCCTGTCTTGTTACTATTTCTCAATTTTAGGTTTGTCTGATAATTTTGGTCAAAACTCACAGACCTTTGTTTTATTCCTTGAGGCATGCTGACATGAGTACACTAATATTTGACAAACTTTGCTAAAGACTTGTAATTACCTAATCTGTAAACTAAGTTATTCCATTAAAGAGAAAGAACCTGTAATGTTGACTTTCAGACAACAGTGCAGTAGCAGTGGCTAAAGAGAAATCTATGTGATGTAGGAGATACACTCTAAGTTGTTAAGTTCAATGACTGTAGTGCATTCACTGTGCTATCTCAGTCCAGTGTCTGGTACATGGCAAGAACATATTATTAGTGTGTGGACTTTGATGTTCTTTAATTTGATTTGACTGTTCCCCTTCCCTCAGTTCTACTGCATATTTTCACCTTGTAGTTTGCTTCTCAAAGGATTATTTCCTCTCTCTCTTTCATTTTCCCACAGTCCTCTGACTCCACTCACCCATGATTTTATTTCAAGTCAGCTGAGTATAACTGGTTAACCTGTTATTAATCTCTCAGTGATATTACCTTTCATCTGATTATGCATAATGATTAGCCTAACTTTGCCTTCCCTTCATAGATAGAAGCAAAAGTTCCAGGGAAGTTACTTTAAAAAAAAAAAAAAGAAGAGCAGTCTTCCTCTGTTAAATTTTGTCACTAGCCCTAGAATGCTGCAGGTGTCTTATGGTATCCTGTTGTCTTGTAGTTCACATAGTAAACAGTGTTATATTAATAAGACATACTTCTTGCCTTTAATGAGCTTACTGTCTTAGCAATACAACATACAAAAGTAAATCACAAAAGCATATTATGCTATGGCAAATGCAATGATGAAGATATGAAAAGGATATTATAGTATATAGCTGAGAGTTATAGAAATTTCTTGGGGATGGGGTTAGGTAAATGGAGGGATCTGGGAAGGAGGAGATATTTAAAATGAATCTTGAGGATGTGTGGAAGTCATTCTGATGATACTCTGTGTAGGAGATAATAACGATATTTGCATATAGATGGCTCGTAAGTAAAGGGCTGGAGGAAAAAGCAGTTCCTTGTTCCTAAATGACACATTGTAAGGCAGAAAGGGTCACACTAGGTAAGGCTTGAGGAATATTCAAGGACCAAGTTATAAAGGAACTTGTATGCTATATTAAACATTTATCATGTAGTCGAGAGATGCTAAGAGTTTTAAGAAGGGAGTGCTAGAGGTAAATTCTCTACTCCCCAGAATTTCTTGGACATTTTTGTGGATTCTAGGGAGGAATGCTATTACCTTTCTCTTCCTGTTTTTCCTCTCATCTTTTGTGATGCTTTTACCTTTCTAAAACTTTGAAACTTGAAAGTTAGAAGAAGGAAGCCCATGACAAAAAGGAAGGATGATAATGCAGAAGTTTTCTTGTGCTGTTGAGAATGCTTTCATATATGTAGAAAATGTCTTTATGAATATAAATAATTTCAATTTAGTAGGGGAGAAAGAAGATTGTTAAAAAGTGTAAACCACTAGTGTATAAATTTCACAGCATGGATATGATAAGGACATTCCCAATATATATGTATATACAAATAATTCTCACTTTGCATGATTTCAATATATTCAGATTCTAGTTACCAAAGTTTAATTAAATAGTACCAGCTCCCTGGAACATTACCATAATATTTTATTTTTCTTTCTCTCTTTTTAAAATTTGTTCTAGTTAGTTATACATGACAGTAGAATACATTTTGACACATTGTGCACAACTGGAGCATAACTTCTCCTTCTTCTGGCTGTACATGGTGCAGAGTCACACCAGTAGCATGATTTTATATATATATATATATATATATATATATATATATATAATATATAAACCTATATAAATAATGTCCATCTCATTCCATTGTCCTTCCCATTCCTATATTCCTACGCCTACCCTCATTCTCCTCTGCACAATCCAAAGTTCCTTAATTCTTCCCTATCAACCCTCCATTATGGATCAACATCTGCTTATCAGAGGAAATATTTGGTCTTTGTTTTTGGGAGGTTTGCTTATTTCACTTAGCGTGATATTTTCCAACTCCATCCTTTCACCAGCAAATTCCATAATTTCATTCTTCTTTTAAGGATGAGTAATATTCCATTGTGTATATGTTCCACATTTTCTTTATCCATTCATCTGTTGAAGGGCATCTAGTTGGTTCCATAGTTTAGTTATTGTGAATTGAGCTGCTATAAACATTGATGTGGCTGTGTCACTGTAGTATACTGATTTTAAGTCCTTTGGGAATAAATCAAGGAGTGGCATAACTCGGTCAAATGATGGTTCCATTTCAAGTTTTCTGAGGAATTACTGCTTTCCAGAGTAGTGGAACCAATTTACAGTCCCACCAGAAATGTTTAAGTGTATCTTTTCCCCACGTCCTCACCAACACTTATTATTGCTCGTATTCTTGGTAATTGCCATTCTGACTGGAGTGAGATGAAATTTTAGAGTAGTTTTTATTTGCATTTCTCTAATTGCTAGAGGTGATGAATACTTTTCATGTTTGTAGATCAATTGTATTTCTTTTTCTGTGAAGTGTCTGTTCAGTTCCTTAGCCCATTTAAATCATAATATTTAAATGTGATTAATTACATAAAGTATAAACTTTGCTACTGGCTGTTTAGTACAAAAATTACTATGTAAGTAACAGTTGTACATAATGATCGGTAACAAGTCAGATTATTTTGTTCAAGTATGTTAGTGAATGCTCACTGGACAGCAGTTGTTCAATTCATGCACAGACAAGCAAAGTATGCAGTTGTGCAGCTTCCTTTTCTCTCCATGATAAACCTAGGTGACATTTTACCCAATGGATCATAAGAAGAAGCAGTTAGTTAACAAAGGTGAAAGTACAGCAAAGTAAAGGAAGATTTATACTACAGGAATTAAAATTAGAATCAAATGCAAGTGGAGTTATACAAGAAATAGCTGACTATGGCTAACATTCAAGAAACCTAATATGTGCAGCCAGAACTTAGTGAAGGTGAACTTTTTGACATAAATGAGGAAAGTAATTTTGATGAATAGGATAAAGATGTTCCAAAGGATGTGACATTGGCAAAAAAAAATCTGTGGAGTTATTTTATGACATTGAAAGTACAAAGGATAAAATGTGAGAGATGATCCAGACTTGATTCCTATGATAATTTAGACAAGAACAAAAAATTACTTGATTCCTATGATAATTTAGACAAGAACAAAAAGAGAAGCAGTGAGTAAACAACTTTTCAAAGAAATGACATTCTAATTCTCAATGTTCCTGATATTTTTACTTATACTATATTAAATATTAGTTTTATATTTTTACATTTCCCTATATAATGTTAGAAAGTTATTGACATTTTAACAAAATTTTTAAAGATCATGGATAATTCTATTTTTTCCATTGATTATTTTTTAAGCAACTAATTCTTTTTTAAAAAATTCTTTTGTTTTAGTTGTAGATGGACACAATATCTTTATTTGTTTTTATGTGGTGCTGAGGATAGAACCTAGTGCCTCACACATGCCAGGCAAGTGCTCTACCACTGAGCCACAACCTCAACCCCTTTCCATTGATTATTACGGGGTAAAAATGGGAGTTCATAACCCACTTGAATCAAATGTATGAAATATGATATGTCAAGAGCTTTGTAATGTTTTGAACAACCAATAATAATAATAAAAATAAATATGCTACAAAAAAAAAAGATTTCTTGGGCTGGGGATGTGGCTCAAGTGGTAGCATGCTTGCAAAAAGATTCCTTTGTATGGTTTCAGCTTTCACAGTCAGTTTTATGATCTTATACTATTCTGCAAAGCAAGGAAGGCATGTATATGAATAATGTCCAGTTTTCCTTATGGATAAACACCTTTGGTACTAGGGGAAATTAGAAATTTGTTTCTTTTCTATCTCCTAATAGTTCTGATTTTGATTCAGTAGTGTGAATTGATGGTATTTGCTAGGGATCAAATTTTTGTTCAAAAATATTAAAATTAAAGTATATTAAAATCTTCATAGAAAATTATATATTGTTAATGGAATTTTTAGTATTCTTGCTATGTGGGTATAGAAAACAATGATTCAATAATATTTTTTAAAAATTATAATACTAATTTTTGAAAATAAAATGCCATCTACCTAGATTGGAACAATGACAAAGCTTGAATGTAGGCAGTTTTCCCAGGAACTTATGCTCTTTAGAATTTCATGGACTGGTATTTAAATAGAAAATAAAGTAGGTGTATAGTCAAAAATTTAGGGAATAAATTAAGGTCTTTATAAAATAGTAGTGATAATTTCCATATGTTACAGATAAAAGAATATCAGATTTTTTAAAAAAGGAAGTCTTTATTCTCTTTCTTATCTTTTATCTCAACATTAAGACAATTGAAATACCTATTAAATATTTGCTATCAGAATCTGTTTCCACCCAATTAATTTTTCATCAGTTCATTTATTCATATAGTTTCTGCACTTAGTTAATGAGCACCTACTATATTTTTTTCTATAAAAGCTTCACTAATTTTATTGTCTCGAATATTTGTTCACATATTGCTTTCATTGTTTTATATCTGGAATTTCATTTTCTGAGGAGAAAAATAATATAAGAATTATAAGTGTTTTCAGGTATAAGGCTCCACCAATGGAATACAATGCCTATATCATGTCTTCTAACCCATGTGAACTTCCAGTTAAATCAGGTTAATGATTATATGGTATCTCCAGGGAATATTGCAACTATAGTTCTTATTTTTATGCTTTTGTTAGTTCATTATAGTTACACATAAGAATTGGGTTCTTTTTGTCTGAATAAAATTCATTTTGACATAAGAATACATTCATGGAATTTAATTTGCTCCGTTTCAGTCCTTGGTGCCTCCTGTTTCCCTTCCCTTCTCCTTCCCCCTAACACCTTTCTCTTCTCTACTGGTCTTCCATTTATTTATTTATTTATTTATTTATTTATTTATTTATTTATTTGACTTTTGTTTTTTTTTGGGGGGGGGGGTATTGGCTTATTTTACTTAGTATGATAGTCTTCAGATCCATCCACTTAATGGTTAATGTCATAAAGTCATTTTTCTTTATGGCTCAGTATATTCCATTGTGTATATATACCACAATTTCTTTATCCATTCATCTATTGATGGGCATCTAGATTGGTTACATTGCTTAGCTATTGTGACTTGTACTGCTATAAACATTGATATGGCTGCATCACTATAGTATGCTGATTTCAAATCCTTTAAATATGTATGAAGGAGTAGGGTAATTGGGTCAAATGGTGATTCCATTTCTAGTTTTTTGAGGAAACTCCATACTGATTTCCACGTTGGATACACTTGTTTTTAGTCCCACCATCAATGTACAACCATTCTCTTTTACCTACGATGTCCTCTTCAGTATTTTTGTTATATGTATTCTTCATAATTGCTATTCTGACTGGAATGAGATGATTTCAGTGTTAATTTGTTAGAGATGTTGAACATTTTTCCATATATTTGTTAACCATTTGTATTTCATCTTCTGTGAAGTATCTGTTTACTTCATTTGCTCATTTATTGATTGGATTATTATTATTGTTGTTGTTGTTATCATTATTATTAGTAGTGTTAAGTTTTTGGAGTTCTTTGTATATACTTGAAATTAATGTCTTATCTGAGGTATAGGCGGCAAAGATTTTTCTTCCATTCTGTAGGCTCTCACTTCACATACTTTATTGTTTTTATTGTTTCCTTTGATGTGAGAAAGCTTTTTAGTTTGATGCCATCTTATTTATTGATTATTTATTTTATTTCTTGTACTGGAGAGTCTTGTTAAGGAAGTCAGTTCATAAGCTGAAATGTTGGAGTGTTGGGCCAATATTTTTGATCTAATTTCTAGGACTTTGATCCACTTTGATTTTATTTTTGTGCAAGGTGAGAGAAGGGGCTAAATTTTATTTTACTACATATGGACTTCCAGTTTTCTCAGCACCATTTGTTGAAGATATATTATTTCCAATTATGTTTTTAGCACCTTTATCTAGTATGAGATAATTGTATTTGTGTGGATTAATCTCTGTGTCTTCTATTCTTTACCTTTGGTCTTCTTGCCTGTTTTGGTGCCAATACCATGCTGTTTTTATTACTGTTGCTCTGAAGTATAATTTAAGGTCTGGCATTGTGATGCCTTCTACTTTTCTCACTGAGGATTACTTTGGCTGTTCCGGGCCTGTTATTTTTCAAAAGAAAAATAAGGACTGATTTTTTAATTTCCATGAATAACAACATTAGAATTTTGATGAGACATCAAAATTGAATTAAATTAATATTAAATCTGCATAGTTCTTTTGGAATATAACCATTTTGACAATATTAATTTTGACTACACAGGAAGATGGAAGATCTTTTCATTTTCTGTGGTCATCTTCAAGTTCTTTCTTTAGTGTTTTATAGTTTTAATTGTAGAGATCTTTCACCTCTTGTGTTAGATTGATTCCTAGGCATTTCATTTTGCAGGGGGGCTATGATGAATGGGATAGTTTTCCTGATTTCTGTTACAACTGATTCATCATTGGTATATAGGAATGCAATTGATTCACGTGGGTTAATTTTGTAACCTACTGCTTGGTGAATTCATTTATGAGTTCTAGAAGTTTTCTGAGTCTTTTAAATATAGGATCATGTCATCAGCAAACAGATGTACAGCTCTTCTATTTCCATTTGTATTTCTTTAATTTATCTCTTTTGCCTAATTGCTCTGGCTAGAGTTTCAAGGACTATGTTGAATATTAGTGGTCAAAGATGGCATCCTTGTCTTGTTCCTGTTGTCAGAGGGAATGCTTTCAGTTTTCCTCCATTTGGAATGATGTTGTCCTTGGGTTTGTCATATATATAACTTTTTACAATTTTGAGTATGTTCCTTCAATCTCTATTTTTTCTAGTATTAAAAACATGAATTGTTGCTGTATTTTGTGAAATGCTTTTTCTGCATCTATTGAGATAATCATGTGATTCTTGCCTTTAAGTCTGTTTATGGGATGAATTACATTTATTGATTTCCGTATGTTGATCCAACCTTGCATCCCTGGGATGCAACCCACCCTCATGATGTGTTATCTTTTTAATGTGTTTTTGTATGTAATTTTCCAGTATTGAAATATTAAGAATATTACATCAGTGTTCATCAAGGATATTGGTCTGAAGTTTTCTTTCCTTGATGTGTCTTGTTCTCGTTTTTATGTCAGAGTTATACTAGCTTCATAGATTGTGTTTGGGAGGGTAACACCATTTTCTGCTTCATGGAATAATTTGAGGAGGATTGGCACTAGCTCTTCTTTCAATTTCTGGTAGAGCTCTACTGAGAATCCATTCAGTCCTGGGCATTCTTTGTTTGTTGGCTTTTACTTGCATCTTCAATTTCCTTACTTGAAATTGGCCCCTTAAAATTTCTATATCCTCCTGGTTCAACTTTGGTAAGTCATATGACTCTACAAATGTGTCAGTGTCTTCAGGATTTTCTACCTTATTGGAATATAAATTTTCAAAAGTTTCTGATTATCCTTTATAATGGTGTCTGGTGACATTTCCTTTTTCATCTTGTATTTTAATAGTTTCAGTTTTTTTCTCCTCTTCTTGGTTAGCTTAGTTAAGGGTTTTATCAGTTTTGTTAATTTTCTTAAGTAAACATCTTTCTGTTTTGTTGATATTTAAAAAAATTTAAATTATAATTTCATTGATTTTGGCTCTGATTTTAATTATGTCCGTTTTCTATTCATTTTTATTTTGATTTGTTCTTTTTCTAGGGCCTTGAGATGTAATGTTAAAATGTTTATTTGATGTCTTTCTATTTTTTAATGAATGAGGTCAATGCTATGAACTATTTTCTTAGAATGCATTCATAGTGCTTCAGAGATTTTGATATGTTCTGTCACTATTCTTATTTACCTCTAAGCATTTTTTTGATTTCACCCCTGATTTCTTCTGCTATCCATTCATCATTCAGTAACATATTATTTAGTTTTTAAGTGTTTAAGTAGCTTCTATTATTTTTCTTATAATTGATTTCTAATTGCATTCTATTATGATCTGATAGGATGTAAGGAATTATCTCTATTTCTTTTTGTGATTTGTGGAGGTTACTTGTGGCCTAAGCTATAGTCTCCACCTTGCGGCCCGCGCAATGGTTTCATTAATGAGGTTCTAGGCATAAAGTTATTTAGAAGAGATTGAAATAAAACACATAGACTCAGTTACCTTATTTCTATTGCTAGGTCCGAGATGGCTCCCCTCTCTGGTTCCCACCTCTAACCGCCCAGCAGGGCAGCAAGGATTACTCAGGGCTGGCAGAAGAGAGAGAGAGTGAACACGCCTGGGAGTAGCCTTTTATTGGGGAACAAGAGATTCAGGGGAGAATTCCATCCAATGAAGGTTGAGGGGGGGCTGCACTCCAAGGTCAGGGTCAGTGATTGGGTCCCCAGGGTCAGTGGTCAGGCACACCCCCACACGGATGGGCTCTCTCATCAGGAAAGGGCCGGGAAAGCTTCGACACAGCCAAAGCGCCTCAGACCCTTAACAGGAGCCACCCAATCACGTGTCAGAAATGGCTTCCCACAATAGTCTATTTTAGAAATGTGATTTCCTTAAGCAGTATGAAATGATCTTCTTTGTCTCTTCTGGTTAATTTTGGCTGAAAGTCCACTTCATTTTATAGACACCCCTTGGATCTTCTTTATTAGATCCAAATAAGTGATGTGTTTTTTTTTTCCATCCTCCCATGTTCAGTCTAGGTATTTCTTTTCTAATGAGGCAAAATTTGGGGGGACAGCATATTGTTGGGTATTGTTTTCTAATTCAATCTGCCACCCTCTGTCTCTTTAAATTAAATTATTTATTTATTCTAATTTGTTATATATGATGGCAGAATGTAATTCATTTCATATTTCACATAATAGAGCACAATTTTTTTTTGTTTCTTCATACATGTACTTAGGTTAATGATGACCATTGCATTCCACCGCCTTTCCTACCCAGGTGCCTCCTCCTTCTCCCTCCCTCCCCTTTATCCTTCATTCCTCCCACCATCCCCCATCACCATTATGAGTCAGCATCCTCATATGAAAGAAATCACTCAGCCTTTTGTTTCTTGGGATTGGCTAACTTCACTTAGCATTATATTCTTTAACTCCATCCATTTACCTGAAAATGCCATGATTTTATTCTCTTTTAATGCTGAGTAATATTCCATTGTGTGAGTGAGTGTGAGAGTGTGTGTGTGTGTGTGTGTGTGTGTGTGTGTGTGTGTACCAAAGTTTCCCTATTCATTCATCTATTGAAGGGCATCTGGGTTGGTTCCATAATTTAGCTATTGTGAATTGTGCTGCTATAAACATTGATGTAACTGTGTCCCTGTAGTATGCTGTTTTTAAGTCCTTTGGGTATAAACTGAAGAGTGGGATAGCTGGGTCAAATGGTGGTTCCATTCCAAGTTTTCTAAGGAATCTACATATTACTTTTCAGATTGTACCAATTTTAAGTCCCACCAGCAATGTATGAGTGTGCCTTTTTCCCAAAATCCTCGCCAAAACTTATTGTTGTTTGTATTCTTGATAACTGCCATTTTGACTGTAGTGAGATGAAATCTTAGAGTAGTTTGGATTTGCATTTCTCTAATTACTAGAGATGTTGAACATTTTTTCATATATTTGTTGATTGATTGTATATCCTCTTCTGAGAAGTGTCTGTTCAGGTCCTTGCCCATTTATTGACTGGGTTATTTGTTTTTTTAATTATTTTTGGTGTTGAAGATTTTTGAGTGCTTATATTCTAGAGATTAGTACCTAACTGATATGCTTGTCATAAAGATTTGCTCCCATTCTGTACATTCTCTACTCATATCACTGATTGTTTCTTTTGCTGAGAAGAAGCTTTTTAGTTTGAATCCATCCCATTTATTGATTCTTGGTTTTAATTCTTGTGCTATAGGAGTCTTATTAAGGAAGTAGGGGACTAATCCAACATGATGGAGATTTGGGTCTACTTTTTCTTCTATTAGGTGCAAGATCTCTGGTTTAATTCCTAGGTCTTTGATCTACTTTGAGTTGACTTTTGTGCATGGTGAAAGATAGGAGTTTAATTTCATTTTGTTGCACATGGATTTCTAATTTTCCCAGCACCATTTGTTGAAGAGGGTATCTTTTCTCCGATGTATGTTTTTGGCGCCTTTGTCTAATATAAGATAACTATAGTTATGTGGGTTAGTCTCTGGGTCCTCTATTCTGTACCATTGGTCTACAAGTCTATTTTGGTGCCAGTCCCATGCTGTTTCTTTTACTGTTGCTCTGTAGTATAGTTTAAAATCTGGTATAGTGATGACACCTGCTTTACTCTTCTTGCTGAGGATTGCTTTAGCTATTCTGGGTCTCTTATTTTTCCAGATGAATTTCATGACTGCTTTTTGTATTTCTATGAGGAATGTCATTGGTATTTTAATTGGAACTGCATTAAATCTGTATAATGCTTTTTGGCAGTATGGTCATTTTGACAATATTAATTGTGCCTATTTTTGCCTATCCAAGAAGAAGGTAAATCTTTCTATCTTCTAAGATGTTATTTAATTTCTTTCTGTAGTATTTTGTAGTTTTTATTTATTCTGTAGAGGTTTTTTACATCTTTTGTTGATTCCCAAGTTTCTTGTTTTTTGTGTGTGCTATTGTAAATAGGGTGGTTTTCCTAGTTTTTCTTTCTGAGGATTTGTCACTGATGTACAGAAATGCCTTTGATGTATGGGTGTTGATTTTGTATCCTGCTACTTTGTTGAATTCATTTGCTAGTTCTAGAATTTTTCTGGTGGACCTTTTAGGGTCTTCTAGTTATAGAATCATATCATTGGCAAATAGTGCTAATTTGAGTTGTTCTTCTCCTATCCATATTCCTTTAATTTCTTTCGTCTGTCTTTTGATGAATGAGGTCAGACAATTTGCATTCAATATTATTATTGAGAGTTTTTTATTTGTTGTCATTTTGATTTATTTCTAGTTTTAAATTTGCATTAATTTCTTCTTTGACTATTATTCTAGTGTAATTCCTCCTTCTTCTAGTTTTCATATTTATTTTTATATCTTCTTAATTAGATATTTTATTGAGTATGTTTTCTAGAGTAGGCTTTCTAGTTGTGAATTCTATGAACTGCTGTTTATTGTGGAACATTTTTATTTTATCTTCAATTCTAAAGCCTAATTTTGCTGCATATACTTGGTTGTCATCCATTTTCTTTCAGAGATTTGTGTATTTTTCCAAGACCACCTAACTTTTAGGGTCGGGGCTAAAAAATTGGAAGAAATCTGGATTGATGTACTTGTAAATGTGACCTGTCATTTTTCTTTCGCAGTTTTAAAAATTCTATCCTTATTCTCTGAATTTTGCATTTTATTCCCAATGTGTGTTGCTGTAGGTCTGTTGTAAATTTTTATGTTTGGATCCATGTATGCCTCTTTTTTTTGGTGTTTTTTTAAATTGGTTGTTCAAAACATTTACAAAGCTCTTGACATATCATATTTCATACATTTGATTCAAGTGGGTTATGAACTCCCATTTTTACACCGTATACAGATTACAGAATCACATCGGTTACACATCCAAGTTTTTACATATTGCCATACTAGTGACTGTTGTATTCTGCTATCTTTCCTATCCTCTACTATTCCCCCTCCCCTCCCCTCCCATCTTCTCTCTCTACCCCATCTACTGTAATTCATTTCTCGCCCTTGATTTTTTCCCTTTTCCCTCACATCCTCTTATATGTAATTTTGTATAACAATGAGGGTCTCCTTCCATTTCCATGCAATTTCCCTTCTCTCTCCCTTTCCCTCCCACCTCTCGTCCCTGTTTAATGTTAATCTTTTTCTCATGCTCTTCCTCCCTGCTCTGTTTTTAGTTGCTCTCCTTATATCAAAGAAGACATTTGGCATTTGTTTTTTAGGGACTGGCTAGCTTAACTTAGCATAATCTGCTCTAATGCCATCATTTCCCTGCAAATTCCATGATTTTGTCATTTTTTTAGTGCTGAGTAATACTCCATTGTGTATAAATGCCACATTTTTAAAAATCCATTTATCTATTGAAGGGCATCTAAGTTGGTTCCACAGTCTAGCTATTGTGAATTGTGCTGCTATGAGCATCTATGTAGCAGTATCCCTATAGTATGCTCTTTTAAGGTCTTCAGGGAATAGTCCGAGAAAGGCAATAGCTGGGTCAAATGGTAGTTCCATTCCCAGCTTTCCCAGGAATCTCCATACTGCTTTCCAAATTGGCCACACCAATTTGCAGTCCCACCAGCAATGTACAAGTGTACCCTTTCCCCCACATCCTCGCCAGCACTTACTGTTGTTTGACTTCATAATGGCTGCCAATCTTACTGGAGTGCGATGGTATCTTAGGGTGGTTTTGATTTGCATTTCTCTGACTGCTAGAGATGGTGAGCATTTTTTCATGTACTTGTTGATTGATTGTATATCCTCCTCTGAGAAGTGTCTGTTCAGGTCCTTGGCCCATTTGTTGATTGGGTTATCTGTTTTCTTATTGCTTAATTTTTTGAGTTCTTTGTATACTCTGGATATTAGGGCTCTATCTGAAGTGTGAGGAGTAAAGATTTGTTCCCTGGATGTAGGCTCCCTATTTACCTCTCTTATTGTTTCTCTTGCTGAGAAAAAAACTTTTTAGTTTGAGTAAGTCCCATTTGTTGATTCTTGTTTTTAACTCTTGTGCTATGGGTGTCCTATTAAGGAATTTGGAGCCCGACCCCACAATATGTAGATTGGAGCCAACTTTTTCTTCTATCACTCGCAGAGTCTCTGATTTGATATCAAGCTCCATGATCCATTTTGAGTTAACTTTTGTGCATGGTGAGACAAAGGGATTCAGTTTCATTTTGTTGCATATGGATTTCCAGTTTTCCCAACACCATTTGTTGAAGATGCTATCCTTCCTCCATTGCATGCTTTTAGCCCCTTTATTGAATATAAGATAGTTGTAATTTTGTGGATTGGTTTCTGTGTCCTCTGTTCTGTACCATTGGTCCACCCGCCTGTTTTGGCACCAGTACCATGCTGTTTTTGTTACTATTGCTCTGTAGTACAGTTTGAAATCTGGTATCACTATACCTCCTGATTCACACTTTCTGCTTAGAATTGCTTTTGCTATTCTGGGTCTTTTATTTTTCCATATGAGTTTCATGATTGCTTTATCTATTTCTACAAGAAATGCAGTTGGGATTTTGATTGGCATTGCATTGAACCTATAGAGAACTTTTGGTAATATCGCCATTTTGATGATGTTAGTTCTGCCTATCCATGAACAGGGTATATTTTTCCATCTTCTAAGATCTTCTCTATTTCTCTCTTTAGGGTTCTGTTGTTTTCATTGTATAAATCTTTCACCTCTTTTGTTAGGTTGATTCCCAAGTATTTTATTTTTTTGAGGATATTGTGAATGGGGTGGTTTTCCTTATTTCCAGTTCAGAAGATTTGTCGCTGATATACAGGAATGCCTTTGATTTGTGCATGTTGATTTTATATCCTGCCACTTTGCCGAATTCATTTATCAGCTCTAGTAGTTTCTTTGTGGACCCTTTTGTGTCTTCTAGGTATAGGATCATATCATCCACAAATAGTGATAATTTAAGTTCTTCTTTTCCTATTTTTATGCCTTTAATTTCTTTTGTCTGTCTAATTGCTCTGGCCAGTATTTCGAGAAGTATATTGAATAGAAGTGGTGATAGAGGGCATCCCTGTCTTGTTCCAGATTTTAGAGGGAATGCCTTCAGTTTTTCTCCATTTAGAATGATGCTAGCCTGAGGCTTAGCATATATAGCTTTTACAATGTTGAGGTAAGTTCCTGTTATCCCTAGTTTTTCTAGAGTTTTGAACATAAAGGGATGCTGTACTTTGTCGAATGCTTTTTCTGCGTCTATCGAGATGATCATATGGTTCTTATTTTTAAGTCTTATTGATGTGGTGAATAATGTTTATTGATTTCCGTATATTGAACCATCCTTGCATCCCAGGGATGAATCCTACTTGATCATGGTGCACGATCTTTTTGATATGTTTTTGTATCCAATTTTCAAAATTTTATTGAGGAGTTTTGCATCTAAATTCATTAGGGATATTGGTCTGTAGTTTTCTTTCTTTGAGGTGTCTTTATCTGGTTTGGGAATCAGGGTGATATTGGCCTCATAGAATGAATTTGGAAGTTCTCCCTCCTTTTCTATCTCCTGAAATAGATTATAGAGTATTGGTATTAGTTTTTCTTTAAAGTTCTTGTAAAACTCTGCGTATGGGCTTTTCTTGTTGGTAATCTTTTGATGGCTTCTTCTATTTCCTCACTTGATATTGGTCTGTTTAGGTTGTTTATATCATCTTGACTCAATCTGGGTAGTTCATATGTCTTAAGGAATTTATCGATGCCTTCACTATCTTCTATTTTATTAGAGTATAGGGTTTCAAAATAATTTCTAATTATCTTCTGTATTTCTGAATTGTCTGTTGTGATGTTGCCTTTTTCATCCTGTAAGCTAGTAATTTGGGTTCTCTCTCTTCTTCTCTTTGTTAGCATGGATAGTAGTCTATCAATCTTATTTATTTTTTCAAAGAACCAACTTTAGATTTGTCAATTTTTTTGATTATTTCTTTTGTTTCGATTTCATCTCTAATTTTAATTATTTCTTGCCTTCTACTGTATTTGCTGCTGATTTGTTCTTCTTTTTCTTTCTTTTTTTAAGAAGAGAGAGAGAGAGAATTTCTTCAATATCCATTTATTTATTTTTTTTAGCTTTTGGCGTACACAACATCTTTGTTTGTATGTGGTGCTGAGGATTGAACCCGGGCCACACACATGCCAGGCGAGCGCGCTACCGCTTGAGCCACATTCCCAGCCCTGTTCTTCTTTTTCTAAGGCTTCGAGGTGTAGTGTGAGGTTATTTATTTGTTGGCTTTTTCTTCTTTTAAGGAATGAACTCCATGAAATGAATTTTCCTCTTAGTACTGCTTTCATAGTGTCCCAGAGATTTCAATATGTTGTGTCTGAGTTTTCATTTACCTCTAAGAATTTTTAAATTTCCTCTTTGATGTCTTCTGTATCCCTTTGTTCATTCAGTAGCATATTGTTTAATCTCCATGTGATGTAGGATTTTTCCTTTCTCATTTTATTATTGATTTCCAATTTCATTCCATTATGATCAGATAAAATGCATGGTAGTATCTCTACTCCTTTGTAATTGCTAAGAGTTGCCCTGTGACATAATATATGGTCTATTTTTGAGAAGGATCCATGTGCTGCTGAGAAGAACATGTATCTGCTTGATGTTGGGTGGTATATTCTGTATATATCAATTAAATCCAAATTATTAATTGTATTATTGAGCTCTATGGTTTCTTTATACAACTTTTGTTTTGAAGATCTGTCCAGTGGTGAGAGAGGTATGTTAAAATCTCCCATGATTATTGTGTTGTGGTCTATTTGACTCTTGAACTTGAGAAGAGTTTGTTTGATGAACGTAGCTGCACCCTTGTTTGGGGCATATATATTAATTATCCTCAAGTCTTGTTGGTGTATGGTTCCCTTGAGCAGTATGTAGTGTCCTTGTTTATCCCTTTTGATTAACTTTGGCTTGAAGTCTATTTTATTTGATACACATATGGATGCCCCTGCTTGCTTCTGAGGTCCGTATGAGTGATATGATTTTTCCCAACCTTTCACCTTCAGTCTGTGTATGTCTTTTCCTATCAGATAAGTCTCCTGTAGGCAGCATATTGTTGGATCTTTTTTTTAAATCCATTCTACTAGCCTATGTCTTTTGATTGGTGCATTTAAGCAATTAACATTTAGGGTTACTATTGAGATATGGTTTGTATTTCCAGCCATATTAGATTATGTATGTTACTTCACATGATTTGTTTTTCCTCTATGATTAGTTTTTCCTTTACTGTACTACCTCCCGCTGTTGGTTTCCATTGTTATTTTTCATTTCCTCTTCCTGTAATGTTTTGCCAAGGATGTTTTGAAGAGCTGGTTTTCTAGCTGCAAATTCTTTTGTTTATCGTGGAAGATTTTTATTTCATCTTCAATACTGAAGCTTAATTTCGCTGGATACATGATTCTTGGTTGGAACCCTTTTTCTTTCAGCGTTTGAAATATGTTGTTCCAGGATCTTCTAGCTTTCAGAGTCTCTGTTGAAAGATCCGCAGTTATCCTGATTGGTTTACCCCTAAATGTAATCTGCTTCCTCTCTCTTGTGGCTTTTAAGATTCTCTCCTTATTCTGTATGTTGGGCATCTTCATTATTATGTGTCTTGGTGTGGATCTCTTATGATTTTGTACATTCGGTGTCCTGTAGGCTTCTAGTATTTGGATTTCTTTTTCATTCTTTAAGTCTGGGAAGTTTTCTATTATTATTTCATTGAATAGATTGCTCATTCCCTTGGTTTGGACCTCATACCCTCTTGTATCCCAATAACTCTTTGGTTTGGTTTCTTTATGTTATCCCATAATTCTTGGATGTTCTGCTCATGATTTCTTAACATTCTCGCTGAGCTGTCTATGTTCTTTTCAAGTTGAAAAACTTTGTGTTGGTTGTCTGAAGTTCTATCTTCTAAGTGTTCTACTCTGCTGGTACTACTCTCATTTGAGTTTTTAATTTGGTTTATTGTTTCCTGCATTTCCAGGATTTCTGTTTGTTTTTTATATCCTCTATCTCACTATAGAGTTGTTCTTTTGCTTCTTTGATTTGCTTATGTAATTCATTGTCAAAGTGATCTTTCATTGTCTGAATTTGCTGTATAATGTGTTCCTTCAGACTCCAGATCATCTGAAGCATGTATATCCTGAACTCTTTGTCTGACATTCCATCAGCTGCAGATATTACCTCATCTAATGTTGAATTGACCTGTATTGTTTGTGGTCCTTTCTTTCCTTGTCTTTTCATACTGCTCATGATTCTTTCTAGCTTTGTGAAACTGTTGTGTTAATGTTTTTCCCCTTATATATTTGTATTGTTCTTGTATAGCTCCAAAATCCCTCTTTTGTGGAGAAAGACAATGTTAACAGTTCCCAATATCAATAGTACATCATCTAAGCCCAAGTTTTCATAATTAATACATTTATAGTTAGATTCTAAGTCTATAGATATTGGTTTTAATTATTACTTAAGAATATATTCATTAGTTTCATAAAAGGCATACCATATCTGGTGGCATATAGAAAACTTAATTTCAGATGAAGGAGGTTATACCTAGAGGGAAAGGAGTAAGGGTATGAGGTTAAACTAACTTAGCACCTTTAGAGAACTCTAACCAGTAGACTGGTAATTTATGGAAGAATGTATAGACTCAACCTCCTATCTGTATTTAGATAGTTACCCTATGTTTAGATAGCAATAGTTAGGAGATTGAAAGTGGGATAGACAGAATACGAATGAAAAAAAAGAAAAAAATAACAAGGAAGAAAAGAGAAATAAGAGAGAAGGAAAAGGAAAGTAAGATAGAAATAAAGAAAAAAAATGGGGGGAATGGGTATATGCAATTCCTCTATATTATATTACTTTGGTAATTTGGTTGTTCATGCACAGTTCTTGGTTTCACATATGTTGAAGTTGTGGGAGAGAGAGAAGAAAAGAGAGAAAGAAAGAGAAAAAAAAATGTCTCTCAGTACACTGTTTTCCTTGCTTCCAGTAGGTGGCGTTGTCTATTCCTAGGCCTCTGTATTCAGGGTGGTGGGTATAGCCCGTGTGAAAGGAAATGAGCTTCTACCTGAATCTTCCCTACTCTAGTCTCTGAGGTAGAAACCAGGTGCCTGTACAGTTGTTGTTTTGCGTTGATAGCTACAACCCCCAAAAGCTTGTGGGAAATATTTTGAGTTATCGCAGCTAAGGGAGGGGGAGTTGGAAACCGGGTACCTGGATCAGCTACAGAACTGTGCTGGTAGCCACACCCCCTTTGATGGGTTTTAAGGGTTGATGGGCTTCCAACGGACTAGCACACGGGGCAGGGCCAGGCTTCCTCCTGCGGTCTGGCTTGGCGCTGGGCTGCTTCCTCCTCCTGTCTGGCTTGGCTGGCACCGGGCTGCTTCCTCCTCCGGTCTCGGAGCCATGTATGCCTCTTGTATTTGATTTTCCATTTCATTCTTAAAGCTTGAGAAATTTTCTGATATATTGCACTGAACAATTGTGCATTCCTTTATTTTTTATTTCAGAGCCTTTGTCTATCTCTATGAATCTTATATTTGGCCTTTTCATGTTTTCTCATATTTCTTGAAAATTCTGTTCTTGGTCTCTTAACATCTTTTTTTTCATGATCAACTTTGTATTCAAGATTACATATTTTGTCTTAATTGCCTTAAACTCTATCTTTAGAGTTGTCTAGTCTTTTGGTGATTCTTTCCATTGAATTTTTAGTTTGAATTATTGATTCCTTCATTTTGAGGATTTATGATTGCTTCTTTTTCAGAATTTCTATTTCCTCATTGAAATGATCATTCACTTGTATTTTTTTCTCTGGTTTTACTCCTTCCATCATCTTTTACCTTGTGTATCAGTTGAACTATGAACTTTATAAATTCCTTCTCTGACATTTACTCCACTATGGTGTCAGTGGATTCTCTTATTGAGGTATTTAGGTTATTTGGTATGGTTTTTTCCCTTTCTTTTTCATGCTGAGTGTCTACCTGTCTTTCCAAATGGATCTGAATTAGCAATTTTTACCTATAAACTAATAGTGTCCTTAAAGGTTTCTAGTGCATCACAATTTGGAGGGATAGAAATGATAATTCCAACCAATTCAAACAATATACAGCATTAAACTAAATACTTAGTTCCTAATATGGTATCTACAATGGTAATTGGCACAGTAAATAGAATTGGTGTGATTAGCAAGTGAAATTACAATAGAATTTGGCTGTTAGGAAGAGAAAAGGGAGAAATAGAAACAAAGGGAACAGAAGAAGATAATACAAAAAAAATCTAAATGTACTAATCAAAAACTCTAACCCTTCACAGAGAAAGGAAAAATAACTACCTTCAAAAAATGATAGAAATAAGAAAGACAAATATGTATATGTATACTTGTCTGTGAACCATTCAGCACACAAGCAAACAACAAAAGGTAAAGAAAAAAAGTTTCTTGATAAAAATTTAGGATATGTTTCCATTGCTGTGCTGAAAAATTGCCAATAAGAATATATGTTTGTTGTTTGTTTTCAATTGTATTTTTCATGTTTCTTCTTGTATGTACTGCAACCAAGAGTGGTAACAGCAGGCTATCAAATCCTTCTTATTTTTGTGTCAAGTTACCTGTTGGTGTTAAAAAATTCTTGACTTCCTTTCTTGGCAGTATGAGGTAGAGTGGATTGAAGAGTGTTGTCTTCTCCACTGAAGGTGGGATTTAGGTTTAGGTAGGCCCCAGGTGCTTCATTGAATGGTGATTGGTCTGATGATTTTAAACAGTGCACCTCCAGGGCTTGGCAGCTGCTGATCCACACTGGGAAACTGCACCCCAGGATTCTCCCCTGGGTGAATCATGCAGTAGAGGAGCCAACACCATCCACAGAACCTGCCCTTCCTGTCTTCCTGAGCTCAGTCCCCAAGTACAAAGTCACACCTGCCAGCTCAATCAAATTTCTGGCTTGCCCCAGGTGATCCTGTGAGTTGCCAAAGTCAAAGTGGGGGAGAGAACCAGGATCTCTTGGGTCTTTATGACCCATAGTCCCTTAGGTAACACACTGTCGGCATGATTTTCTTCTGGTTTCCTAAGCACACTCTGAGTCATGTGGCAGGCATCTGCCATGTCTATTTTTTGGACCTAGCTTGGATTTATATGTGTAGGTTCCTAGACATGCTCCCACAGCTATCAGCCACCATTCCCAGGCTGCAAGATCATTCCTGCCTGGGCTGTCCATGAAAACTTTACTGCATGAAGATTTAATGTAGCACACCCTTTGGATGAGTCCTTCAATGTCCTTTATCTCTGGTATCTCCATACCAAGACATTGCCATGGTGCCACCCAAAATGCAGCTTTCCTAGTCCCTCTCCCCACTTTGCCCATGGTGGATCAGCTCCAGCAGCTGCCTACACTGGTGATAGGCTTTCTTTTTTATTTTATTATATCCAACCTTCTCAGTTCCCAAGCTATTCTAAGAGTACAGTATTAAAAACCAGTAAAATCCCTCTTTTATCCATCTGAGAAACTATTTATCTGCTTTCTTGGTCTCTTGCCTTAGAGCAGCTTAGAAAGCAACCTCTTCTATTCTGCCATCTTCCCTTCATTCTATTTATTTTTATTAATATATCATAATTGTACATAGTAATTAGGTTTGTTTAGACAAATCATACATGCAAGGAATTTGATTTTAATCCCCACTTCTTCCACTTTTCTTCCCCTTCTCCATCCCCCCATTCTTCCTCCTCTACCCTACTGTTCTTCCTTTCTCCTACATATACATGAAGGTGAAATTCCCTTTGGTACCTCTGTATATAAATGTAATATTATTTTGTTAAATTCAATCCATTTATCTTCCCCTTTCCCTTCCTTCATCAGTCTCATTCTCCTTCTACTCCGTTAATCTTTCCTGTCTCTTTATGTTATCCGATTCCCATACCAACTGCCTACTGACCTTTGTTTTACTCTTGCTTCCACATAGGAGAGAAAACATTGATACTTGAATTTCTAAATTTGGCCTATTTCACTTAGCATTATTTTCTCAATTTTCACACATTTACTGGCAAATGCCATTTTTTCATTCTTATTTATGGCCAAGTAAAACTTCATTTTGTTTATATACCATTTTTTCTTCATACATTCATCTATTGACAAGCATCTGTTTTGATTCCATAACTTGTCAATCGTGAATTGTGCTGCTATCAACATTGAGGTGGCTGTATTGCTATAATATGCTGATTTTAGATTTTTTGAATTAATACCAAGGAGTAGAATAATTGGGTCATATGGTAGTTGCATTCCTAGTTTTTTGAGGACTCTCCACACTGCTTTCCAGAGTTATTATACTAATTTGTACTCCCACCAACAATATAGGAGAATATCTTTTCCCCCATAACTTCATCAGCATTTATTATTACTTGTGTTTCTAATAAGTGCCATTCTAACTGGAGTGACTTAAAATTAGTGTAGCTTTCATTTCCATTTCCCTAATTGCTAGAGATCCTGAACATTTTTTCATATATTTGTTGGTCATTTGTGTTTTTTCTTTTAAGAAGTTTCTGCTTATTCTCTTTCCCAGTTATTGGTTGTACTATTTACTCTTTTGGCATCGAGTTTTTTGAGTTTTTAAATATATTTTAGATATCAATCCCCTGTCAGAGTAGTAGCTAGCCAAAAATTTCTCCCATTCTGTAGAATGTCTCTCCACTCTCGTTTCCTTTTCTGTGCAGAGCTTTTTAATTTGATGGCACACTCCCTTATTGATTCTGAGATTTATTTCTTGAGATTTAGGGATCTTGTTGAGGAAATCAGTGCCTGTACCTGTAGGATAAAGTGTTGACCCTTTGTTTTCTTCTAGCAGTTGCAAGGTTTCTGGCCTAATCTTCAATTCGTTTTGATTTGACTTTTGTGCAGGGTGAAAGATATGGATCTAAATTCATTCTTCTACATATGGATAGGCAGTTTTCCCTGCAATATTTATTTAAAAGGCTGTCTTTTCTCCAACATATATATTTTGACACCTTTGTCTAATATGAGAAGGCTGTAAAATTTGAATTGTCTCTGTGTCTTCTAGTCTATTCTATTGGTCTGCATGTCTATTTTGATGCCAATACCATGCTGTTTTTTAAAAAATATTTTTAGTTATACTTTTATTTCATTTATTTATTTTTTTAATGTGGTGGATTTTTAATGTGGAGGATTGAACCCAGTGCCTCATACGTGCTAGATAAGCACTTTACCACAGCCCTAAATCCTTTGTTTTTGTTTTGTAATTGCCTCCTGCATCACTTTTCTTATTTAGAGTTGCTTTTGCTATACTGGGTCTCATATTCCTCTAAATGATTTTTAGGAATGGTTTTGTTTTTTTCTAGTTTTGGGAAGAATGCATTGGTATTTTGATGGGGATTGTTTGAATGTATATGTCCTTTTGGTATTATGGCCATTTTGGCTTTATTAATTTTACCTATTCAAGGACACAGGAGATCATTTCACCTTCTGAGGCCCTCTTCAATTTCTTTCCTCAGTGTTCTATAGTTTTCATAGTAGAGATCTTTCACCTCCTTGGTTAGATTTAATTCCCAATTTTTTTTTCTTTTTGGAGTGAAGGGGATTATTTTTCTGATTTCTTTCTCAGCTGTATCACTTTTGGAATATACAAAAGCTATTGATTTGCAAGCATTGATATTGTATTCTGCTACTTTGCTAAATTATTTGTCATCTCTAGAAGTCTTGTGGTAGAACTTTTGGGGTGTTCTAGATATAGGATTAGGTCATCAACAGTGATAGTTTGACTTCTTTTCTGATTTCTACACTTTAATTTACTTTTTTGTCTGACTGCTCTTGCTAGAGTTTTGAAAACAACTTTGAATAGAAGTGATTGGAATGTACATCCTTGTCTTGTTCCTGATTTTAGAGGAAAAAAAGCCTTCAGTTTTTCTCCACTCAATATGATGTTGGTTATGTGTTTGCTGTATATAGCCTGAATGGTTGCTGTATTTTATCAAAGGCCTTTTCTGCATGTATTGAGATTATCATGATTCTTTTTTTTTTTTTTTTTTTTTTTTTTTGGTACTGGTGATTGAACTCAGGGGCACTCAACCACTGAGCCACGTCTTCAGCCCTATTTTGTATTTTATTTAGAAACAGGGTCTCACTGAGTTGCTTAGTGCATTGCTCTTGCTAAGGCTGGCTTTGAACTTGGAATCCTCCTGCCTCAGCCTCCCAAGCCACTGGGATTATAGGCATGCCCCACTGCACCCAGCTGATCATATGTTTCTTGTCCTTAATTCTATTGAACTGGTGAATTAGATTTATTGATTTCCATGTTGAACCAACCTTGCATCCCTGGGATGAAGCCCACTTAATCACAGTGTATTATCTTCTTAATATGTTTTTGAATGTGGTTTACTAATATTCTATTAGGAATTTTTGCATCTGTGTTCATCAGTGATATTCATCTATAGTTTTCTTTCCTAGATGGGTCTTTGTCTGGTCTTGGCATCAGGGTTATACTGGCTTTATGGAATGTTTTGGGGAATATTCCTTTCCTTTCAATTTCATGGGGTATACTTCTTTTTGTGGATGAGATTGAACTTGTTGATGAGAATAAGAACAGGTTCCATCTGATTATGAGACTGTTAGAAGCATATAAAGCAACTAACTAGAAAAGTAGGTTACTTGATTCTTGATAAATATATAAAAATGTTATTATTCTATCAGAGTTTGTTCAATTCATTTAATTTCTTCAAGCTCAGTTTCCTTGTCTGTAAAAATGGGAACAATACTCACTTTATAGTATTGTTGTAATGATGAACTGAGATGTTTGGAAATGACACAATGCCTGGCACATAGTAGCTCAGTGAAGTTCATTCATTAGCTCCTTTCCTTTTTTCTGTTCTTTCTCATGACTGCTACTTTGTTGATCTCTTTCTACTAGCCTAATCACAAAGGAACTGACTACCAAGAACATACTTTTTCCTATTCCCTCTAGTTTTTCCTTCTTTTACTTTCTTTTTACTTTCATACTATATAGATAATAAGCTTTTTTCCCCTTTAAACTCTTTCTTACTTTTCTCGGGTTTCTGTCTAAGTCCACTTTGTTGCTATAACAATGCCTGAGACTGAGTAATTTATAAGGAAGAGAGGTTTATTTTGGCTCATGATTCTGGAGGCTGGAAAGTTCAAGAACATGATGCTAGTGTCTGCTTGCCATATGCTGATTCAACTCATGGTAGAAAGTAGAGATGCAAAAAGGCAGGCGAAAGAGGCAAAGCATACTGTTAGAAAAGAATATGTTTTTGCAGTCCCTTGAGGGGGAGAAATCACTCCTGGGAGAAAGACATTAATACTTCTCAAGAATCTAATCATGTCTTAAAGACCCCATCACTTCTCAGCACTGTTACATTGGGAATCAATTTTCAGCATGAGTTTTGACAGGGACAAGCCACATTGAAACCATAACAGTTCCCTAGAAACTTCTCTACTTAAATATTTTACTGTAGTATGAAGTTTAACATCTCAAATCTTCTGAAATCATTCCCTTAATTTTCAGATAAGTTCATTTACTCATTTACCCATGGTCTAATCAAAGCATCTTTTCCTTCTCTAACCTATTAATTCAAGCTCATATTTTCTAACAAAACATCATTGATTAGGGCTAGGGTTGTAGCTTGCCTCACATGTAGAAGACACTGGGTTCTATCCTCAGTACCACTAAAATAAAATAAAATAAAGTAAAGGTATTGTGTACATCTACAACTAAAATAAATGAATAAATAAATAAATTAAAATATCATTGTTTAATCCTGAATAATTCTTTCACTCCATTTAACCATATATTCTGTGACTCTAAAAACTTGTCTGCTGCATGCTAATGGAACACTTTTGACATTTGTAAACCATTATTTATTTTAGGCTTTTGAATTACATCTTTTAAATATTCTATGGTATTTTTAATTTTTTTTTCATCAGTGCATCTATGAGGTGCTTAATAAAAGGAACTTCTTGGGCCTGGGGTTGTGGCTTGGTGGTAGAGTGCTTGTCCAGCATGTGTGAGGCACTGGATTCAAGCCTTAGAACCACAAAAATAAATAAATAAATAAATACAATAAAGTATTGTGTCTATATACAACTAAAAAAATTTAAAAAAAAGAAAAGAAATTTTTTTTTCTCTTTTATGTGAGCCAAAATCTGGGAGACAGTAGGGAAATTCTCTGATGATTGATTAAAACCATATAAATAAGCTCTAAAGTTATCTTTTATTTCCTTCTTCCTGTCTTTTCCATTTTTCTTTCTCTTTCTGGAGGAAGAAAGATATTATCCATTTGACTTTGCTTCTATACTTGGAAAATATTTTTGTTTATAATTTTTTAGATGGCTTTATACGTTTTTGATAAACCAATGAGTAGCCTTTTTCATTTGAGTTAGCTCATTCATGAAGTGTTATGACACTGATTTAATGGATTAGAGAAACTGCCTGGATATGATCCAGTTTTTCAATAATAAGAAATTATGTCTGAGGGCATTTTGTCTCAGCATTATTGAACAAAAAACCTCAGAAAACTTAACAATTTCATTGCTAGGTATAAATCTTTTCTAAAAGATACTGTGTTTTATTTTCTATTAAATATTAAGCTACGATTTTCTTGATTAAAAAATTATTCAAGCAACACTCAAAATGAATAAACAATTGTAATAAGAATTAATTTACTATTTAATTAAATAAGTTATTATTAAATAAAAAGTTAAATTTAATAAGAAATAAATTAGTAAGATTTAAATTTGTATTGATGAGAGAATTGAAAAGTTGTAGTAAAGAGAAACATAGAACTTATGTTTAGTCATAAGTTCTATGTTTAGTCATTTGGCTTATATAATTTTACTTTTCATAGCATATTTTTATCTTTTTTCTTATAGGGTCTTAAAGGATATCCAGGGCTCCCAGGGCTCCGTGGTGAACAAGAAAGTATTTCCTTTATAAGACTTATATCTTCTCCAGTATAAGTTTCATTTTAATGTACTCTGTTGAGAGGTAATTTCTCTCTACCTTTTCATTTTTATTCTCAGTGATTTTGGCTCTATTTAATATAAGACATCCTTTTAATTGATTAGTTATAGATTTTTTTCCAAAAACATTTAAAACATAATATTTTACTATTATTCAATTTTACTATATATTTGTGTGTGTGTGTGTGTGTGTGTGTGTGTGTGTGTGAGTTTTTCAGAACACTAGTTCTTAAACTTACGTCATTCACAGGCCCCTTTGAGAACCTTATAAATGCTGTAAACCTTTTCCAGGAAATACACATATCCCTGATTTTTTATACAATTTCAGGGGCTTTTCTGTTCACTAAACCTAATTAATAACTGTTAATTCCCTGATACTTGCATAAGAAAATCAAGTAAATTTTAATTATTATTCATTTTAGAGTGGTACCTATATTATTGTCCATAATATACGTGCACCCTATTTAAAAGCCAAAATAATTTTGGAACTGTTTAGTTTTTGATCATGTTTTTGCTTCTCACTCTCACAGGAAACTAATATACCATCATGTCATAGAATAAAACAGAGTCCTATCTCTCATTTTCAACATAGAATATACTAAGCCATATGAATTAAAAAGGGACAAAAATGGAATTTATAAGCTAATTAAGATGATGGATAGAATTATCAAGATTCAACAAAGAGCTTTAGGAAGCCCTAAAGGGAAGTACAGGAAGAAAAGTGATGACTGGTCCCTGAGGAAAAGTCCAAATGAAAAAACAAAGCCAAGTTTTTCATTCACTCATTTAAGTGGAACAATACACTGTCCAGTCCTTGAAACACAATTTTACAAGATTACTAGACATGGCAATTACTAGACTTGGCAACCAAACCAATATGTGTATCTGTAAAAGGTGCAATCTCAGTTTCTTGAAGATCAAACAAGTGCCAAAAAGCATTTGAACATTAATGTGGAAAAAAATATGAGAACTGATAGGAATTAGTCCCTAGGGAAAAAAAAAGAAAATCCTTAGAATACTGTTTTGGCAGAAAAGTATGGATTTCAATAAAGGAAACCTGATACTTCACCAGTCAGTGAAAAATGGGCCATGTATCAGTATCGACCTGTTCCCTCACAATTGCTCTAATACCTAGTTCTTATCATATACATGTTATTACTCTTATGGTAAATGTTTTCTAGAAGAGTCTGAGATCAGTTTTAAATGTTGTAAAATATATTTTGGAATCAGTTTTTTTTCTATTTGTTTCTAAAGAGAAGAGCCAAAATTTGAGTTAACTTTGAGGAACAACTCAAATAATTTTGCATTTTAACTGTGAACATACCATTGACTATAAGAGAAGCATAACTGATTTGCTAGAAGACATTCATTTTTGAAAAATTTGTAAATAAATTGGTCAGCAAACATTTGGTAAAGCAATTATATCATCTGTGTGAGTTGTAGTAATAAGAGCTCTTTAAGCCCCTATTATTTGCCAGGTGGTACTTCCACCAATGACAACTTATAGTAGTATAATTATTTATTCAATATTTTACATCCCCAGTACGACCAGATATTTTACATACATTAATTAATTTAATACTCAACAACACTTGTTATTGCAGTTACTTCCACTTTTAAAGATATTTCTGTACGATTTTTTCTATATAATAATTTCATGACTTAGTTGTTATTCTATTTTTTCATATTTTAATTTTTAATTTTAATTTGTTACATATGAAAACAGGATGCATTACAATTCATATTATGCATATAGAGCACAATTTTTTATATCTGTGGTTGTATACAAAGTAGAGTCACATCCTTCATGTCTTCATACACATACTTAGGGTAATGATGACCATAACATTCTCCTGTCTTTCCTACCCCTATGTCCACTCCCTTCCCCTCCCTCCCTTTTTCCCCTTTTCTCTATCTAGGATTCATTTAATCCTCCCACCACTCACACTTGCAGCATATTATGTATCAGCATCCTTAAATCATAGAAATTATTCAGCATTTGGTTTTTGGGGATTGTCTAATTTCATGTAGCATTATATTTTCCAACTGAATCCATTTACCTGCAAATGCCATGATTTTATTCTCTTTTAGTGCTGAATAATATTACATTGTGTATATATACTACATTTTCTTTATCCATTCATCTACTGAAGGGCATCTTGGTTGGTTACACAGTTTAGCTATTTTATTATGAATTGTGCTGCAGTAAATATTGATGTGGCCGTGTCCCTGCAGTATGTTGTTTTTAACTCCTTTGGGTATAAATTGAAGAGTGGGATAGCTTGGTCAAATGGTGGTTCCATCCCAAGTTTTCTAAGGACTATACATATTACTTTTCAGATTGACTGTACCAATTTTAAGTCCCACCAGCAATGTATGAGTGTGCCTTTTTCCCAAAATCCTCGCCAAAACTTATTGTTGTTTGTATTCTTGATAGCTGCCATTTTGACTGTAGTGAGATGAAATCTTAGAGTAGTTTGGATTTGCATTTCTCTAATTGCTAGAGATGTTGAACATTTTTTCATATATTTGTTGATTGATTGTATATCCTCTTCTGAGAAGTGTCTGTTCAGGTCCTTGCCCATTTATTGAATGGGTTATTTGTTTTTTTAAATTATTTTTGGTGTTGAAGATTTTTGAGTGCTTATATTCTAGAGATTAGTACCTAACTGATGTGCTTGTCATAAAGATTTGCTCCCATTCTGTACATTCTCTACTCATATCACTGATTGTTTCTTTTGCTGAGAAGAAGCTTTTTAGTTTGAATCCATCCCATTTATTGATTCTTGGTTTTAATTCTTGTGCTATAGGAGTCTTATTAAGGAAGTAGGGGACTAATCCAACATGATGGAGATTTGGGTCTACTTTTTCTTCTATTAGGTGCAAGATCTCTGGTTTAATTCCTAGGTCTTTGATCTACTTTGAGTTGACTTTTGTGCATGGTGAAAGATAGGAGTTTAATTTCATTTTGTTGCACATGGATTTCTAATTTTCCCAGCACCATTTGTTGAAGAGGGTATCTTTTCTCTGATGTATGTTTTTGGCGCCTTTGTCTAATATAAGATAACTATAGTTATGTGGGTTAGTCTCTGGGTCCTCTATTCTGTACCATTGGTCTACAAGTCTATTTTGGTGACAGTCCCATGCTGTTTCTTTTACTGTTGCTCTATAGTATAGTTTAAGGTCTGGCATAGTGATGACACCTGCTTTATTCTTCTTGCTAAGAATTGCTTTAGCTATTCTGGGTCTCTTATTTTTCCAGATGAATTTCATGACTGCTTTTTCTATTTCTATGAGGAATGTCATTGGTATTTTAATTGGAACTGCATTAAATCTGTATAATGCTTTTTGGCAGTATGGTCATTTTGACAATATTAATTGTGCCTATTTTTGCCTATCCAAGAAGAAGGTAGATCTTTCCATCTTCTAAGATCTTATTTAATTTCTTTCTGTAGTATTTTGTAGTTTTTATTTATTCTGTTGCAGTCTTTCACATCTTTCATTGATTCCCAAGTTTCTTTTTTTTGTGTGTGCTATTGTAAATAGGTGGTTTTCCTAGTTTCTTTTTCTGAGGATTTGTTACTGATGTACAGAAATACCTTTGATTTATGGGTGTTGATTTTGTATCCTACTTTACTGAATTCATTTACTAGTTCTAGAAGTTTTCTGATGGATTTTTTTGGGTCTTCTAGTTATAGAATCATATTGTTGGCAAATAGTGCTCATTTGAATTCTTCTTTACCTATCCATATCCCTTTAATTTCTTTCATCTAATTGCTCTGGCTACTATTTCAAGAACTATTTTAAATAGAAGTGGTGAAGGAGTGCATCTCTGTCTTGTACCAGTTTTTAGAGGGAATGCTTCCAGTTTTTCTCCATATAGTATGATGTTTGCCTTGGGGGCTTAGCATAGATAGCTTTTACAATGTTGAGATATGTTTCTGTTGTCCCTTGTTTTTCTTAGTGTTTTGAACATGAAGGGGTGTTGTATTTTGTCAAAAGCTTTTTCTGCATCTATTCAAGATGATCATATGGTTTTTATCTGTAAGTCTATTGATGTGATGAATTACAGTTATTGATCCCATATGTTGAACCAACCTTGCATCCCTGGGATGAACCCCACTTGATTGTGGTGTACGATCTTTTTGATATATTTTTATGTTTGATTTGCCAGAATTTTATTGAGAATTTTTGCATCTATGTTCATTAGAGATATCAGTCTGAAGTTTTCTTTTTTTAATGTGTCTTTGACTGGTTTTGGAATCAGGGTAATATTGACCTCATACAATGAGTTTGAAAGTGCTCCCTCTTTTTCTATTTCCTGAAGTGAATTGGAGATTGGAATTCGTTCTTTAAAGGTCTTGTAGAACGTGGCTGTGTATCCACCTAGTCCTGGGCTTTTCTTGGTTGGTAAGCTTCTGATGGAGTCTTCTATTTCATAACTTAAAATTGATCTGTTTAAATTGTGTATATCATCATGATTCAATTGGGCAAATCAGATGACTGTAGAAATTTGCTGATGCCTTTGATATTTTCTATTTTATTGGAGTACATGTATTCAAAATAATTTCTAATTATCTTCTGTATTTCTGTAGTGTGTATTGTGATATTTCCTTTTTTAATATGTATGTTAGTAATTCGAGTTTTCTCTCTTTTTCTCTTCATTAGCATGGCTAAGGATCAGTCAATTTTTTCTTTTTTAAAAAAACAACTTTTTGTTTTGTCAATTTTTCAATTATTTCTTTTGTTTCAATTTTATTGATTTCAGCTCTCATTTTAATTATTTCCTGTCTTCTACTGCTTTTGGTGTTGATTTGTTCTTCTTTTTCTAGGGCTTTTAGAAATAATGTTAAGTCATTTATTTGTTGACTTTTTCATCTTTTAAGGAATGAACTCCATGCAAGGAACTTTCCTCTTAGAACTGCCTTCATAGTGTCCCAGAGATTTTTGATATGTTCTATCTGTATTCTCATTCACCTCTAAAATTTTTTAAATCTCCTCCTTGATGTCATCTGCAACCTATTGTTCATTCAGTAGCATATTATTTAGTCTCCAGGTGTTGGAGTAGCTTTTATTTCTTATTTTATCATAGATTTCTAATTTCATTCCATTATGATCTGATAGAATACATGGTAGTATCTCTAATTTTTTATATTTGCTATGAGCTGCTTTGTGACATAATATATGGTCTATATTAGAGAAGGATCCATGTCCTGCTGAGAAGAAAGTGTATTTGCTTGTCGAAGAATGAAATATTCTATATGTGTCATTTAATTCTTAAGATATTTATTGTATTATTGAGCTATATTCTTTTTTGTTCAGCTTTTGTTTGAAAGATCTATCAAGTGGTGAAAGAGGTTAGTTAAAGTCACCCAAAATTAATTATTTGTTGTGGTCTATTTGACTCTTGAACTTGAGAAGAGTTTGTTTAATGAAAGTAGATGCTCCATAGTTTGGGGCATATATATTTATAATTGTTATGTCTGTTGGCATATGGTTTTTTTTAGTAGTATGTAGTGTCCTCCTTTAACCCTTTTGATTAACTTTAGGTTGAAGTCTATTTTATTTGATATGAGGATGGAAACCCCTGCTTGCTTCCGCAGTTCATGTGAGTGGTATGATTTTACCCAACATTTCACCTTCAGTCAGTAGTTGTCTTTTCCTATGAGATGAGTCTCTTGGAGGCAGCATACTCTTGGATCTTTTTTTTTTAATTTTTTGATCCAATATGCTAGTGTATGTCTTTTGATTGCTGAGTTTAGGTCACTAACATTCAGGGTTATTATTGAGACATGATTTGTATTCCCAGTCATTTTTGTTTATTTTTGGTATTTAACTTGACTTGGTATCTCCTCTGATTAGTTTTTCCTTTAGTGTAATACCTCCCTCTGCTGATTTTCATCATTGTTTTTCATTTCCTATTCATGGAATATTTTACCGAAGATGTTCTATAGTGTAGGCTTTCCAGTTGTAAATTGTTTTAACTTTTGTTTATCATGGAAGGTTTTTAATTTCATCATCAAATCTAAAGCTTAATTTTGCTGGATATAAGATTCTTGGTTGGCATCCATTTTCTTTCAGAGCTTGGTATATGTTGTTCCATGTTCTCCTGTCTGGGTTGAAAAATTTGCTGAGGTACAAATTGGTCTCCCCCTATATGTTATTCCTCTTTCTTGCACCTTTTAAGATTCTTTCTTTATTCTGTATGCTAGGCATTTTCATTATAATGTGCCTTGATGTATATCTGTTGTAATTTTGTAGATTTGGTGTCCTGTAAGCCTCTTGTATTCGGTTTTCCAATTCATGCTTCATTCTTGGGAACTTATTATCTCAGTGAAGAGATTATGCATTCCTTAGGCTTGAAATACTGTGCCTTCCTCTATCCCAATAACTCTTATATTTGGTCTTTTAATGCTATCCCATAATTCTTGGATGTTCTGTTCATGCTTTCTTACTATCTTCACTGTGTGGTCAACTTTATTTTCCACACCTTATACTTTGTCTTCATTATCTGACATTTTTTCTTCCAATGATCTAGTCTGTTGGTTATGCTTTCTATTGAGTTTTTTTATTTGGTTTATTGTTTTCTTAATTTCAAGGATTTCTGACTTTTTTTTCAGAGTCTCTGTCTCATTCTTGAAGTAATCTTTTGCTACCTATGTTTGCTCTCCTATCTCTTTGTTGGAGTGATCAATTTTTGCCTGTATTTGCTCATTTAGGTCATTCTTTAATTCACAGATCATTTAAATTATGAACCTTCTGAAGTCCTTCTCTGACATTTCATCAACTTTGCTATCCATGGGTTCTGTTATTGTGGTGTCCTGGTTTGTTTGGGGTACTTTTCTCCCTTGTTTTTTATGTTGTCTCTTTGTCTTCCTTTCTTGCAGTGTGGATCTGATATATTATAGTTTCTACCCTACATTCTTGTAGTTCCCCTGCAGATTATCTGTACCTTACCATGATGTTGAGCTTCCAGATCCTACTGGTGCCCCTCAATATATGCTACTGCAACTAAAGGTGGTGGTGGCAATAGCTGAGGTAACTTGATATAATAGTGAAGGTGCCCCAAGAAGGATGCAGTGTCTTACAGAGATGGGGCTGAAAGGGTGGGCTTTACACTGTCTTTGGCATGCCTGCTCTGAAATGCAGCTGCTTCTATAGCCCCTGTCTATTGTTACAAAGGTAGAGGCTACTGCGTGGGGAAAGCTATGGTGATGCCTGCAGTGTCCCAAGATGGAAGTGGGTTAGGCTTGGGCTGCCAGGTGTGTGAGGGAGGCGGTGGTGAACTCTGACTTAC
Organism: Spermophilus citellus; assembly: GCF_964194105.1. Classification (NCBI taxonomy): domain Eukaryota; kingdom Metazoa; phylum Chordata; class Mammalia; order Rodentia; family Sciuridae; genus Spermophilus; species Spermophilus citellus. The sequence goes on along the minus strand of NC_138191.1, from coordinate 65,359,904 downwards.
CCTGGGCCTGGATCCCACATATATTGGTATGGGTGGATCTAGGCTGGGCTTGAGCTCCTGCGGTGGTCTGCTAGTATGAAGAGGTAGTACTGTGTCGGAGGAGCTCAGGCAGGTGTCTCTGGTGGCAGGATGGACCAGTGACTACTGTGAGCTTGGGTCCCTCACAGGTCGGTGTGGGCAGATCTGGGCCAGGCCTGAGCTCCTGTGGTGTTCTCTGGTTATTCTTATTTTATTAATAAGGAAATTGAGATATAGACATAGCAGTACTGAAATTTTGAATGAAATCTGATCAACTCAACACAGGTATTTTAATGCTTAGAGTGAGAAGTGTTAATGGGTGGGTTTCCTAATTTCCTAATCCTAATTTCTCAAGGGACTAGTAATACTACTGTATGTTCTTCCATCCAATCTACAGATATGAGTAAAGCAACTTTTAAAAAAATCTCTTTTTGAGTGCAGAGTAAACTAAGTCATGGTAATCTTTTGGGTTTCTATGGTTGTTGCAGTGATTTTAGGGTGTGATTAGCTTGGAATATGTTTATACCTTATAAATACTGCTGAAAATTTCCTTGTTTTCTGTTTAATGCTATTATAGCATAGCAGAACATAGACATGATGTAGAATTCTTTTGTATTTTTTCTCCATGTGACTGGAATGTATTAGTGCTTACATGTGAAAATTCATTCAAAATCAGATTTCATTTATGTCCCATTACCAATTAGCCTTTTATCAATGTCAATTGACCTAATTTGGCTAGGAAAGGAATGGGAAAGGGGGCTGATGATTGGCCTTAGCTGGATCAATAGTGATCTACAAAATAAAAGCAGTCTTTTGAATTTGTCTGTCTCTTTTCTATTGGCATACCCAAATATAAGGTTTTGAGAATGTCTAGATATAGGCCTGTATATTTCCTAATTGTATAGAGCATAAAGGAAGGCAGTTATAAAGATGGTGGAACAAATCTCTTATAATTAGAAGATTTTCCTTAGACTAGTATTAGAAATTATTTGCATTTCACACTCAAACTAGGGAGGCAGCCTTGCATGGTGGTCTCTGGAATCAGAATTGTTGATTTAGATTCTCATTTCCCACTAACTAGCTGTGTGTCCTTCCACTGGTGACTTTAACACTTTATGTCTCACTTTTTCTCATCTTTATTGTAGGGATTATAATTTCAACCCTACAGAGTTTTGAACATTATAAAATAAAAATCACTTTATTCTGTAATCCCCAGAAAGTGTTTATTCATAGGCCAGGAAATTGGCCATTGTCATAAGTGCTCAGTTTCATTAGATGTGGAATGGGAAAAATAGTATCTTATCTCATAGATGTAAAGCAGGTGTAAGTTGCTTGGCAAATTAAAAGGACTTAGTAAATTGTAATTGTTTGGTTAAGGGAAGGGAAGGGGACATGAAGAAGAAAATGAAAAAAGAAATGTGAAAGAAGTATTATGAGAAAAATAATACTTGAAATTATGATTTCCCATTGCCTTTTCCTTAGTTTGTTCTTTCTTTAGATTTTCTAAGTTTTTAGAAGTTTTAATGTGTCAGTATTTAAACTGAAGGTCTACCTAAGAACAGGGGGACAAAGTGCTAGTAAAAGTGCTGGTATGAAAAACACTTCTTTCATAAACAATGAATTTTACATCATAAATAAGGAATCTAGAAAACTTACCATTGTTGTCATCAACTCAGCATAAAGGCAACTCAACATACATTCTCCTAGCATTTCCTCATTTCAAGAATTATTTGATAGACTTAAATTCTGAATAGGCTGATGAATGAATAAATGATCTATCAATAAAAGAAAATGCAAAGAAAAAAAAAGAAGAACTTTGTCTTACTTTTCTACCCAGTTCTACACCGGGTTTCCTTTTTTATCCCTTGAAGTCTCTATCAGCTTTCCTTGAGCAAATCTTGTTTTAAATTAAGAATACAATGTTGTACATTCTAAATTAATTTGCTATGTATCTAAATAAGTTTGGGCTGCTAAAATAGAATGCCATATAGTTCTGGAGGCTGAATGTCTGAGATCAGCATGATTTCATGGTCGGATTTAGGAGAGGGCTTCTTCTAGGTTACAGACTACTAACTTTCTGTATCCTTACAAGGTAGAAAGGATAACTGTTTGGTATTTTATAAGGGCATTAATCCTTTTAATGAAGGCTTTACCCACATGACCTACTTACCACCCCAAAGACCTACCTCTTAATATGCTGTGTATCTTTAGTATACATGTATTAGTCATGATCATTAGGATTAAGATTTTCACATGTGAATTTGGAGGCACACAAACATTCAGTCCATAGCACCATTCAAGTTCATTCTGTGGATTTCAGGTAGACTTATATCACAATAAAGGTGTTTATTATTTAACACCTATTTACTTAGACATGCTGTAAGATTATTTTTATCTTAGGAAAGAAGAGATTGGATTTTGGGGTTCACTGCCTCTCTTAGTCTTCTGGGACTAATGTTCAGACTGTTAAGGAGTCTTGCAGTGTGATGGAAACCTGAAGGAATTTAATCCAAAAAGATACTGATTATTAAAAATACACCAGCTCCTTACCTCAAATAAATGTAGCACTAGATTTTTTTTCATTCTAGATTTATAATTATTAATTATCAGCATCTCATTCAGGACCCTAAACTAAACTGTCTCCTATTTTTATTTAGCAATTTTGGTTCATTTTCTTTCAAACAGTTGATTTAAGTCAGATAAAAATATTCAAGATTCAATAATTTAATGTGGAAAAGTTCTTTCCAAACTTATCTATTATAAATGCACCAAATTTGTTTCTTTTGGACTCCATTGGCTTGGTTATATTGTTTTATTTATTTCATTTCTCATTTCAGGGAATTCCAGAAGGGACTGGTAATATTGGTTCACCTGGTTACCCTGGCAGGCAGGTGCAGTAACTATATTTACATTTCTCCTTTTATATTTCTCTTGGTGAATATATTGTATGTTCTGATTTTGAGAGTTAATGTTCAAATGACAGTAGGTTTACTTTTATTAAATCATGAAAGAGAAATAATTTAAAAATCAAAGTTGTACATTTTTTCAAAAATTTTACATTGAAAGTTTTGTTTGAAATGGGAATGGGGCTTTTAATCATGTTTAATGTGATTGTGCAGTGGAACCTTCAAAATTAAAATGCCCAAGAGTCTAATAAGTTCTTAAAACAGCTTCATGCCATTGACCAAAATGAAGTAAAAGAGGTTTTAGTTTTAAGACTGTCCATTATAAGCATTATTTTTTAATTACACAGTTACAAAAACCTGGGAAATAGTTGCCACTATCAAATATTTTTATCTAAATTGAATTCAATTCTTTTGTTATACTGCTTTGGAAATTTATTTAATCATTTCATATGTATTTCCCTCTAATTTCATAACTTTCCCTAACTTCTTAATGTGACTAATAATAGAGCAAGTTTTCCTTCCTAGGCTTTCAAGAACTGATTATTTCTAAAATTAATTAATTGGGCTGGGGATGTGGCTCAAGCAGTAGCGCACTCACCTGGCATGCGTGTGGCCTGGGTTCGATCCTCAGCATCACATACAAACAAAAGATGTTGTGTCCGCCGAGAACTAAAAAAAAATAAATATTAAAAAAAATAAAAATAAAATAAAATTAATTAATTAAATGTAGAAGTCTACATTTGTTATCTTTTTTGTATTCTTAGGCATGAAGGGAATAATAAATCTAAAAAACAATCTATTTTAACAAAGTCCATTGTTATGCCTTCAGAAATAACTAGAGGTATTATACATTATACTGCTATGATTAAGAGATGATATATGTTGTCTGAGAAATATAAAATATGAATACTTCAGCATATGGACATTGATTTAAAATTTAAAATGTATTTATCTTTTAAAATGTATGGGGATATCTTTTAGAGTAAGTTAACTTGAAGTGTTTTAAAACAGTATAGAAATGAGAAATACTTCAGTGAAAAAATTTTTATCTGATAATATATATTAATGTATTATATTTAGATAACTAAAATATATTTGTGTATACATTATATTCAAAGACTCTTTTGGTACTGACATTCCTTGCACATTTGTAATTTTCATTAGAGTTTTCCAAATAGAAAGTCTGAATTTTATAATATTTAAATGATAGCGTTTATATTTTTATTAATCTTTTTGTTAATAAATTTTTAAAAGTATTATAGTATGATGACAATGTCTTTTGTTCACATTAGGGTTTAGCTAGACCAGAAGGTAATCCAGGTCCTAAAGGTATACGAGTAAGTAAGCATTTTCATCATTTTGTTAAGTGTGTTTGACTAAAAGTAGAATGAAATACACCAAGTATTTACCATTTTTATGCCTTATTTTAGTAGGTTTGAATTTAATGCAAGCTTAGTCTGAAAAGAATATGCTTACTGTTTCGCTTTTATGCCACAGAAAAGAGTCTGATAGTACTAGGTTTTGCATTGTTATTTTCTATTAATTTCCAGTTCTTATCCTAATATCTGACATGTTAGAATGTGCTTTATAAACATTTGTACTATTGTTTATATATGAACATACACAAAACTAAAAAGTCATCATGAAAAAAATTGAAAAGTTGGAGAGAATCAAGGTGAAAGTAAGTTTACCTTGCAAAAATTGTAAGGGGTAAGGAAACATCTATAAAGAAGGAAATAAGCTTATTATATTTTGAACATCCCATCTACTTCCAAACCATTAAATGAAATGTTAGCCACTTTTAATCATTAAGAGAGTACAAAAAATGTTGTTATGATATATGTTGTGTGCTACAACTTAAAATCAAAGATGGTTCTATGATAATTAAAAAATAAATTAAATTTTTGTTTTTAAAAATTCTTTATTTTAAATAGCCAGGTATTTTCCTAAGCCTACTTATGTTTCTTTTATTATCAATACTGCATTTTAGAAATAGGCATAAAGCCTTTAAATAATGATGTTTTACATCTTTAAAAATATTAAACTTTTTAAAATACTTTTATATGTGTTTTCTTCTTTATTTTTCCATCAGCCCTGCAAAGTAGGAAAACAGAACTACCATCTCTATTTTACAAAGAGAAAAATAGCATGCTAAGGAGCTTAACTTTGGCAGTTATTGCTTACTAGACCTGGAGCCAAGCTACCTTTATCTCTGCTGTTTCCACTATACCATTTTCTTTATTCTTGCAATATATAAAAATATAATGGGGAAATTTATGAATTTTTCAGTAAAAATTGTACTGAAATCACATGGCTAGTTGGATTTGGGAAGCAAGAAGGGATTTGTGATTAAGAACATGGGCTGTTCAGTTAGGCCACGTGTTTTTTTTCCTAGTAGCTTTGTGTTTTCAGATGTCATTCAGCCCTTCTGTGCTTCATTTTTCTTAGGAATTTGTGATAATGAAACTTAGTTGTAAGAATTAAATAAGATTAGCATTCTTAAATAAAGCCCAGTGCCTAGCACAGGGCATGCACTTCCTATGTAGATTCTATATTGATTATTTGAATTTGAGAGTTTCTTTTGTGCATGAGCTAATGTGTGTCTTGTACACATTTTGAGTATATACTGTACTGCTTATTGTTACTGCATTTTTTCATCTTGCTTCAGTGATTCATATAACTGTATAAGTTCTTTTTTATACCATTTTTATACTGCATTATACATTTTTTCTTGTTGATTTTTTTCCCATTTGTATTGAAAATTCTTGTGTAAGCTGTAATACTTTAAATTGTACTTTTAGGTTTTGACAATCAGCTTCATAGAAATATTTTTCAAATCATATCTACTCTTTTTTATTATTGATTTAAGTATGTAGTTAGTCATTTTAGGAAATTGTAATAAAATAATGACTAAGTATCATTTATATAGAAATTTACACATTATGAAGACATTTCCACAATTTATATTTTATTTTATCTTGAAAATTTGCTCTTTGAGAATGCTGATGAAATCTGGAGGGCATTTCACATTTATTTACAAAAGGTCTCAAATGTAGACTTTTGACACAAACTTCAAATCTGGTTAAAAAGACAAAAATCACAGTAATGTACTTATAGGATTGTAATATTTTTTAATTTGTTTCCTGTTGCTGGACAATAATACTACATGTTATTCATTGTGAATGAACATTTTTGTGAGTCACATAATATACTATCTTTTTACTGGTAGTTGTTTGACTGTATTTTTGTTTTTAAGAGAATTACTATATTAAATGTAAACATTTAAAACAGACCATAAAATTTTAAACCCTCCTTTGGCATTTTTTGGGGTTATAATATGCAAAGTGCCTCAAATAGTAAAAGTATGTATGACTTCAACTGACCTTCTTATTGGTCCTGCTGGTGACACAAAATTCTCACTCTCTGAATCTACCGCCTTTAAAAGCAAAAAAAAAAAAAATACGTATTATTATTGTTTTAGTCAACTTTCTGTTATTATAATAAAATACCTGAGATAAGCAACATATGAAGAGGAAAACAGTTTATTTTGTGGATATTTTAGTCCATGATCAATTGGCCTCATCACTTTGGGCCTATGGTGAGTCTATATATCATGGCAATATATAATGGAATAAAACTACATCATGAGCCAAGAAGCAAAAAAGAAAGAAAGGGACCAGGGTCCAACAATCCTCATGCCCTCAGTGACTTGGGTCCTCTCACTAGGCTCTACCTCTGAAAAGTTCCACTCCTCCTAATAATATCACCCAAGGGACCAAGCCTTAACACATGGATTTTCAGGAACATTTAAGATCAAAACTATACCAGGTTTTTAAAAATAGATATTATTTGTTACACATTACACACATTACACACCTCTAGTTTAGTGGTGGTATTTTGAGAATGACCACAACTTTGTGTGATTTCTTTGGTGGGTACTCATAGCATTGTTCCCTTTAAAATATTTAATTATCAGTTTTATATTTATGCCCTGCATAGGCTATGTTGAACTGAAGTCTGACTTTTCAACTCTATGTTCTCAGTTATTTAAAAGTTTATGATAGATGCATCCATTAGGATGTCTATTTATTTTATTTATAACCAAAACAAAAGTACATTAAAATAAAATTTATCTGTTTACAATCAGTCAACTGTAACTGATAATTAAAGCTAACAGACTTTGTCATGATAATACCAAGTGCTTTTGTGTTCTTATTTTAAAAGAAACATTCCCATTCTCCAGCTGCTTGGCTGTCAAGTAAGCAAATTATAGATGTTTTATTTTATTAAAGTTAAATGGAAAGGAACTAATTTTTTATTATTTTTTGCTTCTTCATACAATCTGTAGTACATAAGATAATTTTATGTGTGTTTTTGCCTTTTTTTAAAAAAAAATATTCCTCCTGCTTTGACAACATTTAGCTAGTTCTGTTCCTCAGGAACTAAATCCGTTGTAAAATTTTTATTCCAAGCTACTTAGAAATGATTCCTAAGACATTTTCTATTTTTAATTTTTAAAATTATGGTAAAATAACACAACATAAAATTTGCCATTTTAACCATTTTTAAGTGAACAGTCAATGGCATAAAATTCATTCACGTTGTTGTGCAGCCACCACTGCTATCCATCTCAGAACTGTTATACTTCCCAAATTGAAATTCTGAACCCATTAATAACTACCCCCACCTCAACCCCAACCCTGGTCTTCTACTTATTCTCTCTAAAAATTTTATTATTTTACGTACCTAATGGAAACAGGTGCCTAAATAATATCTGTCCTTTTGATTGTCTTGTTTCACTTAGCATAATGATCATCAAGGTTCATCTGTGTTATGGCATGTCTCAGAATTGCTTCCTTTTTAAGGCTTAAACACAGTATTTATTCCATTGTATGTGTATATCACATTTTGTTTATCTGTTCATCTGTTGATGAACATTTGGGCAGCTTCTACCTTTTGACTATTGTGAATAATGCTAACTGTGTGAATAATGCTGTGAATAATGTATGAGTGTACAAATGACATTTACTTATTTAATTCTTTAGTGTTTAGCATTGCAGAACATTTACTCTGAAAAGTCATCCATTCTCTAGTTCAGAATAAGTAGGCTTTATGTATAACCTAGCAAAAATGGTCTCCTGTGTTTCTGCTTCAAGTTCTTTTGTACCTTGTCTTTCCTCTGTATCCTAAAACTATTCTTCTCCTATCTGCATTTCATCCTCTCTCAAGTCAGTGATGATTATTCTCTTTGTTTTCTCCTCGGAGCTCTAATCTACCTTCTAGGCTTCAGACATATTTGTCCTTCAAATCTTTTAAATCTCTATGGACTCTTTTTATGAGTCCCATGTCTCTAATTTTCTGTTAAGATAATTACACTTATGTTCCAGCATGACCACAAACTCAAAGTGACTAACAAAACTCATCTTTTCTACAAAACCACCTTCCTTGTTTGCTTTTTATGTTTCTTCAGTGCTTACCATTTGGGGATTAATCCAGCCATAAACCTTAAAGTCATCTTTGCCTTGATCCTTAAAAACAGATAAGATCTGTTGACCACTGAAATCCAAATGACTTTTAAAAACTGCATTTTGTTTAGACAAAAACCATATCTATTTTTTAATTACTCACAGTATAAATTCCAAATTCTCTGTCATATATAAAAGACCTTTCCTGATGGACCATTGTTACCTTTTCCAATCTAACCTCTTGTCCACTAACCACATAGAACTAACTAGTTGCAAGTCATTATACACGCTGTGTCATTTCATTCCAGTATTTTGACTGATAGCATATTATATTAGCCATACCTTTCCATTTCTTCAAGACTCAGCTCAAATGTTGCCTCCTCAATAAAACAACCTTAATTTTCTCTTTAGGCAGAGCTGGCCATTCTGCTTCCATAGTTTTCATTGTGTCTTGTATTTATCATATCACCTGTTACATAATCATGTCACAATTATCATGATATTATAATTATTTATTTGTATTATACTCTTTTTTGAGGGTAATTATTTTCACATTCTTTTTAAAAATATCTTTATTTTTTAATTTTTATTTTTATGTGGTGCTAAGGATCAAACCCAGTACCTCACATGTGCGAGGCAAGCACTCTGCCACTGAGCCACAACCCCAGGCCTCACATTCTTATTTAAAGTCCCAGCACCTGGCACACAATGGATGTTAAAATAATGCTAGTTGAATCAGTAATCTAAACACTTAATTCTTCAAACATGGACCATAGAAAGAGCAAGAGCATTCTAACAGGTTTTCCTACAATAAGTGTTTCTTGTCCTGGATACATTCTGTGTTAATGAACAGATTAATATTTTAGAAATACTTTTTGACCTTAGTGCACTACTCTCACAAAGTCCTTAGCTTCCATTTATCTAAAATATAAAGTCATAAATTTTTATCTTGACATTTAATACTATTTAATCTAGCTGCAAACTACCTACAGTATACATTATAAAATTGATGAAATAGACTATCTGCTACAGGTATAACTAAGATATGTTAGAACATAGTATCTTGTGTTGTTATTTATATGTATCCTTTGTTTCTCAAACCACATTAAAAACTTCATGAGGTCAGAATGGTTCCTTGTCTTTTTTGAAGCATTACACACAAAAAAAAATCAATCAGTTATCATTTATAAACACTGTGTTTATTACCATTAACAAAGACCCTCTTTCTTGGAGCAATCCTCTGCTGTCATCATCCTGTACTTATCAAGATTTTACTTATATTGTAGACCAATCTCAAGTGCCAGCCTCCTTTGAATCCTTCCTTGATTGCCTTACCTCCTTTCATATTATAATGGATCTCTTCTGCCTCTTCTTACAGTCTTTTGATACCTACCTTCTACTTTACATTTTAGTATATGTATGTGTGTGTGTGTGTGTGTGTGTGTGTGTGTATGTATTTTTTTCTCCCTGCCCACCATAAAATTCAGTGGAGGAAAGAATTTGGTCTTTTTATTTTTATTAACTGCCGTGTCTTCAGTTTTCTACATTTTTTTAATGTAAAGATTGACCTGTAATTTTTGGAAGAAAAGCAACTGAGAGAAAATTATTTATACTTTAATACCTTTAAATCTTACTCTTCTATACTACTATAAGTAAAATTGAAAGTACTTCTGTTTAGAAATCTTAATGGAGTAAATATTGAGATGAAATAATACAAATATTATTTTCATGTTTTAAGGGTTTCATTGGCTCTCCTGGAGAAGCAGGACAAGTTGGACCTGAAGGAGAAAGAGTAAGTTTTCAAATTTTATTTCTAATGCTATTTACTAATGATGATATACAACAAATTATTTATATATATATATATAAGATAATCTTACTGAGAGAGCATTCAGATTTAAGAAAACCCACCATCACCTGCAAGAATATAATTACATTTTCTTAAATCTTTATTGATTTTTATAAGGAAGTAACATTATATGAACATATGTAGATATTTTAAATATGATTTAAAAAAATACATATTAAAATATCTAATTATGAAATTTTTATAATTTGTTAGTGTTTAATTTGAATATAAGTTGTTAACAAGTATATTTTGTAGTATAATATGTAGTAAAGAATTAAGTCTTAGGAGACATATATATGTTTAATTTAATCATTGGAGGATTGCTCCAAGAAAGAGCAATTAGAGTTGCTTCTGAATAAAGATAGAATATTTGTAAACTGGTCTGTTATACTAAAAACAATCAAGATAGTGAGTTTTGACAGTGAAACTTCATTATATCTAGTTTTCAGGGTTATATTCAGTCCAATTATTTGTATTTCTTCATTTTTACTCTGTGGATTGAAAAAATAAAATTAAATGATATTAGAATATTGTTACAAAATTTTAAACTACAGAATCATATTCAGTATTTAGCTTTTAACTCTATCATGGTAAGAATGCAGTTCAGAACAGAATTTTTATTTCTAGAAAGTGTTTTTTGCAACTGAAAGTGATACAAGTTATTCTTAGCTAAATATATTTTCAAATATATTGTTTTTGAGTGAGTGAATTACCTCACATTTTCTGGTAATTACATGTGCATGCCCTGCATAGAAGTAATAATATTAAGAGTTTAAATATACTGTAAAGATAATTTGTCCAGTCTTTGGTGAGATGAAATGACAATTTTCCCTTGATGAACATGACAAGTCATTTCTTTTTTTTTTTAATTTTTTATTGATTATTTAAAGCATTACATAGCTCATGATATATCATCTTTCATACATTAGACTCAAATTGTGTTTTGAACTCCCATTTTCACCCCAAATATAGATTGCAGAATCACATCTGTTACATATTCACATTTTTACATAATGCCATATTAGTGTCTGTTGTATTCTGCTACCTTTCCTATCCCCTACTATCCCCCCTCCCCTCCCCTCCCCTCCCATCTTCCCTCTCTACCTCCCCTGCTGTTATTCAATTCTCTCCCTTTTTTTCCCTCCCCCTTGCCCCTCATAGCCTCTTATAATTTTTTGTATCCTTGAAGGTCTCCTACCATTTCCATATGCTTTCCCTTCTCTCTCCGTTTCTCTCCCCCCATTCGTCTTTGTTTACTGTAGTCTTTTCCACATGCTCTTCCTTCCTGTTCTGTTCTTAGTTGTTCTCTTTATATCAAAGCAGACATTTGGCATTTGTTTTTTAGGGCTTGGCTAGCTTCACTTAGCATAATCTGCTCTAATGCCATCCATTTCCCTGCAAATTCTATGATTTTGTCATTTCTTAGTGCTGCATAATACTCCATTGTGTATAGATGCCACATTTTTTTTATCCATTCATCTATTGAAGGGCATCTAGGTTGGTTCCACAGTCTAGCTATTGTGAATTGTGCCGCTATAATCATTGATGCAGCCGTATCCCTATAGTGCGCTCTTTTAAGGTCCTCAGGGAATAGTCCGAGAAGTGCAATAGCTGGGTCAAATGGTGGTTCCATTCCCAGCTTTCCCAGGAATCTCCATACTGCTTTCCAAATTGGCCTCACCATTTTGCAGCCCCACCAGCAGTGTACAAGTGTACCTTTTTCCCCACATCCCCGCCAACACTTGTTGTTGTTTGACTTCATAATGGCTGCCAATCTTACTGGAGTGAGATGGTATCTTAGGGTGGTTTTGATTTGCATTTCTCTGATTGCTAGAGATGGTGAGCATTTTTTCATGAACTTGTTGATTGATTGTATGTCCTCCTCTGAGAAGTGTCTGTTGAGGTCCTTGGCCCATTTGTTAATTGGGTTATTTGTTCTCTTATTGTTTAATTTTTTGAGTTCTTTGTACATTCTGGATATTAGGGCTCTATCGGAGGTGTGGGGAGTAAAGATTTGTTCCCAGGATGTAGGCTCTCTGTTTACCTCTTTTATTGTTTCTCTTGCTGAGAAAAAACTTTTTAGTTTAAGTAAGTCCCATTTGTTTATTCTTGTTGTTAACTCTTGGGCTATGGGTGTCCTATTAAGGAATTTGGAGCCGGACCCCACAATTTGTAGATCGTAGCCAACTTTTTCTTTTATCAGACACAGTGTCTCTGATTTGATATCTAGCTCCCTGATCCATTTTGAGTTAATTTTTGTGGATGGCGAGAGAAAGGGATTCAATTTCATTTTGTTGCATATGGATTTCCAATTTTCCCAGCACCATTTGTTGAAGATGCTATCCTTCCTCCATTGCATGCTTTTAGCCCCTTTATCAAATATAAGATAGTTGTAACTTTGTGGATTAGTCTCTGTGTCTTCTATTCTGTACCATTGGTCCACCCACCTGTTTTGGTACCAGTACCATGCTGTTTTTGTTACTATTGCTTTGTAGTACAGTTTGACCTCTGGTATCGCTATACCTCCAGATTCACACTTCCTGCTTAGAATTGCTTTTGCTATTCTGGGTCTTTTGTTTTTCCATATGAATTTCATGATTGCTTTGTCTATTTCTACAAGAAATGCCGTTGGTATTTTGATTGGCATCGCATTAAACCTATAGAGAACTTTGGGTAATATCGCCATTTTGATGATGTTAGTTCTGCCTATCCATGAACAGGGTACATTTTTCCATCTTCTGAGATCTTCTGCTATCTCTCTCTTTAGGGTTCTGTAGTTTTCATTGTATAAATCTTTCACCTCTTTTGTTAGGTTGATTCCCAAGTATCTTATTTTCTTTGAGGATATTGTGAATGGAGTGGTTTTCCTTATTTCCATTTCAGAAGTTTTGTTGCTGATATATAGGAATGCCTTTGATTTATGCGTGTTGATTTTATAACCTGCCACTTTGCTGAATTCATTTATTAACTCTAGCAGCTTCTTTGTAGACTCTTTTGGGTCTGTTAAGTATATTATCATGTCATCCGCAAATAGCGATAGTTTAATTTCTTCTTTTCCTAATTTATGCCTTTAATTTCTTTTGTCTGTCTAATTGCTCTGGCTAGTACTTCAAGAACTAGATTGAATAGAAGTGGTGATAGAGGGCATCCCTGTCTTGTTCCAGATTTTAGAGAGAATGCCTTCAATTTTTCTCCATTCAGAATGATGCTAGCCTGAGGCTTAGCATAGATAGCTTTTACAATGTTGAGGTAAGTTCCTGTTATCCCTAGTTTTTCTAGTGTTTTGAACATAAAGGGATGCTGTACTTTGTCAAATGCTTTTTCTGCATCCATCGAGATGATCATGTGGTTCTTGTCTTTAAGTCTATTGATGTGGTGAATAGCATTTATTGATTTCCGTATATTGAACCATCCTTGCATCCCAGGAATGAATCCTACTTGATCATGGTACACAAGTTTTCTAATATGTTTTTGTATTCGATTCGCCAGAATTTTATTGAGAATTTTTGCATCCAAGTTCATTAGAGATATTGGTCTGTAGTTTTCTTTCTTTGAAGTATCTTTGTCTGGTTTTGGGATCAAAGTGATGTTGGCTTCATAGAATGAATTTGGAAGAGCTCCTTCTTTTTCTATTTCTTGGAATAGCTTGAAAAGTATTGGTATTAATTCTTCTTTGAAGGTTTTGTAGAACTCCGCTGTATACCCATCTGGTCCAGGGCTTTTCTTAGTTGGTAGTCTTTTGATGGCTTCTTCTATTTCTTCTTTTGTTATTGGTCTGTTTAAATTGTGTGTGTCTTCCTGTCTCAATCTGGGCAATTCATATGCCTTAAGAAATTTATCGATATCTTCGTTATCTTCTATTTTATTGGAATATAGGGTTTCAAAATACTTTCTAATTATCTTCTGTATTTCTGTAGTGTCTGTTGTGATATTGCCTTTTTCATCCCGTATGTTAGTAATTTGAGTTCTCTCTCTTCTTCTTTTCGTTAGCATGGCTAAGGGCTTGTCTATCTTATTTATTTTTTCAAAGAACCAACTTTTAGTTTTATCTATTTTTTCAATGGTTTCTTTTGTTTCAATTTCGTTGATTTCTGCTCTAATTTTAATTATTTCTTGTCTTCTACTACATTTGCTGTTGTTTTGCTCTTCCTTTTCTAGATTTTTGAGGTGTTGTGTGAGTTCATTTATTTGTTGGTTTTTTTCTTTTTTTGAGGTAAGAACTCCAAGAAATGAATTTCCCTCTTAAAACTGCTTTCATTGTGTCCCATAAATTCCGGTATGTTGTGTCTGTGTTATCATTTGACTCTAAGAATTTTTTCATCTCCTCCTTTATGTCTTCTATAACCCATTGATCATTCAATAACATATTGTTCATTTTCCATGTGATGTAGGATTTTTCCTTCCTTCTTTTATCATTGATTTCCAATTTCATTCCATTATGGTCAGATATGGTGCATGGTATTATCTCCACGCCTTTATATTTACTAAGAGTTGTCTTATGGCATAATATATGGTCTGTCTTTGAGTAGGATCCATGTGCTGCTGAGAAGAACGTGTATCCACTTGATGATGGTTGATGTATTCTATATATGTCGGTTAAGTCTAGGTTATTGATTGTGCTGTTGAGTTTTATAGTTTCTTTATTCAGTTTTTGTCTAGAGGATCTGTCTAATGGTGAGAGCAGTGTGTTGAAGTCACCCATAATTATTGTGTTGTGGTCTATTTGACTCTTGAACTTGAGGAGAGTTTGTTTTATGAACGTTGCAGCTCCATTGTTGGGTGCATACAAATTGATGATTGTTATGTCTTGTTGGTGGATGGTTCCTTTTAACAGTATATAGTGACCTTCTTTATCCTTCTTGATTAACTTAGGTTTGAAGTTGATTTTATTCGATATGAGTATGGCCACTCCTGCTTGCTTCCGAGGGCCATGTGAGTGGTATGATTTTTCCCAACCTTTTACCTTCAGCCTGTGTATGTCTTTTCCTATCATATGAGTCTCCTGAAGGCAGCATATTGTTGGATTTGTTTTTTTGATCCAGGTTACTAGCCTATGTCTCTTGATTGGTGAGTTTAGGCCATTAACATTTAAGGTTACAATTGAGATATGATTTGTATTTCCAGTCATGCTTCTTTATTTATTTATTTTAGTTTGGTTAGTTTTGCTTTTTGGTTATTTTCCTCCCCCTTTACTGAGATACTTCCTGCTGTTAGTTTTGGGCACTATTTTTCACATCCTCTTCTTGTAGTGTTTTGTTCAAAATGCTTTGCAGAGCTGGTTTTTTTGCTGCAAATTCTTTTAGCTTTTGTTTATCGTGAAAGATTTTAATTTCATTGTCAAATTTGAAGCTCAATTTTGCTGGATATAGTATTCTTGGTTGGAATCCATTATTTTTCAGCGTTTGAAATACATTATTCCAGGATCTTCTCGCTTTCAAAGTTTGTGATGAGAAATCTGTCGTTAACCTAATTGGTTTACCCCTGAAAGTAATCTGCCTCTTTTCTCTCGTAGCTTTTAATATTCTCTCCTTGTTCTGTACGTTGGCTATCTTCATAATTATATGTCTTGGGGTTGGTCTATTATGGTTTTGAATGTTTGGGGTCCTGTAGGCTTCCAGGATTTGGCAATCCATTCCATCTTTCATCTCTGGGAAGTTTTCTAGAATTATTTCATTTAATATGCTGTCCATTCCTTTGGTTTGAATCTCTGTGCCTTCTTCTATCCCTATGACTCTCAGATTTGGTTTTTTTATGACATCCCATATCTCTTGAATAGATTGCTCATGGGATTTAAGCATCTTTTCTGTGTTGACTATATTCTTTTCAAGTTGATAAACCTTGTCTTCGTTATCTGATGTTCTGACTTCTACTTGATCAAGTCTATTTGTAATATTCTCGTTTGAGTTTTTAATTTGGTTTATAGTTTCCTGTAATTCTAGGATTATTGTTTGATTTTTTTTTAAGATCTCTATCTCCTGGTAGAGCTCGTTCTTTGCCATTTGAATTTGTTTGTTTAATTCATTTTCAAAATATATTTTTATTTCTTGGACTTGCTGTCTCATGTCTTCTCTAATATTCCTTTCCATTCGAGTTAGGTATGCCTTGAGTTCTTTCCCTATACCTGTTTCTGAAGTTTCTATTTCCTCCTGTAGAATTGAGTAGTCTTGCATTGTTTGTAATCCTTTTTTCCCTTGTTTTCTCATGTTGTCCACGTTACTTTCCAGCTCTTTTTGATTGTCGTGTTTCTGCTCTCCTCTATAGATTTGTTTTGTTTCTGTATTACTCTGATGTCTCTCCTTTGTGTTGTTGAAGTATGACTGCTAACGTGGATTCCGCTGGGAAGGAATTCCGACGTTCGAGCTCCAGTGACGACACTACTCTGCTATGACGGGCCCCAGTCTCCTTGCCGGGGTGCCCTAATGGGGGGTGTGACTGGACTGTCTCTGTGTGGTTTCAGCTCCCGGTCGTGGCAGGCGGGTAGACTCCAGCCGCCCAGTATCACAGGCCGCGGGCAGGTGATCCGTCACCAGCGGGAGGGCGTTCTCCTACCGCCCAGTTACGCGGGCAGTGGGTGAACTGTCGCCGGCGGGCCTGCAGTTTACCGCTGCCCAGTCACGAGGGCCTTGCCTCTAGGCTCCTGGTTTCTCCTGCTAGCCTTGGTTTCTCCTGCTAGAGCAGATTTGCCCTCAGTGATGATTCTCGGCAGTTCAAACTGTACTCTGTGCCTGTTTTGTTGTTGCAATCTGTCAGAGAGTGGCGGTGGATACTTCCGCTCTCCAAGATGGTGGCCGCTGGTTACCTTAGTGGAGTGTCCCTTGTGGGGGGTGGGGCTGTACCGCTTCCGTCCCCGTCAGCAATCCCGAACTCAGCCCGGGGGTCAGTGCGGGCTTGGGCTTGGCTGGTGGGATACCACCGTGTCGCAGCCACTTAATTCCCTGCTGACTGGTTAACCCCTTCTCTGGGGCGCCACGCCTTCTGTAGCCTCGGGGCAGGCCGCGCGTATCAGACAGCCTGGATCTCCGGGGTCACACCGTTGGCTTTTGGGATCCCTGGCACTCTATGGTTTTGATTTTTTCTGCTTGCCCCTCCCCCAGCGCTGGCTAGACAGGTTTTGTTTTGGCCGTTGATGGGAGGGGGGGGTTGAGGGTCAGGTGCCTCTAGCTCTCCTTTAGTCTTTATGCAGGCTCACTCTGATAGTCCCTCCCCCTGAAAGTCTAGGAGAGATTTTAAGCGAAATACCCCTATGTATGGGGGCTGAGCTGGGTGACACACACCTGTTTGTTGTTGCAATCTGTCGGAGAGTGGCGGTGGATACTTCAGCTCTCCAAGATGGTGGCCGCTGGTTACCTTAGTGGAGTGTCCCTTGTGGGGGGTGGGGCTGTACCACTTCCGTCCCTGTCAGCAATCCCGAACTCAGCCCGGGGGTCAGTGCGGGCTTGGGCTTGGCTGGTGGGATACCACCGTGTCTCAGCCACTTAATTCCCTGCTGACTGGTTAACCCCTTCTCTGGGGCGCCACACCTTCTGTAGCCTCAGGGAAGGCCGCGCGTATCAGACAGCCTGGATCTCCGGGGTCACACCGTTGGCTTTTGGGATCCCCGGCACTCTATGGTTTTGATTTTTTCTGCTTGCCCCTCCCCCAGCGCTGGCTAGACAGGTTTTGTTTTGGCCGCTGATGGGAGGGGGGGGTTGAGGGTCAGGTGCCTCTAGCTCTCCTTTAGTCTTTATGCAGGCTCACTCTGATAGTCCCTCCCCCTGAAAGTCTAGGAGAGATTTTAAGCGAAATACCCCTATGTATGGGGGCTGAGCTGGGTGACACACACCTGTTTGTTGTTGCAATCTGTCGGAGAGTGGCGGTGGATACTTCAGCTCTCCAAGATGGTGGCCGCTGGTTCGACAAGTCATTTCTTTCAATGGTGAAAAATGTCTTCAGCATAATATTGCAGCTAAGACACTTAAACTTTATGTGATACAGCACACTAATAGAAGGTATCTCCCATTCATTATGCAAAGAATTGAACTACTGCTTCTCCACCCAAAGGAGTATATTCAGTTTACATTTTTAATAATTCTTTTGCTTATGATATAGTCCTTTTCTGATCTTTTTGCATGAATGTATTTCTAATAAATGATTTAATAAACAAGAATTGTATATTCTTGCAAAATGTTGTTATCTTGTATTGAAGGATCTTAAGCCCAGTGTTGACACAGGCCATCAACAGGCACAATACTGTCATCACACTCCCTCGTTTTGTATGAAGTCATGTCTCAACACACATAAAGACATTTCATCATATTCTGTCAATCATATCCTAATATTATTTGGTTACATCAGAACTCATTAAGACATAAATGATAGAGCAAACTGGGTGTTTTTATTAAGTAAAACACTTAAGTACAGAAAAGCAGAAAAAAATAGTCTTCTCTGAAAACAGAAAGAAATATCCCTTTTTTGGAAATTGGTATTATAAACACACATGTGCACACACATGCACACCCCCATGCATATGGTATGTGAAATACATATACACATATGTGTGGAAAATGCTTGTTTGATTTTGTCTGCATTGTTGTTAGCCTTCCTGCTATAATTTAGGAAAATCAACCTTTGAAAATTATAATATCCATTTTTTTCCTTAAAAAAAAAACCTCACTGTGTTTTGTAAAGATACATAAAGTTCTAACAAAATGAGTCTTCTTGTTCACCTATAAACTCTTTTTTGGTAATCAATGAGACATGAGTATTCAGGAAACACTTGACTTGAAAGTGAATGAATTATTTAAGCCAATGATATCTTCCAACATATCTGTATGTACAATCAAACCCAAGGACATGGCTATGGTATAAATTTTCTTTTCTTATCCTTTCCTCTCCTTTGAGAAAGGGTCTTGCTCTGTTTCCCAGAGTAGTCTAGAACTCCTAGGCTGGAGCAATCCTCTTGTGTCAGCCTTGGGAATAGCTGGAACTATAGGCATGTGCTGCGTTGCCTGGCTTTAATAGATTTCTTAGTATGAGGCTTATAGGTGACTACATGACTCAGTGATTATATCAGGTAGGATGCTTTAGACAGCATGTAATAGATAACTCAAAAAAAAAAACTGTCTTAAAAATAGGGAAATTCTAATAAGTGACAACAGTAGATGTAAATATTAAGGCACTATTCCCAAATTTGCAAACAATTCTCCAGGCTCTTTGAAGGTAAAGATAAAAGCTTTATTTCCTACTGGGGTTCAGAGTGCAGAGAACCAAGCAGTTCTGCAACCCTCGACCCCAGCTGGAGGTAGGAATATACTTATAAGGCCTAAAATCACAAAGAAAGGGTGGCAGGAGACGCAATCATAATCACAAAGTACATTTCATACAAATGGAAAATTACAAAAATAGAGTCATATAGTCATATTCTCAGAAATTACATTCTCAGAAAAACAATTTTGCATTAGTCCCATGGAGCAAAGATATTGTGGTCAGGGTGTAAGTAGGTAGGGCTGGAGGTGTTTGCTTCTGTGCAAGTGGGCTCATGTGGAAAGGAGGCCAACTTTACACAGAGGTATCTGAACAAAATGGGGTAAGTCTGGGCTGATTTTCAGATCAGCCTATAACATAAGACGCAATTCAAATACTTTACATGAAGTAATTCTTTTAATTCCCACAAAACCTAAGATGAATATTGTTATTACTCTCATTGTAGATGAAGAAAATGAGACATACAGAGAAAGTAAATTGTCTTAAAATATATTCGGGTAGTAAGAGCAAAGCCAGGATTTGTATTATATGTTCTGGCTCTAAAATCTGACTGTGTAAGGAGTATACTCCACTGCCTCTCACATGACGAGAATTCCATAGGTTAAGTGGGATATAGGTGTAAGATGATCTCGAACATAGTGATGCCTTCTCTGTCTTGCCTTTCCCGTTGTTGGCATTACACTAGGACCAGTTTCCCATATAATTGCAAGATTGCCAGTGTAAGGGTTAATTTACCTTTGTTTATATCCATATAAAGATAGGGAGACAGATGAGTACATCTTTTTTGGGTAGGAAAATAAGATCTTCCTGTTTGTCTGGTTGTACTATTATTGGTAGTGTGCCTACTTCCAAATAAATAACTATCATCAGCATATGTCAAGATCTCATTTGGAGGTATGGATGGGGTAAATTCCTAAATGCTATCAGATATCTATTTTGAAGAAGGAAAGGGGCTGCTTCAGTTAAATGAATATATTGAAGCTTTTCACACTAGTTTACTTGACAGTTTATTTCTATCTTTGGCATACTTCATTAATTGATATTTGACAAAAATATGTAGTATTTAATTCATTCAGCAAATATAAATTTTGACTTTTCTATATTATAGGGCATTCCTGGGATCTGTGGAAAGAAGGGTGTTAAAGGAAGACAGGTAACTTGATTCCTTTTTCTTGAAGTTCAGTATAGAGCAATATAATCTAATTTTGTGTTTTTGTTCTCATTAAAATATGAATACATTTTGCTTTTGTTGTTATGCATAATCCATCTCATTCAAAAAGTTTAATTTTTTTGCTACTTTGTATATCATGGGGGTACTTAAGAATGTAAAAGAAAATTTAGATTTAAAAATAACTCTAAATTTAATACTTCTAAATCCATTTACTATATCAGTGGAGAAACCCTTGTCTCTCTTTTTTTTTTTTTTTGTCGGTGATGGAGGGTGTCCAGGGATTGAACTCAGGGTCATTTGACCACTGAGACACATCCTTAGCCCCAATTTTGTATTTTATTTAGAGATAGGATCCCACTGAGCTCCTTAGCACCTGGCTTTTGCTGAGGCTGGCTTTGAATTTGCCATCCTCCTGCCTCAGCCTCCCAAGCCATGGGGATTACAAGTGTGTGCCATTGCACCCGGCCCCTTTGTCTCCTTTGAAGGAGATAAAATGTCACAGAAAATGTGTGAACAGCTTGGAACACCAGTGGTAGCACTATTCAACCTATTCCTACACAAAGAGATGTCTTAGAAACTTAACTTCATGTTCTAGAGGTTTCTAAAATGCCTGTTTCAGCTGTTAGTTTAGAGACTGGGTTGCAACAGCTTTTTATATTTCCAGATTTAAAAAAAATTAAAGGAGAGTGAATTTCCTAGGTAATATAATAATTTCAGAAATGGGAGAAAATTTTGACATAATTAAGTACTGTGCTATTTAAAAGATGAGAAAAGTGGTCCAGACAAGTTGTCCTAGCTAAGTTAGTTGTCCTGGCTCAGGTTGTCCTGGCTAAGTTAGTATAGATAATTATCCACCTGCTTTCCACTGTGCAGTTTTTATTGACACTTGAATGCATTTTCTAGGGTAAGCTGTCAAAGGCTGCATTGTTTTCTGTAGTTTATGAGGATAAAAATCAAGTTTTTATAACCATATTTTTAGAACTTTGGTATACACCTGAATAAAATTTTAATGATTATAAAAAATGGATATAAGTGTTTTCAAATATAACTTTTAAGGATCCAAATCTATTACAAATGCATATTTTAAAGCAATGACACATTGAAAACTTTAAAGAAAAGTACCAATAAAAGGCCTAGTAATAATTTCATTTGCTATTTTTCCACAGTTTTCTTAGATTCTATTTTTGAATCCTATTAGATAATTTTATAATTCCCTGTTATAATTTGGATTTGAAATGTCTCCCAAAGTTTCATATGTTGACAACTTGGTCCCCCAAATGCAGCCATGTTCAGAAGTAGGGCTTTTGGAAATGATTGGATCATAATGGCTATGATCTCATCAATAGGTTAATTCATTTGTGGGTTCATAATTGAATAGATTATTGGGTGGTAGTGGAAATTGTAGGAGGTGGGGCTCAATTAGAGGAAGTAGGTTAGAGGGCATGCCCTTGAAGGGTATATCTTATTTCTGACCTCTTTCTTTCTCTCTGTCATTCTCTTTCCACTTTCTAGCTGCCATGATGTGAGCAGCTTCACCATATCCTCTCTACCAGAATGCTCTGCCTCACCACAGGCCCATAGCAATGGAGAAAGATGATCATGATTGAAACCATGAGCCAAAATAAAATCTTTATTCCCCTTAGATGTTTTTCTCAGGTATTTTGTCATAGTAAGAAACAGGTATAAAAATGGCAGCTATGTATAACCTATCTATAATAATCTATAATATTTAAATCATTTTACATGTTATCTTTGGAGCTTTGTAATATTCCTTAAAGATAGAGTATGTGGGAAAATGAGGTTCAGAGATATTAAAAGATTTTCTCAGAGTCACATAGTTAAAAATGTTCAATCAAGAATTGAGCATAGCTCCTCTGAATGTTAATCCAGAATCCTTCCCCTAACTGCTTAGATATTTTTGCTCTCTGTCCTCTGCTCATACTATTTAGAAGAGTCATGAATTATTTTTTATAGTATTTGGACAAAATATGATACAACTATTTTAAAATTTCACTTTGAGGATTTTAATATGTTAGAGATAAACTTAACCAAACTATCAAGAATACAAAACAAGTCAAACATTTTGTTTTCCTGCTTATGCAATCAACTTAAAAGTTGGTTTTATAACAATTATGAAAGTATTGTCATCATTAGCATCATCACCACTGTTTTTATTCACAAGCACTATTCTAAATATTTTATATGCTATCTTTTAAAAATTATACTCAAATATGTTGGTATGTTCTTTTTTTTATTATTTTATTGTTGGTTGTTCAAAACATTACATAGTTCTTTTTTTTTTTTTTTTTTTTTTTTTAAAGAGAGAGTGAAAGAGGAGAGAGAGAGAGAGAGAGAGAGAGAGAGAACATAGTTCTTAATATACCATATTTCACAGATTGATTCAAGTGGGTTATGAACTCCCATGTTTACCCCGTATACAGATTGCTGTGTCACATCAGTTACATTTCCATTGTGTTGGTATGTTCTTTACAATTTAGTCTATGTATAATATATAAATTTATGTTATATATAAAATCTTCCTCAACAGAAATACCTCTCTTCATATTACATATAAAATTCCTAATATAAATAAGAAGGTCTGGGCCTTTTCAAATTGACATTAGATCAATATTACCTTTTTTATTCTTTTTCTATCCATTCTGTGTCTTCTAAGTTTTTCCATCCTCTTCCTATCAAATCATGCCATTAATTTTTAAAAAACTAAGAAAATAATTTATAATAATTTATAAATTACTTCTAGTACTTAAATCCTACCTTCCTTATTGTAATTAAAGTATATACAATCTTAAGATGAACCAATCTGCAATAGGGAATTGTAGACATTTGAGTAAATCAAATATTTTTGCAAAGCCCCAGTTATATATCACTTAGGTAGTCACCAATTTCATTTACTAATGACTTGGTCTTATGTATATATTAACTTGATCAGCAATATATAGGCAACTCTAGTTTCCTGTTACATAATGAATTATAAAATCTTCCAAGAAAATGTATAGATAACGTCAGGTTTATTACTTCATAGTGAATTATAAAATTATCCAGTAGGATTCTATTGAATCCAAAAAGAGAGCTCCAGAAAAGCGATGGGAAAATAGTGAATGAAATGATTGCTGGTCTCTTTCTTCAATAGTACCTTATGTACCTGGCACCATAGCACATGCCTGTAATACCAGCAGCTCCGGAGGCTGAGACAGGAGGATTGTGAGTTCAAAGCCAGCCTTAGCAAAAGCAAGGCACTAAGCAGCTCAGTGAGATCCTGTCTCTAAAGAAAATACAAAATAGGGCTAGGGATGTGGCTCAATGATCAAGTGCCCCTGAGTTCAATCCCTGGCATCGCACCCGCAAAATAGAACCTATGTTGCAAAATTTGCAAAATTTTTTTGAATTAAGATACATGTATTTGTAATTAATTAAGATTCTTAGAAAAACACATGTATCCCATTTTTCCTAACTAATGTTTATAATAGAGAATCTGGTACTGTATGCTATATGTACATGTACATGTGTGCTATATGTACTTTTATCTTATTTTTATCACAAATGATTTGGCCATATTTATAAGGAAATTTTGAGAACTTAAGAGTAAGATACAGTTACAGCCACATAGCCACAAGTTAATTATGGCAAATATGATCTGAGAAACTATTGCAGAATACTATCCTATGTATTAATATTCCCCCTTATAAATGTTTTTGATACTGAGATTGAATACAGGGATGCTCTATCACTGAGCTACATTCCCATACCTTTTAATTTTATTTTATTGATTCTTTTTAATTATGCG
Source organism: Spermophilus citellus (assembly GCF_964194105.1). Taxonomy (NCBI): domain Eukaryota; kingdom Metazoa; phylum Chordata; class Mammalia; order Rodentia; family Sciuridae; genus Spermophilus; species Spermophilus citellus. Next base: position 65,335,447 of record NC_138191.1, on the reverse strand, counting down.
TAACAGTAGAATTCCTTCTGATATAATTATACAAGCATGGAATATATCCTATTCTAATTAGGTTTTCATTCTTATAGATGTATACAATGGTAGGATTCACTATGGTGTACTCATGAAAGTACATAGGAAAATCATTTCAAATTCATTCTACTGTCTTTCCTTTTCCTATTTTCCTCCCTTCTCTTCATTGCCCTTTGTCTAATCTACACAATATTTATTCTTCCCTTCTCCCCGCTTATTGTAAGGTTAGCATCCACATATCAGCAAAAACATTTTATCTGGCTTTGGGCTCTGGCTTATTTCACTTAGTATGATCATCTCCAGATCCATCCATTTACTTGCAACTGTCATGAAGTTATTCTTCTTTATGGCTGAATAATGCTCAATTGTGTATGTAAATATAACATTGTTGTTATCCATTCATCTGTTGATGGGCATCTAGGTTGATCCCATAGCTAGCTATTGTGAATTGTGTTGCTGTAAACATCAATATAGCTGTGTCACTGTAGTATGCTGATTTTAACTCCTTTGGATATATATTAAGGAGTGGGATAGCTGGGTCAAAAGGTGGTTTTATTCCAATTTTTTGAGGAATCTCCATACTGTTTTCTATAGCAGTTGCACCAATTTCCAGTCCTACCCAAAATGTATGAATGAACCTTTTTCCTTCATCCTTGCCAACATTTATTGTTACTTGTATTCTTGATCACTGCCATTCTTATCGGAGTGAGATGAAATCTCACTGTAGTTTTGGTTTGCAAATTTATCTAATTGCTAGAGACATTTAACATTTTTTTCATATATTTGTTTGTTAATCATTTGTCTTTCTTCTGTGAAATGCCTGTTCAGTTCCTTTATCTGTTTATTGCTTGAGTTATTTGTGGGTTTTGGCATTAAGTTGTTTGAGTTCTTTATAAATCCTAGAGATTAATGCGGTATCTGAGGTACAGGTGGCAAAGATTTTCTCCCATTCTGTAGGCTGGCTGTCTCTTCATGCTCTTAATTGTTTCCTTTTGACAGTATTAATTCTTCCTATCCAGGAACATGGGGCAAGGGTCTTTCTATCTTCTAAGGCCTTCCTCAATTTCTTTATTTAGTGTTCTGTAATTTTTATTGTAAGGTCCTTCACCTCTTTTGTTAAATTGATTCCCAAGGTTTTTGTTTGTTTGTTTTGTTTTGAGGCTATTGTGAATGGGATGTTTTTCCTAATTTCTCTTTCAGCTGATTCATCATTGGTGTATAGGAGCACAATTGATTTATTTGTATTAATTTTGTATCCTACTACTTTGCTGAATTCATTTCATGTTCTAGAAGTTTTCTGGTGGAGTTTTTCGATCTTCTAAATATAGAATCATGTTCTCAGCAAACAGAAATAGTTTGAACTCTTCTTTTCCTATTCATTGTCCTTTAATTTCATTCTTTTGCCTAATTACTCTGACTAGAATTTCAAAGACAATATTGAATAGAAGCAGTGAAAGAGGCCATCCCTATCTTGTTTCTGTTTTTAGAAGGAACGCTTTCAGTCTTTTTCCGTTTAGAATGATGTTGTCCTTGGGTTTGTTGTATATAGTTTTTTACAAGGTTGAGGTATGTTCCTTCAATCTCTGTGTTTTCTAGTGTTTAAAACATGAATGGTTGTTATATTTTGTGAAATGCTTTTTTTGCATCTATTGAGATAATCATGCAATTCTTGTCTGTTTATGTGATGAATTATGTTTATTGGTTTTCTTATATTGAACCAATTTCACATTCCTGGGATGAAACACAGTTGATCATGGTGCACTGTTCTTAATGTGTTTTTGTATGCAGTTTTCCAGTATTTTATGAAGACGTTTTGCATCTTCATCAAGGATATTGATCTGAATTTTTCTTTCTTTGATGCGTCTTTGTCTGATTTTGGTCAGGGTGATGCAAGCTTCATAGAATATGTTTGGAAGGGCTCCCTCCTTTTTATTTCATGGAATACTTTGGGAAGGATTGGTGTTAGTTCTTTAAAGGTCTAGTAGAACTATTCTGAGAATCCTTCTAGTCCTGGGCTTTTCTTTGTTGATAAGTTTTTGATAGCTGATTTTCCTTATGTGAAATTTTTGTTTAAATTTTCTATGCCCTTCTGTTTCAATTTGGGTGGGTTGTAACTTTCTAGGATTTAGTAGTACTTTCAAGCATATTGGAATATAATTTTTCAAAACAGTTCTGATTATCCTCTGTATTTCAGTAGTCTCTGTGGTGATATTTTTTTTTCATCACAGATTTTAACAATTCAAGTTTTTTCTTTCTTTATTTTAGTTAGCTTGTCTAAGGGTTTATCAATTTTGTTAATTCTTTAAAAGAACAAACTTGTTTTGTTGATTTAAATTTTTTTTTCAACTTCAATTTCATTGATTTTGGCTCTGATATTAATTATTTCCTGTCTTCTACTGATTGGATGTTGGTTGTTCTTCTTTTTCTAGGCCTTGAAGTGTAATGTTAGATTATTTATTTGGTATCTTTCTATTCTTTTAATGAATGAGCTCAATGCTATTAACTTTCCTCTTAGAACCACCTTCATAGTGTCCCAGAAATTTTGATATCTTGTATACATCTATTCTCATTTGCTTCTAAATATTTTTTTATTTTACTCCTGATAACTTCTGCTCTCCATTCATCATTCTGTAGTGAATCATTTAGTCTCCAGGTATTACTGTAATACCTATTTCTTATCTTATTATTGATTTCTAATTTCATTCCATTATGATCTGATAGAATGCATGGTATTGTGTGTGTGTGTGTGTGTGTGTGTGTGTGTGTGTGTGTATTTGCTAAGAGTTGCTTGTGGCCTACTATCTGGTCTATTTTAGAAAACATTCTATGTGCTGCTGAGAAGAAAATGTATTCAGTCATTGATGGATGAAATACTCTATATATGTCTGTTAAGTCTAAATTATTAATTGTATTTTTTTTTTAGTTCTGCAGCTTCCATATTAAGTTTTTATTTGGAAGATCTGCCCATTGATGAGAGAGGTGTGGTCTGTTTGATTCTTAATATTGAGAAAGATTTGTTTGATGTATGTAGATGCTTTATTGTTTGGATGCTTCATTAACATTCAGGATTATTATTTCCTGTTGTTGTATAGTTTCCTTAAGCAGTATGAATTGGCCTTCTATGTCTCTTCTGATTAATTTTGGCTTGAAGTCTACTTTTATCTGATATGAGATTAGAAACTCCTGCTTGTTACAAGATCCATGAGTGATATGTTTTTTCCTATCCTTTCACCTTCAGTCTGTGGATTTCTTTGCTTATGAGATAAGTCACTTGGAGACAGTGTATGGTTGGGTCTTGTTTTTTAATCCAGTCTGCCAGCCTTTGTTTTTTTATTGATGAATTGAGTCCATTAACATTCAATGTTATTATTATAAGATATTTATTTCCTATCATTTTGATTTATTTCTTGTTTTTAAGTTTAATTAGATTTCCCTTTAGTTGACTATTTTTTTTCAGTGTACTTTCTCCTTCTTGTGGTTTTCATTTTTAATTTCCATTTCTTCTTCATGAAATATTTTTTAAAATTTTTTAATTCTAACTAGTTATACATGACAGTAGAATGCATTTTGCCACATCATATATAAATGGATTATAACTTCTCATTCTTCTAGTTGTACATGATGTAGAATCACACTGATCATGTAATCATGTATGTACATAGGATAATAATGTCTGATTAATTCTACCATCCTTCCTATCTACATACCCCCTCCCCTCCCTTCACTCCCCTCTGCCTAATCCAAAGTACCTCTGTTCTTCATCTGTATATCAGAGAAAACATTAGGCCTTTGGTTTTGGGGATTGACTCATTTTGCCTAGAAAGATATTATCCAGCTCCAACTATTTGCTGGCAAATACCATCATTTCATTCTTCTTTAAGGATGAGTAATATTCCATTGTTTATATATACTACAATTTCTTTATCCATTCAACCATTGAATAGCATCTAGGTTGGTTCCATAGTTTGGTTATTATGAATTGAGCTGCTATAAACATTCACGTGGCCATGTTACTATAGTAGGCAATTATTAGCATCCTGTAGGTATAAACTGAGGAATGGAATAGCTGGGTCAAATGGTGGTTTTATTCCAAGTTTTCTAAGGAATTTCTATACTGCTTTCCATAATGGTTGCATCAATTTTCAGTCCCACCAGGAATGTATGAGTGGACCTTTTTCCCACATCCTCACCAACATTTATTTTACTTGTATTGATAATTGCCATTCTGACTGGAGTGAGAGGAAATCTTAGAGTAGTTTTGATTTGCGTTTCTCTAATTGCTAGAGATGTTGAACATTTTTTTATATTTTTTTTCATTAATTGTATGTGAAGTCTGTTCAGGTCCTTGGCCCATTTATTGATTAGGTTATTTGTTTTTTCAGTGTTAAGGTTTTTGAGTCCTTTATATATCCTGGAGATTAGTGCTGTGTTTAAGGTGCATGTGATAAAGATTTTTCTCATTCTGTATGTTCTTGATTGTTTCCTTTGCTGAGAGGAAGCTTTTTAGTTTGACTCCATCCCATATATTGATTCTTAGTTTTACTTCTTGCACTTTAGGATTCTTGTTAAGGAATTCAGTTCCTAAGTTGACATGGTAAAGATTTGAGCCTACTTTTTCTTCTATTAGGTACAGGGGTCTCTGTTCTGGGCCTAAGTTTTGATTCACATTGAGTTGAGTTTTGTGCAGCTAGTTGAGTTTATTTTGTAGTATGAACTTTTTAGTTGTGAATTCTTCTAACTCTTATTAACATGGAAGGTTTTTGTTTTATCTTTAATTCTGAAGCTTAATTTTTTTGGATATAACATTCTTGGTTGGCATCCATTTTTTTCCAGAGATGGTTTATATTATTCCAAGACCTCTTAGTTTTTAGGGTCTGGTTTGAGAAATCAGCTGAAATTCAGGGGTTAACCTCTGAATGTGACCTGTCATTTTTCTCTAGGCACTTTTAAAATTCTGCCCTCTTTCTATATATTAGGCATTTTCATAATAATACATGTTGGTGTGGGTCTGTTGTAATTTTATATAATGGGAGCCCTGCATGCCTCCAGTATTTGATTTTCAATTTCATTCTTAAGGTTTGGGAAATTTTCTGGTATTATTTCATTGAAAAGATTTTACATTCCTTTATTTTATACTTCAGAACCTTCATCTATCCCTATGAAACTTAAATTTGGCATTTTCAGGTTATCTTATATTTCTTGAAAATTCTGTTCATGGTCTCTTTACATCTTTTCTTCATGATCAACTTTATTTTCAAGATTATATGCTTTGTCTTCATTGCCAAAAACTCTGTCTTCCAAGTAATATAGTCTATTGGTGATGTTTTCTATTGAATTTTTAATTTGGATTATTGATTTATTCATTTTGAGGATTTCTGATTGATTCATCTTCAGGATCTCTGTCTCTATATTGAAGTAATCTTTCATTTCTTGTATTTTATCTTTGATTTTATACTTATATCATATTTTACCTCATGGATAGGCTTACCCATGAACTTTCTAAACTCATTCTCTAACATTTCCTCCATTGTGATGTCAATGGAGTCTGTTCTTGAGGCATACTGGGATGGTTAGGGATGCTTTTCTATATTGTTTGTGTGTCTACCCATCTATCTGAATGGATCTGAAGGAGCAGAGCTTTTACCCTACAAACCTGTAGTGACCTGTTGGTCTCTAGTACTTCATAAATTAAAGGAAGCCAAATAATAGTAATGATCTATGTAAATAATGTATATCAATAAACTAAGTACTTAATTCCTATTATGACATATATAATGTTAATTGACACAATAAATAGAATTGGTGGAATCAGCAATTTCTATCAGTAATAACAGTAAGTGATCATGTATTGTGTCTGGCATAAAATCAAACATTTTATTTAAATTATATTTGATTTCCACAGTATTAATTATTATTATAAGCATTAGTGGTGTGCTCTGGCATTATATAAATCAATTAATGATGAAAGATTTCAAGAGTAGAGTTAATTAAGAGGAAAGATGAAGAGAAAGAGCTGGAAAGGGTTCACAGTTTCAATAGGTAAATGTGGGAAGTGCAAAAGTGAGTAGGATGTGATAGTTAGAGGAGCAAGGAGAAAAAATAGAAGTAAAAAATTAAAATAAGAGTGAAAGAACAATAGAATTTGGCTGTTAGCAAGAGAAAAGGGAGAAAGAGAAACAAGGGGAACAGAATGGTACAGAAGACAATGCAAAAAAATCAAAATAATCAAAAACTCTCTCAACAGACAGAGCAAAGAAAAATAACTACCTTCAGAAAATGCTAGAAATAAGAAAATAGAAATATATATATATATATATATATATATATATATATATATATATATATATATGTCAATGACTCATTCAGCATGCTAGGAAAAATGAAAGAATCTTGATGAAAAACTATGGAGTCATTTTTGTTGTGGTGAACACAAAAGTCAATGAGAATATATGTTCACTGTCTTTGCCCAACTGGTTTTCTTTCCATTTCTCTTTCTTCTTAAGGTATGTACTGGTGCATGATTAGGGAACACGGATTGTCAACTCCTTTCTTTTTATTGTGTTGCTTACCAAGATGCCTGTTGGACTTCAAAAACCTTTGCTTCCCTTCTGGGTAGTAAGATGAAGTTTCAGATGGGAAATGCTCTCAGCTCCTCTCCAGGGTGAAGCTGCAGCTGGGTTCTGTGAAGTGTTAGTGAAGGAGGCACTCTCAGGGTAGAGCTTAGGTCTACTGAGGCCCCAAGTGCTTTATTGAGAAGCTAATTCTCTGAAGAATTTAAATCAACGCACCCTTAGAGCCCATCAGATGCCAAACTGTGCTGGGAGACCATACCCCAGGATCCTCCTCAAGGATCCACTCCTAGGACAAGGGAGTTCCCTCCCGCTTGCCACTTCCATTGCTCACAGGTATCTTCTCAGCCCCTTGGGGTCCATTCCCAAGTACAATCACACCTCAAACCTGCCAATTCAGGGTTTTGGGTTTTTTTTTTTGTTTTTTTTTCTTGTACTGGAGATTGAACCTAGAGCAAATCCCCAGCCATTTTTTCCATTTTATTTAAAGAAAGGATCTCACTAATTTGTGCAGTTCCTTGCTAAGTTGCCGAGGCTGGCTTTGAACTCATGATCCTTCTGCCTCAGCCTCCCAAGTCACAGGAATTACAGGTGTGCACCACTGTGCCTGGCTTTTCGGCTCACTGCAGGTGGTTCTGTGTTCTTTACTGTGTCTCAGGTTCTCCCAGCGTGGATGCACCTGTCCATTCATATTCTTAACCTGCTTCCTTTCCAGCCTCTTCTGAGCACAGATACACCCAACCTCCCTGACTTGTATTCCCCGGAGCAAAATACTCTCATACCTAATTTTCCCCAAATTTTGCTAGGCTCCAATTATTTCACGTGGCTGGTGCCTGCCTGCCTGTGCTGTGTATTTGAGCTAGCCCTGTTTTCCCCAAATCAAGTTCTCGGTTCCTGTATCTGCCAGCTGTGTTCAGCTCAATGTGGCCCCTTCCTCAGTTCTCCATGGACAATTCCCTTTATATTTTTTGAGACATGGTTTCAACAACTTGCCCAGGCTGGCCCCAAATTTGCAGAGTGCCTGCCTCAGTTGCTGGGATTTCAAGTTGCAGGGATTAAGAGCATGCACCACTCCTCTTGTCTCCCCCTTAAATTTTCTCTTATTATAAACAAAATTGTCTTCAATTTTTCATTAAGGGCAAACATATTAGCCATTTATCATTGGATAGTTAAATATTATATGTTCTCTTTAAATTTAGATTACTAAAACACCATGAGAAACATAGTCACTAGTATTTTAAGCATAAAAGGAAAAGATCATTTGATAATATTTGAAGTGGAGAATACTAGATTTGTGAAATATGCATATGCATTTTTTCTTGGTAATTAATTAAATTAAATGTGCTATTTGATGTTATATGTGAAGTAGATATTTAAATATAGAAATGGAACTAAAATCGCCATAAAGAAGATGGCAGACACCTGTGCATTACTTTATAATAACACACCAGATCCTCTTTCTTCTAACTATAACTTAAAACCTATTGATGGACATTTCCCAGTCCAAAATAACATATTGTTTTTTGTTTGTAACTTTTATTAATATTGCTCTTATTATTTTATGGTGTTAAATATTGAACTCGTGTCCTTGCATGTCAAGTCCTATCCCCCTAAAGGTATACCCTGAACTTATTTATAGATTTTAAAGAGAGCTTATTCCTTCATATTTTAGGTAGATGGTAGTGTTCAGTCTTATTGCACATGGAGTTGAACATGATTTGGTTGTAAATAATTATTGTAATATAAAATTTTAAAAACAGTAATAACAGCTTTCTATAAAATTGTACACTTAAATTTTTAAAGTCAGTGAAACTAAGGCTAGGAATTGATAAAAGCAATTCATTTTATGTATTAAATATGATAATGGCACTCTTTACAGTCAATATACTGACAGTAATAGGAATGAGAACTATAAAATCTGAGTTCAGGTCTTTCTAAATATTTATCAGGACAAGGTCCTTTGGACTACAGAATTCGGTTTTCAGCTATATACTAAGTTCCATGTTTGGTATTAATAGTTTATAAAAAATATTAATTATCATCATCTCATATATGAAAATAGCACAGTAACATAGAGAAGTAAAATTCTTTCCAGTATTTTCCAGTGATTTAGGAACATTTCTAAGCTTAGATTTGGGAAGATGTTACTGTAAATCATGCTTATACTTCTGGCCAAATGATCACTTACTTCCCTGAATAAACACTAAGCATGGAATTAAGTCACTGTGAACTTAGTGATGTCTATTTTTTCTTACAAATAAGAAGTGTCCTCTCCTAGACACTATAAATATATATTGAAATGGACACATTCCAAAATAACATATTGTTTTGGCCATTCAACAGATAATTATTTTTTTTAAAAAGAGGTAATTATTTATTATTTAGAATCATGTTGGCTTTTCAAATTTAACATTTGTCTTAAAATTTATTTCTATTTAAATCTTACTTCCAAGAAAACTCTTTTTTCCCAAAATAAAGTATTGTATTTATTCACTGTTTACAGATATAGTTGCTATTTGTAACATGTTTCTTTGTGTTTTTTTTTAACCAGTACCATTAGTTTGGATTAAAATAACTTTTTGTTAGGAATTTGGTATATTTTAGAATCAAAGCATGTTAAAATATGTATATTAGTGAAATTATTTCCTTGGCCTTAGGTTATTGGCTGAGATTCTTTTTTTTTTCTTGTAAAGAGGAATATATTTTTTCTTCCTTATTCTTGATTTCAGGATCTTTACTAATGTAGTTAGTAATCTCTACAGTTATTCTTGAAGACCTCTTGTGATCACAGTTACATTTTAGACCATTCATGTGTGTATGCGTGCTTTTGAATATTGAAGTGGTGTAATTCTTACTTCCCTCCTCTTCACTCATTTATATGGATCAAAACCCATATTACAAATTAATATTAGAGGACAACTATAGGACTGTAGGGACCTTCTACAAACCAGCCTTTGAAAATGGAGAACCCAAGAGGCTACTATTAACTCATCCTCTTCCATCTGGATATTTGAGTTCAACTAAAGTTCACTCTCTAGAGATCTTGAATAAAACGAGGTAGCAAACAGTCTTTACTCGTCACAGCTCTTTAAACATCATAATGCTACTGTTCTATTTTATATCTTTACTGTCATTATTTTAAAAACTTCTTGGAACATATCTGATATGATCCAGCTTCTTTAAAAGCATCAAGCTATCATTAATTCATAATAGAAAAGAATAGTGTTTAAGAAAAATGTGGAAGTTGGGAGAGAGTATTTGCATGTATTCGATAACTTCAAATTTCATATTCTTTTTCTAATTGCAAGTAGCTACCTCTTTAGTGCAAAGATTCTGAACTTCATTCTGTAGTGCCACAGACAGGAAATTCTGTAGTTGCATTAAAAAATCATTTGCAGGACTCTGCTTGATTTAATCAGTAGTCTCTTTCTTGTACTTCATTGGCCATGCAAATTTTTGTGTCTCCAAAGATCTGAAAAATTTATGTCAAAACTGGTTTGACAGGATTGAAGATAAACATGAAATTGGAAATGGGATTTACTCTCAAAACCACCTAGAAAACTGTTGTAAAAATATAGATTTTTCAGACCTAACAGAATAAATTATAAGCAATCAAATCTTACTACATTTTAAGTTTGACAGAGAGCAAAACTATACTGAGTTTCCTTTCTATGAAGACAAAAATATCACAGCCTTAGAATAGTGGACAAAATAATACCCTTAAGGCACCCAGACTTCAGCAGTGTTTACTTTTCTAACTATAAAAAGGAGCCTCTCCTCTTTTCTCATATATCTTTCTACTTTTCTAACTATAGAAAGGAGCCTCTCCTCTTTTCTCATATATCTTTCTGTTGGAAGAGTCTATTTGAAGTAAACTGTATTTTGGCTTCTTACTCCAGTGTTAGAATTTCAGAATATAGATCCTTCTGTTTGACATCTGTTATTAGTGTCTATACTTAGCCCCAGACTATTTTAGATACCTATTGCTCAGAAGTGTTTCAAATACGTACATTTTATAGAGAATTTAGAGACAGTGCTTTCTTTGTTTCAGGGAAAATTTGCAGTTAATTAAATTATAAAGAGAGTACTACTATCTAGTAGAGTATCATGGAAAATTGTCACTAATTTTTAAGTGATTCTGCCTCTTTCAGTAAGACTATACTTTTTGGATTCTATCTTACTAGAAGTAGTCTAGTAACTATATCTGACTAACTGTAGTATGACAAGATATATGGAAGATCAAATTTATTACAGTATTTTCTTCTTCTTTTTCATTACCTGTACATCATAAATACTTTTAAATATCCATATTAGCTCATACTATATAGAATGATGTATTGCAGATTTGTAAGCTTTCTGACAACAGAATTTGACTTCAAAGGACAATGAAAGCAAAATGCCTGCTTGAACATCAGCTGACTTTGAAAATGGAATGACTACAATATGTTTAATTACACAGATGGGTTTTGCAATTATCTTCTGAATACAGAATAAGAAAACTACGCTTTTAATATGTGATTTAGAAACATCATCTATTTTGTTTCTGTTATTACACTATCTTCAACTTAACCCATTCATGTTTGTATTAAGGAACTAATGATATGGGGTGATTGGTTAAAAATACAATATTTAGTTGGCTTGCCTAAAGAAATTATAAGAATTGAATGATGTATGTTAATTTTTGTTATTCTTATGAATTTTTTTATGTTATTGAGGTATTTACATAGTAAGCCTTAAAAATTATTGTATAAAGCAGTGTTCTAAAATGAGCCTTAAAGTTGAAAAATCCAATGGCAAATCTTTAGGGAAAAAAGCACTAGTATCTAAAAGTAAGAGTAGCCAAGTACTGAGTTATTTTGCAATAGAATTCATAATGAGAAAGTTTGTTACTTTACTATCATCCTTCATGGTTTTACAATGTAGAATTCCCTGTAGGCATTTGGGAAGCTTTAATTTTCAGAGGCAACACATTTTGTTTTCAGTATTTCTCTGTGTTATGCCTTTCTCCATTAAAATTGTACTTAAAGAACTTCAGATTTGTGCATATTGTGTCTCAGAATGATGAGTGAAAGCATTCAGTAAACATAGTAGACATGGGCTGGGGTGTAGCTCATTGGTGGAGCACTTGCCTAGTATGTGTGAGGCACTGGGTTCAATTCTCAGCATCACATGTAAAAAAATAAATAAAATGAAGATACATAGGCAACTAAAAAGATAAAATAAAATATATTTTGAAACATAATAGACAGGGCATAGACTCTGGAATCAGACTACTTCCATTCAGCTCTCAGACCCACCTATTTCTAGTGGTCTAACCTTGTGCAAGTGAGTTAACTTCTTGTGCTTCAATTTTCTCAACTGCAATGTAAGGATATAAACACCCATTGAAGAGATCTTTCAGGAAGATGAAATGAAATGTGTATATATAATACTATATATAAAGTTCTTAGCATACGGTCAAGTGCTTCATAATAGTTATTTTCATCCTCTTGTGGTATAGGTATAGAAACAATGTAAAATAGCAGAAGTAACTAATGAATTGTCCAACTATAAATTTTGGTTATTTTCCCTCTCATTCATTGATTCTTTATATAATGGTAACAAAGCTCTATCTTTCCAACTTAGCTTTCTGTATATATTAAATGGTGTTTAGAATAATTTTTATAAAATACAGACATATTGCATTAAAAATCAATAAAATAACACAACAACTGTTGCATTACAATGTAGTGATTAGGAAATAAATACTTTCTATTACTGAAGCCTTTTTAGAAAACACAGTAAAAATGAGTTTATATTTCTTGGCTTTAATAGCATTCTTTCTCTTTCCCTGTGCCAGGGTTTTCCAGGTGACTTTGGAGACAGGGGCCCTGCTGGTCTTGATGGCAGTCCTGTGAGTACATTGTGATGGTCCAGGCTTACATTTCAACATCATTCATACTCCATCTGCACTTTCCATCTTCAGTATTATATTTCTGAATAAACAGTATCAATAAATTTTCATATCACTCTGCATACACTAAATTGAGAGTTTTCAACATGAGAATTAAACGAAAAATATTCTTATACACTTTTTTATGTCAGTCATTAAAATTAATTATTTTGTCCATGATGAGTGTCACTGCTAAAGTAAAATATTAAAAATATATGATCACAACACTGACTTTTTTATATGAAGGTACTAACAAGATCATGTAAAACATGTGCACTCAGACCTGCCACTTATCCACCTTACTTCTTAGTATTTTATAGAAATCTACTTTAGAATTTTTTATATGTCAATGCTCAGATTGGGAAAGAGTTACCATTCTAAACTAGTTTAATTATAGTATTAAGGAATAATGATGGATTGTTGTTTTTTACACTCGGTGAAATAGCTTCATTTTTTGCCTTCAAAGAGCATCTGATAGCTGTCCTCCCATCTATGCCAAATTCTTTTCATGAGATTTTAGAGTGAAAGAATCACCTGCAAAATCCTGATAGCATGAATTAGGAATAGTTCCTATAGTTAAATATAAGTGAACGCTTTCATCAACAGTTTGAAAGTAATTTCTTTTAAAATCTCTTTCCAAATTATAACTATGTAGCTAATTCAGTGAACTTAGATGAGGCTTCATTTGTTACAAATCATTAAAGATAAGAGAAGAATAGAACTGATTTACAAATAAGTTGTTAAAAACTTGGATGATATTTTAAGTGGAATATTTGCCATCTTTTTTTTTAACACATGATTCTGGGTAGCTTCCCATCTCAAGAATAATAAAGTAAGTAGTACTTAGGTTTTTAAAAAATATCATTTGTGTGTTTGCATACCTAGTATGAAACAATTTTATTTAATTTTTGTCAACTATATATACATTAAGTCTAGTAGGGCTGGATTCATAATATTTAAAACTTTCTTTTTGATATCTGCTCTTTATTTTAAACATATAATGCTTCTTGAGGAGCATTTTTGAATTTTTATTTGTATGAGTAAATTGCATATTTTTAGTTTACTGTTTCATAATTCTCTGTATATTATGTCTTTGTTTCAAAATAATTTGAAATGCAAGGGGTGTGGTTATTCTTATACCTTGGGCCACATAAAAATAATATGACACTGACATATTGTGTTCTTTCAAACAATGAAAACAAATATCATTTCTGCTTTATAAATAATAAAAATGAAGTTAGAAAGTTAAAAAAAAGATTTTTCAAAAGAGGTGACTGTTTTAAACCATCTTTTTGTAATCTTATATGCTGACCATATGCCTTCTCATACAATATGTAAGCTAGTTATGTCTATAGTACTGCTTGCTGGAAGCATTCACTTCTTTTATTAAGTACATAAAAGGAATAATAATTCTGTATCCTATGCTTGGTGGTAGTGCTAGCATCCAAAATCATGCAGCCAACGATACTTCTGAAGAACAATAAATTGGCTCTGCAAATTTGCACTCCTCAGGAAGAAGCATGAATAAAGGAATTTCAGAAGTTAATGATAGTAGAAAATAAATTTTATATATTCTTTCTTAGAAATTGTTCCCTTCATCATCAGAAAATACCTTTAGTTGTTTGTAATCATATTTAATTAATTTTATTTGTTTATTAGTTGCACATGACAATACAATGATCTTGACATATCATACATTTGAATCAAATGAGGTATAATTTCTCATTTTTCTGAGTGTACAGGTTGCAAAATCACATTGTTATACAGACACATATATACATACAACAATAGTAGTGTCTATTTTATTCTGCTGCCCTTTCTATCCCTCCTTCCCTTCCCCTCCCCTCCCATCACTTCTCTCTACCCAATCTAATTTAATTAATTTTATATATTTCTTTTATAATAGGGGCTTGTAGGTGGGATCGGTCCTCCAGGGTTTCCTGGGCTTAGAGTGAGTATCATCACTAAATACTATCATTGTCATGAAACATTTTATTGAATAATTTATATTCATTAGATGTATTATAAAAACGTAGGAAAATAAGTTTTACTGTCATTGTTGATATCAGCCTTATTCAATGTATTTTTCAACCAAATAAGAAAATTATAGCAGTAGTATAAATGAAAACATTCATCATATTTTATGATATGCTAAAATAATACTTGTTTTTCCATTCCAATTGTGTTCATGTATTTATGCCTGTTAGATTAAAGATCTTAGTCAGGACTCAGTCTCTTAAAAAATATAAGACATGGAATAGCCACTTTTTTCCTTTGAGATAATCTTCCACACCATCCAATTTGGAGATTGACTTGAACAAAAACACATGATAACTATAGACTTTATTTTGTGGTATAAAATTGAACAAATGGTTAGGAAAGTCTCCTTGAACAAAGGTAGAAGCTAGACTTCACCAATGCCATTAAACAGTTTAATACCTAATTGACATGCTAAAAAATACAAGAAACTATTTGTCCACTTAGCCAGTTTTTATACAGTGTTTTCTCAAGGCACAGTTTAGCAGGAATAATTCTGTGGAGGCCAAAACAATGTAGTCCAGATATGTAGCTTTCAAATAAATTTTAGATTATTCATTGGAGTGAGCAGACTGCTACTTACAATACAGCTTCATAAATAAATATATTTCTCTCAGCAAGTTTATTATTCGTGATAGGGGTATAAAATTCAGATATTTTATATAAATTTATAGCCTAAGTTTTAGCATTCAGCTGAGCTAATGGCAGGATTGATACGTGTTTATTAAATATAAGTAGCCTAATGAGAAGAGACTCTTAAAAAAAACGTTTTCATTAGTACATTATTCATAATAGTGGGTTTTGTGTTTCTAAATCTTACTGGTTCTTTTTAGTTATATATGACAGTAGGATTCATTTTGATATAATTATAGAAGCATGGCATATATCTTATTCTAATTCAGTCCCCAGTACCTCTCCTTCCCCTTTCCTTCCCCAACCCTCTGATATCTTCCCTCTACTCATCTATCTGCCATTTACCCAATGTTTTTTTCTTAATTAATTTCTTGTGGATATACACTGTGGTATACTAATATATATACATAGGATTGTTATGTCAGATTCATTCCACTGTCTTATCTTTTTCTATCCTTCCTCCCTTTCCTTCATTCCCCTTTGTCTATTCCACTGAACTTCTATCGCCACCTGCCATTATTGTGAGTTAGCTTCCACACATCAGAAAAACATTTGACCTTTGGGTTCTTTGGGGGATTGGCTTATTTCACTTAGCATTGATAGCTTTCAGATACATCCATTTACTAGCAAATATCATAAAAATCATTCTTCTTTATGACTGAGAAATACTCATTATGTATATATGCTACATTTTCTTAAAGCAAACTATCTATATCTGTATCTATATTTATACAAAAGTGGGATGTAATCAGTAGCAGAGGTAAAATTTTCCTTAAAAATTTAAAGCTTGCTTTAACTTATGAAGTAGGTAATTAAATCTCCAGAATTTTATACCATAAATTACACCCATAATATTTTTAGACCACATTTGGACATAGGTCTTCGGACTTATTTAGTATTTTTTCTCCAGCCTTGAATTGCCCCAAAGCACAAGGTAACAGCTTGATCAAATAAATAAGTCAAGACTTCAGTTATTGGTACTGGGGTAAAATTAAAGTCAGCCTAACAAATGTGCCATCTTGGGATGACATGCATATAGGATTTAGACTCAAGAAGGCTAAGTGAGTCTAAGACATCTTAACCTTTCTCTTGCATGTTAGTAATATTAATAGTAGTAGTAATTATAAAATTAGCAATAGCATCTCACATACATTGTTGTCATATAATTCTCCAAACAACCCAGGACCAGTTAGTTTATAAGTATTTAACCCAGATTTAAGCCAGATATTCAAAGTCCATAGTCCAAAATTTTGTGTGCTTTACCACTTCCTTAAAATTTATTCTTCCTTTATGATATGCTAAAATAATAATTGTTTTCCATTCCAATTGTGTTCATGTATTTATATCTGTTAGATTAAAGATCTTAGTCAGGACATAAAGTGTATATTGTCTAACTCATGAAATTTTTTAAAGTCTAAGTAAAGGTGGAATGGATCAGTTTGCTTTTTTGTGTCCTCAGGATAGAAAAAAGCCTGTAAGCAGCAGTCAGACCTTATTAATGTGTAGGTGAAAGTAGTTAGACTAAAATATGCAGTTAATAATTCTTAATTAATATATTAATATTAAGTTGATTAGCTAAAAACTTCTGTAATTACTCTTAGGGTTAAGACCAAAATTAATGTGGCCCAGCTTTGGTTGGTTCTTATCTGCATCTTGAGGACATATTCTTTGTGCACAAGACAAGTTTGTTCACTTTTCAGTAGTGTCTCTATTACAAAACCTTTGCATATTGAATGTCGACCTGAAATATTGTACCTCTAGTTTTCTGCTTAACTCCTTCTTATTGCTATTTATTTGGTTTTATAAAAATACATTTCATTGTGTATATTTGAAATTTACAACATTATATATATAGACTAAAATAGTAACCTTATTGAAACAGATTAGCATATCCATTCATCTTATATAAATTCCTTTAAAAAAAAACACTCCTACTCATCTTTCAGCTCCAAGTTGTAGTACAGTTCCTGGCACATGTGCCCAGAAAAAATAACTGGCTTTTCTATCCTTTCTCCTTCTCCACTCACCCTTCAGTAGATGGAAAGAGATTCTATAGAAAATGTAATGGCCAAAGATACTAGCAATCATATTTGTAATTCTCATCTAATCTACATTGGTAAAGACAGAACTTTATACTTTTCAAAGTCATTTCACTTACATAGTCATTTGCTCCTCAAAGAGTTTTAATGTAAATAAGGTAAATAATATTAATTTCATTTCATATTCATTAATTTTTTAAATCAAAATTATATAAGTACCTGCTGATTTATCAAATTCTAAACTAGGCCTGAAAGTATGAACAAGTTAAGATTCTTTTTACTTTTTTTTGGCAAGGGATCAAAATTACAATCTAAAAACACAGAAAGAAAAACCATCAGTTTCATACATTCTGATTATTGCTACAGTTGACTAAATGCAAAACTACTGAGAAGATAGTAATCTGTTTTGTCTTTGTGGAAGCCTTTTTTAACTGTATCTTAAATATTGTGTATAAGTGAGTAAATGGGAAAGGGAAAAGTGTTTTTTAGGCAGAAGAATGCTATGTTCAAACATACAGAAGATGGGGGAAATAGAAATGTTTGGGAAATGGAAAGAGGAGCACTGGGATTATAGCCTAGAAAGCAGCGTAGTCAGGAGCAGGATGGAAGGTGAGGTTTTGAAAGTAATTGGGAATAATTATGAAGAACCTTTATATTGCATAGAACATTTGTCCAGTGTTACAGCCTCCACCTTACCTCTCAGGCATTCCTTTTAGCAGACCTAATAGGTGCTACTACTTTATCTACATTATTTTTTTTCCATGCACTTGGTAGTTACTGTCATTTGCTTTATCAATTTACAGTAGTAAAAATGATTATTGCCTGTTAGTATGGTGGGTACAATTGAAAAGCCCAGTGTGGAACTCCCAGTTCTTTCCTCAGTACACTCATATGAACTTTTATTAATTGCCCAGTGGCTGCTCCAATGCTTGAAAGTATTTCTTCTATCTGTTCCATTTTCCCATGGAAGAGGAGTGTGATAGGGAATGCTGAGGAACCTTTAGGTTACCTTTATGAGTTGAAAACTGCTCTTCAGCTTTAATGGATTACTATCTGAAGGCCACAAATCTTTGGAACAAGTATTTTCCACATAACTTGTGATATGCCACAACATGCTTGGTGTTTCTTGGAAATTCTAAACTTTACCGTTCAATTTTTATATACTTTGTATTTTACTAATGTTTTATGACATATTTTTTATATCTCCCAGTATTTAGTATTTTATAATTTTTATCTTAGAGTCACTAAAAAGTAAAATAGAATGTTATACGTATAAAGTACATTCACTTGAAAATGCCAGCTTAAAGCACAGTAACATATTTACTGAAATAAAATTTAAAATATTATATTGTCTTTAAAAAACCAATAATACACTGTAAAGACTTTTTTTCCTTGTTTTGTAAGATATTGCTTTCCAAACTTACATGGATTATTTATGTATAATTACTAAACAGAGATATTTATTAGGTGTTTTGAAACTATCATAAGTTTTAAAGCTATGAACTGTGAATAATTGTTTCCTATTGAAAGAATTTGGAATTACAAGCAATGATGTATTCATATTGCATATTTATTAAGTTGGAAAGAATTATCCTTTGCCTCTAACTGTCCCATACATTTCAGGTTTAAACATGTTGGAAGTAATTTGTCTTAGTTACATTTCTCAGATTTTAAGACTCATCCAAAGTAAAAATGTCATATTTTCCATTCTGAAATTTATGTTATATAAATGCAGAGTATTATAAATGTTCTGTTATGTCGGGAGATAGAACTCTAGAAATTATAAGTTAACTAACTTATTCAGTATTCATTCCACATTTTCTTTCAAAACTCCTATGTACCAGTTATTATGTTGAGTCTGGGAAATAAAAAAATGGATGAAACTTTCTCACAGAATGCACAAATTCAGGGGAGAAAGGGGGAGAAATGTACAGTACAGTATTCTAAGTAGGATGCCACCAGGGCCTTCCAGTTCTGAAATTTTCAAAGGCTCAATGCATATGATATGGGAAGCATGTTCCAAGAATAGAAAACATTCCATTATAGCAAGAAAGTAGAAACTGGGAGAGGGAGATGTACAGGGAGAAGCAGGGACAAATGCAAAGTAGGGAGACTAGAAAGTTGGCAGAAGCCTGATAGAGAGGACCTGGGATGCTAGCCTGAGAAACGTGAATTCTAACTAAAAGGGCAACACTATAAGCATTTCACAAATACAACTATTTGGTTTTTTGTTTTGTTTTGTTATGTTTTGTTTTTTATAAGTTAGGGATTCAGTGTATTTCCCAGGCAGGCCTTAAACTCAGGTACAAGCAGTCCTCTTGTCTCAACCTCCAGAGTAGCTAAAACTACAGGCACATACCATCATGCCTGACTACAAATAAAACTTCAAAAGTTTTTTAACATTTGGAAACCATAGAGGAAATATTTATAACTGTTTTATCTTTCAGGGCAAAGAATGATATGGGACTCAGGACAGATGAGAGAAAGAGGGAAAAAGAGGCTCAGTGACACAAACTATACCTGATCTCCAAACCATCAAGGGATTTTTTTGCCCATATTTTTTTTCAAATTTTTCCTTCAGATACTCCTTTGTTGCTATTTGTCCTTTGTTTTCTAAGAGAATATGTTGAGGGAGTTGTTCTATATTTTTAGCTTACGGAGACAATAGTAGTACTTCTGTTTTTAAGGAATTGAAACATTAAGTTGAGAACCTTGATGACAGACACTCTACCTTTTATTGTTTCTTTAAAACTATAATGTTTTGCATGTATTATGCTCAGTAAGTATTAAGTGATGAATTAATGCTGTAAATCCATAAAACACAACTTTGTGTCTATTGCTTGATTTATCCTTAAAAGCATTATAAATTTTCTCATTCTGCAATTTTCATATCACAGATAAAATCATTGTAATGCCTGGCACATAGTAACAGCTCAGTGAATGTTTGCTGAAATGAGCAAATTAAAATTCTAAGATAAATAAGTGAAGTATTTATTGACTACTTCCTGGGAGCATGACACTAAAATATTTCTACCTAGATGTTTCCTATTTGGAGAAATATTACAAAATGAACATCATGAACAATAAGTGGGTGTTCAAAGGAGAAAAAGATCCTTATAGGCCAGATAAGTATGAGAAGAATTAAAAAAATAGGATGGTTTGCATGAAAGTATAAAAGATTGGTAATATTTAAAGTGTACCAGGTTTAAGAGATAGTTGAAGAACAGGGCACTGTGGGAGCTTAGTGAGATGAACTGCTCTGAGTTCATTAGTTTATTAATTAATTTCCCCATATTCTTTCTAATCCTAATGAATGCTTACTGATTCCTTTTTTTTTTAACTGATTTTCAGGGCAATGTTGGCCCTGTGGGACCGATTGGACCTTCTGGAATTCCTGGCCCAATGGTATGGTTCTTCTCTATGAATAATGGATATTTCCCTTTAATCTCTCCATGATATCAAAAGATATCACCTTTTTCTTTTTCTTTTTTAGAGTCTTTCAGGAAATAAGGGGCTACCTGGAATCAAAGGTGATAAGGTGATTTAAATATTAACATTACCATAGTGATATTTCTACACATGTCTTTTTTTACCCAATCAACAGAACTTAAGTTTCTAGAAGAGGTTACATATTTAGAGAAATATTGAAAGATGAATGTCACTTCATGAAATATCTCAAAATTTTTATCCATAGCATCTATACTATCAGTTATATTAATTTTTCTTAGAAGGAGGAAAAATAGAGAAATTATTCTTCTATAATTAGTACTTTTTTATAATATTGCCATATTTATAATT
The DNA here is from genome assembly GCF_964194105.1 of Spermophilus citellus. Lineage (NCBI taxonomy): Eukaryota > Metazoa > Chordata > Mammalia > Rodentia > Sciuridae > Spermophilus > Spermophilus citellus. The sequence continues at coordinate 65,314,418 of NC_138191.1, read as the reverse complement.
TTTATGATTTTGTATGAATTGTACTCTAGGGTGAACAAGGCATTGCAGGGGAACCAGGAGAACCAGGATATCCTGGAGACAAGGTAACTTTTATACCATTAAATTTTTTTATTTGTTTTGTTTTTGGTACTAGGGGTTGAACTCAGAGGTGCTGAACTCAGAGGTGCTTTATCACTGAGCTCCATTGCTAGCCCTTTGTATTTTTTATTTTGAGACACGGAATCACTAAGTTGCTGAATCTGACCTCAAACTTGCCATCCTTCTGCCTCAGCCTCACAATTCACTGGGATTATAGGCGTGTACCAATGTTTCTGGTCTCAACCATTAATTTTATATAAATGTGAAAAAAACAAATTCAAAATAAAGGAATACTCGATATTTTAATTATCTATTTTGTTAGGATATGGTATTAGTATGGTTTTAAGTCCTTGTTTGGAATTGGTTTTCTAAATTTCACTTAAAATACTCCTATGAATGTTCTTATAGTTTACAAATAGAGATATTTGCCTTTTGTGATATAATAGTTTTCTTTTCTCTCTGCTGTTCTCTTTCTTTAGGGTACTATTGGTTTGCCAGGACCACCAGGCATCAGAGGAAAGCCAGGACCTTCAGTAAGTTTTAACTTTCACCTTTGTTCTGATTAGCAGAGTGCATGTCATGGCATGAGAATTGATACTTTTGATGTTGGTAGAATATAAGAAGTAGGATATAGCTCAACAGTTTTAGAACATAGCTAAACTGAACTTTGTTCAGTTTTATAACATAACTAATTCCTCAGGTTTTCATCTCATATTCCATAGATGCTCCAACCTTTCCTACCCTAGGCCAAAGCCAAGTTTCTTTGATCCCTGAAGATCTTGATTAAATTATTCCTTCCAATGATTTATTATAGACTGCTTAACAAAACAATGGGCTTTTAAATCAGAAATTTTAAAGCACTCTAAATAATTTTTCTGAATCAGTATCATTAAGGGGATATTTCTGGAAAAAAAAAAAAAAAGAACATGTCACATTGTTGTAGCCCAAGTATTCTAATTCCCTGTTGCATTAACTAGTTGAAAGGAAAAGACACTTTATGTTGCAGTTAACATATAGTTATATTTATAAAACTTAACATATAGTTAAATTTATAAAACTAAAATTATTTAATAATTAAACTAGAATAATTAAAGCATGAGTCAAAAAATATCTCAATATTAAAAATGATAATTGTTATAGTTAATATTTATTGTTTATAAAGTTTCAGGTGGTATTCTAAGAATTATACATCTCATTTAATACAACAATCCTGTGAAGTTGGTACTCTTATTATTCCTGTTTTATAGATTAAGGGTATTGAGACACAGGGCATTAAGTAACTTTCCCAGGGTCTTATAGATAGTCACTGACTACCTGGGAAGACCTAGGTTATCAGGAATGTTACAGCCCATGCTTTAACCACTGTACCATACTATTTTAGGTCTTAATATTTTAAGATTGTTTTAATATTGATTACAACTCTATAAAGATGTAGGTGATATTAATTAGAAAAATTAGAATTAAAATATACATTTTAAAATATCACTTTCCTGAGCAATTTATTGTGTTGCCTCTAACTCCACAATGTCATCTAAGGATTATTCATTTTTCATCTCACAAAGCACTATTTAGAAATTTAGGCACTCCCTTTTTTGTAACATCTAATTGTGACAGCATGTGTATATGTGTATATATATGTAAATGTGTGTGTGTGTGTGTATTTCCATACAAAACAAATTTTGTGATATCTTTTTCTGATGGCATGTTGGTGGGCAACCTTTGCTTTTTTTGTTTAAATGTCTTTATTTTGTTTATTTATTTTTATATGGTGCTGAGGATCGACTCTGGTGTCACACGTGTGAGTCAAGCGCTCCACCACTGAGCTACAACCCCAGCCCAGCAACCTTTGCTTTTACTGTTTTTTTTTTTTTTTTTATCCTGGGCTTATGGAAGTCAACCCAATTAATCTTGTATCCCAGAATTGTGCCCTAAAGTCAAATCTGAGTAATTTCAAAGTGTATAAATAGGGCATGAGAATCGGTCATGAAGCTAAGTAACAAATAGCTTATGTTTTTCAAGGATGATTCTAAACAATATAATAGAATATAGAATAGAGTATGTATGAGAGATGGAGATTTGGTTTCTAGTTCTCAACTCTGACATTTGACCTGCCATGATCTTGGCATTGACTTACCATAGATCCAATTTCTCATGTTAGAATATGTATGTTTCAGAATTCCTGTAGCTCTGTGACTCTATGATATTTCTGTCTCTTAGTAATAGTGCCTACTACTATTGCTATAATCTAAAGAAAAAAGTCAAAATACCTTATTTTACCTCTGTGTTAGTCAGCTTTTCATCACTTTGACCAAAATATACAAAATAACAACTTAGAGGAGGAAAATTTTATTTTGGCTTAAAGTCCCAGAGATTTGGTCGGCCAAGTCCATTGTTCTTGGTTCAAGGTGAGACAGAACATCATGTTGGAAGGACATGGTGGAGGAGCATGACTCCATTCATGGTAACCAGGAAGCAGAGAAATGGAGAAGGAAAGGACCACAGGGAAGATGAACCCTTCCAAGGCATGTCCCTGGATGAACCCTTCCAGGGCATGGCCCACCTCCTCCAGCCATACTCCTTGTGCCTGCAGTTACCACCTAGTCAGTGCATTCAAACTGGATGGACTGATTAGGTTATAGGTCTCACTACCTAATTATCTCACCTCTGAATATTCCTGCAATAACACAGGAGCTTTGGGGGACACCTCATATCGAAACCATAACAACCTTCATCATTGTCGTAATATTTTTTTCCTAAAAGAAATTACAGTAAGTGCTAATGAGGTTCTTTTAGGGCAGAGAAGAAGAGATGGTAATAATTAGGGTTTTACTTACTTCATACTCATTTTATACCCTTCTGTACTATTCTGAAAAAATAATAGCCAGGATTACTTTAGTAGAGAGATAATTGACCATTTTTGTTATTTTTATCAAACCTTTGAAAAATATTTACTTTCAGCTCAAAATTGGGTGGAGATTCATGATTAATATTACTAAAATGAACTTGTCTTTGGTCTCTTGCTGTATCCTTTGTATTAATACAAAAGATGTTTAACCTAGATACCTTCCCTCATTAAGTAAAGAGACTCCTACTTGATGAAGTATTGCCTATACAGAAACAGTTATTAAGAAAAAACTTCCATACCCAATTATACAAGTTAGTACCTACTAAAAACATTTTTACTATCATGGAAAAAATGCTAAAGTTATATGATGTCTTTCACATTTTATATGTCCTACTTTTGGTTTTCTTTCATCAAAGATTTTGATGTGACTGGAATTATTTTCAAGTGGATCTAAGTTATAACATGAAAGAATATTTTCCAGATATAAGAATGTCCTGATCTTGGAGGTTTGTACATTCTGGAATAAGGAAGCTTTTGTTCTTCAAGTATTCAAAAAAAAAAAAATAGAGAAAACTACCACTCTGAAAGTGTTAGAAAATACTCTTTCCCTGAGATAGAGAAAAAAGACAATTATAACTTCCTTTCCATTTTTAAATAAGAAGTCTTTGTAATTTATAAAGATGTACTTAATGTTATTCCATCTCTAAGTTACTTGAAAACTCAAGTTTTTGTGAAGGAAAGGTGACATTTACAATAAACTTTGCAACTGAGGTTTTATAAAACAAAGAATTATTATTATTATAATGAATAAAATTATTCCACATAAAATTATTATTATTATAATGAATAAAATTATTCCACAATTTATGTTTTTAAATATTTGGTTGTTACTTAACTTTTCTGAAAACAAAGGCTAGGCTAGTCATTTTTCCTAAATGCTTGTGAAGTTAGGGTCTGGCTGGATTTTGCCACTAGAGGTCCCCAGTGAGAACCCCATCTCTGAGAGGGATACTTGTCATTTTTAGAATTTAAGACTCCCTATGTACTGATTCTGATGAATCACAGTTTTTGTTTATTTGGAACTGAGAACTTAAATGGGTCTTTGAATGATATTTCATTACCAGACTCTGGATGCGATTGCAGTAGTCGTGTCCTCTTTCACATCCAGGTACCTTAGCACTGAGAATTGAATCAGTACATATAGGAAATTGTGCTCTGGTTCTTTAAAAATGTGTAATCTTATATTGCAACTTGTAGTTTTATGTGATCTGAAGTCCACTTAAATCCAATTTGAAGCGCAAATACAAATTTAATATGAGAAAAATAATGAATTCAATAGTTTTTCTTTCATAACTAAGGGTATCGTTAGACGACTGACCTTCCCTCTTCCGTACTTTCATCTCTTGAAAGCTTTGTCAGCCTTCTCTGGTTTCAGGCTTTATACCACTTCTTTTTCCTTTCCATCCCTGATTTAACATATGAATGTCTTCTAAAATACTGAAATCAAAATCTTCAAACTTTAATTAGAGGATCACAACCATGTCGGAGTTTCAAATATCAGCCAGAAGAGGAGCAAGGATATGAAAAGAGAGATAAATGATTTTAAATTTGGTTAACATTTAATGAATATTTATACTTTCTAAGTGCTAGGTACTGTGCTTATCACTTTACATATATTGTCTCATTTAATCCTCAAAATGACTCAATGAAAATGTAAGTAGTGGTGGTATTCCTATTTTACTGATGAGAAGACAGGTTTAGATAGATTAAGCAACAAGGATTTCAATCCCAGTGAGTCTTAAATATTAAATCAGGACATTAAAATGGGAGAAAAGAATTTTCAGAAACAGTTTAAAGGCTTTGATTATTTAGAAAAGCAATTCTTCATCTAAAATTCCCTACCTCTTTGAGTCAAACTTTATTTTTCTAGCTCTAGGCAAAACACACACACACACACACACACACACACACACACTTTTTTTTTCTCTTGATTTGAGCACTTAACTCATAAATTTGTATGTCTGACATTTAAGAGTAAATATGTATTATCCATAAACATTTTACTTAAATAAACTTCACAGTGATGATGGTTACAAATTAAGACTCTAAAAAGTCATTAAAACTTTGTTAGGCATATATATATATATATATATATATATATATATATATATATATATATTAAGCTAACATATATTTTGATTCTCCTCTTCCCTTTTTAGGGTCAATCAGGTGACCCAGGACCCAAAGGACCAATTGGCCCCCCAGGACCAGAGGTAAAATACTGATGGAAAGATAATGAAATTGAAACAATAATGGTGGAAATTAAACAATTGATAGAATGTGTTCTATATTATATAGTAAGAAAATTTTTTCTAAAGTTTAACTCTATAAAAAGTTTAGAGTAAATTGTGTTCTATTAATTCAGGAGATACCCAACAGTGATGAGTGCTCCTAAGAAAATAGTTATTAACTATCCCTTATCTTAAATTTGTGGAATCAGAAGTATTTTACATCTTGTTTCTTTTTCAAATTTTGGAATACTTACATATTAATAATGAGATATCTTGGGAATAGAAACCAAATCTGAACACAAAATTCGTTTTTGTTTCTTATATACTTTATACACATAGTCCAAAGATAACTTTATATACTTTTAATTCACATGTGTTTTGACTGTGATAGGAGATCAGGTATGAATTTTCCAATTGTTGTACCATTGTTGGCTCTCAAGAAGTTTCAGATTTTGGAATATTTCATATTTTAGATTTTTATATTAGAAATGTTTGACCTATATTAGCCACATTTTCATCCTGATCATTCCATAGCAGATGTATTTGTTCCACAAAGCCATCTATTAATAACACATACTTGTAGCATGAAATCAAATTCTGGGACATAAATTCAATTGAAATATTAGTGCAGAATTCTTCTAATTCTTGTTATATATGCATGTCACTTGTATCTCATATTTTAGAATAAACATAATTAAGTCTGCACTACATATATCAAATTTGCTTGTATATTCTTTAAAATTTGGACTTTGGTTTTATGCTTGATATAGAACAGCTTTCTTTTCTGTAAGTCTGCATAGATTGTGAGCTTCTGAGATAAAACATTTGGACTTTTTAAAATCTATTACGTGAGATAAAGCTTCTGAACCTTACCCTAGTCTTGGGTATACATACCAAAATATACACACGTGCATGCACATACATACACATCTAATTCAGACTAGTTGCAGTAGTAAAACTGAGGACATGAGTTGGCTTCAGAATAAATAAATCAGAGTAGTGTCCCAATAGTGGAAAAACAGTAGGCAGTTTCAAGGATAGTTACAGACTGATGCCTTCTCCCTCTCTTTGTAAAAGATGAAATCCACTACTTATTCCATTGCTGTTTGGGGAGACTTACTAACTTATTTAACTAATTAATGTCCTTATTTCTAATTTCAAAACACCTTCCATAATGATAGTTCAAAAATCTAAAAACTACATTATACCTACTTTCATTGATAAAAAGGTAATAGGAAGTAAAACACAGCAGCATGTTAATGTCATCATTCTGAGATGGAGGAAATTGTCTTCAGAATAATAAAAATTTATCTCTTTATAAGAACCTACATTCTTTAATTTTTAAGCACTTTTAATGAAAACTCTTCTTAAATAAATAACATTTGCTTGTCTTCTCATACTAAAGATACAGAATCTAATTTAACTTTATTTTAAAAGGGTATCATAATGACTATGAATTGCTAAGTTAAACTACAGTTACAAGTGGTATATGCCCTAGGAAGGACTGTGTTGATTCCTGGTTTTCTCTGATTTTGGGCTATTTTCTTCTTTCACATAAAGCTTGATTAAGGATGTATGAACTATGTTTTCACTTGCTGCTTGGTCTTACAAACATGTTTCTTTCTTCTCTGTATCCTTTGAAAGGTTAGGATCTGCCATCAACATTTAAAACATTGTCTCCATGATTTTGTTTCTGCACTACTAATAAAAGATCTTGAGCCCCACCTTGTCAGACTATACTCTATACAATTCTTCAGCTTCACCTGTGTTTTCATAGACCTGAAGATATAATCTGTTCTCTTTTATGAATTAGTATGAGATTGTTTGGGGGAACAAGACCTAATCCAAGGAATATGACTTCTTCTAGCTCATAAAAATAGAACACAGGCAATCATATATGAGGCAATACATTTATCCCAACTTTCTCAGCCTTAGGCTTTTAATAGATTTGCAGGTCCAAAAATTTAATGTAATATGTTTAATAGAAAATCAAAGGTATAAGTTTCTACTTGAATAGTGGATGAATTTTTTCAGGTAAATTATGTATTGTGCTAAATTTAGATTTTATTTTGTAGGCATTGACCAAAGTTTTCTAAGCAAGTGAATAGAAGTATGAGACTTGTGCTTCGTGAGACATATATATGATAGCCAGAAGGATAATAAAGGAAGGAGGAGAAACCAGGAAACCAGGAAAAAAAGTATATAGAAACCGAAGACCTGACACTAAGAAGAGTAGATTAGAGATACATATTAGATAATCATCTACATAGAGATTAGATGAAGTAATTGTAATAGATGAAATTGTTTCAGGAAAGTTCTTGATACTAGGTATGAAAATACTATATCTGGACACTCACACCCAGAAGGCTTCAGTTTTAAGTTGGTAATAAAAGGGCAATAAAATAAATTTTGGCAACTGAAAAGCATACTCCTAAGTAATTCATGTATTGGAAAGAGAGGAAAACCAAATCACAAAGGAAATTAAAAAACATATAGAACTGAATGAGTACAAATCACTGTAAAAATTTGTGTGTTGCACCTAAATCAACACTTAGAGGGAAATTCATAGACAAATTCATGACAAGCAAGGAAGATTAAAAACAAAAATAAGTTACGCTGACCATAAGTGTGGGGATTTGTTTCAAATGGAGAATGAGGTTGAAAGACAACAAATAGGATAGGTTCTGTGTTTTTGCAAGTAGGACACTTAAGTCCCAGAATATAATATAATATGATGGAGGGAGAATCTTGAGGACTTCTGTGAAAACTAAGTAGAGGAATGAGTGAGGGCTTATAAAATATTTCTGAATTGTGTTAAGGTTGAGACTTTTTTTCCAAAATATGGCCAAAAATTCTTGTACATTTTATTAAAGATGGATTTTGATTTAAACTCCAAATTCCTATTGGCCATAGCAATGAAATACATCAGCTATATGATTCTCCTCTCACTTGGATAATAGCATGTTCATTGTTCAAAAGGAGGATAGCAATACGTGACATTAAGTCTCTGTGATTTTCGTTTGTCAATATAGATTGACATCATACTACCAAACTATAATTCAATAAAAGTAATTTTATTAGGAGTCAAAATTATGAAGTTTAGGTATATACTCTTATGACAGTTTTTGTTAATTAGCTGGCAATAAAATGTTTAAATTAAAATCTAAAAAATAATACAGTATTTTAGATTTAATATATTTTGAATGTAAGTTGAGGAATTAGCCTGAGTGTCATAAACTCTATGCCTTTCTTCATTTTTAAAATGAAACTATTAATAGTACCAACCTCATAAAGTTGATGTTTTGTACACATTAATACATGTAAAACACTTCAGTATCTGGTTAATAGGAAGCACTCAATAAATATTAGCTACCACCATCACTGTCATCAATGTAGGACAAAGGAACTGTCTGTACCCATGACAAGTTTCAGAAAGCCTGGTTGGTTCAAGATGAAAATCATGCCAGTGTAACTGGAGTAAATGAAATCGAAAGTTATCTATAGTGAAATTGGAAATGTATATGGGGTATATCATGTAGTACTTTGCAGAAAATAAGGAGAAACTGGATTTTGTTTTAAGTGCAATAGGAAACCATTGAAGCTTTAACATGCAGTAGTATGATCTTACTTGATTTCACTTTTAGAAGGTTATTTTTACTGTTGTGTAGATATGAGAGAATGAGGAGAAAGAGTGCTAAAAGCACTTTGAAAAGAGATGATTTAAGGGTATTATTTTAGTTTTCTGGGTACAACATGATAATATCTTGCAATAATGTTGTAGAAATAGAGAATGAGCTTATTTAGAAAAATGGTAATTTTAGTTTTAGACAATAAAGCCATGAAGCTTTAGAATTATGTTTTTCTATCTTTACCATTCATTGTTATCACCTACCTGAGGAACTTAAAACAAAATAAAGATGCCCAGGGTCAATCCCAGTAGTGCTGAATCAGAATTACTCGGAGGTACTCCATGGTGGTTAACAGTAACAATAAAGAACTACATTTTAACTTTCTATTCTTTTTTTTTCTTTTTTTTAATTGGTTGTTCACAACATTACAAAGCTCTTGACATATCATATTTCATACATTAGAATCAAGTGGGTTATGAACTCCCATTTTTACCCCAAATACAGATTGCAGAATCACATCGGTTACACATCACATTTTAACATACTGCCATATTAGTGACTGTTGTATTCTCCTACCTTTCCTATCCTCTACTGCCCCCCCTCCCCTCCCCTCCCATCTTCTCTCTCTACCCCATCTACTGTAATTCATTTCCCTCCATGTTTGTTATCCCATTCCCCTCATAACCTCTTATATGTAATTTTGTATAACAATGAGGGTCTCCCTCCATTTCCATGTGATTTCCCTTTTTTTCTCCCTTTCCCTCCCACCTCATGTCTCTGTTTAATGTTAATCTTTTCTTCCTGCTCTTCCTCCCTGTTCTGTTCTTAGTTGCTCTCATTATATCAAAGAAGATATTTGGTATTTGTTTTTTAGGGATTGGCTAGCTTCACTAAGCATAATCTGCTCTAGTGCCATCCATTTCCCTGCAAATTCCGTGATTTTGTCATTTTTTAGTGCTGCGTAATACTCCATGGTGTATAAATGCCACATTTTTTTTATCCATTCATCTATTGAAGGGCATCTGGGTTGATTCCACAATCTAGCAATTGTGAATTGTGCTGCTATGAACATCAATGTGGCAGTATCCCTGTAGTGTGCTCTTTTAAGGTCTTCAGGAAATAGTCCAAGAAGGGCAATAGCTGGGTCAAATGGTGGTTCCATTCCCAGCTTTCCCAGGAATCTCCATACTGCTTTCCAAAATGGCCTCACCCGTTTGCAGTCCCACCAGCAGTGTACAAGAGTACCCTTTTTCCCACATCCTCGCCAGCACTCATTGTTGTTTGACTTCATCATGGCTGCCAATCTTACTGGGGTGAGGTGGTATCTTAGGGTGGTTTTGATTTGCATTTCCTTGACTGCTAGAGATGGTGAGCATTTTTTCATGTACTTGTTGATTGATTGTATGTCCTCCTCTGTGAAGTGTTTGTTCATGTCCTTGGCCCATTTGTTGATTGGGTTATTTGTTATCTTATTGTCTAATTTTTAGAGTTCTTTGTATACTCTGGATATCAGGGCTCTATCTGAAGTGTGAGGAGTAAAAATTTGTTCCCAGGATGTAGGCTCCCTATTTACCTCTCTTATTGTTTCTCTTGCTGAGAAAAAACTTTTCAGTTTAAGAAAGTCCCATTTGTTGATTCTTGTTATTAACTCTTGTGCTATGGGTGTCCTATTAAGGAATTTTGAGCCCGACCCCACAATATGTAGACCAGAGCCAACTTTTTTTTCTATCAGACGGAGAGTCTCTGATTTGATATCTAGCTCCTTGATCCACTTTGAGTTGACTTTTGTGCATGGCGAGAGGAGGGGATTCAGTTTCATTTTGTTGCATATGGATTTCCAGGTTTCCCAACACCATTTGTTGAAGATGCTATCCTTTCTCCATTGCATGTTTTTAGCTCCTTTATCAAATATAAGATAGTTGAGCTTTGTGAATTAGTCTCTGTGTCCTCTATTCTGTACCATTGGTCCACCCGCATGTTCTGGTACCAGTACCATGTTGTTTTTATTACTATTGCTCTGTAATATAGTTTGAAATCTGGTATCGCTATACCACCTGATTCACACTTCCTGCTTAGAATTGTTTTTGCTATTCTGGGTCTTTTATTTTTCCATATGAATTTCACGATTGCTTTCTCTATTTCTACAAGAAATGCCACTGGGATTTTGATTGGCATTGCATTAAACCTATAGAGAACTTTTGGTAATATCGCCATTTTGATGATGTTAGTTCTGCCTATCCATGAACAGGGTATATTTTTCCATCTTCTAAGATCCTCTTCTATTTCTCTCTTTAGGGTTCTATAGTTTTCATTGTATAGGTCTTTCACCTCTTATGTTAGGTTGATTCCCAAGTATTTTATTTTTTTTGAGGATATTGTGAATGGAGTGTTTTTTCCTCATTTCCGTTTCAGAAGTTTTGTCGCTGATATACAGAAATGCCTTTGATTTATGTGTGTTGATTTTATATCCTGCCACTTTGCTGAATTCATTTATTAGTTCTAGTAGTTTTTTTGTAGACCCTTTTGGGTCTTCTAGGTATAGAATCATGTCATCCGCAAATAGTGATAATTTAAGTTCTTCTTTTCCTATTTTTATGCCTTTAATTTCTTTCGTCTGTCTAATTGCTCTGGCCAGTGTTTCGAGAACTATATTGAATAGAAGTGGTGATAGGGGGCATCCCTGTCTTGTTCCAGATTTTAGAGGGAATGCCTTCAATTTTTCTCCATTCAGAATGATGCTAGCCTGAGGCTTAGCATAGATAGCTTTTACAATGTCAAGGTAAGTTCCTGTTATCCCTAGTTTTTCTAATGTTTTGAACATAAAGGGATGCTGTACTTTGTCAAATGCTTTCTCTGCGTCTATCGAGATGATCATATGGTTCTTATCTTTACGTCTATTGATGTGGTGAATAACATTTATTGATTTCCGTATATTGAACCATCCTTGCATCCCAGGGATGAATCCTACTTGATCATGGTGCACAATTTTTTTGATGAGTTTTTGTATCCGATTCGCCAGAATTTTATTGAGGATTTTTGCATCTAGGTTCATCAGAGATATTGGTCTGTAGTTTTCTTTCTTTGAGGTGTCTTTGTCTGGTTTCGGAATCAGGGTGATGTTGGCCTCATAGAATGAATTTGGCAGAGCTCCCTCTTTTTCTATTTCCTCAAATAACTTGAAAAGTATTGGTATTAATTCTTCTTTAAAGGTTTTGTAAAACTCCGCTGTACACCCATCTGGTCCTGGGCTTTTCTTGGTTGGAAGTCTTTTGATTGCTTCTTCTATTTCATCTATTGATATTGGTCTGTTTAAGTTGTGAGTATCCTTCTGACTAAGTCTGGGCAAATCATATGACTTAAGGAATTTATCGATGTCTTCACTATCCTCTATTTCATTGGAATATAGGTTTTCAAAATAATTTCTAATTGTCTCCTGTAATTCTGAAGCGTCTGTTGTAATATTGCCTTTTTTCATCCTGTATGTTAGTAATTTGAGTTCTCTCTCTTCTTCTCTTCATTAGTATGACTAGGGGTCTGTCGATCTTATTTATTTTTTCAAAGAACCAACTTTTTGTTTTGTTAATTTTTTCAATAGTTTCTTTTGTTTCAATTTCATTGATTTCTGCTCTGATTTTAATTAATTCTTGCCTTCTGCTACATTTGCTGTTGTTTTGCTCTTCCTTTTCTAGGGCTTTGGGATAAGTGTGAGCTCATTTATTTGTTGGTTTTTCCTTTTTTTGAGGAATGACCTCCAGGCGATGAATTTCCCTCTTAAAACTGCTTTCATTGTGTCCCATAGATTCCAATATGTTATGTCTGTATTTTCATTTATCTCTAAGAATTTTTTGATTTCCTCCTTTATGTCTTCTGTAACCCATTGATCATTCAGTAACATATTGTTCATTTTCCATGTGATGTAGGATTTTTCCTTCCTTCTTTTATCATTGATTTCCAGTTTCATTCCATTATGATCTGATAAAGTGCATGGTATTATCTCCACCCCTTTATATTTACTGAGGGTTGCCCTATGGCATAATATATGGTCTATTTTTGAGAAGGATCCATTTGCTGCTGAGAAAAAAGTATATCCACTTGATGATGGTTGATATATTCTATATATGTCAGTTAAGTCTAGGTTATTGATTGTGATATTGAGGTCAATAGTTTCTTTATTCAACTTTTGTTTGGAGGATCTGTCCAATGGTGAGAGAGGTGTGTTGAAGTCACCCATGATTATTGTGTTGTGGTCTATTTGATTCTTGAACTTGAGGAGAGTTTGTTTTATGAACGTCACAGCACCATTATTTGGTGCATAAATATTGATAATTGTTATGTCTTGTTGGTGAATGCTTCCTTTTAACAGTATATAATGTCCTTCCTTATCCCTTTTGATTAACTTAGTCTTGAAGTTGATTTTATTCGATGTGAGAATGGCCACCCCTGCTTGCTTACGAGGACCGTGTACGTGGTATATTTTTTCCCAACCTTTTACCTTGAGCCTGTGTATGTCTTTTCCAATCAGATGTGTCTCCTGGAGGCAGCATATTCTTGGATTTGTTTTTTTAATCCATGTTACCAGCCTATGTCGCTTTATTGGAGAGTTTAGGCCATTAACGTTTAGAGTTACTATTGATATATGGTTTGTACTTCCTGCCATGTTTGATTATTTATCTCTTTTTTTTTCTAATTTAGTTTGTTTCTCCATGATTCGCTTTCCCCCCGTCCTCTGTCTTTACCGAGGCACTTCCCGCTGATGGTTTTGGTTATTGTTTTTCATTTCTTCCTCGTGTAGAGTTTTGCTCAAGACGCTTTGCAATGCTGGTTTTCTGGCTACAAATTCTTTTAGCTTTTGTTTATCATGAAAGATTTTTATTTCGTTGTCGTATCTGAAGCTTAATTTTGCTGGATACAGAATTCTTGGTTGGCATCCATTGTCTTTCAGTGTTTGAAATATGTTGTTCCAGGATCTTCTCGCTTTCAGCGTCTGTTATGAAAAATCCGTTGTTAACCTTATTGGTTTACCCCTAAATGTAATCTGCCTCTTTTCTCTTGTAGCTTTTAATATTTTCTCTTTGTTCTGTATATTGGATATCTTCATAACAATGTGTCTTGCATTGGTCTACTGTGATTTTGTGTGCTCGGTGTCCTGTATGCATCTACAATTTGTATATCGGTTTCCTTTTTTATTTATGGAAAGTTTTTTGTAATTATTTCATTCAGCAAGTTACTCATTCCCTTGGCAAGAATCTCTGTGCCTTCCTCTATCCCGATGACTCGTAAGTTTGGTTTTTTTAAGTTATCCCAAATCTCTTGGATGTTTTTCTCGTGATTTTCTACCAGCCTATCTGAGTTGGCTAGACTCTTTTCAAGATGATATATTTTGTCTTCATTATCTGACGTTCTGGCTTGTACTTGCTCCACTCTGTTAGTGATACTCTCGATTGAGTTTTTAATTTGGTTTATCGTTTCCTTCATTTCTAGAATTATTGTTTGATTTTTTTATAATCTCTATCTCCTGATAAAGATGCTTAACTTCTTCTTTTATCTGTTTATGTAATTAATTTTCAATGTGATCTTTAAGGTTCCTTTCCATCTGTCTAAGGTGTTCCTTGAGTTCTTTATATGGCCATTTTTCTGATGACTCCAGGTCCTCCTGAATATTTAGGCTGTCCTTCATTGTTTGTACTCCTTTTCTTCCTTGCTTTTTTATGCTCATGATACTTCTTGTTCTGTTTGACTGCTGAGTTACTGTTTACTCTTATAAATTTATTTGATGCTTGGGAGGAGAGGAATTAGAAGGGAAGGGAAGAAGTCACTAAAGAGAGTGAGTGTAGGCAGGTAGAATTCAAGAAAGGGGGAATAAGAAAATTGAAAAGAAATGAAAAGACAAAAGAAAAAAAGTGAAAAGAAAGAAAGAAAAAACGAAAAAATAAAAATTTAAAACCAAAAAAATTATAATGATAATAAACAAATGGAAATTAAAGTTTAAAAAATAATAGTAATAATAATAGAATAAAAAGAATTTAAAAAATTGAAACCATTAGTAAGAAAGTTGAAGAACAACAACAACATCAACAACAAAAAGTGAAAAATAAAAAAAAAATACCAATAATAATCATTAAAAAAAATAGTAATAATAAATGCAGTCATAGTGCTCAATTAACTTCTCTTCCAGTAGGTGGGAACTGGGCCAGGCTTCTCTTCTTGATGGGGGGGAACCAATCACTGTGCCTCAGCTCTTCTTCCCAGACTGTGCAGGTCTCCAATCCTGAGTTCCTAGGGCCTTCTCTTGTGGTTCCTCAAGCCAGGCCCTGCTCACCTGTGACCCTCACCACAATACTGGCTACACGCCGGGTCTGCTGCTCCTGGGAGCCCTGTTTCCATGGATGCCTGGGCACACCCTTTCTGTTTGCCTCCCTCAGACCCTAAGTTTGTAGGGCTTGGGGCTGAGGACCCCCAGCGAATTTGTTTGCCCTCAGGTAGCAACTCCCCTGGTAGCTGGTGCAAGGGACCTCTGTTGTCAGCAGAGGGATACCCTGGGTCTGACTATCGTGCTCAGTTGGCTTTTACCTCTGTGAGTTCAGGTGGGCCGACTAGTTATTTCAGCGGGATTGTTAGTGCTGAGTCACGAGAAGCAGGTGAACCAGAACTAGAATGCAGCCCAATCGGGGCTCGGTGTGTTCTGAGAGGGGCAGACTGTTCGCCCGGGATCCCCTTCAGCTCAACAGTGCCTAGTGGTCCTGAGCGAACAGTATTTTGACAGTTTACTTCTCCCTATGCTCGCGCAGCTGAAGGGGTTAGAGACTTGATCTCTCCGCATCCACCGCCATGTTGGATCACTTAGATTTTAAATTATCACTCATCTTATCAGCTGTTCCATTTAACTCGGCAGCTCACTCGCGCAGTGAAGAGTCTGCTCTATGGTGCTCCGCGGGAAGCAGCGGCGGCGGCGGCGGCAGCGCAGTGGCAGCCCAGCTGTGGCCTTTGGGACCCCCCAGGAGGGGGTGCGGGCTGGGGGAGGGGAGGCAGCGCCTCGGGGCCTGCGCGGGCCGGGTACTGGACATGCGGGAGAGCGGGCAGGGTGGGGGAAAGAAATTGAGATCTAGATATAGGGACTGAGCGTGGGAGGAGAGACAGCAGGGGAGAAGCAAAGCAGAAAGGCAGAGAGGAGAAGGAGAAGGGGCTGAGGGAGCCGGGCAGCTCGGGGGCTGCAGTCTTACTGCTTGCGCTGAAGTCGTGATGGACTCCTTTTTTTTCTTTTTTTGCACTGTTTTATTGGGCTTAAGAGTGATTAGTATATAGTATATTCTTTTTTATTGATTTAAAAAAATAAATGTCAGCAGAATGCATTTCAATTCTTATTATACATATACAGCACAATTTTTCATATTTCTGGTTGTATATAAAGTATGTTGACAGCAATTTGTGTCTTCATACATGTACTTTGGATAATGATGTCTATCACATTCCACTATCCTTGCTACCCCCCCTGCCCCCTCCCATTCCCTCCCACCCCTCTGCCCTATCTAGAGTTCATCTATTGCTCCCATGCTTCACCTCCCTAACCCACTATGAATCAGTCTCCTTATATCAGAGAAAACATTCGGCATTTGTTTTTCTGGGATTGGCCAACTTCACTTAGCATTATCTTCTCCAATGCCATCCATTTACCTGCAAATGCCATGACTTTATTCTCTTTTATTGCTGAGTGATATTCCATTGTGTATATATGCCACATTTTTTAAATTCATTCATCTATTGAAGGGCATCTAGGTTGGTTCCATGGTTTAGCTATTGTGAATTGCACTGGTATAAACATTGATGTGGCTGTGTCCCTTAATATGCTGTCTTTTTAAGTCCTTTGGGTATAGACTGAGGAGAGGGATAGCTGGGTCAAATGGTGGTTCCATTCCCAGCTTTCCAAGAAATCTCCATACTGCTTTCCATATTGGCTGCACCAATTTGCAGTCCCACCAGCAATGTATGAGTGTACCTTTGGCCCCACATTTTCGCCCACACTTATTATTGTTTGTCTTCATAATAGCTACCATTCTGACTGTGGTGAGATGATATCTTAGAGCAGTTTTGATTTGCATTTCTCTAATTTCTAGAGATCATGAACATTTTTTTCATATATTTGTTGATTGATTGTATATCCTCTTCTGAGAATATCTGTTCATGTCCTTGGCCCATTTATTGATTGGGTTGTTTGTTTTTTTTTTTTAGTGCTTAACTTTTTGAGTTCTTTATATACCTTAGAGATTAGTGTTCTATCTGATGTGTGAAGGGTAAAAATTTGCTCCCAGCATGTAGGCTCTCTATTTACCTCACAGATTGTGTCTTTTACTGAAATGAAACTTTTTAGTTGAATCTATCCCATTTATTGATTCTTGGTTTTAATTCTTGTGCAATAAGAGTCTTATTAAGGAAGTTGGGGCCTAATCCCACATGATTAAGATTAGGGCCTACTTTTTCTTCTATTGGATGCAGAGTCTCTGGTTTAATTCCTGGGTCCTTGATCACTTTGAGTTGAGTTTTGTGCATGGTGAGAGACAGGGGTTTAATTTCATTTTGTTGCATCTGGATTTCCATTTTCCCAGCCGCATTTGTTAAACAGGCTACCTTTTCTCCAATGCATTTTTTTGGCATTTTTGTCTAATAAAAGATAACTGTAGTTATGTGGGTTAGTCTCTGTGTAACTAGTAAATGAATTCAGCAAAGTAGCAGGATGTAAAATCAACACCCATAAATCAAAGGCATTTCTGTATATCAGTGACAAATCCTCTGAGAATGAAATGAGGAAAACTACCCCATTTACAATAGCCTCACAAAAAATAGTTAGGAATCAACTTAAAGAAAGAGGTGAAAGATCTATACAATGAAAACTACAGGACACTAATGAAAGAAATTAAACTTTCTATTTTTAGTAGAAGAAGGACGTTTTCCAACAGATATAAAGTGTTTTCAAACAATTAATATGTGTTTTAGGTAGCTTTTTTGCTGCTCTGATTAAAAGACCTGACAAGAACAATTTTAGAGGAGGAAAATTCTATTTGGGGCTCAGGGTTTCAGAGGCTTCAGTCTATAGAGGGAAGTCTCCTTTCCTTGGGGCTGGAGATGAGGCAGGCAAAACATCATGGTGGAATACTGTGACAGAGGGAAGCAGCTCATATGATGATCAGGAAGCAGAGGAAGACTTCACTCACCAGACACAAAATTTATACCGCAAAGGCATGCCCCAGTGACCTACCTCCTCCAACCACAGCCTATCTACCTTCAGTTAAAACTCAGTTAATCCCATCAGGTGATTAATCACTGACTGGTTAAGGCTCTCATAAACCAATCATTTCTCTTCTGAACCTTCTTACATTGTCTCACACTATATGTCTGGAAGAAGAAGTCATAACATTCTCCTACTATGCCTAAAATTCTCTAATTTTGTGTCTTAGTAACCTTGGAAAATTATATTACCAAAGAAGTACAGCATGGCACAGACATAGAATTCTCTAAATGTTTTTAGTATAAAATAACAAAAGAAAATCACTAATAAGCTTTGTTAGGGAATTTTTACAGTTGACATTTAATTTGTAACAGCAGCTGGAATATAGAAGAAAGAGAGTTGCATAACCCTTGGAGTACAGAGTGAATTTGACCTCATATCAGGCTTATAATACCAATATCATAGGAAGAAGCCTGAGTTAAGAAGGTAAAAAGAGCAAACAACCAAGAAAAATAGTCTAACAGAAGGGGAAAGAGTTAATCTGAGTTACCCCAGTGAAATATTTATATATTTTGATAAGATTTGTAGTCCTAGAATATTTTTCTTCCATTTGAATGGATGGTTATTTATGTACAAGTGCCACATTGTTTTAATACTAACAGCTTTATGGTATGTTTAGTGCCTAGAAAGCCTGTAAATCCTCTTAGTTTTCTTTTTCAGTGTTTTCCTAGCCATGCTTGTATTCTCTTTATTTCTATATAAATTTTGGCATCGATCTATTTAGCTTCATTTAAAATATTATTCAATATTATTAAATAAAATATTACTAGTAAATACTATTTCATTCACTTAAACTCACATTTATAAACTAAGAAAACATTTGATATTTTTATGATGCTGAGTCATCCTCTCCAAGAACAACAAATGTTATTTGTGTTTTTCAGGAATATTTACAATTTTTCCTCATAGACGTTTTGCATATTTCTTGTTAAATTTGTTCCTGTTTTATCTTTTCATGGCTACTTTAAGTACAGTTTCTCTGCCATTATAATTCTCCAACAGGTTTTTGTTTATGTGTATGAATACTATTGATTTCTCAATGCCAATTTTATATACTACTACCTTAGTGTTTTTCCTTTAAATTAATTTTACTATTAATTTTTTAGAGTTTCCTAGGCTTGCTATCATTTTTAAAATAGAGATAATTTTATATATTCTTTCCTAATTCTAACATTTCTAACTTAATTCTCCTGAATAATTGCATTGTTCTCTAGTAGAGAGTTAAGAGAGTTGGAAGTAGTGAGCATTTTGAGCCTTCTCCTGGTCTTAGTGGAAATATAGAGATTCCTCATGAAGTAAATGCTGGAACTAAGATTAAAATATGCATATATTTTATTGTGGTAAACATAAATCTATCAATTCCTATTTTCTTAATTTTTTTAGAAATAAGGAATGATTGATACATTTTATTAAATAAATAAACATCTATTAATAAATATTTATAAATTTTAACAAATAAATATTTAACAAAATGTATCAACCAATTCTTATTTTTTTTAAATAACACATATACTTATGTAGTTCCAATACCTATAATTATATATTATTTCTTTTTTTAGATCTATTATATAGTTCCAACATCTATAATTATGTTTCTTTTTATTTTTAGATCTATTTATATGACATGTTACATTAATAGGTTTTCTTTTGACCCAGCTTCAAAATATTGAATAAATTGTATTTACCCTTGGTTCCATCATCCCCTACCAAAGTGACACATTTTTACCATTGACAAACCTATATTGATAAATTATAATAGATTGATTATATTCTCATCAATTGAGAAGGGTACAGCTGTGAGTAAGGAAGTTTGGCAGTTTGGAGATCTGGAGTTAGTTTAAGGGTTTTGAAATTAAGATGCTTATTAGATATCCAAGTAGAGAAGACAAGAAACTGAATCTAGGATGACAATTTGTGTGTAGGTAAAAATTTAAGATTCATCAATTAGTGTGTGATGATTTGAATGCACTAGGTAAGTGCAAACAGAGAAGAGAAAGGCATCAAGACCCTGATTTTCCAGTTTCTCTGAACCATAAAAATCCCACATAATACAGAGTTTGGGCTTACAGTGATGTGAGTTGTTTCTCTCTACCTGACATCTACATATACTCATTCCTTATATTCAATTTCCACAACTGTGTTGGGATGTTCACTTTAGAAGCCTTCATTGGTGATTCTGTGGCTGCTATTTATTATTTATTCCTTATAAATTCTGTTGCAACATAGAGGTCTTTGCTTATTGTACCCTTTGAATTCCAAAAAAGATAAATATTCCTTTTGCTAAAAAGTATGGGTTATAAGAGCAGATAGCACATCTAATTCTTAATGATGGTTTCTTAGTGTTCAGGGCTAATAGATCAATTGTAAACATTTCTGAACTCAGAAATCAATATTTGATAAAATGTTTTGTTGGATTAAAGAGTGTCTTAACATGGTCTTTTATGAACACTAAAAGTGTAAATTCAATCCTTGCAGACATGCCTAGATATCACAATATTTCTTGGTATTCCCTCAGCCCTCAATGAATTTCTTACATTTATAACTTGTAACGGTATAAAATACTATCATTCACATTACACAGAAAGAGAAATCTGGGGTTCTGAAAAGATAGATGACTTTTCCCAGGTCATATAAAATAAACTCAGAATTGAAATCCTGCTCATGAGCTTTAAATGCTGATAGACCTGGGTTTTAGTTCTGGCTTGAATAAGAGGGCAAAAACCCACACCAAAATATTCTTTCCCAGACTGTTTTCCTGAGCTTGCATCCATTAAAGCTTTTCTTGACTCAGATTTTTAGTACTGATATCAAGCAGCTTTAGGGCTGCTTATGGACAGAGTACTTTCTAATTCATCTCATCTTTATGACAACCATCAAAATAGGTGTGTGGCAGTGATTCATTGAAGAGGTGAGGGAACTGAACTTCAGAACATTATATAAATCAACCAAGATCTGTGAACCAGAAAGAACTAATGACCAGTACTGAGATGAAGAAAATTAACCCAAAGTTCATATATATATTCATATTAATCAGTTCCTCTAAATACCAACAAAAGCAATTGTCTTTTGGTGTAAGAGAACAGAAGACTGAGAAGCCTTTTAATATGTAGGACAAAGCATTAGTTTGAGTTTGACAGGTTGCAGAATAGTGGGCAATCATCAGGCAGGTGCTTTTGTGTTGACAGGTACCCGGGGGAGATGTCAGAGATGAACTCTGCTCAGCAATACTCACATATTGTTTTTCATTAAAATAGGACATGGTCACTACAGCATCTACCTACTTGTTTGAAGCCACACAGAAAAGATTTTTTTTCAAAAATGTTTCTATATTAATTCCTGAGAATTGGGAAGGAAGTCCTGAATACAAGAGGCCAAAACATGAGAGCTATGAACAAGTAAGTGTAAAAATCTTCTCTAACAAAAACAAAGAATATTTTCAGATGCTTCTCAGGTTTGCCACAACTGATTGTCTCAGAGTCTTTCTAATTAAATATTATCATTTCTGTTCTTCTTATTTTAATGATCTTTTGGAACATTCTCAGGCTGATGTTAGAGTTGCAGCACCAGCCCTCCCAGGCAGAGATGAACCCTACACCAGGCAGTTCACAGAATGTGGAGAGAAAGCAGAGTACATTCATTTCACCCCTGACTTTGTACGGGGAAAAAAACAAAATGAATACGGACCATCAGGTATGAAATTTGGCTAAAACCGCTCATTTTAAGTAAGCATTTCTGTTCCCAGCTTTAGTGGACAGATCTTGGAGCCACAGTATTCCAGTTTCAAATCCTGGCTCCTCCGTTTTTTGGGTTTTTTTTTTGTTGGTTTTTTTTTTGTTGTTGTTGTTAGGTGTGATGTTAAACAAGTGACCCACCCTTTCTGTGCTTATTCCTAACAAAATGGTGACTAGTTGAGTTTCTACCTTGTAGAATTTTTGTGAACCACAATCTAGAGAATCCATGTAAAAGTATACAATATAGTGTCAATAATGTTTCAGAAATTTTGACACCAGAATTAATAAATGTTTTCTAAGGCATACTTTTTAGATTTCAGTTTTCTAGTTCTCCATATCTGTTAATCAATCACATGTAAGTTCCATAAAAACCAGATGGGGTGCAAGCTGGAGAGAGCCATGATGCCAGTTACTGATCAAGAGAAAAATTCATAGGCCATTATTTGCTGATATTATTATTTAAACTACTTGCTTATATCAAATGAAATTGTTTGTAGTTGATCATTTGGGCCTATTAAAAATGGAAATTTCATCTAATTCAATATAATGTTAAGATTATTTATTCAGCTGAATGAAAGCAATTAGTTTTCAGACAAAAATGAAAATCACTATTAAATGAGAGTCCAGTTCACATGTCACTATTCAGTAAAAACTTTCATGCAACCCCATACCCTATAATTGCCTCTCCCATTGCCTGTTCAGTGAAAGTTCATTAGTCTCTGTTTCTGCCAACACAGCCAGCGATAGTTATCAATACCTGGACCAATTTCTCTCTCCAACCTTGAAAGCTCTATCATTCCCTCCATCCCAATCTTACCTCTCTTCCACACATTATCCTGACAAGAATTGCTCTCCTTGGTTCCCCAAAATATCACACCACCCTAAGTGCAATTTCTTTCTACCCTGACATGTCCAGCAAATCTAGTCACTTGAGCCACAAATACAAATAGCTCAATTCCCCAGCCACTCTTATCCTTAACTTCCATCTCCTGCACTATATGCTCTTGTCTGTCTCTTTTTGGCTCCTGTTACCTGTTTCCCAGACTGTTTAAGGAATACATAACACTAACTGGCATCATTACAAGCACACAGTTTCTAAGCTCAGTTATGCTCTCAAATCTATTTAACGTTATTCTTACTTGGTTCTTCTCAGTTACCTTTCTTATTTCCCATAGTAGGTATTTCAAAACTTCTACCATTTTTCTCAAGATCTCTAGTCACTCTCCTCATCTATTATCAGAGGCCTAGATTGAGAAAACTGAAGCCAATACCTTTTTTGTTTTATAATCCAAATTCATGTCCACTTTTACCTCCTCTACCTATACTGGTCATAGAAAAGACTTCCAATTTTCCCCATCTCGGATCTTGATCCTTCATCATATCCCCAAACTTAGACCTATTCTATTACTGACAGTCCCACCCTTCCATTTAGACAGGAGTTTGTTATGTCATTTGATGTATGTATTTATAAAAAGAAAATTCACATTCTCCAAACCTTGCCCTAAAAACAACAGGCTTTTGGAAAAATAGGATGAAGAAGAGAGGCCTCAAAATCTGCTTATTTTCATACCAACCACAATGGTAATATGGTATCTAGACAGAACATTTGGACCTACCAGGCAGCAACTCAGTATGGCTGGAGGATGCACTAGCACATATTAAAAGTACACATGTACACACACACACACACACACACACACACACACACACACACACAGAGTAAAATTTCTGTTAGAATTGAGAACAATGAAGGCTGAAATGACATGATTTCAATGGCAATAAAATCCTAAGTCAGAAGGGCTGGTTTTCAAGTGTGGATGGGAGGTAGAGCAACCTGAGGAGGGCAGAAGGCTGAGGGTGGAACTTTCTAGAAGATAGTCACAGATGAAGGGAATTTTAAATTTTCTTAAAATTTATCAAAATCCTATACTAGTACTTGATATGAGGGTTTTCCTCTCCACTGAAGGTTATAATTCCACTCCCACTAACCAGGTCTCATTTGCCCAGAAAATCATAAAATTTTAAATTTTAAAGATTATTGCATAAACAATAACATAGGGATATTGTTAAAATCCAGACTTTGATTTAATAGGTTTAGTAGGTTTAGAGTGAGATTCTGCATTTCCAGCAAGCTCCCCAGTGAAGTTGATGCTGCTGGTCCAGGACCATATTTTGAGGACTATATTTTTCATTTTTTAGGTCCTTAATATTTTGAGGTATTTATTTTTTAAATACCCAATATTGCATTCAATGTATATAAATAAAAATAATAACTATTTTATATAAGTAATGCTTACATATATCATAAATGTATCACTTTATTTTGACACCCCCAAAATTCTCTGTGGTCTACAATACTTTTTCCCAGTCTCTTCATTACCACTCTCTTAAGAGATTTTTTTACACAAATTTTCCTGATTTTATTGTTTGGTATCTTAATACAATAATTATTATATATCTGATTGTATTGTTGGTGGAGTTGAAGTTTAGAGAGCCATAAATCATTATATTATGTGATATCTTTTGCTCCCAAGCTACCAAACCCCAAATATTTGTCTACTTTGATGATAGCATATGCTCCATAAATGTTTTATTGATTTAACATGTTGTGGAATAAAAAGATAATATACTATTTAACAGTGTAGTCATTTAATACCATGGGGTTTTTAGAAACAAAAATGTTAGGAGTTATGAATATCTTCAATCAAGATATATGTTGTAATGGAAAGATCTTCTTTAAATTTTTGAGATACAAAAATTTTCACCTGAATTATCATCATGCATTTGAAATAATTTCCTACAGGTAGATTCTTTGTCCATGAGTGGGCTCATCTCCGTTGGGGAGTGTTTGATGAGTACAACAAAGAGAAGCCTTTCTACAGGGGCAAGTCAAAGAAAATTGAAGCAACAAGGCATGGATATTTATATTCTCCTAATGACCTCAGGCTTTTAACTGGTTTTTTTTTTTTACTTCTTTCAAATAACAATTATTCATTTTTGTCTCAATGCAAATAACAGGAGCTATATTACAGAACTGCCTCTTTTTAGGGAAATTTATCTTAATGCAGTTGGTTTTCTATTTAAATTACACATAACTTTCATGGCAATTATTTGATTGGCATTTGGCATTTTGATGTATTTTACACCTGTCTATCATAACTGCCAGAACTCATTTAGACTAAAACTGCACACTACATAGTTGGACTAACTACAAAATTGATCAAAATTATTTCTGTTTGTATAAAAGTAAACAAAAATGGTTAAGTACTTCTAAGTGTGGGCTGAATAAGAAACCAAATGCTCTAAGAAGCCAATTAGTAACTTCTTGGAAACTAATTAGAGGTCATTTTAGAATGTCAATCTAGCATCACAGTTAATAAAAGACTGTCCACTTGAGTCTAAGATTAAGAAAACAAAGTGGTTGGGGAATCCACTTAAAATTGGGTGCCCAATCAATGATACATGTCCACCTGGGGAGGGGAACTTGTCACACAAGTGCAAGCTAGTAATAACTAAATTTCCTCAAAATTAACTGTCACATTTTTTTTCAGGTGTTCCACAGGTATCACTGGCAAAAATAGCGTTTATAAGTGTCAAGGAGGCAGTTGTATAACAAGATCATGCAAACGAAATTCTACAACAAATTTGTATGAAAAGGACTGTCAATTCTTCCCTAATAAATTTCAAACAGAAAAGGCATCCATAATGTTCATGCAAAGCATTGATTCTGTAAGTATGCCAATCATGATTTTCAGAATTTATAATCAAAGGGCATTTCTAGCTTTATTCATTTTTATTTTTATTATTTTGTGGTGCTGGGTGTCAAACCCAAGGCCTTGTGCATGTTAGATGAGCACTCTATCCATTGAACTACATTCCCTGCCCCACATATCCTATTTTAAATGATCTTTCCAGGTGAAGTAAGGCTTAAATATAATAACATAGAGTTCTTTGAATATTGGCTGGTGCATGGTAAGCACACAAATAGTGTAATCTGTTATCATTATCACTATTGTGTTAAAGTTACTTGATTCTCATTAATTACATTTTATTAATAAAAGAATATTTGCAGAACATTTTAAAAATTTTTTCCAGTTTTGAAATTAGACTTTTTAGTGCAAGGTATAGTAAATTATTTTTTATTTCATTAATCTTTTAGGTGTTGGAGTTCTGTAATGCAGAAAACCATAACCAAGAAGCTCCAAGTTTACAAAACATTAAGTGCAATTTTAGAAGTACCTGGGAGGTAATCAGCGATTCTGAGGATTTTAAAAACACCACACCCATGGCAGCACCACCTCCTCCACCTGTGTTCTCATTGTTGAGGATCAGTGAAAGAATTCTGTGCTTAGTTCTTGATAAGTCTGGAAGCATGTCTGTAAGTTTATGGATCCATATTTTTTCAATGTGGGAATGGAAATAATCAAATGCTAAGAACACACTGAACTCTACCTGTACCTGGGTTGTTCTAAATCACATAGTAACATAAAATACCATCACTTCCTGTAATCATGAGCTCATGATATTGCAACATTATTGTAGCAAAAGAAAGATGACAAAAGAGTTAAGAATATTCTAATAACCTAATAACATAAGAATATCCATTTTTCCCCAGTAAATGGATGGTTACTAGGAGAAGATATAAGGCTTTAGCTGGAAAATTAAAACTAGACATTGAAATAAGAAGTTGTTTTAAACCATGGTCTTTGTACTGAAAACGCTTGAGACATGGAGATAGAGTGGGTTAGTGGATGCTAAATCCCATTCCAGTTCAAGGAACAAAAACAATCAGCAGAATTCTGAACACAGCTTTATTTTATTTGTATCAAATGTGCAAGTGACCTCTTTGTACTCAAAGACACACAAAAAGTATCATATAACAGACAAGAAGGAGGAGTGAGCGCCTATCTCCTCCTCTGCCTGCAAATGGCTTCCACCTGGGCTGCGTGTTCTGCTTTCTGGAAGCCCGGCCTATCCTCTGGTATTTCAGTTCTCTCCCTCTGCCTGCCTAATTCTATTCCACAACCAGTATCTCATTTAGGCCCCTTTTCACCCTGCCAGCATAATACAGGGCATGATTGCCACTCATTCAGATTGAGTTTGCTGTTGTCCTGACGTGCTGGGCTATTTCCAATTTTAGGAGTATAGAGGGCACTTGTGACCAGCCCAAGTTGAGTCCCTTTTGTTTTGCTATTGTTGTGTGTTCTCTAGTCCTACAGGAGTTCTGTGAAGCAGACCATCTAGTTCTCCTGGGGGCATAAAAGGTATTATCATGTGGAAATATATATAGCTAGATACAGCCATTCATTCTATTATCATTTGGTGAATAGAAAACATTGTATTGGGGTCTGAGAATATATGTACATGTCATTAAGAAGTTGAAAGTCCAGTAGAAAAATTTTTTTTCTCCTTTTTCTCAGTACCTGGATTAGTCATATTTATTCTGCAAAATTTGGGAGAGGCATTCAGGAGATGGGCTGTATTTATTGGCTGCTATAGGCTCTTCTGATCCCAACACTGCCTGTGAATACATCTGTTTATTATATATTATATTGAAACGAACGTGTCTTTCCCAACTAGCTAGGGAGCTCTTCTAGGAAGTAGAACCTTGTCTGATGAATCTTTGTATACCCACGGCCTAGAACAGAGTTTATCACGTAGGTGCAGTCAATAAAAATTTGTTGAAATGAATGGACTACTAATAATCAAATGCAATGTGATAAAGCACCCAGAGGATGGCACATTTGAAGCAGAACAGAGCATGCATGCTGCAGGCCAGGAATAAAAACTTCAGCAAATAGGAAAAGAGTGGCTATTGAAAAGGGCAGAGAAAGATTAATGAAATGAACAGATTAATGAAATGAGCCACAATAACACAGAGATCCAGAGAGAGCAACAAAATGCTATACAGCAACCCATAAAGTGACAAGTAAATGTCACTGAGGAAAGAAGAGGCTCCTGATTGACAGATGAGGAGTCTTCCCGAGACAGGGTGCTGGCAGACCAGGGTTAAAGGCAAAGCAAAGAAGCAACGTGGTGGAGAGTACTCAAATATGGTGGTGTAGAAATTTTTCCCTGTAATTTTTCAGGAAGTTCAGAGGGAAACTTGGGTGTGGTTGTGGAGAGGAACCCCCTGAGTGTAAGGAGGGATGGAGAGGACAAATTATGAAGAAGTATACATCCTCAAAAACCCAATATCAGGAAGAGGGATGTGAGTCCTGAAGTATTACCAAAGAACCAATTCAAATTAATCCATAGTTGGAGAAGTGGTGGGGAAGGTTAGGAGAAGAGGAAAGGACGGAGGGAGGGACTGGGCTTCTCAGCATTTACTGCAGCTCAAGTAAGTTTTGCATTTGGAGTAGACTAGTCCCCAGTAGATGGACCATTTGAGCTCTGAGTGGAGGTCAAGATAGTCTGATTGTATTTGGGAGCTCTGGGGTGTGATTTTATCCAAGGACAATAGGCATGGAGGCTCCCAGGAGTAATTAGAGAGGCTCTAAAATGTGTATCATCACCTGCAACTCAGTCTCCTCCCTAGCTTCCACTTCTAACTTGGGTGGTTAGCCACAGGAATCATTCCTAATTGAAAAATACGTGCTCCTTAATATACTGCATGTGTTCCGTAACAGACATAACCATATTTTTCAATTTCACCAATTAAATAATTGCTTTCTTCAATACTACCAATTAATAATCATAGAAATATCTTACCAATGAAATTTATCCACTCATTTTTTGTGATCTGCTATTATATTCTATATGAAAACCACTTGATTGTTTTCTTGTCTTTTTTCAGTTCTCCTCTCAGAGTTCTACTCGCCTCGATCGAATGAATCAAGCAGCAAAATATTTCCTACTACAGACTGTTGAAAATGGATCCTGGGTAGGGATGGTTCACTTTGATAGTGCAGCCATTGTTAAAAGTGAGCTAATCCAAATAAAAAGTGACAGCAAAAAAAACAAGCTCTTGGAGAGTTTACCTACGCTCGCTGATGGAGGAACTTCCATCTGCTCTGGAATTGAAGCTGCATTTCAGGTGAAAATCATACTGCAAATATATTTTTTCCTTCTTTCTTTGTTTTCAGCATACTTTACTACGAAATGCTGCTGCATATACATTCTGCCTAGTTTTAACATAATTTATTCTAAACGGCACAGAACACACAGAAAAAAAATTCACTTGGTTTTTAATGAATGAGTGAATTAATGAAGAAAGTGTAGGGAAATAAATAAATATAAAGATGCCACTACATTATATGACCAATAAGGCCAAATATTTTGCTCTTGTTTTTATAGAAGGGTTGGTGCTAAATAAATGTCAGTTAAGTAAATAATAGTGGGTGGACACAAAAGCCATCGACTTTGGGGGCAATGAAGCAAATTACTTGGTGTGATTCCACTTTGGGCCAGTTCTCTTTCTAGTTTATGTGGCATTCAGACAGGGCAAACTGATGCCTATCTATTAAGTAGGGACTATTAATTCTATCTAGTGTAAGCCATGTAAGTCAGGGCATAACCTGTTGCATCAGAGTACTGGCTCTGTTTATTAGCTTTGTAACCTTAGGCAAACTTTTTGGTCTCTTTGGATTCTACATGCCTTATCTATACAATAGAGGACAAAGGAATGCCTACTCATAGGATTATTATGAAGATGATGTGAACTTATATAGTTACATACTTAGAATGATCTTTGCTGTATTATAGAGTAAATTTTATCCAAATGGTCATATTGAACACATCATTAATATCAACTGTCATTTTTCTGTTTAGAAACCCTGTCTATCCCCTCACAGTCTACAAAATTAAGTCCAAATTCCTCAGTCTGAAGTTACTCCAAAGTCTTATGAGACTAAGATTGCCCTCTTCTATCTCCCAGCCTTTTTCCTCAGTTCTCCCCTCCTGATTCTCTATGCCCTAAGAACTTACTGTGCACATTGCTCTCCAAGCCCCCTGTGTGCTAGCAGTCCCTGTACCTATGCACATGTAATTCCTCTGCCTAAAATGCTTCCTTCTTTCCCATCTTGACATGTTAAAATTCTACTAGGTCTTCAAAATCCTCTCTCTTTTTAGCTTTTACTGCCCCTCCACCACCCTATAGAGTCTCTTTTATGAATTACATGGCCTTTTAAGTGTAGGTTTATAAAATGAAGACCTGCATCTAAATCTCAATTGTCACTATTAGCTTTGTGACACTAAACATGATTGACCTCTGAGTCCTTGAGTTCCTCCTTTGTAAAATGTGATAATGAAAGCCAGCACATAAGGTAGTTCATGTTTTCATTTATTCAACATGTATTTAATGTCTAGCTGGTATGGGCCAATCAAAGCTGCTTGTCTCTATCGTGTTTGCTGTGGTGTTTGCAAACAGATATTACCTCTAGGTGAATACAAACAGTAATGCACATTATGGAGACAGTGTTGTGAAAGAACCTAGCAGTGTGCTATGATTATGAGTAACTGGGAAAGGAGGGAATCACTTCAGAAAAAGAGCCCACTGAGGCTTTCCTTAAAAAGTGACATCTAAACTAAGACTTGAAAGATGAGAAGAAGCCAATGGTTTATGTTGAAAAAAGAGCACAAAGTTCCTCGGGAAGAGTTGGATAAAAACTGGATTATTCCAAGAAATGGTAAAAGCTGGTGGCACTGGAGAATAGCAAGTGAGGGGGTATGAAATGTGGTTGAAAAATTAAATGATGTCTAAGCATTCAAAACTTCAAAAATATATAAGAATTATAATTTGTTTTAAGTACAACAGACAGCTACTAGGGCTTCTGCCAGAATCTGATTATCAATTTATGTTTTAGGAAGGTGATCTGGTTGCCCCACGTAAAACCAAGTGTAGGGAGCAAGAATGGTAATAGGCAGACAGTTCAGGAGATTGGGCTTCGTAAACAAAGCTGCTCCATTGTTTGAGGCATATACATTTATAACTATTAAGTCTTGTTGGTGTATGGTTCACTTGAGCAGTATGTAGTGTCCTTCTTTATCCTTTTTGATTGACTTTATTTGAAGTCTACTTTATTTGATATGAGAAAAATCCTTGCTTGCTTCCACAGTCCATGTGAGTTGTATGATTTTTCCCAACCCTTCAATTGCAGTCAATGGATGTCTCTTTCTATGAGATGAGTCTCTTATAGGCAGCATATCAGTGGGTCTTTTTTTTTAATCTAATATTCTAGTCTATGTCTTTTGATTGGTGAGTGTAGGTCATTAACATTCAGGGTTATTATTGAGACATGATTTGTATTCCCGGCCATTTTTGCTTATGTTGGTACTTAACGGAACTTGGTTTCTCCTCTAATTAGATTTTCCTTTAGTGTAATCCCTCCCTCTGCTGATTTTCATCATTGTTTTTCATTTTCTCTTCTTGGAATATTTTGCTGAGGATGTTCTGTAGTACAGGCTTTTGGAGTGGGTGGATCTGGGCTGCTGGGCTTGACCTCCCTCTTTAGTCTGTTGGTTGGAAGGGGCTGTCCTGTACCAGAGGCTATGCTCTGGTGGGTGTCTGCCCCACCCGGGGGTGTACCGGGCCTACTGTGCACCTGAGATGGACACAGGCTGGTGTGGGTGGATCTGGGCCACCAGGCTTGACCTCCCCCAGTAGTCTGCTGGCTGGAAGGAGTGATCCTGCACCAGAGGCTAGGGTCTGGCAGGTGACTGCCCTACTCAGGGAGGGATGAACCGGGCTTCCTGTGAGCCTGGGTGCTGCGCAGGCTGGTGTGGATGGTTCTGGGCCACCAGGCTTGACCTCCCTGTGGTAGTCTACTGGTCAGAAGGGGTGGTCCTGCACCAGAGGCTGGTCCTGCACCAGAGGCTAGGCTCTGGTGGGTGTCTGCCCTGCATGCTGTGCGCCTGGGACCTGCACAAGGCTGGTGTGAGTGGATCTGATGAACCTCCCATTTAAACCCAGTCAATAAACAGAATCATGAAGAAAATGCAATTATTGTTTTAAGCTACTAAATTTTGGCATAATTTAGTCCACAGCACCAGATTAGCATAACAGCCAATTCCTTTTATTAGTCCAGATTCCATGGGGAAAACAGAACCACTATGAATACTACAGAGCATAGAACTTCTCACCAGTTCTACCCCAGAATCAGAGTTTCTGCCAGATGCAGTTTCAATACATCTAAGTTGCCTGAGCAAAGCCCATACAATCACAGAAATCGTGCCACATGGTGGAATCACAAGGAATTTCCTCATGTGGTAGTGAGTGGTCCTTGTCCTCAGCCTAGTAATTTTAATAGTCAGAAAGCTGAAAGCTATGAGCTCTGTGACATGGTGACACTCACTCCACACTGGTGGCACTGATTACAGACTTCTGGCCCCATCCTCTATTGTACTGCAGAGTCATGTGTCATTGTCTATGTGTTCACTTTGATCTCAATCTTGTAGATCTTCTATAGTGCTTGTTTGTTGGTTCTGTAAGGAGCCCAAGGAAAAACAATTTCAGATGAATTGAAGTTGCCATTTTCATACACTAATAGACGTATTTTGAGATTGAATAGGGAGGAAGAGCTGTCCCTTGACTTATCCCCACACCCAGCAACAACAACAAAAGGCTAGGAAGGACTTCTGAAGACAACTGCGATTTTCCAAGAGTGTGGGTCATAGGCAGAACAGGAAGCAAGCACAAAGGAGCAAGTGACTGTTGTGATTAATGCTGAGAAATGGACAGTGAATTTAGCAACACAAAGTGATCAGTGAACTTAATAAATTCTCACAAAGAAATAATGAAGAGAGTAAACAGAATCTTGACTGTGAAGTACAGTATAGAGAAGTGGAAATTAGAAGAATTAGTATGTTTGAAGCCAAGAGAGGCTTTATTTGTAGAGTAATTGTTAAATTCTATTATAAGTATTATAGAACTATTTTATATTTTAAACCTTTTACATATGACACTAAAAATGTTTTTAAAAGTTTTAAAGAACACTTTGGATTCAGACTTACAGTATTGTAATCTGCAAACTGGGACAATTGTGCCAACCTCCAAGTATTTTGTGGATTCCATTAAATAATGGCAGAGTTTAGGCCCTGTTCCTATACGTACCTAGTGCTGAATTCAATGCAGCTCTCATGTTTAGAACTTTTGTCTTACTAACTCTGAAGTTCAGGGATCTTAGGACTGAGGACTATCTGTCCATCAGTGAACTGACATATTGAATCATGCTATTTACCAGATATTCTGCTATTTCCCAGACTAAGTGCTGTGGTAGAGAGGTAAATGAAAATAGAGCTTCAGATGGAAGAAAAAAATTAAAAGCCACATGGAAGAAATGGAAAGAAAGACTGTTGACAGTTGGGTACAGAAGGGGAACCTATATTCTCATTGACTTTTTTGTCCACTGCAATGTAAACAGTCCCTTAATTTTTGTTGTTGTTGTATTTTGGATTTTTTTAGCATGCTGAATAATTCATGGATATTTATACATATACATATTTGTTTCTGTTTTCTCATTTCTTGCATTTGAAGTTAGTCATTTTTTCTTGCTCTGCCGAGGGTTAGGGTATTTGATTAGTGTATTTTGATTTTGTGTTGTATTGTCTTTTTCAAAATTCTGTTCCCCTTGTCTCTCTTTCTCCCTCTTCTCTTGCTAACAGTCAAGTTCTATTGTTCTTTTCTTATTCTTCTTTTAATTTTTTACTTTTATTTCTTCCTCATCCCTCCACCTAATTTTCATGTTCTACATCACTTTTGCACTTTCCACATTCACCTATTGAAATTTCAAACTTTTTTCTGCCCTCCCATGCCTTCATCATTCCTCTTAGTTAACTCTATTCTTAACATCTTAGTGCTAATTGGTGTATATAATGCCAAACCACACCAGTAAGGCTGTAGTTCTAAGTAATACTACAGAAGCCAGAGATAACACCTATAGTATGATTTTATGCTAGATATATAATACATGATCACTTACTGATGGAAATCAATGATCATACCATTTCTGTTTATTGTGAAAATTAACATTATAGATGTCATAATACGAACAAAGCACTTAGTTTATTGCTATGTATTGTTTACGTAGGTTGCTGTATTACTTGGCTCCCCCTAAACTGTGAGGTACTAGAAACCAAAAGGGACACTATAAGTTTATAGTGTAGAAACTCTGCTGCTTCAGATACATTCAGATAGAGGGTAGACACACAAACAATATTAAAATCAAGGGAACAAACCATTTCAAACAACCCAAAACACTCCTACATTATGGAGACAGTGGGCTTGTAGCTAGACCAGCCACTCGGGAATATGTGAAAAGTGGACTAGTCATGAGCAGGGATGCCTCTGAGGGCACTGGGGCAGCTCCCCACTTCCCTCTCCACCAGGGAGATGGATGGAGCATAGGTGAAATCCAATTCCAAGTTTCCTGTGATATGAGGAATCAGTAGAAGGGGCCTATTATAAGTATTCACCAGGCTTCACATGCTCAGGGCCGGTGCTCAGAGGGAGATTTCTCCATCAACTTCGGCAAAGAGGAAGTCTCTCCCTTCCAAACATATTACAAAGACTTTCTCACATTTATTGAGGAGGAAATAGTACCTCCTCAAATAAATTAGTCCACTAAACATTGGAGAGAATTCAAGTCCTCCAGGTGTCTCCAGTGTTTTAAAGACCTTGGATAAGCTTCTGTTGAGGCATTGTGATGTGTTGTTATTTTGGGCTTATATGATAAGTCATTTAGTAATTCAGTCAATCCACTGGTCGAAACAATTTCCTAAGCACCAACTCCTGAGGCTCAGAATTAACCTGGTTTGCTTGAAGTAAGTTGAGAGATATTTGTGGAATAATTGGAAGGCAGTTCAGGAAAGGACCGGGGAAAGAATGTATAAGATGTATTTGTTAATACCCCATCCTCTACCTACTTCAAAGTTTCCCTGGAGTTGCCACTGCAACAGCTCTGACCAGAATCTTCTACAACACAGTAATTCTATGAATGTAGAATTACCCTGCCAGATTCCCAAGGGGTTGAAAGGAGGGCCCAGGAGCCACCTGAGAAGGCAAAGTCTGGGCATATGTGACAAAGCCTCTATCTTGGGAATGTGGCCAACAATCCAACATAGTATCCTGTATCTGAACTATTGAAGGTAGTCTATTTCAGTCTTTTGGGGGGTTCTGATATATTCTAGCTCCTTCTACTTTAGGACAAGACTTCTGGATTTATCATTATAACTCCTAAACTGACCTCTTTTCTCCTATTTAAAAAAATAGTAATTTGTATTATTTGCCTCATAAAACTACATTGCCTCATTATGGAGTGATTAATGGTATAAGAATGCCAGGTTTAGATCCTGCTTCTGAAATTCACTGGCTGTGTGATCTTAACAAGTTTTAAACTCTATATGCCTCAGATTCTCCATACATAAGATAGTGTATATATTTACTTTAGAGAATTGTTATGAGGATGAAGAGAATGAATCTGCACCTTTGGTAAAGAAAAAATAAATATTTACAATTAATATTATTTTCCCTGTAATTAAGTAATCAGCAAAGTACCAGGTCTTTTTTATATGCTTGGATCAAAACAAATTCTTTGCATTCTTTACTGGACAGGATTTTTAAATTTCATGCTAATAACTTGACTTTATCAAATCTTTAATTATAAAAGTCTTTATAATTAAAATTTAAGTTCTTTAATTTGGATTTCAAATGTATTTTACCTAATTTGTGGTTATTTATATTTAGTGATCTTATATTTCTTCCATTATTTACACCATTATTCCTTGATGATAAATAACCTAGATAATTCAGTTGCTCTGTAATACTGAAGAGCAGCATTAGCATTTCAGTGTCTGCTCATTTTACTGAAATTTTTTTATGAATTTTCACACTACACATAAAATATAGTCTATGTCTATATTTAGGAAATTAATCAAAATTAGGAAGAATAAAAATGTATCTTAAAGGAAAATTGGCAGTGCACTTTATAGAAAGATCTGATTTCTATTATGATTCTTGATCACTTTTACAGTAACATACAATAAAACTGTTGCGTAAACTGATGTCAGATATTTTCCCATATGTGGAATATTGACCTTTAAACAGTCTACATCCCATAATAAGTCAACACTGATAATTTTTAGAGGTATATATAGATGGAGAGACACAAGATGAAAGAAACCTTTTGAGGAACCAGGGAGGAACAATGGGGTTATTCAGAGGTTTGGTCTCCCTCTTAGTCCTATTCCTGCTACAGAGGTCAAACACTTCCCTTGTGAGGCTGAATGACAATGGTTATGAAGACCTGGTCATTGCTATAGATCCTGGTGTGCCAGAAGATGGAAAACTAATTGAACAACTAAAGGTAAGACAGATGGAATTTCTTCTGTTTGAATTATGGAAAAGAAAAAATGTTAATGGTGAATAATTGTTATAGAAACTCTGAATGCTCCATGAAGGTCAAAAGCAGCATGGTGCAGTGGGGACAATGTTGGGATGTGCTGAGAAAGGTAGAGGTTCTAGATGGGGTTCTTCCCAATCTTACCACAACACCTACAATAAGGCACAGGGCCTCCCTGATCCTCAGTGTCCTCCTCTATAAATTAGTAGTTGCACTTATCTCTTTTTAAATAAGTGTTTAACTCATGGTATGCTAGAGGAAAGAGCAGTGAATGAAAGGAAAAGGCCCCTGGTCTCATGGAGTGTGTATTCTTTTCAGAGATCTAATTAATAAAAATGAGTAAATCAGCAGGTCAGATGTTAGCAGGTTGCTCGGAATACACCAAATCAGGAGAGGGAGTACAGAGTGTGGGTGGGACTGGAATCAGGGGAACATGTTAGTTTCATGTATGATCATCATGGAAGACTTCAGTGATGAAGTGACATCTCAGCAGAGATGGAGGTGAGTGAGGGAAGAGCCCACTGACAACCTGTGGTTTGGGCACAGCATGGAGGTGACAGGATGCTTGCTGTGACCAAAGAAAAGATGTGGATGAACAGGAGGAAGGGTGTAGCTAGCTGAAACTGGAGATGAAACACAGCCCAGACCACTGGAAAGACTCTGGTAACTACTCTGAGATGTGAATCTATAGGAAAGTTTGAGCAGAAGAGTTGGCATTCTCCTAAATGTTCTGAGACAGCTCTGACTGTGGGGTGATGGAAATGGTGGAGGATTGGCACTTGTCACCCATCCTGTGTAAATTCTGATGTACCACAGAGGTATAGAAGGACCCAAGTAGGAAGCTGTAGCAGGTGAGAAGTGATGGTGACAAGGACAGAGATATTGTGGAAGAGATAGTTAATGTGTGTGATTCTGAACAAAGTCTGAGTGTAAAATGTACAATGTTTCCTGATGGTTTAGATGAGTGTGGGATAGGGGAATTTAGGAAAGAAAGTAATACTCAAGAAAGGTTCTAGACTTTTGTCTAAACACTAGGAAGGATGAACTATCATCAATTAGGAAGGAACAACTGTTAGTGGAGAATGGTCATCAATGGGGAGATCTGGAGTTAGTTTAGGGCATTATGAAATTAAGATGCTTATTAGACATCCAAGTGGAGAAGGCAGGAAACTGAATTTATGGTTAAAATTTGTGTGCAGGTAAAAATTTGAGAGTCCTCAATGTGTAAAGGATATGAATCCACTAGCTGAGTGCAAACAGAAGAGAAAGATCCCAATCTTAAATGAAGGATAGCAATTTTCTAAACTTTCTATCAACCATAAAATACCACGTAATATAGAGATTGGGCTTACAGGTGATGTGAGTTGTTTCTCTCTTTCTCTGACTTCTACATGTACTCATTCCTTGTATTCATTTCCAGGACTGTGTCCTCATTTTCATCTTTAAATGTCTTCTTTGGTGAATCCGTGGCTACTATTTATTGTTCATTCCCTATAAATTTTGTTGCAGCATACAGGTGTTTGTTTATTGGTACCTGGTGAATTCCAGAAAAGATAAAAATTCCTTTTAGTTGAAAATATGGGTTGGAAGAGCACATAGCACAAATAAATCTTAATTGTAAGGTCTTAGTGTACAGAGCTAAACTGTACGTTCAATTTTAAACATTTCTGAACTAAGAAATCAGTATTTGATAGAATGCTTTGATGAGTTTAAAAAGTTTCTTAACATGGTCCTCTTTTGAAAACTGAAAGGTAAATTAAAGTCCTTGAAGACATGCCTAGATTTCACAATAGTTCTTGCATTTTATTAGCTTTCTACAAAGTTCTTATTTTTAGATCATCCAGTAAATGAGTGAAATACTATCATCCACATTACACAGAAAAGAAATCTGGTGTTCAGAAAAAATAGAAAATTTTTCCCAGGTCACACTAAATATAATCAGAACTGAGATCCTGCTCATGAGCTTTGAAGACTGATAGACATGTTTTTGAGTTCTGGCTTGAATAAGATGGCAAAAACTCAAACCAACATGTTCTTTCATAAAATCTTATAAACCAATGTGGTCTTAAACCCATTATTACGGATATTTGAGGTGTTCAATTTTCAAGTTTCCTTTTTCTATGTTTTAATATTTATTCTTGGTATGAGAGTAATTACTTCTGCAAACACTAGATTATTGTAGGAACTCTGAGAAAGAATTTAGAAGGAATATTATGGGGCTCCTGCTTCCAAATCTTAGGGAACAATTATGAGCTAGTTCAGGATACCCCAGGGGGTGGCAAGTGTTCCCCTCCATAACCTCAGAGTCCACCACTATTCAAAACAGCCCACTTGGGCATTGAAACTCCAAAGTAAACACAATCCCTTAGAGCTATGCAATTCCTGACTCACACAATCATACACAGCAATGCTGTTCAATCCATAACTCAATTTGAACCAACAAATATACTTTCTTCCCATATGAAAAGAGAACCATCATTTGAACAGAATGTGACAACCTGCTGAGACCTAAATATCACACCACCCACTAAAAAAAGCGGGGTGGGGGGGGCGACAAATGAAGAGAAGCATCCTTAGGAAACACAGACAATTCTTTCATCTGAATTAGGTCAGCACCTACTCTTCAGCTCTCCAAAGCCTGTTTTCCTAATTCTCAGCCAGTCCACTGGGCCTTCAGTTCTCTGAACTCTGGCCTTCTGACTGATCCTATGGTTCTGAAACAATCAGGTTGCTGACTTCTTACAGTACATGTGAGTCAGCACATTGGACTCTCTTACATAAGAAAGCCCGGAAGGAGCCCTTGAATTCCTGAACAACAGTTCTTTTGTAGGCTTATGGTAAAGGAGGATGAATCACAGAAGAACCTGTCCTGAAAAAAAATGACAGTGAGAATGGGGGTCCTTAGAGCTGATAAAGAAGTTGCCATTACCACTCATTACTCAGGATTTTACAATTATTCAGGGGCTTGGTCATGTCGAATTAATCACCATAAATGCATTTTACCCATTGACTTCCCCTCTGTGGAGAGGCAATTTGTCTTATTAAGCATTGTAAATTTGGGATCATGTTACTAAATATTAGGTGATATTATTTTCAGGTTGGCGGAAGAACCACAGTTCCACAATCAAAAATTTACCACTACTATGGGTTTCTCTGTAACCCCATCCATTGATACCCAACCATGTTGCTTCCCCATGGATATGGTAGGGAAGGAAACCTGCCCCATACCAATTCCTACAGACTGTCCCCCTCAGCTTCATCCGTTAAAGATGTTCTTGACTCAGATTTTTAGTAATGATATCAAACAGTTTAAGACTGCTTATGGGCAGAATATTTTCTAATTCATCCCATCTTTATGACAACCGTCAAGATAGGTGTGTAGCAAAGGTTCGTTAAAGAGATGAGGTAATTAAACTTCAGAGTATTACATAAATCAACCAAAACCTGTGAACCAGAAAGTACTAACAACTGTACTGAGACAAAGAAAATTACTCTAAAGTCCAGGTGCATATTCAAATTAATCATTTCCTCTAAATACCAAGCATAAGCAATTGTCTTTCGGGGTAAGAGAACAGAAGACTGAGAACACTTTCAATGTATAGGACAAAGCATTAGTCTGAGTTTGACAGGTTGCAGAAATGGGACAGCGGGTAGAGACAATGTTCATCGGACAAGTGCTTTTGTGTTGAAAGGTACAAGAGAGAGATAGCAAAGATAAGTCCTGCTCTGTCAGTCCATTCTTGCTCAGCAATACGCACATATTGTTTTTCTTTGAAATAGGACACGGTCACTACAGCATCTACCTATTTATTTGAAGCTACACAGAAAAGATTTTTTTTCAAAAATGTTTCTATATTAATTCCTAAGAATTGGGAAGGAAGTCCTGAATACAAGAGGCCAAAACATGAGAGCTACGATCAGGTAATTATCAAAGTCTTCTCTAATTAAAAAAAAAAAAGAATATTCTCAGATGCTTCTCAGATTTACCACAACTGATTGTCTCATAGTCTTTCTAACTAAATATTATCATTTGTGTTCTTCATGTTTTAATGATCTTTTGAAACATTCTCAGGCTGATGTTAGAGTTGCAGCACCAGCCCTCCCAGGCAGAGATGAACCCTACACCAGGCAGTTCACAGAATGTGGAGAGAAAGCAGAGTACATTCATTTCACCCCTGACTTTGTACTGGGAAAAAAACAAAATGAATACGGATCATCAGGTAGGAAATTTGGCTAAAACCACTCATTTTAAGTAAGCATTTCTGTTCCCAGCTTTAGTGGACAGATCTTGGAGCCAAAGTCTTTGGGTTCAAATCCTGGATCCTCTGTTTTTTGGTTTTGTTTTTGTTTGTTTTGGTTTTTTTTTTTGCCAGGTGTATGTTAAACAAGTGACCCACCCTCTCTGTGCTTATTCCTGGCAAAATGGTGACCAGTTGAGTTTCTACCTTATAGAATTTTTGTGAACCACAATCTAGATAATCCATGTAAAGTTATACAATCTAGTGTCGATATGTTTCAAAAATTTTGACAGCAGAATTAACAAATATTTTCTAAGGCATACTTTTTAGATTTCAGTTTTCTAGTTCTCCACATCTGTTAACCAATCACATGTAAGTTCCATAAAAATCAGATGGAGAGAGCCATGATGCCAGTTACTGATCAAGAGAAAATTTCATAGGCTATTAGTTGCTGATATTATTTAAACTACTTGCTTGTATCAGATGAAATTGTTTATAGTTAATCATTTGGGCCTATTCAAATGGAAATTTCATCTAATTCAATCTAAAAGTTAAGATTATTTATTCAGATGAATGAAAGCAATTATTTTCCAGACAAAAATGAAAATCACTATTAAATGAGAGTTCAGTTCTCATGTCACTATTCAGTGAAAACTTTCATGCAACCCCATACCCTATAATTGCCTCTCCCATTGCCTGTTCAGTGAAAGTTCATTAATCTCTGTCTCTGCCAACACAGCCAGTCCTAGTTATCAATACCTGGACCAGTTCCTCTCTCCAACCTTGAAAGCTCCATCATCCCCTCCATCCCAACCTTATCTTTCTTCCATACATCATCCTGACTAGAATTGTTCTCATTGGTTCCCCAAAATGTCACACCATCCTAAGTGTAATTTCTTTCTACCCTGATTTGTTCAACAAATCTAGTCACTTGAGCCACAAATACAAATAGCTCTATCCCCCAGCCACTCTTATCCTTAATTTACATCTCCTGTACTATATGCTCTTGCTGTCTCTTTTTGGCTCCTGTTATCTGTTTCCCGACTGTTTAAGAAATGTATAATACTAATTGGCATCATTACAAACACAGTTTCTAAGCTCAGTTATGCTCTCAAGTCTATTTAACAGTATTCTTACTTGGTTCTTCTCAGTTACCTTTCTTATTTCCCATAGTAGCTATTTCAAAACTTCTACCATTTTTCTCAAGATCTCTAGTCACTCTCCTCATCTATTATCAGAGGCCTAGAGTGAGAAAACTGAAGCCAATACCTTTTTTGTTTTATAATCCAAATTCATGTCCACTTTTACCTCCTCTACCTATACTGGTCATAGAAAAGACTTCCAATTTTCCCCATCTCGGATCTTGATCCTTCATCATATCCCCAAACTTAGACCTATTCTATTACTGATCTATTAGCAACTATGCACTCCTCTTGTATGTCTTCAATACCATGAACTTTTTATTTTCCTTTCAACTTATTAAATGCAAATACAACATGTCAAATAGACATACATAAATAGTTTCTACTGAAGTAACCAATAAAGATTTTGTCACTTTTATTTTATTTTACTGAATAATATATATGTGTGTATATGTATAACCTAAATTGATATATTTAACTTTTGCCTTAAGTAGTATTGCTTCATTTTTTTAATGCAGATAAATACCTTTATCTTCAGATAAAAGGTCTTAACCTAAAAATCTAAACCTGTAACTATCAAATGGTTTTAGGTTAACTTATCAAACTTGCTAACTTTACTTATTTAAATCCTCAATGTGTTGATATAATGAACTCAAGGAATTTGCTTAGTGGTTTGTTGTTTTTGTTTTTTCTATTTGTATGGGTCTTGAATTATAAAATTATAAAGCAGTATTGAAATCTTGTCATTTTGGCTGCAACTTTTTGTTTGTTTGTTTGTTTGTTTTTTTAGAGAGAGAGAAAGAGAATTTCAATATTTATTTTTTAGTTTTCGGCGGACACAACATCTTTGTTTGTATGTGGTGCTGAGGATGGAACTCGGGCCACACGCATGCTAGGCGAGCGCACTACCGCTTAAGTCACATCCCCACCAGCTCCAACTTTTTTCCTGATATTTGTTTTCCTAATATATTTGGTTTTGTTATTTTGGCTAGCAGAATTTTTTGTTTAACTCACAAAGGCTTTTAAGTTTTCTTTAATCAAATCTTTAATTTTTACTTATCTCTTCTCTCCCTTCAAATTTTAATCAGACACACAATTTAATAAACATTCCTTCTATTTTCCTTTGGACTTATGGGTTTTTTAACAGTTATATCTGATATGAGATAAAAATCACTTAGGTTTTTTAAAAATTGTTGCACTCTAAATTCAAGTTGAATATGTTTATGGTAATGCCTTTTTTCAGTCATTGATTTTTTTTTAATAGTAGGACCTACATTTAGGGATTATTGTTGAAGTTATCTGCCTACACATTCACTTAACTACTGTAGTTTTTGTTCTAATATTTATTAGTTTTTTTCTTATCACCTTACTTTCTAACCAGTTCCCTACTCTTCATTTTTCAGAATTTTCTTATATATTCCCAACTTGTATTCTTAACGTATTTTTCAAATCCAAAAACTATTAGTCTTTTTCACTAAGTACATTTAATAAGAACTAACATAATTACAACATTTAATTTTATGTAAGAACATAGAATGTTTGGGATTTTTTGTTTGATCTAGTTTTTTGTTTGTTTGCTTTTGCTTGCTGCGATTCTTCCTAATTTTTATGTTTTGGTTGTTCAAAGCTATTTTAGTTCAACTGCTAGCCTATTAATCAAAATAAGAAATTCAAACACAAGGCTGAAATGGTACATGTGAAAGTATGTATGAGAATACATGTATATACACACACACATATAAATACATATATATATGTGTGTGTGTGTGTATATATATATATATATATATATATATATATATATATATATATATGTCTTGAACTTGGGAAAGTTTTAATGTGAGTCATGAATACACTTATTAAACTTGGTGATGAATGTATATATAGGAATATATAATAATATATATGCAAATATACCATTGATAATTGTTATGACAAAATACACATAATATTTATATTACAATATATGCTTTTATATAAAATGAAGTTTAGGTTGAGGATAAATTGTGTCTAGGAATATATAATGATGTATATACCTTTGGTATATACATTGGTAATTGAACATAGAACTCAAATATACTGAATATTCATGATTATATATGCTGACAAGTATAATTAGGTTTAGGTATAGTGGTAAGATTTAGTACTAAAGTTTGGGTTGAGTTAAGGTAGAGGGTTGGGGAACAAATCTGTATATTGAGAAACATCAATATTCATAAGAATGTATGCTTGAAAATATGTATCAAATCTTATATAAACATGTTTTGAAATAGGAAATTGTTTTATGTGATGCTTATGAATACACTGCAAAAATCCACTGTATAGGATTCTTCTCATACTCTCTGAGATGTTGTATTCTGTCTAGGTAAGACCTTGTGGAGAAGCTGCCTGTCTGCTTTCTTGGTTTCATGCCACAGAGCAGCCAGAAACAGGACCACCTCTATTCTGCCATCTTGGATCTGCCCAAATAATTTTATTAGGGAGAACTGAGAAGACCCTTCTAAACAGATGCTGATAATAGAAGGATTATGCACCTGTTAAATCTCTAAGGACCTATACATTGAGAATGTGTAGCACATCTGACCCCTTTAGTGACAATAATAGATAGCCCTTTCTACCTTGCTTAGAAGAAGATAACACCCTCCAGATGTCAATAGACTCTATATGTGTAGGTATGGGTGCCCCATGGACAACAGGGAATTCACAGACTTTCAAAATCATGTAAAGTTCCCCTTACATAGAATGTGTTATGCAGTTACTTAATTCCCCATCTCATGGTATCCCCAAACCTGGAGGTTCTATTTATTGATCCCTGTGAATAGACACCAATAACTTTTTCGTTCTTTCCATGTCTGGAGCCTCTAGAGCATGTTCTCTCTAGGGATGTCAACTACACTTAACAATATAGAGCTAATATTAATAGTTTGCCTCTTCGACCCCCCCCCCAACCCCTGTACTCAAAGAGGATGGCTTCAGGAAACATTTTTGTCTCAGCACTTGCCATCAAAACATTCCAGACATACACAGGAAAGTTGACATCTCTTTCTGATAGCTGCTGTCTATCTTTGTGCCTGGTCACTAGATGGTTTCACTGACAGGTGGGGACATCAAAATGGATGTTCTCAAAGTGCTTAAAAGAGGGAGATCTGGGATCAGTACTGGACTCTC
The DNA here is from genome assembly GCF_964194105.1 of Spermophilus citellus. NCBI lineage: Eukaryota > Metazoa > Chordata > Mammalia > Rodentia > Sciuridae > Spermophilus > Spermophilus citellus. The sequence goes on along the minus strand of NC_138191.1, from coordinate 65,269,680 downwards.
TTTCTCTTTCAGTTCCCCACCTAGGAGGCCTGTCCCCATGGACTCTTGAATGGAGAGGTGAGCCCCAACATGCGAGAGGTGCAAGCCTCACATGCACACATGGAGTCAAGAGCCCAAAGGAAAACTTGTCTTGGAATGCAACTGGATCCACACTTTGATGGTGATAGCAAAGTCAGCCTGAGCCTTTCCTGCACCAACTAGAGCTTTATGATCAATACTAATTCTGCAAAATAATGGATGCTCTTCCAAGGTAGGGAAGGAAAGGGGAAGAGGAAGCCCAAATCCAAGTGTTGGTTGTAGGGTGTTGAGGCCTCTCCATGTTCTCCTAGGGTCAGACTGAAATCTGAGATTCTCCAATATCATGAAGTGAGCAGGATTGGGATTAGTATCAAAACTGCCCTCAGGTCCTGGACTGTCCTTGGCCACGTGGATTTTGTAAGTATTTACATCTCAATTCCCTTATTTCAGAGACCTGATAAATAATATCTACATTTATACATGTGTGGTATCATTAATTAAATAATTTTCATAGTGATAATTCAGTAAACAAATTGTCCAATTAAAGCATTCACTATGTAATATCAAGTCAATAGGTCTTTCTGACAATATAAAACAAAATGATGTCTAGGAATTTTTCATCTGATATAGAACATTTTTTCAGTAACAGTGTATAATCCTAGGTCCACAACTCTGTGTCATGACATATCCAGCTCCTTTATCTCCTTTCCCACTCTCTTTGAAATAAAGTACAACCTCAAAAAGAAAGTGCACAGATTGGTCTCCCTGATGATTCCACACTCAGTCCATCCTCTCCATCTGTCTCCATGGCCATGTCCTCAGTGTCCTTCTCAACCAAGGTCCACTTTGCTCAGGTGTGAAGACTGAGCTTTCAGCCCTGCAAGCCCACTTCATCTGGGTCAGGATCATCTTACTCTCTGGTGTTCACTTCAGGTGGCACCCTCATCTGAGATATTAGACCCTCAATGCAGGAGGAGGCAAGGGTCATGCCAGATCAGGAGCACCTGCCTTGCACAAGGACAGCTGTCTTGAAAGAGCTCAGTGAGCATCAGGGGTGCATTGTTCTTCACACACATATGATAACATATACTGGTGAACACCTTTTCTTCCCACTGGCCTTCTACGTCTCCATGGGTTCCCACAATCTCTGTCAAGACTCATCCCATGGCTCAGTTTTTGGTCCCCTGCACAACTCCCACAGATACCAGAGCATGAAACCAGCTCCAGTCAAGATTTTGTAAGGATAGTTTGAAACCTCTGTTTAGTCCCACATACCTTCACACTAATTTCTTGTTGTTATTTAATAGGGCATCTGCTTTTCATGACATCTCTCTCTCATTCTTCTCATATTTCTAAAGATTTTCTATTTTCAGGTGACTGTAATAATAATTATATATCATCTCTCCTGTATTCCTATATAACATCTTTGTTCGGACAAATATCAATACCTACATGATACCTATATGAGGGTTATTGTATATAATGGTATGTATGAAGCATATCATTCTTATGCAAGTTTTGTGAAATTCATAGGATTTCTCTTCTTTTCATTAATAGTGGTCTCCTCCTACTTTGATTTTGCTTGATTATTTATTTTCTCCTTCCTGCCCGTAGTGCAAACTATACCAAGTATGATTTCCTTGTCTTCGCCTTATAAACCTGGGAGATATTGGTTTTTAACAATCCTATTTTACTTGAATATTTTTTTATAAAATGGGAGAAACTTTACCTCCCAGAAAGCTTATCATCACCAGATATGTCACTTACCCCACAAATATTTTAGGATCCACTTAAACAAAACATTGGGTGGTGAATCTTACACTAGAAGCTTAAAACTCCGTATTTACCAGAAACTGTAGAAGAATTGCTAACTCATGCCTCCTTTGAACTCATGTTGTAAATTTCTAGCTCATTTATAACAAAATGACTCTCAACTTTTAAAGAATAGAAATAAATAATCTGTTAATTTTTGGAGCCAAATAAAAGTAAAAAAAAAAAAAAAAGCTAAATAAAAGTAACACATTTAAGGGTTGGGGCTGGGGGTCACCTGTAGAGTGCTTACCTTGCACATGTGAGGCACTGAGGCACTGGGTTCAATCCTCAGCACCACATTAAAAAAATTAATAAAGGTATTGTGTCCATGTACAACTAAATATATATACTTAAATATATAATAATATATAAGTGAACAGGTCACCAGCCCCTACCCAGCTTCACCTGCACAGCCACTGCTGGCCCAGCTGCCACCTCACAGCAGGCCATCACCAGCCAGTAGTACCCCTGCCATCCTCACGGCTGCCTGTTGAAGTCACCATCTCCATGCCTGTAAAAGGATCCCGCAGAGACCGACTGCTGCTTTCAGTGCCTTTAGTGGACTGGAAATCTCAGTAAACTTCTCTGAGTAGCAAGGAACAAGAACTTGTTCAGACATCCCAGAACTGAATGTAGAGGTTAGCAGTAGACACAATCAATAAATAGACAACTTCTCAAATAAAAAGACTCCACATGAGCTCCTCTCAGGAAGACATTCACACACCTGACTGCAGAGCACACCTGCCTCTGGCCAACAGGAGGGTGGGCAGGCAGCCTTTAGAGGGGCAAGCAATGGAGACACACGCTGGAGACCTCGATGCATGAAGTCTGAGGGCCGCGGTGGTCAGTAGGCACCACCGCAGCTGCTATTGAAAACAGGGCACATGCACCCCCCTCTGGCCCTCCTGGCATGCTCTGTGCATGCAAGGAGATGAGAGAGGGCTTGTGTTGTGGTCTAAATGCCTCTGAAAAAGGTCAGTGTCTCTTTCCCCAGTAGACGACACAGTAATTATGGATCCCAACGGCGTCCTCAGACCTCAGGCTGCACTGGGGTCACTTACGAGTCTGGTACTGCTTTGGCACTGCGGGCCACTTGGGCTGCCACAGTGGTTATGGATGGAGAGGGTGTCCATGCTGACAGACATGGTCTTGGCTGGATCAGGTTGAACTGTTTCCAGCCCGAGCTGTATTTGTACAGCTTGCCGATCATCTTCTTGGTGATTCTCCTGGGCCCTGGGCCCGTGAGCTTGCAGATCTCCTTGGTGTCCGGGTAGTAGCAGTACAGCGCCCTGAACTGGCAGCCTGTGTCACGAAATAGGATGAAGTAGTGATTGGCGTCACACTTCTCCAGCTCCTCCAATATGGGGTTCTTGTGAGGCTCCTTCACCTTCCCAGCAGTGGGAGATGGCCTTGTGGATGATGGGCTTGTTGGACTTTCTACTGGGCTCCTTGAAGAGCTTGGGACCTGTGTATTCTGCCACCTAGGCCAGGGAGGAAGCTGCCAACGCCATTTCCCAGTCCTGGTCTGTTCTCCTGCTTGGGTTGACGGCAGGGTCCTCGCCAATGAAATCCTGTTCCACTTCTTCTATGTCTCCCACATCAGAGTCAGAATCTGGCCGCAGGCAACCCAGGGCTCCTTATAGCGGGTGCCAGAACTTCTTGGGCCAACACATAACCTCCCCTCTGTGTCACCATCAGCCTTGACTAGGTGATGGAAAAAGCCATTGGCACACTGTCACTGAGACAAGGGATCCAATCTGCCAATGGCCAGAGCCCCCCCCCCTCCATGCACTTCTGTAGCTTCTGCAGACTGCAGCCCCACTCTGCAGGGTAGGTGCTGGCAGCAAGCTCAGAGGACGAATTGGGTGAAAGTGCCATTCAAGTCATGATGGCCAGTCGTTTTCTTCTGAGCAGCAGGTTGAGTGCCCTCCCGGGCCTCCTGGGCACAATGCTCCAAGGTCTCCTTTCCCCTCGCTCATCCTCCTTGGTAATGGTCTGCTTCTTTTTGCTGGCCTTAGCACTGCTGGCAGCAGGGGCTCCAAGAATTATCTGTCAGGCTTATTCTCTAGGGCATCCACCTGCCTCTGGGGGACTGGATCAGTGCGCTTCACAGCGGATAGCCTGTGATCCACAACCGCCCTCATCTGCCACTGGCCCTGGTTCCACCCCCCTGAGCTCTGGCCAGTGGCTGGTCTCTGGGGGACTTGGCAGTGCATGGCGGGGAGGGGCTTATGTGGACAGGGTGGTCTTGGAGGTGGCTTGATAGGGCATCCAAGGGCCATGCGTGGGGATGGAGGCAGGGAGCTCTGGCCCTGTCTTTCCATGCATTTGGCGGGAGATTGAGTCCTGGAGACTGGAGGAAGCGCGGGGATGAGTGTGGGATGGCGGTGTTCGCTCTGGCGCTGCATTGGGCTGGGGACTGCAGAGATGGCTGCTGACCAATTGCCATCCAGGGTCAGGGCGGCCACAGGGTCATGCGGTGGTCCCAGAGGGGAGGCGGCTGCGGGCGGGGCGGGGTCTTCCCGGAGGATGGAACCTTGGGATGGGCGCCCAGGAGCGGTAGACGTCAGGAGCGGGCACTATGGGAACCGGAACACTGTGGTCCTTGGTGATCAGTGAGCAGTTGGAGCAGGAGGACTTCACTGAGGCAGCTGCGGACCAGAGCCATACTCGTGATACTCAGGATACTCACGGGTTAACTTGACTTTTCCTTCTTGGTTTTCGGGTCTTCACAATCGTCTTTCCCACTGGGATCTTTTTGTAAGTGTTGTGACATTTCCTGAAATTTCATTCTGATGAGTACCTAGGTAAAGAAACTAACAAGTGCTGTTCCCTTTTTACTTTTTCTTTACCCACTTCACCTCATCTAGGCCTTGGTTGATGACTACTTTGGGGAGGGGGGAGGGGTCTAAAGGTGCAGGGACACTCTCCTTGCCTTTATTTCTGAGTGCCCCCTCTGTTGCCTCTCTATCCTACCTCTTCTCTGTCCTTTCCTTATTACTGTCCCTTCTGTTTCCATTCACCATTTTTCAACCATGACCTTAGCACACAAAGTTAGGGTGTAAATTGGAATTGATAAGCTGGGAGATCCCAACTGCTACAAGGAGAGTATGTCCCTGTGAGTATGTGGCCAGGATACCCCAAGACCCTGTGGGTGATAAAAATCTGGTGTTCCAAAGGTCGCCCCCCTTCTGTGGAAACCAAGTGGACCAGGACTGTCCTTTTCTTTGAGTCAGACAGGTGCTGGTTTATTTCACTTTTTCACTACTGTCCCTGCCTTAGAGACCAAGGAGAGGGTTCCACACTGAGTCATTTGGATCTTTGACATCCACTGAGTTCTTTGGATCTTTTGGGGGAAGGGAGGAGTGTTAGGTGTTTTGTGAATATTCCAAGACCATTTCTAAACAGCAGGCAGCTTTTTGTTCTATATCAGTTTTGTTCTTTTCTTCTTTGGGTTCACTTCACCTCCTTATTGAGTTTGGGTGTAGGGTCTCCCTCTTCATGAAAAATAATTCAAAATTAGATGTGAAGGTGAGTATTTAGGATGAGTAAATAAATCACAGTACATTATACATGTGTGTCTTTGAGATTTAGATCCTTTTCCCTGCAGTGAGTTCTTTAAGCAGTTTGCCAGAAATGCCAACTTAGAAATGCTACTTCATTGTTAGAACTGTGCAAGTGAGGAACAGTGACACTTAAGCCTCATTAGGTTGACAATACCTATAGCTCTGGTCTCATGATTTTGATAAAACCTTTCAGACTGAATTTGAAGAAAGCCCGATGGGCCCAGGTAGAAAAGTTTCAGCCCCTAAGTTGGCAGGATATTGAAGTTTAGCTGAGTTGAAGAATCACTATTCAGTGAACGTAGGGTAACACCAGCCCACTCCACCTCTGGAAAATAGAACAACTTCTCAATTATCATCCCCTTCACCTCCCACCTGCAAAAGTCCTTGACCTAGGAATGTGGGCCTTTACAACTGCTCTTGGTCCCAGGGGGTTAGTACTACCATTGAACAAAGATGATTCCCAGAAGGGATTCTGGAAGAATTCTGATGCTCGTCCATCATAATTTATTCACCATTCACTCTGAAAATTTAGCAGGGTCTCACTTTATGCTAGACAGACTCCCTGTAGAACCTTTCCATTTAATGAGTGGCAGAATACAATAACAAATACTAGAGCCAAAGGAATGATTATTTTCAATGGAGGGAATGAAGTGATATTTTTGTGTGAGCTTGAAAGTGAAAGGTAACTTTAATAAGCACAGAAGTGGGGAGGCTTTCTGCACAGAATTGCTGGTTATCTCTAATGTCTACTAGGATCTCACTGCTTTGACAGTGCAGCCATGTGCTCTGAGCCATTGAGGAATCTGAAAGAAAGCTCTGTAGGTGGCCAGAATGTGCAGGTGTCTCAAATCAAGCCAGAACCACTTGATTTGAGACAACAAGTCACAGACAATAGCTCTGAAGAGTAGTTGGTTTGCTGTTTCTTTTTAATTTCCCACTCACTTTCATCATGGTGATGAGCCACACACATAAAGATAATTCATGTGTGTAAAGAATCCAGGGGATTGATAAAGGTTGGGAGCACATTCTGGTCTTTTCTGTGGAAAGTGGTATGTGTTTTATTAATTGTCTTTATTATTATGTGATAAGGAAATGAGCCACCTTGCTCATAGAGCAGATATTCAGCAATAATGCCTCCCTTGATAAGAGTTTTATTTTTCTTGAAGAAAGTTTCAGGATGTATTGCTGAGAAAGTTTTCAAATGTCACAGTCTTCCTTTTTATTTTATTTGTTGTGGTGTTACATATTGAACCAGGGCTTCAGGCATGCTAGGCAAGCACTCCACCACTGAACTACAGTCTAGTCCCATAGTCTTCCTTTGAAAGGAAGAAGTAGGAACTAATTAACCTGTTTATAGAAGTGTTAGGGAAGGGTAAGTTCAGTTTCAACTTCAGGGTGTATGTAGACAGAACCTTCCATAATTTTACTTATAATATATTTCTCTAATATTCATTCAGTACCACCATGATGTCACATCTGTGCTTAGCATGTTAGAATGAATGGCTGGCTTCCACAGGACATTCAGGGGACTCTAGGATTGGTTGAGCCTTGCTGGAGAGAAATGGGAAGGAGAGTGATGGAGCTTATGGGGATGATCTTGAGATAGCCCAGAGTAGATCTGAAGGTAGACTAAAAAAAAAAAAAACAAGTTTTTATCATGGGAAATTTCAAACAGTCATGAAAGTAGGCCCAAGAGTATTTGAACTCTGTGTATACAACCTCAGTTTCAAAAATTATCAACACCTGTACAGTCTTTTATCTCTACTACCATTATACTTCATAATCCTTAAAAGCAATTATACACAATACATCAACATGGCTGTGTTCCTAAAACATTCTTTATTTATTAAAATAGGCAGCTGCCCTTTATAACCTTGAATTCAAGGATGGATAGTGTTAGGTTGTATGTTTAGGTGTGTGGTTCTTGTTCATTTTAGAGTTGACTGAAATAAGGTTTGAGGTTCATCCCTCACATTATGGATATCTGTTATTTCAGCACCATTTATTGAAAGACCACGGAAGTACTTTGGCATCTCTGTCAGAAATCGGTTGACTGGGATGCAAGGTGGCAGAGTAGAGGAGATCCTGTTTCTAGCTTCTCTGTGCCTGAATCAGAGAAAGCTATCAGGTGGCTTCTCCTCCTCCAGGTCTTGCCTTGAGGAAACACAACATCTCAGCGCATGTGACAGGACTCCATCCAGCGGATTTTCGCAGAATCCACCAGAGCTGTGAACACCAAGCAGAACTCTGTGTTCAGGTGAGACTCCAGGCTTCGGTCCCAAAGCCCACAGTTTGAGCACAGGTGCGACTCTCAAGTGGGGGAGCAGAGACACCAACTCAACACCTCGGCGGAGTGGCAGAACTCCAGAGGACGCTCTGCTATCACGCAGGTCCCCAGACCACATTCTAGGCACAGCACAAGGACATCCCAGCTCCCCCCACCTCACTGGACACCCTGACTGGGAAAAGGACTGACTCGACCTTTCTCACCATCTTTGGTGGGTGTGGTTACCAGCCGGATCTGTGACTGAACAGGTACCTGGGTTCCAAATCCCCTCCCCCAGCTGTAATAACTCGGTATAGAAATGATCAGCACAAAATCAGCTCTCAGGTGAACAGGAGAGCAGTGCCACCAGGAAGCTGCCCACCTGGTGCAATTCTAAGGTGGAGGGCGTGAGGTCCCCCAGCTGAGACCTCATAAGCAATAGAGGAAAGGGGGCTAAAACCTTAGGAGCAACTCAGAGAGACCAAGATTAGGGAAGCCCAGATAAGACAGGAAGAGCTTTAGTCTTCTCACACTGGTTACCTACACCACCCTGAGGGAAGAGAACCAAGCTTGGAATAGACAACTCCACCTACTGAAAGAAAAGAGAAGAAAAGGGAACTCTGAGAGTATTTTGTTGTTTGTTTGTTTTGTTTTTTGTTTTCTTCTCTTCCATTTTATCCTCTTTCTTTCGCCCCTACCCCTCCTTCTCTGGTCCCCACAACCCCACAACCAAGAACTTTGCATGAAATAGAACTGAGTGACCAGAATAATATAATATAAAGGAATTGCATAAGCCACCCCTTTTTCTATTTCTCTCTCTCTTTTTTCTCTTTTTGCTTCCTTTTTATTTTTCTTCCTCCCTCTCTTTCTCCTTCAACCTCCTAATTTTTATTAGTTTTACTTCTTGTAATTTTCTAAACACATATATGTGTTTGTTTTTATGCATTCTACTGTCCTCCCACATACTTGTCTCCCCTAAATTACCTCCTGTCTATTCCCCTGCTACTAACCTTCTTGATTAGAGTTCTCTTCCAAATTTCTTAAGTTTTATTAATCCATTGCCCTCACATCTTTTGCCCTTAACATAACGTCAGATACCTGACCTCCAGTTCTCTGTCCACCACCAGAAGAAAGTGTACATCTTCTATGAAACTACTGATTATATTTTAAATTATAATTGAATCTAACATTACTAGACATTGAGACTATAAATGTCTTAATAGCAGTAATGTACACATAAGTGATGTATTGTTGATATTGGGAACTGTCAACATTGTCCTTCCCCAAAAAGAAGGGATCTTGGAATATACAAGAGCACTACAAATCTATAGGGTAAAAAGAATAACACTTCAGTCCCACAGAGCAGGAAAGAAATACCAGCAACATGAAAAGTCAAGGGAAGAAAATACCACAAACAATTGAAGACAATGCATCATTTGAAGAATTATCAGAAACAGCAGAAAAAAATGAGAGAGAAAGACTTCAGGATTTACATTATTCAGATATTTTGGAATCTTGAAAAAGACATTAGACAACAAATACAGATAGTGAAAGATCACTTTGACAATGAGCTACATAAACAAATCCAAGAAGCAGAAGATAACATCTACAGGGAGATTGAGGATATATATATATATATATATATATATATATATATATATATATATGTATGTATTTTAACAGAAATCCTTGAAATGAAAGAAATAATGAACCAAATTAAAAACACAAATGAGAGCATCACCAGCAGAGTATACAACTTAGAAGATAGGACATCAGACCACAAAAACAAAGTATATCATCTTGAAAAGAATGTAGACAAGCACAGGAAAAATGATAAGAAACCACAAGCAGAAAACCCAAGAAATATCGCATAGCATAAAAAGACCAAATTTAAGAGTCATTGAGATAGAGGAAGGCACAGAGGTTCAAACCAAAGGAATGAGCAATCTATTCAATGAAATAGTATCAGAAATACTTCCAGACATGAAGGATGAAATGGAAATCCAAATCCAAGAAGCCTACAAGACACCAAATGTGCAAAATCACAACAGACCCACACCAAGACACATTATTATGAAAATGCTCAATATACAGTAATAGGAGAGAATTTTAAAAGCCGCAAGCAAACAGAATCAGATTACTTATAGGGGTAAACCAATTAGGATAACGGCAAATTTTTCAACACATTCCCTGAGAGCTAGAAGATCCTGGAACAACATATTTCAAACTGGAAAGATAATGGGTTCCAACCAAGAATCTTGTATCCAGCCAAACTAAACTTCAGATTTTAAGATGAAATAAAACTTTCCATGATAAACAAAAGTTAAAAGAATTTACAGCTAGAAAACCGACACTAAAACACATCCTTGGCAAATTATTTCATGAAGAGGAAATGAAAAACATTGATAACTGGCAGAAGGAGGTAGTACACTAAAAGAAAAACTAATCAAAGAGGAAACCAAGTCACGTTAAGTAATAAAAATAAACAAATATGACTGGAAATACAGACCATATCTCAATAGTCACCCAAACATTAATGGCTGAAACTCACTAATAAAAAGACATAGGCTAGCAGATTAGATTTTTAAAAAAGATCCAAGAATATAATACCTACAGGATACTCATTTGATAGAAAAAGACATACACAGACTGAAGGTGAAAGGTTGGGAAAATCATACCACTCACATATAGTGAGGAAGCAATAGGGGTCTCCAAACTCATATCAAATAAAGTAGACTTCAACCAAAGCTAATCAAAAGGGATGAAGTTGGACGTTCCATACTGTTCAAGGGAACCATACATCAACAATACATAACAATCATAAATATATATGCCACAAACAATGGTGCAGCTATGCTCATCAAACTCTTCTCAAGTTCAAGAGTCAAATTGACCTCCCAGCACAATAATCTTGGGTGATTTTAACCCACCTCTCTCACCACTAGAGAGATCTTCCAAACAAAAGTTAAATAAACTTCAAAAAATAGTAAATGAATTCAACAAAGTTGCAGGATATAAAGTCAACACCCATAAATCAAAAGCATTTATGTATATCAGTCACAAATCCTCTTAGCAGGAAATGAGGAAAACTCCCCATTCATAATATCCTGAAAAAAAAAATAAGATACCTGAGAATCAACAAAAGAGGTGAAATAACTATACAATGAAATCAACAGAACCCTACAAGGACACAGCCACATCAATGTTTATAGCAGCACAATTCACAATAGCTAAACTGTGGAGCCAACCTAGATGTCCTTCAGTGGATGAATGGATAAACAAAAAGTGGCATTTATACACAATGGAATACTACTCAGCCTGATAAAAGAACAAAATTATGGCATTTGCAGGTAAATGGATGGTGTTGGAGAAGATAATGCTAAATGAAGTCAGCCAATTCCAAAAAAAAAACAATGTTAAATGTTTTCTCTGCTATAAGTGGGGTGACTTATAGTTGAGTTGGGAGGAACAGCATGGGAGGATGAGATTAATTCTAGGGAGGGGTGGGAGGGAAAGAGAGGGGGAAGGGGATTAGCAAGGATGGTGGAATGTGATGGACATCATTATACAAAGTACATATATGAAGACTTGAAATGAGTGTCAACATACCTTATATACAAACAGAGATATGAAAAATTGTGGTATATATGTGTATTATGAATTGTAGTACAAAAAAATAGAACATATATAATGGCATAAACTGACGTGAACATACTTTATATCCAGAGATACAAAAAATTGTGCTCTGTATGTGTAATAAGAATTGAAATGCATTCCAGTGTTGTCATGTATTTAAAAAAATAAATGAATTTATAAAAAAAAGAAATAGCTTCACTAAATACAAGAGAGTTTACTTTGAATTCTATTTTATTCTGTTGATTTGCATGTCTCTTCCCAGGCCAAAAGCACACTGGCTTGAATCCTGTAGCTCTACAGTGAATTGTGAAGTCAAGTAGTCTAGATTCTCTAAAATTTCTTTTGCTCTCCTATATCTTTAACATTTTCATATAAACTTTAGAATCAACTTGTTAATTTCTGCATAAAAACATGCAGGGTTCTTCCAAAATCCTACATATTCAGCAATAAAAGAGAATAAAATCATGGCATTTTCAGATAAATGGATGGTGTTGGAGAAGATAATGCTCAGTGAAGCTAGGCAAGCCCAAAGAAACAAATGCCAAATGTTCTCTCTGATATAAGGAGGCGGATTCATAGTGGGGTAGGGAGGGGGAACAAGGGAGGACTCTGGAGCAGAGGGGTGGGAGGGGAAGGGAGAGAACATGGGGTTAGAAATGATGGTGGAATGAGAAGGTCATCATTATGCCAAATACATGTATGAAGACACTAATTGGTATGAATATACTTTGTATATGACTAGAGATGTGAACTATTGTGCTCTATATGTGTAATATGAATTGTAATGCATTCCACTGTCATAAGTGCATAAAAATGTGTTTTATAAGAGATCAATAAATGAGATGCTTTCTATGTTAGAAATGCAAAATAATAGCTTTTTGTAGTATATAAGTAATCTCAAAGTCTAAAATTATTCCAAGTACAATATCATGTGGTATATGTTTTTGTCATTTTACCCTTCTTACATACTAACATTTCTGTTGTAAGGACCGAGCTCCTTTGGAACATTTCAGCAATCATTAATGGCAAAAGCAGCTGCCACCCATAAGTTCAGAAAATGGAGATTTCCAGCAAGATGTCGATACTGTGAACGCATTTTCATATTTAGAGGTCTTAAATGCGAAGAGGTAAGATCTTTTGGGAATCACAATTTTTTCTTTTGCCATATACTTTTTTGTTAGGATTTTACTTATTTAGAGATGTGTGTGTCCACACACAAACACACATTTAAATATATATAAATTTGTTGTTTGTACTCCTGGGAACTAAATTCAGGGTCTTGCACATGCCATATTTTTAGAGAGAGAGAGAAGAGAAAGAGAGAAGGAGAGGGGGAGAGAGAGAGGGAGAGAGAGAGAGAGAAGGAGAGAGAGAGATTTTTTTAATATTTATTTTTCAGTTTTTGGTAGACACAATATCTTCTTTTAAATTTTATTTTTATGTAGTGCTGAGGATCGAACCCAGCACCCCGCGCACACCAGGCAAGAGTATTACCGCTTGAGCCACATCCCCAGCCCATCTACCCTTTCTTAAAATTGTGTTTTGAAATGGGTTCTTGCTAGATTGGTCTGGCCTTCAACTTGTGAAATTCCTGTTTCAACCCCTCAAGTAGTTGGAATCATGGGCATATGCCATCACACCTCGCTTGCCAGTACATTTTAATAAAGTCCCACAGTTTATTTCTATAGTTTTCTTCTTTGTTTTCCTGTTAAATGTAATTCACAAACCACAAATAGTACTTTTTAACATATTTTTGTCGTTATTAGTCGGCCTGTATTTTGCTTAGTTGTGAATAATTTTAAGATGAGTCAATCAGTTTTCAAATATCATTTTCTTATAGTGTCTTCTTGTCTGCCATAAAAAATGCGTGGCAAACTTAACCATCATTTGCGGACATCAGAAACTTCGGGGGAAAATGCACTTATTTGGAGCAGAATTGTCCTGTGCTGCCAAAAAGGAGCCAGATGGCATTCCTTTCATAATCAAAATGTGTACTTTAGAAATTGAAAAGACTGCCTTGTGTTTACAAGTATGTTGTTTTCTCTTAAAACTCTAAAAACATAAATGCCTTTTTGATTTGTCTTAATGAAAAAGAGACTTTAAGAAAATCAGCACTCTCCATTTGTAATAACTGAATTTATTCACATTTATTTGGAAAATATTAATTTATTTGACTTCAACTTGTATTTTTTAAGTACTAATAAAATTGAAGTAGATACATCATCTCTGTCTAGATGTCTGCATTTAGCCCTTTGTACTAAAGTAAAATATTGCATTCTGTTTTTCTTTTCTCTTCAAGGGAATTTATCGAGTGAGTGGCAACAAGGCAAAAATCGCAATACTGTGTCAAGCTCTGGAAAACGGAAGGCATTTAGTAGATCTGTCCGAATTTTCTTCACACGATATCTGTGAAGTGTTAAAATGTTACCTTCAGCAGGTTAAAGTTTTATTCTAAACCTACCATCAAATGCAAAGAGCAAAAATATTTTATATTTCATATTTTTCATTGGTATAGACTATGTCATCACCCCCCTCATTATTCTAAGATTTTATAATGATGTACTTTGATGTGGATATATTTCCATCCAGTATTCTGGCCACTCCATGAGCTCCGTCAGTTGTGAGCACTTTAGTTCTTGGAACTTTTCTTGATTTTTATTGCCATTCTCCCACCCTTGTACTTGAAGCTCTTGTTTGGGGATGTGTGTGTGTACACATACACAAACACACATATACATATTTATAAATCTGTTATTTGTACTCATGGGGATTAAAAATTCACGGTCTTGCACTTGCTTGGCAAGCATACTTGTTCTCCAGTTCCCTTACCTTTTCTTTATTGTTCTTTTTTTCTTCAAAAACTTTCTAAGACATTTCCTTGTCTTTTTCTTCTTGAATAAGTAAATTACTCCATTTGTGAGATCATGTTTTAATATTCAAGAAGTCTGATTTTCTATTCTTTTGATAACATTTTTTAAATGATTATATGATGCTCTTTTATTGTGGATATTCATAGATTTTTCTCATTAAGGGTTCTTTTCTCTATTTGGCCTCTAACCTTTGTAGAAATACAATGTGACCCTCATATATAACATTAAATTTTCTATAGCAACATAAAAATTAAAAATAAAGTGAAGCGAATTTTAATATATCATTTAACATTTTGAATATCTAGTTTTTCAAATCATGAGGTATTTTGTTTATTTATTTATTTGTATTGCAGCTCTTCTTCTTTGAAATATGGTATATATTTTTCATTTAGAGCACATCTCAATTTAGATCAGTTGCATTTCCAGTGCTCTTTCACCATATCTGATAGTTGCCAGCATATTGACAGCATCATTTACACCTTCAATTTGTTCTTTATCTACCCATTTTGATTTTTGTCTTTCATGGTGTCTAGTTACATGAGTTTGGGCTTGAAATCACTTTGGAAGCACTTGAACACACACCAAGGCTTTTTAAAAACTTTGAACTTTACTAAAAAGTGGTCTAGGTGGACTGTTTGGTATATGCCTAACTACATGTCTCTAGTTCCCTGTTCTGGCACTGGTGTGGTCCTCCTGGGATGGCATTTTTGTTAATTTTGATGGACACAATACTTTTAATTAATTAATTTATTTTTATGTGGTGCTGAGGATCAAACCTAGCGCCTCACACATGCCAGATGAGTGCACTACCACTGAGCCACAACCCCAGTCCCCCAGGAAAGGGTTTTTTCCTTGCCTAGAGATACAGTACCAATTCTGTGGGAGCCAGGGTTACTAAGACTGTAGGATCTGTGCTTTCAGTGTGCATATAGCCAACATATCCCCATTTGAAGACAGTTACTTCTCTGTTCCTTATGTTTGGCATTGCCTCGATTCAGAGAGCCTCTGTATCCCATTGCCCAGAGAAAAATTTTCCAGAGTTTTAGAAAGGAGATTGCCCTAGTACATGGAGTGGAGACAGGATTCTATAGAGAGCTAAGCTTTCTCAGCTGGCCCACCTGCAACCTAAGCCAAGATCAGAGGACCTGGTAGTGATTGTCCACATCCCTTTAGGATTCTGAAGATCATGTTGAGTGACAAAGGGTCAGTTCTCTTGGAAATGCTGCATCAGGACTTATTCATCTGCTCTTCTACTTGTGAATTGTTGCTTTTTGTTTTCTCTATTTTTCTAGTCCTTATGAGCCTACTGTATTTTAGTGGAATTGCAGGAGGGAAAGAAATTAAGTATAAATTGCTGGATTTACAATGTTAGCCCAGGAAAGCATTGATAACCCTTTAATCACATTCTACAGACCCCTCAACTGAGAAATGGAGGTTGATACCTTTGAATGACTGGAAGTCTCATAATGTGTCATCCTTAACCTTGTTTAGTCAGTCAGGGAGAGGAGATGAATTGGGTCCAATATAATAAACTTGCATTCTGTTGAGGAATTTTGTATGTCTAAGACTTTCATTTGGGAAAGTGTGCTCAATTCTTGCAATAGTGTTAGAGAGTAGCCTTTATCTGACTCATTGACCTAAAGCTCCAAGAGGTGATGTGACTTGCCTCAGATCCCAGAGTGGTGAAGATAGAAACTGATCACAAGGCAACACCTTAACTTCCCACAGATATTATAGGACATCAGGTAGCTAACTGTTCACTGAATTGTCTATTGTAGATCAGTAGAAACATTGAAATTCATTATGGCAGTGGATATTTGTTGTAAGAACTACTTCTTTTGATCTATTCATGGCAAATCAGCCTGTTTTAAAGTTTCATGAGATGTTGACAGTATGTTTTTGTAGGTCATATTATCTTGTGCTGATCTTCATTCTTGCCCAAGTAAAATCTGTGCCCTTTAGCACTTTGATATTTTTACCCCTTACTCATAAAATCCATGGGTTTCTGATTCATTTTATAGATTTTGTTCACTATTCTATGTTTGTTCCAGTAAAACAGCTGAAAATTATGCTATTTGGGGGGCAGATGTGAATATAATGTGTTTAGGATAGAGATGAAGAGTTTTAAAATCCCATAATGAAGCTTAAAGCTTAAACTTCATTTAAAGTTTAGAATTTCACTCATTATCTATTAATTTGTTATTGACATAAATATAATTTATAGTCAAGATTTTGATTTGCTTTCTAAGTCACTTCTCTACCAAACATAGATATTTTATTTTATGGGCAGGGATGAAGCTGAGTACTAGAGTGCTTGCATAGCATGCTTGAGGTCCTAGGTTCAATCTCCAGTACTGAAAAAGATATCAATAAATACAGATTGACTTTAGAAAATTTTGTTAATCTAAAGGGACATGCTAAATTATTTGAGCAATTCTCACTTATACTTGACTTTAAAAAAGAAAACAGGCAGAAGATTTTTTCAAAATATTTATTTTTTGGTTGTAGCGAGATGCAATACCTTTATTTTGTTTATTAATTTTTATGTGGTGCTGAGGATCAAACCAAGGTCCCCGCATGTGCTAGGCAAACACTCTACCTCTGAGCCACAACCTCAACCCAAAGGTATTTTTAATATAATTTTGTTTCTTTAGCTACCAGAACCATTGGTTTTATTCCAATGGTACCAGGAATTTATGGAGCTTGCAAATGTCATCCAACATAATAACCAAGAACAGGACACCAAAAGGGACAACTCTGAAGACAACACATCTCCAAATATGTGTACGGAAATCAACCAAATTATTCTCAAAACCAAGGACCTTCTAAGACAATTGCCACCGTCCAATTTTAACACTCTACATTACCTTATCATCCATCTTAGGAGGTAAGAATTTTTATACCATCTTAGCCATTTTTAATTGAACAGAGCAATAGTATTCAGTACATTTATATTGTTGTGTTATGATTTTCAAAATGATTTTTAGGATGTTTTTATGATGTGTTGGGAGAGGGAGACATTGAATACATGTTCATGCAGGAAACATGGTTCCCTCAGATGCTTCCTGTGTGCGAGGCTCTGGCTGGGGAAACTAGGATGGAAATATAGGGTTTCTGCTATTTGTGGGCTTATCCTCTTGGGTTACAGATCTATATATAACCACAGTCCACCATCATCCTTTTTCTAGTAGCTGTGCACAGCTTGTAGGCATGCAGAGGAAGTTTTGGGGGTAGGAATAGAGCAGAAGAGGCAAAAGGCCTTGTGTCTGATTTTAAGAACTGAGAGGTGATTTGGTAGTGAACGTGCAGAAGAGCATACGAGACAGAGAGAAACAGACATGGAGACACAAGAAAGCATTTTGCATTTAGAAAATTTGATTTCATTAGGCTACAATATAGCGAGCAGTAGCAGGAACTGTGCTACCCTTCCTAGAGACTTGATAAAAAATTTTACCTACCTGGCAGATTAGTTGACCATGTTGTTTCTATACCCACTAAAGAACTTGGAATCAGGAATTTCACATATTCAGATTTGCCTGCTAGACCTTTCTGACAACAATTAAGATCTCCTTTTTAAATTTTTTTAAATTTATTTTTTGTGGCTGGAATTGTGGCTCAGCAGTAGAGCATGTGCAAGGCCTTGGGTTTGAACCTCAGCCCCACATACAAATAAATAAATAAAATAAAAATTAAAAAAATTTTAGTAGTTCAAATCAGTTAGACATGACAGCAGAATGCTTTTCAATCCATTGTACACAAATGGAGCACAAATTTTCTTTTCTCTGTACATGATGTAGAGTCATACCACGTGTGCCATCATACATGTACTTAGGGTAATGATGTTTGTCTCATTCCACCATCTTTCCTACCCCATACCCCTCCTCTTCCTTCCCTCTCCTGAGCCCAATCAATGTTCCTCCATCCCCAGAGACCCAGTTATGTATCAACATTTATTTATCAGAGAGAATTTTGGCCTTTGATTTTGGGGGATTGGCTTACTTCATGATATTCACCAACTCCATCCATTTACCCATAAATGCCATTATTTTATTCTCTTGTGATTCTGAGTAATAGTCCATTGTGTATATATACCACAGTTTTTTTAACTATTCATATCTTGAAGGGCTTCAAATTATTCCATGAAATAGAAAAGGAGGAAACCCTTCCAAACTCATTCTGTGAAGCTAGTGTCACCCTGATACCCAAACTAGCCAGAGACACATCAAGGAAAGAAAATTTCAGATCCATATCTACCTTATGAACATAGATGCAAAAATTCTCAATAAAATTCTGGCAAATCACATACAAAAACATATAAAAAAAAAACAATGCACCATGATCAAGTTGTGTATTCCAGGGTTGCAAGGTTGGTTCAACATACAGAAATCAATAAATGTAATTCATCACATCAATAAACTTAAAGAGAAGAAACCTATGATTATACCAATTGATGCAGAGAAAGCATTTGACAAAATACAGTACCTTTTCATGTTCAAAATATTAGAAAAACTAGGGGTAGTAGGAATAAACCTCAACATAGTGAAAGCTCTCTATGCTAAACCTAAGGCTAACATCATTCTAAATGAAGAAAAATTGGGGGCATTTCATCTAAAAATTGTTCAACATAATCCTTGCCACTCTAGCCAGAGCAATTAGATGAAAGAAATTCAAGGGAATACAAATAGGAAAAGAAGAACTTAAATTACCATTCTTTGCCAATGACATAATTTTATACTTGGAGGATCAAAAAAACTCCACCAGAAAACTTCTAGAATAATAAATGAATTTGGCAAAGTAGCAGGATATAAAATTAACACCCATAAATCAAATGCATTTGTATACATCAGTGATGAATCCTCTGAAAGACAAATAGCAAAACTACCCCATTCACTAATATATATATATATCTCACAGCTTTTTCACCCATAGATGAATCTAGTATCATCCTGATAGCTAAACCAGGCAGAGAGATTTCTTTGGATAGTCATAGAAATAACAAGCTGAGAGTGTTTGAAGTAAAACCAGAACATTGATAGTGGCAATAGAACAGAGAGATGTTCAAGAGAGAGAATCATCTAGGCTAGAAAACTAGCTGTGGGCAGCTGGGAGTGTGGCTAGTGATAGAACACTTGCCTAGCACATGTGAGACACTAGGTTTGATACTCAGCACTGCATAAAAATAAATAAATAAAATAAAGGTATTGTGTCCATGTCTAGGTAAAAATTATTTTTTTAAAAAATAAAACTAACTGGGCAGTGAGAGAGAAATTGACAGTGCCAGTTTCCAGTGTAAGAAATGGGGAGTATATCTGACATACAATGATGGAGCAATTTTTAGAGGTGTTTTTCTTCCTTCTGCTACTGAGTTCAGTAGTTCCTTCTACTTACTTGCATTTTATCCTAATATAGTACTCTGAAACTCAGTTTGGTGTGTGGTAAGTATCATAATGAAACAAAGGATTCTTTCCCTAGACCTACCTAACTTGACCCTTGACAAACGTTTTGTAGTCTTCTATAGCCCGAGTTTTCTCCAACCTTCTCAAGTCATAGTAAACTACCATTAAGGACCTCTATTAGGCAAATCTCATACACTTTATGTGTTCTTCTTTTCAGGGTTGTAGACCATTCTGAAGAGAACCTGATGAACTCAAAAAACTTGGGGGTGGTTTTTGGACCCTGTCTCATGAGGCCCAGGCCTACAACCACTCCTGGTACCATCTCCTCCTCTCTTGTTGCCTATGCCAATCAGGCCCTGTTGGTAGAGTTCCTTATTACCAATGCACAGATGATCTTCGATGGGTCCCTAGAGCCACAAAATGTTTCATCTAATACTGACGTTGTTGCACCTCGGGTGGATATAAGCCCTCCTTCCAAACCCGTAATATCAACAGAACATTCCACAATGTCACAATATTTTTCTACAAAGCAAGTGAGTTTTGACCATTACAGAATTGAATTAAATTTATGATGTTTATGTTAACAAGTTAATAGTCTTTGAACTGTTTGAGGTGTGTTTTGCTTTTAGTTTAAAACTTTTCTTGTATCAATAGGATATTCACACTGCAGATATTGAAATTAAAAATTATGAATTGGCTACATCATTTGAGGAATCAGAATGCAAGCAAAATGCATTGGAAAAAAGGGATGCATGTCTCATTGGTGAGTAGTCATGTAACATATATCTTTGCATATTTCAAACCTTGCCAAGAAGTCGTGATTAAAAACCAAGGTGAGGGCTGGGCTTGTAGCTCAGTGGTAAAACACTTGCCTTGGCATGTGTGAGGCCATGAGTTGGATCCTCAGTACCATATAAAACAAATAAATGAAGATAAAATATTGTGTCCATCTACAATACTCATCCTTTAAAAAAAAGGTTAGTTTAGTTGAGGTAAGTTCAAACTTCAAGGTTTTATTATTTAACTTTTCTAGCCATTGAGAAAGTTTAGTGAATGTCATTTAAATGAATATCACGGTTTGTTTCTTTCTTGTAAAAAGATATCTTTAAATTCATAAATTATTTTTGTTCTCTTTCTGAGATTTGTTTTCATCTTTACTTCTTTGTCATCAATTAAAGTCAAAACAGAAAAAAGCTGGACTCCTGAAACTCAAAAAAAAAAAAAATAGACTCCTAAAGTTTTTTGATGTCCCTTTACCTGTGGCCTAACTTTAGCACATTAAGCACACATGTCTTCCATTTTCTTGGCTCCAGTCTTTTTGTTCTCTGTTTTTTTGATCGTTTTATTTCAGTGAATGTTTTCTGGTAAGGGGGTTGAAAACCTTTCATTCCTTACTGCTTTAGTAGAGCTGAATCCGAATTTTTCAATACATAGTCATAAATGTTAAATTTGATATATTAAATTAATGAAATATCAATGAGTGTAGCCTGAGAAAAGTCTGAAAACAAAGACAGTCCATTACCTCTCTGCAAAGAAAAGCACTGGACTCACTGATTCCATTTATCTGATTTGATCTTATTAGCACTTCTGTGCTATGAATCTTGGCCTCATTTAAGCCATAGCTAACAGTCTGAAGAAGGTAAATAATGCCAAGGGTCATGTCCCTAAATTATTGTTGATTCAGGATTTGAACCTCATCCTGTCTCATTCCTAAGTGGAACCTTGTTTCACTGTCCAATGAAATTTGATTCCCAGATAGGTATACTAATAACAATAAATACTTTTACAATATTTGAAATTTTTATTACATACCAGGTAATTCTGAGCCTTTTCTTTAGAAGATCATTAACACCACATGCCAACATATCTCCACATAGGAGTTTGTCTTGACAGAAGAAGGCAGGTAGGGCTAGTGCACTAGGGTTGTCCAGGGCAGTACTTGAGCATGAGCTGTGACATCACCCAGGCAGCTAGAAGTGGTGCTAGAAGTTCTGCAGGACTGTAAATATGTTCTGGTGGTTGCCATCCAACCACAATGGCTCAGCTCCCTTCTATCAATGTGGAGAAGGGTCCAGGACAGGAAATCACATGAGCACTGCCTGGGAAGCAGGAAAGAGAGGCCAGAAGCCTCAGGTGAAGAAGGATGTCAGGTGAGATGATGACCTGCGATCATCATCAAGTGATGCTGCTGTGCACCTGTCTGCAAACCACTGACCAAGGATATGGGAGAAGGACTAGGTGGCAGGGATGAGGACTGTGGGCTATGAACAAGGCTGTTGGAAAGCCATCAGACCAGTGGCAAGGCACACAGTTGTCTGATGTTTCTCTGCAGGGAGACGCGGATCATGGCCAGATGGCTGCACCTTTCTAGCAACAGGAGATTCTGGGGTACATGCAGCAAAGACAGAGTGGGAGATGCTAGAGTTATAGGTGAGAAAATGGACCTTGGGACCAGACTAGAGGAGAAAGAGAAGGAGGTAAATCTGGAGACTCCAGGACCAGTAGCACAATGGCAATTTTGACAGCTCTTCAACCTTCCTTTGTCCAGAGGATATTGCCATGTATTAGTGGATCAGCTGGGAGAGCATCCAAGCCCTCTTTGGTGTGTTGCCCTCAGTATGGACAGAATGTAGCTGGAAAGCAGATTAAGTGACAGGCAAAGTCCTTGGGATTCAGGACATGGCATTTGTTGGTGTACAGAGCAGTGTTACTGTTCTAGGGTTACCATTGTCTGCCTGTTGAAATCAGGAAAATCTTAACACAGAAAATATTCATTCATGGGTAGTATATAAAAACAAGTTATTACAGGAAGTGTTTTTTTTAATTTTATGTGCTTTGTGACTATTTGTTCTATTAAGGTGAATTTGAAAAAGTAATGCTTTAATTAAAAATGTGCCTTTAATATTGTATGGATTTTTAATTCCTCTGCATAGATGACTGAGAAAATAATGTTGGAAAAAATATGTAAGACTCTGTTGTTTGAGAGAATGCCCATTCATAAATAACCACACTTCCTTATTAACCAAGCTTCATGAAGTTAAAATAAAATCTCTTCTTTTTCAGACCACAAAGAACTTGAATCATCATCACAAAAGATGGACAATATGTGTAAAACCACAAAACCACTTAGTCTGGAATCTGATGTGACAACAAATGATATACAGAGGCCTATGCCAAGCCCCAAGATCAGATGTTGCTGTTTACCTGTAGATAGGTTCCATCTTGCAAGCTCTCCTAATGAGAAAAACAGCAGAAATGTGGGAAATGTCAATTCAGACAAGTTTTGCCAGAATCTTACCTTTGAAGGACTTAATAGAAAAGATACCTCTACTATTGTTGGCTCCCAAATTAATGGTTTTGATCTGCAGATTCCACAAAAAACTCAGGAACAACAATGTGAACCAAAGAACTTAACTGGCAGGAGTGCAGTGATTGTGCCAAGTGTACTCCAGGAAAAAGTGACAATGAGCATCAAGGTTAGTGGTGACCATTCCAACGGTGCCACACAGCCCAACACACCAGCCAGTTCAGCAAGAGAGTCACCAGTGAGACTGTCCTCTCATTCTCACCGTCTTGCTCCTGCAAGAGCACCCAGAATACTGCAGCCCCATCTTGGGACAACATTTTACAAACCACCTACCCCGACCAGCAAAGTCAGGGAGACTGAGGAGAGACCAGCTTCACCTTCAGCAGCAGTGCCTCCTAGCACAGCCCTTATTTCCCTGAGTCATGTGGAGAAATCTGTTCCAGAGGCAGACAGCACATCAGCTTATGCTTTGAAACCAGCTGCTAAGCCTAAAGAGAACTGTGAGGAGGTTGGCCTGCCTGACATGAATCCAATGTGCCAGGGACTCAGGCTAAAACAAATGGAAGAGTTACAAGACCTTGAATTTGAAATGCCACAGTTTGTGTAGGTTGTCAAAATTCAGTTTTTCTTTTTCTTGTTTTGTTTTTATATATTGTGTTTATTTTATGAAAGAATGTTGTAACAGAACCCCTTTTGTATAGGATTGCCAAAGTGTATATTTTGCCTTTTGGCCTGTATTGTGTTTGCTAGTCATATAGAATGATAGTGTTTTAGTCATATAGAATGTTAGTGCTCACTGGTATTATCTTTAAATTCTGTGTTTTTGAAGTTATGCATAAAATAAGTATTATAATTTTAAATTTAATATAATTTTCTCTATAAAATGATTCATGTAAATGCATCCTTAATGTATAATATTGTTCTCAACAAATAGGGGCAGTAGGGGAAAATGAGCTTTATTTTGGAGCAAACCTGGTGCTGAATCATAAAATGCTTCTGAATGCAAGTGCCTGAAAAATGTTGATTGGGTATGAATATATTTTTTTCCCACATAATGTTCTAGTGCATCTTTGACCACTTGTGTTGTTATAGCATGTATGGAAGCATTGGCAATTCACTTAACTTTTTAAATATTTACATAGTGGCCTAAAAGTTTGCGAATCTGTGTTTACTAGCATTCTACTTGTCAATTTTTACATATGGTAATTAATACAATTGTAGAAAGGAAAGGCACATCAATACTAAAAAGTTTGAGACATTGGCAGAGACAACACAGACGGACAGAGTTGAGGCATCTCGAGTGTAAGAGACCTGTAACCTCACTCCTCTCAGCTGCAGCCTGTTGCTGGATTGCCTGCAAATTCTGGCTGTCTGCTGAGGAGAGCAACTGGCCAATAGCTAGGGCAAGATGAAGCTCTCTCTGGTGGCTGCGGTTCTGCTGCTGCTCTGCGCAGCATGGCTGAGGAGGATGACAAGAAAAGGACATGGGTACCGTGGTCGGCATCGACCTGAGGACCACTTACTCCTGCATCGGGGTGTTCAAGAATGGCCACTGGAGATCATCTCCAATGATCAGGGCAAGTGCATCAGGCCGTATTATGTGGCCTTCACCCCTGAAGAAGAACATCTGATCCGAGATACAGTCAAGAATCAGCTCACCTCAGATCCTGAGAACACGGTCTTCGATGCCCAGCGGCTCATTGGCAGAACTGGGAATGACCCTTCTGTGCAGCAAGACATCAAGTTCTTGCCTTTCAAAGTGTTTGAAGAGAAACATAAACATAAATCATACATTCAGGTTGATATTGGAGGTGGGCAAACTAAGACATTTGCTCCAGAAGAAATCTCTGCTATGATTCTCACTAAAATGAAAGAAACTGATGAGGCTTATTTGGGAAAGAAGATTACCCATGCAGTTTTTACTGTATCAACCTATTTTAATGATGCCACTGGCAAGCAACCAAAGATGCTGGAACTATTGCTGGTCTGAATGTTATGAGGATCATCAATGAGCCTACAGCAGCTGCTATTGCTTATGGTCTGGATAAGAGGGAGGGAGAGAAGAACATCCTGGTGTTTGATCTGGGTGGTGGAACCTTCTATGTGTCTCTTCTCCCCATTGACAATTTGATGTCTTTGAAGTCATGGCCACCAATAGAGATACTCATCGGGATGGAGAAGACTTTGACCAGCGTGTTTTGGAACATTTCATCAGGCTGTACAAAAAGAAGACTGGCAAAGATGTTAGGAAAGAAAACAGAGCTGTGCAGAAACTCCAGCATAAAGTAGAAAAGGCCAAGTGGGCCCTGTCTGCTCAACATTAAGCAAGAATTAAAATTGAGTCTTTCTATGAAGGAGAAGACTTTTCTGAAACCCTGACTCAGGCAAAATTTGAAGAGAAAACATGAAGCCTGTTCAGAAAGTACTGGAGGATTGTGACTTGAAGAAGTCTGATATTGATGAGATTGTTCTTGTTGGTGGCTCTACTCAAATTCCAAAGATTCAACAACTTGTTAAAGAGTTCTTGAATGGCAAGGATCCATCCTGTGGCATAAACCCGGATGAGGCTGTTGCATATGGTGACACTGTCCAGGCTGGTGTACTCTCTGATGATCAAGATACAGGTGACCTAGTACTGCTTCATGTATGTCCCCTGACACTTGGTATTGAGACTGTGGGAGGTGTCATGACCAAACTGATACCAAGGAACACTGTGGTACCCACCAAGAAGTCTCAGATCTTTTCTACAACTTCTGATAATCAACCTACTGTTCCACTTAAGGTCTATGAAGGTAAAGGACCCCTGAAAAAAGACATCCACCTTCCGGGTACATTTGATCTCACTGGAATTCCTCCTGTGGTGTCCCCCAGATTGAAGTCACTTTTGAGATACATGTGAATGCTATTCTTTGGGCAACAGCTGAAGACAAAGGTACAGAGAACAAAAATAAGATTACAATTACCAATGACCAAAATTGCCTGACACCTGAAGAAATTGAAAAGATGGTTAATGATGTTGAGAAGTTTGCTGAGGAAGACAAAAGATTCAAGGAGTGAATTGATACTAGGAATGAGTTGGAAAAGTATGCCTACTCTCTAAAGTATCAGATTGGAGATAAAGAAAAGTTGGGAGGCAAACTTTCCTCTGAAGATAAGGAGACCATGGAAAAAGCTGTCGAGGAAAAGATTGAGTGGCTGGAAAGTCACCAAGAAGCTGACATTGAAGACTTCAAAACTAAAAAGAAGGAACTAGAAGAAATTGTTCAGCCAATTATCAGCAAATTCTATGGAAATGTAGGCCCTCCCCCAACTGGTGAAGAGGATACAGCAGAAAGAGAGGAGTTGAAGACACTGATCTGCTATTGCTGTAATATTGTAAATACTGGACTCAGAACTTTCCTTAGGAGAAAACTGAGAGAACTTAAGTCTGGAATGTAATTGGAATCTTCACCTCAGAGTGGAGTTGAAAATGCTATAGCCCAAATGGCTGTTTACTGCTTTCCATTAGCAGTTGCTCACATGTTTTGGGGAAGAGAGAGAGGAGGAATTGGCTATCTTAAAAAACTGGATATTAAAATGTGGGTCAGGCTGTGTGTTCACCTCAGAAATGTTCTATTTAACAATTGGGTCATGCACATCTGGGGTAGGAACTTTTTTCTACCGTAAGTGACACCAATAACTGTTTGTTATTTAAAAAAAATACTGAAAGTTTAGAACTGTCATAAAATAAAAATTTGTACAGATAAAGCTAAGGGAAAAAACACTATCAGAAGCAATAAAACCATCTAAAGCCAAATAACTAAACTATATAATTTAAATTATATTTATATATTATATATTATGTATTATATATTATATACTACATATGCAATACATTTATATAATATTATAATTTAAATTATATAGATAAATTATTACTTATTTGGCTTTAGATGATTTTAATACATTTGATAGTTTTTAACCCCTTAACTTTATCTGTATAAATTTTTATTTTATGACATTTTAACCTTTTTTGTATTTTTTATAATGGTCTTAAAAATGTGTGCTTCAGATATTTTTAATTTCAATGCATTTTCTCTTGACATTATGAGGGTTTGGTTAAAACCATTCCTTTGGATGTATGCCTGTAATCCCAGTAGCTTGGGAGGCTGAGACAGGTGGATCTCAAGTAGAAAGCCAGCCTTAGCAATGGCAAAACTCTTAGCAACCCTGTCTTTAAATAAAATTCAGAATAAGACTGGGGATGCGGCTCAATGGTTGAGTGTCCCTTAGTTCAATTTCCAGTTCCCCCCAAAAAAATCCTTTTGTATGAAAGGTTTTGACTTATAAATCACTTTACATACTTTTTCTACCTATCAACCAGTGAAAACGTATATGTCATTAGAATTGTGCAATAATTTATTTAAGTTCATTTTGGGAGTATAGTAAATCACATTGTTTGCAATTTGAGAGATGTAGATGACTGAATGTGTTTCACTTATAAAATACCCAGTTTTTATAAACTAGTCCATTCCTGTTATTTTCTGGGTTTCATCATCTTGCCTAAAATATGATGTAAAAGGGACAAAAATAAAATAGCCTTCTTTGGTATGTGTGAACTATATTGTGAGTCAATGTTTTTGTATGATCATATGATACTTGATAAAAATTATATGTACAGGTTTATACACACATTATTATATGTGAATTATTTCAAGTACAATAAGTTATTGTGGCTTCTCTGAAATTGTTGCCTCTTAGAGTATGATACTTTAAGATTATTAACTATTGACTCAGTGATCAACACATGGGCTCATCACTTGACTATGATATGAAATGGGTTTTAGGGCATGTTGTCTTATAGTTCTCCATAACATTAAGGACTAAGGAGAAATGAACAAATGGCCTTTTTAATGCTAAAGCCGTATTTTAGCCTTCCTTATACAAAGTACAGGAATCAAATTGGTTTGAAAACTTAAAAATAAAATCAGAGCTAACATTTATTGAGCTTTGTGTATTTAGACTTTACCAAGTTGAAGTTTCACAGCAACCTCTAATGGGTAAGGAAGCATTTTATAATTCCTGTGTTACAGATGAGGAAACTGAGGCTTAGCTAAGTGACATGCTTTTAGTTTTCAGAGATTCAGCAAGCAGAATTGAATCTCAAATACAGGGTTGTGAAACTTTGATTAGTGCTTCTTTTTTGGAGTACCAGAGAGCTACATCTGCCACAGTCTGGCTGGGCACAAAATCACAAGCGACTTACAGCCTTGTAGATTCAAACAGCAAACTCACACCGGCACTCTACAATCACGTTCTGGGGAAATTCACATTCTGGGCCAAATCCACTGGGCTCTGAATCCCAAATACTCTCTGAATCCCGTGAGAACTCAATGGGAACTCAAGGAGCAGGCAAAACTGAGGCAGCAGGATACGCCCTATTCCCAGAAGGGTACACCTTAAACCTGGAACAGCCCTGAACCCAAGGAGCGGGATACTCCCTAATCTCAGCAGGATACACCCTAAACCTGGATCCGCCCTGGTCCTTGAGCAAGGTCCCTTTACTCAAGCATACATGCAATGTCACTGCAAATGACCTGGGTCCAATATGGAGAGTCCTTCCTCTAAGCAACATTGGGTAGGCTGACAAAGAAATTGCCATGCTTCATTCCTACTTGGCAATGGCTCTCAGCACACATCCACAATCCTATTTTGTTTTTTATTTAGAGCAGGGTCTCACTGAATTTCTTAGCACCTTGCTTTTGTTTTGCTGAGGCTAGCTTTGAACTTGCAATTCTCTTGCCTCAGCCTCCCAGTGGGATTACACACATGAGCCACTGTGCCTGGCTGATTAGTGCTCTTAATAAATGTGATTACTAAATAATAGCAGGAAACACTGAACAATAGAAAATGCATCTTTCGATGTTTTTATTGTAAAATACACTTACAATTTGCCATTTAGACCATTTTGAAGTGTACAGTTAAGTCACACTAAGTATATTCACATTGCCCAAGGTGGCGTGTATTGCTGCATCATCAGTTGACTGAAAGCAGAAGGGGGGGAAAGGTATGTGAATGATGTGTGAAGCCTCTAATAAGGGCATTCATTCTGTTAAAAATATAGAGCCCCATGACCTAATCACATGTTTTGACTTATTAATCACTTTACATACTTTTTCTACCTGTACTATCAACCAGTGAAAACGTACATGTCATTAGAATTGAGAAACAATTTATTTAAGTTGATTTGGAGAGTATAGTAAGTCTCATTGTCCCTTTGGCTGCTGTCACAATGGTGATTGTCACAACATACACATTTGGGAAGAACATATTCAGACCATAGCAACCATGTTTAATACACTTTAAAGAGAAATCCTGGATAATAATGGCTGCTGCGTACCGGGGGTTGCTGAAGTGCTGAGCGTGGTGCTCAGAGCAGCAGCTTTAAGTGAGATTTCGTGAAGCTTGTTAGAGTTCCTTTCACCGTTAATCTGTAGTGGATCACTTTGCCAAGCAGCAGGAGGAACAAAGAGATCGAAAAGGAGACGCTTGGCTCCTGGACGCATTGCTGCTCAGAGCCGGAGGTGCTTTGCTCCCATCTGCTTCCTCTTTTGCTTCACTCTGGGCAGAGAAGCTGAATGTGTAATGTGTAAGTACCCGAGGCAAAGAAAGCTCACTGCGCCCCGCTTTTTGAATATTTTTTATTCCGGGAGAGTTTGTGGATTGGGATTGTTTGCTGGGCCTTGATTTCTGTGCGGAAAATTCACTCCTTGGGAGCCGCCATTTGCTTTCTGCTTGCTGTCTTGCTCTGTTTGCACTGTCTGGCAGCGGCATCTAGAGGTTGGAACTTGGCATTGCATCTAATAGACTTAAGAACTTTGTGAATAAGCCAATGTGTCAATAACAACTCATGCTCTTATCACCTTAGAGAAAAGACTTGTGGCTTATTAAGTCAACTTAGACGCATACTTGCTATTCTGGATTGCCCCACAAGATGCAGAGGTCCAGATCCGCCAGCCACAGTCCACGCACTGTGGTGCGCGGCTGCAGGCCCGTCTGCCCGCAGCAAACGTACCTAGGTCCCGCTAGCCTCCGAGACGCAGCTTGGCAGGAAGAAGTCTTTAGCCAAGCCTTCATGAATTAGCGAGCTGGGAGCTGAGGCCAACTGGGGAAGGACCAGTCCCACCCCTCCCTTCAGACACTCGGGCAAGGAGCCTGAGGCCCGCCATAGCAGAGAGGTGACATCATGG
Source organism: Spermophilus citellus (assembly GCF_964194105.1). Classification (NCBI taxonomy): domain Eukaryota; kingdom Metazoa; phylum Chordata; class Mammalia; order Rodentia; family Sciuridae; genus Spermophilus; species Spermophilus citellus. Next base: position 65,239,580 of record NC_138191.1, on the reverse strand, counting down.
GAGTTCAGCCACGGAATTCCTTCCCAGCAGAATCCACTTTAGCAGGTTGTGACTCCCTCCCCATCCAGATACAAGCATCCACGAAACTTTATGGACCTCTCAGGGGTCGTGTCTGTAGGGAAGTAGAGGGGATCCCTGACCCCCAAACCCCCATATCACCAGCAGTGACTCCCAAGGTCTTAGCCACCAGTTTACCACAGCACTGGGGCTTAAATGGGACACACGGTAGGGCTGCAAGTGTAACTAGATCTCTGGGGAACCGCTTCTGGTGAACAGGACCTGGCTGGCTGGCTGAAAGTAGGAAGGGGAGTAAGGGTCGGAAAAGTGAAACGGCTCTGGACTGACTCCCAGGAGACGCCTTACAAGGATTGCTATGGGCAGGTACAGAGCAGAAGCTCCGCTCGGAGGGCACAGCTCCGCCTACTGGAAGAGAAGAAAATGGATCTGATCCAATTGCCTATTATTATCCACCTTCAGTAGAGCAATCTTCTAAAGTAGTCAAGACATACTAACCCTCATACCACCATAGCACCTAACCTAAACATAAAGTCCTAAGAACAAACAACAAATCACTATATGCATACAGAACCTGGAAGCCTTTTATGAATTGAATGAATCAGATTTAAAGTACAATAAAGCCCAACATTTCTAGGCATAATCTCCCACCACAAAGGAGAGACAACAGACATATACAAAGCCAAAACAAATGTATAGGAGAAAGCAGTTACAAAGCAGTCAAACAGAGCTGGAAATTAATGTGAACAACATGAAAAAACAAGGGAAAAAAGGATTACAAACAAAGCAGGACAACTTAAATCTACAGGAGGACCTAGAAGCATCACAAACATGGACAGGGAAAGAAATCAAGGAATACCTAACTCAGATGGAATGGAATATTAGAGAAGACATGAGACAGCAAGTCCAAGCAATGAAAGTATATATTTTTTTAAAGAGAGAGTGAGAGAGGAGAGAGAGAGAGAGAGAGAGAGAGAATTTTTAATATTTTTTTTTAGTTCTCGGCGGACACAACATCTTTGTTGGTATGTGGTGCTGAGGATCGAACCCGGGCCGCACGCATGCCAGGCGAGCACGCTACCTCTTGAGCCACATCCCCAGCCCCAAGAAAGTATATTTTGAAAACGAATTAAACAAACAAATTCAAACTGCAAAGAACGAGCTTCACAAGGGGATAGAGATTTAAAAAAAAAAAAAAAACAAACAAACAACAATCCTAGAAATGCAGGAAACCATGAACCAGATTAAAAACTCTAATGAGAATATTACAAATAGACTAGATCAAGTAGAAGTCAGAACATCAGATAATGAAGACAAAGTTTATCAACTTGAAAAGAATATAGTCAACACAGAAAAGATGCTTAAATCTCACGAGCACTCTATCCAAGAGATATGGGATCCCATAAAAAAACCAAATTTGAGAGTCATTGGGATAGAAGAAGGCACAGAGTGGTTCAAACCAAAGGAATGGACAACCTATTAAATGAAATAATCCTAGAAAACTTCCCAGAGATGAAAGATGGAATGGATTGCCAAATCCTGGAAGCCTACAGATACCCAAGCATCCAAAACCGTAATAGACCAACTCCAAGACATAATGATGAAGATAGCTAACATACAGAACAAGGAGAGAATATTAAAAGCTACGAGAGAAAGGAGGCAGATTACATTCAGGGGTAAACCAACTAGGCTAAGGGCTAATTTTTCATCACAGACTTTGAAAGCGAGAAGATCCTGGAACAACGTATTTGAAACGCTGAAAAATAATGGATTCCCACCAAGAATACTGTATCCTGCAAAATTAAGCTTCAGATTTGACAATGAAATTAAAATCTTTCACGATAAACAAAAGCTAAAAGAATTCACAGCCAGAAAACCAGCACTGCAAAGCATTTTGAGCAAAATACTACAAGAAGAGGAATTGAAAAATAGCGCCCAAAACTAACAGTGGGAGGTGTCTCAGTAAAGGGGGAGAAAAATAACCAAAGAGGAAAACTAGCCAAACTAAAATAAATAAATAAATAAACATGACTGGAAGTACAAACCATATTTCAGTTATAACCTTAAATGTTAATGGCTTAAATTCACCAATCAAGAGACATAGGCTAGTAACCTGGATTAAAAAAACAAATCCAACAATATGCTGCCTTCAGGAGACTCATATGAAAGGAAAAGACATACATAGGCTGAAGGTAAGGTTGGGAAAAATCATACCACTCACATGGCCCTTGGAAGCAAGCAGGAGTGGCCATACTCATAGCGAATAAAATCAACTTCAAACCTAAGTTAATCAAAAGGGATAAAGAAGGACACTATATACTATTAGAAGGAACCATCCATAATCAAGACATAACAATTATCAATTTGTATGCACCAAACAATGGTGCTGCAATGTTCATAAAACAAACTCTCCTCAAGTTCAAGAGTCAAATAGACCACAACACAATAATTATGGGGGACTTCAACATACCGCTCTCGCCATTGGACAGATCCTCTAGACAAAAGCTGAACAAAGAAACTATAAAACTCAATAACGCAATCAATAACCTAGACTTAACCAACATATATAGAATATATCAACCATCATCAAGTGGATACACGTTCTTCTCAGCAGCACATGGATCCTACTCAAAGATAGACCATATATTATGCCATAGGGCGACTCTCAGTAAATATAAAGTTGTGGAGATAATACCATGCACCATATCTGATCATAATGGAATGAAACTGGAAATCAATTGATAAAAGAAGGAAGGAAAAATCCTACATCACCTGGAAAATAAACAATATGTTACTGAATGATCAATGGGTTACAGAAGACATAAAGGAGGAGATAAAAAAATTCTTAGAGACAAATGACAATACAGACACAACATACCAGAATCTATGGGACACAATGAAAGCAGTTTTAAGAGGGAAATTCATTTCTTGGAGTTCTTTCCTCAAAAACAGAAAAAAAGAACAAATAAATGAACTCACACTACACCTCAAAAACCTAGAAAAGGAAGAGCAAAACAACAGCAAATGTAGTAGAAGACAAGAAATAATAAAATTAGAGCAGAAATCAATGAAATTGAAACAAAAAAAATCACTGAAAAAATTGAAAAAACTAAAAGTTGGTTCTTTGAAAAAATAAATAAGATCGACAGGCCCTTAGCCATGCTAATGAAGAGAAGAAGAGAGAGAACTCAAATTACTAACATATGGGATTAAAAAGGCAATGTCACAACAGACACAACAGAAATACAGAAGATAATTAGAAAGTATTTTGAAACCCTATATTCCAATCAAATAGAAGATAATGAAGACATCGATTAATTTCTTAAGTCATAGGATCTGCCCAGATTGAGTCAGAAAGACACACACAATTTAAACAGACCAATATCAAAAGAAGAAATAGAAGAAGCCATCAAAAGACTACCAACCAGAAAAAGCCCTGGACCGGATGGCTATACAGCGGAGTTCTACAAAACCTTCAAAGAAGAATTAATACCAATACTTTTCAAGCTATTCCAAGAAATATAAAAAGAAGGAGTTCTTCCAAATTCATTCTATGAGGCCAACATCACCCTGATCCCGAAACCAGACAAAGACACTTCAAAGAAAGAAAACTACAGACCAATATCTCTAATGAACTTGGTTGCAAAAATTCGCAATAAAATCCTGGTGAATCGAATACAAAAGCATATCAAAAAAATTGTGCATCATGATTAAGTGGGAGGCAAGGCTGGTTCAATATACGGAAATCAATAAATGTAATCTACCACATCAATAGACTTAAAGACAAGAACCATATGATCATCTTGATAGATGTAGAAAAAGCATTCGACAAAGTACAGCATCCCTTTATGTTCAAAACACTAGAAAAACTAGGGATAACAGGAACTTACCTCAACATGGTAAAAGCTATATATGCTAAACCTCAGGCTAGCATCATCCTAAATGGAGAAAAATTGAAGGCATTCCCTCTAAAATCTGGAACAAGACAGGGATGCCCTCTATCACCACTTCTATTCAATTTAGTCCTTGAAATACTAGCCAGAGCAATTAGGCAGACAAAAGAAATTAAAGGCATAAAAATAGGAAAAGAAGAACTTAAATTATCGCTATTTGTGGCTGACATCATAGTATATTTAACAGACCCAAAAGGGTCTACAAAGAAACTGCTGGAGTTAATAAATGAATTCAGCAAAGTGGCAGGATATAAAATCAACACGCATAAATCAAGCATTCCTCTATATCAGCAACAAAACTTCTGAAATGGAAATGAGGAAAACCACTCCATTCACAATATCCTCAAAGAAAATAAGATACTTGGGAATCAACCTAACAAAAGAGGTGAAAGATTTATACAATGAAAACTACAGAACCCTAAAGAGAGAGACAGAAGAAGATCTTAGAAGATGGAAAAATGTACCCTGTTCATGGATAGGCAGAACTAACATCATCAAAATGGCGATATTAACAAAAGTTCTCTACAGGTTTAATGCGATGCCAATCAAAATCCCAATGGCACTTCTTGCAGAAATAGATAAAGCAATCATGAAATTCATATAGAAAAACAAAAGACCCAAAATAGCAAAAGCATTTCTAAGCAGGAAGTGTTAATTTGGATGTATAGCGATACCAGAGTTCAAACTGTACTACAAAGCAATAGTAACAAAAACAGTGTGATACCGGTACCAAAACAGGCAGGTGGACCAATGGTACAGAATAGAGGACACAGAAACCAATCCACAAAAGTACAACTTTCTTATATTTGATAAAGGGGCTAAAAGCATGCAATGGAGGAAGGATAGCATCTTCAACAAATGGTGCTGGGAAAATTGGAAATCCATATGCAACAAAATGAAACTGAATCCCTTTCTCTCACCATGCACAAAAGTTAACTCAAAATGGATCAAGGACCTAGATATCAAATCACAGACACTGCATCTGATAGAAGAAAAAGTTGGCTACAATCTACATACTGTGGGGTCGAGCTCCAAATTCCTTAATAGGATGCCCATAGCCCAAGAGTTAATAACAAGAATAAACAAATGGGACTTACTTAAACTAAAAAGTTTTTTCTCAGCAAGAGAAACAATAAGAGAGGTAAATAGAGAGCCTACATACTGGGAACAAATTTTTACCCCTCACATTTCAGATAGAGCCCTAATATCCAGAATATACAAAGAACTCAAAAAATTAAACAATAAGATAACAAATAACCCAATCAACAAATTGGCCAAGGACCTGAACAGACACTTCTCAGAGGAGGACACACAATCAATCAACAAGTACATGAAAAAATGCTCACCATCTCTAGCAGTCAGAGAAATGCAAATCAAGACCACCCTAAGATACCATCTCACTCCAGTAAGATTGGCAGCCATTATGAAGTCAAACAACAGTAAGTGCTGGCGAGGATGTGGGGAAAAGGGGACTCTTCTACATTGCTGGTGGGACTGCAAATTGGTGTGGCCAATTTGGAAAGCAGTATGGAGATTCCTGGGAAAGTTGGGAATGGATCCACCATTTGACCCAGCTGTCACCCTTCTCGGACTATTCCCTGAGGATCTTAAAAGAGTGTACTATAGGGATACTGCCACATCAATGATCATAGCGGCACAATTCACAATAGCTAGACTGTGGAACCAACCTAGATGTCCTTCAATAGATGAATGGATAAAAAAATGTGGCATCTATACACAATGGAGTATTACGCAGCACTAAAAAAATGACGAAATCATAGAATTTGCAGGGAAATGGATGGCATTAGAACAGATTATGCTAAGCGAAGCTAGCCAATCCTTAAAAAACAAATGCCAAATGTCTTCTTTGATATAAAGAGAGCAACTAAGAACAGAACAGGGAGGAAGAGCATGAGGAAAAGATTAACATTAAACAGAGACGAGTGGGGGGAGAGAAAGGGATAGAGAAGGGAAAGCATATGGAAATGGTAGGTCACCTTCAATGTTACACAAAATTACATATAAGAGGTTGTGAGTTGAAAGGGGGGGGAACAAGGGAGAGACTTGAACAACAGCAGATGAGGTAGAGAGGGAAGATGGGAGGGGAGGGGAGGGGGGATAGTAGGGGATAGGAAAGGCAGCAGAATACAACAGTCACTAATATGGCATTATGTAAAAATTGTGAATGTGTAACTGATGTGATTCTGCAATTTGTATTTGGGGTAAAAATGGGAGTTCATAACCCACTTGAATCAAATGTATGAAAGATGATATGTCATGAGCTTTGTAATGTTTTGAACAACCAATAAAAAAAGACAGAAATCCTTCTGGGGAAAGAATGTTGGTTTAAATCCTGTGGAAATTCCTTTCTATCTCTGAACCTAAGACTGTAGGGTAAATAGACCTTGATTCTAGTGGGCTGTTTCCAAATATGTGTCTATACACATGGCAGTGCCCTGTGCTGATGCAGCTTGCATCCTGAGGTTTCAGCTACCAGTCAAGGATCACTGCACCGTGGCCCTGGTTCCCATCTCCATCTTGCTACTAACATGAACTGATGTCACTATTGGATTATAGGATTTAAGGACTGTTGGGTAGTTTAAAGCTTTAGGTTTTTGATATTTAATTACAATAATTAAACAAGCATTTAATGACAATTTACTATATATCATCACCATGCTAGATAACAGAGATAAGACAATCTTTAAAAACACTTTCTGGGCTGGAATAAAGCTCACAGTTAAGTGCTTGCCTAACATGTGCATGGCTCTGCATTCAATTTCCAGTACTAAAAACAAACAAAAAACCTTTCTGTATTTGTGGAACTTACAACTAAATACTACCAGGAATTGGCAGCTAACTCTCAGTGGATTTTATTTTCACATTTGCAAAAGTCAGATTTGTTTAAATACCATGTTTTCAAGAAAAAAATAGCTAAGTGAAGCTAGCCAATCCTTAAAAAACAAATGCCAAATGTCTTCTTTGATATAAAGAGAGCAACTAAGAACAGAATAGGGAGGAAGAGCATGAGGAAAAGATTAACATTAAACAGAGACGAGTGGGGGGAGAGAAAGGGAGAGAGAAGGGAGACTGTATGGAAATGGAAGGAGACCCTCATTGTTACACAAAGTTACATATAAGAGTTTGTGAGGGGAAAGGGGAAAGAAAAACAAGGGAGATAATTGAATAACAGGAGATGGGGTAGAAAGGGAAGATGAGAGGGAAGGGGAGGGGGGATAGTAGGGGATAGGAAAGGTAGGAGAATACAACAGTCACTAATATGGCATTATGTAAAAATGTGGATGTGTAACCGATGTGATTCTGAAACTTGTATTTGGGGTAAAAATGGGAGTTCATAACCCACTTTAATCAAATGTATGAAAGATGATATGTCATGAACTTTGTAATGTCTTGAACAACCAATAAATAAAAAAAAAAAAAAGAGCCAACCAGAGTGCTTAGCAACCGGAAAGAAAAGACCCACAGGACAGTACCAAACTGGAATTTTTGGAATCTGAAAAAAAAAAAATTCAACACCATTTATGTTTAAAAAAAAAAAAACACTTAGCAAATTGTGACCTACAAGAAGACATCCTGAAACCAAAAAAAATAAAAACCTTCTTAACAAGCCAGTCAAATCGGCAGCATCTCATTCATGATGTTGGCAAAATAACATCATTTGGAAAATAGCCTCTTTGCTGTGTATATACAAAAAAGCATTGTAATGAGTTTAAAAGTCCCAACTCTTGTATACAAATCTGGGTTGGTTATCAATTGAATGTTACAAATAGAAAACCAACCAGGAAAACTAGTTCATCTAATGCATAATAGCACAGCACTAAAATAACAGACTGGAGATTCTTCCATGAAACAAAGCCAAGCTAGGGGTGTGTTAACACAGTGAAAGTTCTTTCTTGACTAACTGCTCCACAGGGGTCAAACTAGACTTCTGAAATTCATAAGGAATTTTCTAACTTTTTTTGACTGTGGTCTGCCTTTAGTGAATATACATATGTGAATATACTTTTTTAACTATATTTCACTCAATTTTCTCTGATATATTTTTGTTGTAAGAGTTCATAAACACTGATTTAAAAAACTACTTCTTGCTACTGCAGTTCTAGATACTAGACGAGCTAAATTCAAATTGATATATGAAAATAGAGTCCTATATGATAACTTTGATCTGAAATCTGGTATCAGGAATCATAAGGTCTAAAAACCACTGCACTGAAGTTTAGTAATTCCTATTTATTACATGTTAGGCAGTATACAAAGTGCTTAATTCCATTTATTTCATTTACTTCTGAAACAACTGTGTGTTATGAAGTAGGTAGTATTAATCCTATAGCCTAACAGGCTGATTTTAGTTCAATAATGTGCTCCAAATTGTGCTCCCAATGAGTCATTCAGTCAGAATTTGAACCCAGCTAGCTTCCATTTATTTTACTACCCCAAGACCTAGGGCTCCTAATGAGGAATATTAAAAAAGATAAGTTAAAATTTTTAATTTTGACTGCTTATTACATACCAAGTAATTCTAAGCCTGTTCTTTAGTAGATCATTAAGACCACATGCCAACATATCTCCACATAGGAATCAGTCTTGACAGAGGAAGGCAGGTAGAGCTAGTGCAATGGACTTGCCCAGGGCAGAACTGGAGCAGGAGCTGAGCCACCACCCAGGAAGCTGGCTGCAGAGCCTGCAATCTTCATGGTGCTAGAAGTTCTGCAGGACTGTAACTATGGTCTGATGTTTACCATCCAACCACAATGGCTCAGCTCCCTTCTATCAATGTGGAGAAGGGCCCAGGAGAGCAAATCACATTTCCACTGCCTGGGAACCAGGGAAGAGAGGCCAGCAGCCTCGGGTGTAGAAGGAGGTCAGATGAAATGATGACCTGCAAGTGATGCTGGTGTGCACCTGTCTGCAAACTACTGCCCAAGGATGTGGGAAAAGAAGCAGGTGGCAGGGATGAGAACCATGGGCTATAAACAGGGCCATTGTGCTGAGAGCCACAGCCGAGTCGGAATGGCCCCTGGCATTTTGCCAATAGTATTGGTTGGGAGGCAAGCCATTAAGATGATGCTGGATTGATTCGGTTGTATATTAGACCTTTACTGACCGCCTCAGCCATGTGGCGTTCAGGAGACTTCCCGGGGAGCATGTGTGGAGTGTGCTGGTGGAGTTCAGAAACAAAGTTTGTTCCTGCTTCAGTGGCTCGTGATTTGTGCCCAGCCAGACTGCAGCACCATTGGAAAGCCATCAGACCACTGGCAAGGCACACAGTTCCACTATCTCAGGATATATATTACACAATAAGAAATGTTGATCTCAACCAGGTGATGGTGAAGTGTACTGAGAATTTATTAGGTCAGGTACTGTTCTAAGCACTTTTCATCTCAACAAACTCAAAGGAACTCCTAGTTGATCTACATAAGAGTCGGCCCTTTCTCATTCTATGATTGCAAGAAGAGTTTGTGGTGCTATTTAGTCCATGGCCAGCGCAGATGGTGTGAACAGTTTGGTCACGTGGGAAAATCCTCAGGGAGTTTAAATTAAAGACACAGACACCATTTTACCTTTAAATCAGCTCTGGGATGGCTCCTTGAACCCTCAGCCTCAAGCTCCCCACGGGGGCAGTGAGGATTTACTGAAGAGGACAGAGAGAGAGAGAGAGAGAGAGAGAGAGAGAGAACACACTAGGGAGAGGGCTTTTATTGGGGAACAAAACATTCTGGGGAAAAATTCATCCGATGAAGGTCAAGGGGGGCCAGTGTGGCAAGGTCAGGTGCGATGATTAGATCTTTGGGGCAGTGGTGAGACACGTCTCCACATGGCAAAGCTCTAAAATCTAAGAAGGGTGGGGAGAGCTCTGCCACATTAAAAGTATCTGAGCACCTCACACCTAGCCAGGGAGTAAACTCAGTCACATTCAAGGATGAACTCCCACAATGCTGCACTTCGAAGGGAAGGGAAACAAATATATATAATGACTCCTCTCTAGGGAGAGGAGTGGCTCAGCAGCTCAGTAGCTTGGGGGTCACCCAGTTCCAGGAATGGGTGGGGGGTCCAGAAAACTCACCCAGTTCCAGAACTGCAGGGTTCTGGGAAATCACTCCACTGTAGGGTCTAGGATTCTTATCCAGTTCCAGGACTGCAGAATTGTGGGAGGCCTGCCACCCCCAGCAGCACAGGCAGCCAAACTAAATTTTGCTTGAGTGAATTTCCTAGGACACCAAATAAAACACCCAGGACAGCTCCTCTGCCTCAAGCTCCCCAAATGGGAGAGCAAGGAATGTCACCAGGGGCTGGAGAGAGTGAGCATGTCCAAGAGTGGACTTTTACTGGGGAGACTCTCATTCTTTAGAAAATTCCATCCAGAAAAGGTCAAGAGGGGCAGCGTTACAAGGACAGGTAAGGTAATTCGACCCCTGGGGTTATAGGAAGGCACGCCTAAGCATGAAGACACATTCTGCTATTTCCAGGATCAGGGCAGCCATCTTGGGCCACTTTGAATGTGGCCAGATCACTGGAAGTGACTGACAGAGCCACAACCAGTCAGGGAAGGAAAATGCTGGTCACTCAGAGCAGCAGCCCCCCACAGAGGCCTATCCAGTTCTAGGGCTGGAAGGTCTGGGAAGCTCACACAGTTCCAGCATTGCAGGGTCCTGGCTCTTACCCAGGGTTGTAGGGTTTTCTGACCTGTAGGGTGAGGATGCAGCTCAGCCAATGCTGTTTTCTGAACCCACAGCACTACATTCATCTCAGCCCTTGCAAGTCTAGCTGCTCAGCTAGGTCCCAAGAAGTGATGTGAAACTTCAGTCAGATGTGGGTTATGACTGCTGTGGGCACTCAGATGCCTCTTCTAGGAGGCAGCATACAGTCCCAGCCCAGGCCCTGAGGGGCAGGGTGCACCAGATCCTGGTAGCACTGATGTGTGGCTTCACTGCAGCCTGGCCCCATGGGGTAGGCTGTGACAGGGGCTGAGCTCAGGAGTGGCAGGCCACCAAGTGTGGGTGGTTTAGCAGTGCCTAAGTCTCAGGGAAGGTGGGGTGCCATGGCTGTTTGTCACCTGAGCAAGACACAATCCAGCAGTATTTCCAGTCCCCAGGTGCCATGGTCTAATAGCTGTGCTGGCCACAGGAGTGGGGTGCACCGTCACCTCCTTCTCTTCTGGGAGCTCAGATGTGTGGACTCCAGGCAGTCCCCTCAGGGGAGCTGAGTGACATGAGAATACAAGAGTCCTAGTAGTGAGTATGGAAGGTGTCCAAGGTTTGGGTGGGAGCTGCTGGGGTCCCCTTGCTTGATTAGTCCACACAGGGAGGAGGCTCCCTTGTTCTGAGCTGCTCCTGGCTGTTGATGGCGTGTCAGACACTAAGTGTGTCCTATACTCTGTGTGAACATCCCAGGTTCCCATGCTCTATCTGGCTTCTGCTGATCCTTAGATGTGCTCTGAGGCTCTCTTCACTTACCCTCACCAAAGTGCATTCCTTATTTTGGGAGTTGTCTTTGTGGGAGGAAGGATGGTAGGGCTTCTAGTCAGACTTCTTGCTAGCATCTCTCCTCCCTAGAAATGTTTACTTTAAAATCAGAATAATCATACCCGGTATCACCATGTTTAATCAAATTTGTATTGGAGATCCTCATGAGTAAAATATAATGAGAATAAAAGAAAGTAGAAGAATGGAATACTAAAATATAGAAAGCTTAAACTTGCATTATTTTCAAATGATGACTTTTTTTAACATTTTTTATTTTTTTTTTAATTTTAGATGGACCCAATATCTTTATTTTATTTTTTTAAATGTGGTGCTGAGGATCAAACCAATGCCTCCTGCATGCCAGGCAAGCACACTACCACTTGAGCCACATCCCCAGCCCAAACTATTTATATTTTGAAAAACAAAAATGTAATCTCCAGAAAGATTATTGGGAATACCTATAGAAAATGTCAAGGTTCCTGAATAAAGGCTTGAGGTATAAAAGTAAAATTAAAGTTTTATATTCCAGTGGCAAATGATTAGAAATTGTGATTGAACAGGATATACTATTTACAATAGTATCAGGACTGAAATTGCCTAAATAATCAAAAAATAGACTTAAGACTTCTGTAGACAAATTATAAAATTTTATTAGGGGATGTTCAAAAGAACATAAATACATAAAGGCATATACTACATTTGTCAATATAAGACTTAGTCTAGGTCATTTTTAAAAGTATTTTTAAGGTAGCCAGGTGCGGTGGCACACACATGTAATGCCAGCAGCTCAGGACGCAGAGACAGGAAGATCATAAGTTCAAAGCTAGCCTCAGCAAAAGCAGGCACTAAATAATTCAGTGAGACCATGTCTCTGAAATAAAATACAAAATAGGGCTGGGGATGTGGCTCCATGGTAGAGTGCCCCTAAATTCAGTCCCCAGTACATCCTCCCCCCCCCAAAAAAAAAGTATTTTGAAGGCTAAAACACCATGAAATCTAAAGAGGAACCTGGAGTGGGTCTGGCCTATCAATTAACTATTAAGCTATTATTATTATAAACTAAGCTATTGTCATTATAAAGTTGTTCTGATTAAAATAGTATAATGCTGGTAGAAATTACATTAAGTACAAATATGTAGAAATTACATTAAGTACAAAATGTAGAAATTACATTAAGTACAAAACTACTTTGATGTAACAGCAACCTCCTATCAATTAGACATTCCATTTTGCATGAAAACACAGAGGCTCACAAAACAACTCAGCATTCTAGAATCACAGAGTTTTTGAAGAATTAAAAATGTTCAGTAAAATGCAAGAGGAAATTCATTGCAAAATTACACACTAGTGTAGTGTGCAAGAAGAATGCAGAATGGAAGCAATATACAATCTAAATGTCTGAATGTTCTATTCCTCATGACATATCCACTCCCATGCATACATTAGGCTTTCTCAGTAACAGTGTAAGAGGTTAGTTGTGAGGACCAGACTGAAGGTAAGCGAGGCTTCTCAGCAGAGGGAGTTTTCCGAGAGCCATGCGCTCTTGCTCTTTAGGGAGATGCAGGGGCAACGCTATTGGTCAAAGCCACAATTCTCTCTTTTTTAATTTTTAATTTGCTTTAATTAGTTATACATGAGAGTAGAATGCACTTATATACTTTGATATATCATACGTAGATGGGATATAATTTCTCTTTTTCTGAGTGTACATGTTGTAGAATCACATTGGTTATACAGTCACATATATATAAAGTAATAATGTCTGTTTCATTCTACTATCTTTCTTATCCCCATATTTCCTGCCTTTGCCTCCTTTCACTTCCCTCTACCTAAGGTAACACTATTTTTTTTGCATTACAATTCTTAATACACATATATACCACAATTTTTGTATTTCTGTTTGTATATAAAGTATGTTGACACCCAATTCAAGTCTTCATACATCACATTTCACCATCCTTGCGAATCCTCTGCCCCCTCCCTTTCTCTCCCACCCCTCTACCCTATTTCTCCCATGCTCTGCCTCCCAACCCCACCATGAGTCAACCTTCTTGTATCAGAGAAAACATTCAGAATTTGTTTTTTGGGGATTGACTAACTTCACTTAGCATTATCTTCCCCAGCGCCATCCATTTACATGCAAATGCCATGGTTTTGTTCTTTTTTTAATGCTGAGTAAAATTCCTTTGTGTATATATGCCACATTTTTTTATCCATTCATCCAGTGAAGGACATCTAGGTTGGCTCATGTCTATTTCATTCTACTATCTTTCCTATCCCCACATCCCTGCCTTCCCCTCCTTTAGCTATTGTGAATTGTGCTGCTATAAACATTGATGTGGCTGTGTCCCTGTAGTATGCTGTTTTTAAGTCCTTTGGATATAGTCTGAGGAGAGGAATAGCTGGGTCAAATGGTGGTTCCATACCTCCATACTGTTTTCTATATTGGCTGCACCAATTTGCAGTCCCACCAGCAATGTATGAGTGTACCTTTTTCCCCACATCCTCACCAACACTATTGTTGTTTGTCTTCATAATAGCTGCCATTCTGACTGGAGTGAGTTGATATCTTAGAGTGGTTTTAATTTGCATTTCTCTGATTGCTAAAGATGATGAGCATTTTTTCTTATATTTATTGATTGATTGTATATCCTCTTCTGAGAAGTGTCTGTTCAGGTCCTTAGCCCATTTGTTGATTGGGTTATTTGTTTTTTCGGTGTTTAGCTTTTTGAGTTCTTTATGTACCCTAGAGATTAGTGCACTATCTGATATGTGAGGTGTAAAGATTTGCTCCTAGGATGTAGGCTCTCTGTTCACCTCACAGATTGTTTCTGTTGCTGAAAAGAAACTTTTTAGTTTGATTCCATCCCATTTATTGATTCTTGGTTTTAATTCTTGTACAGTAAGAGTCTTATTAAGGAAGTTGGGGCCTAATCCCACATGATGAAGATTAAGGCCTATTTTTTCTTCTATTAGATGCAGAGTCTCTCACAACTCTCCTTACAATACTGAGTAAGAGGCAATTATTTTACTTGGGTAGACTTTTCATAGGGTCAGAATAGATGTCATGAAAGAAAGAGAGCTGTCCATTGGTAGGGGACAGGTCTCTGCTTCATGGCTACTTTGTGTTGAGTGGGTTCTATAAGCAGTGTTCTGATACTCCCACATTAAAAAAATATGTCCAACATATATTCTTCCCAAGGAAAGCTCTATCACACAGGTTACTATTATTACCCTTCTATAAAGTGGATGTCTTATTATCATATTTTTTTCTTTTTACTCTGTAGTGGAAGGAAACATTCTCAACTGATGTAGCAAGAATCATTTATCAATAGAATAAAAACACAAGTTTATCAACACATTCTTAAGAATCCCAGAAACAGAACTGTCCACATGGACAACTTGGATTCATGATGAAGATGGCATCATAGAGAAGTAGGAAAGAGAGAATTACTTGACAAGTGGGACTGGAGAATTGACATTCCACAAATAAAATACACACTTGCCTTTCTACATCATTCCATATGCATTGCCAACTCTAGATATATTAACCATGTTAATATTTTAAAAGGAAATTTTAAAATGATTAGTGGAAAATATTGTGGATAGCTTTTAAAACTTGATCTTACAAAATATTTCCTAAGAATGCATGCATGAAAACACATGATCACATGAGAAAAGATTAGTAATTTGAGCACATAAAATTAAAAACATCTGGGACTGGGGCTGGAGCTCAGAGGTGGAGTGCTTGCCTACCATGTGCAAGGCACTGGGTTTGATTCTCAGCACCACATAAAAATAAATAAATAAAATAAAAGTATTGTGTCCAACTATAACTAAAAAGTATTTTTTTTAAAAAAAATTAAAGACATCTGTATGTCCAAAGATGTCTTAAACAGGAAGACCCGGGTGCTATGCTGCTGGACTTTGTCGGAAGAGCATAGGGAGCACCTGGCCTTCCTGCCGAAGTGGTAGTGGAGTTTGGGTGGATCGGGGTGGAGTTCCTGAGGTGAGGGACCATCCCCAAGGTCTATGAGGACACCACCAGGAAGCTCAACGTGAGCAGCAACATTGTGCAGCATGGTGTGGATGGGTTGACCTACCTGCTCACCGAGAGCTCCAAGCTCATGATTTCTGAAGTGAATTTCCAAGACTCTGTTTTTGTTCTGGGATTCTCTGAAGAACTGAACAAATTATTGCTTCAGCTTTACCTGGACAACAGAAAAAAGATCAGGACTATTCTGGGTGAATTGGCACCTAGCCTTCCCAGTTACCACAGCCTTGAGTGGCGACTAGATGTACAGCTTGCAAGCAGAAGTCTCAGGCAACAGATTCAGCCAGCAGTGACTATAAAACTACACCTAAATCAGAATGGAGAACACAACACCAAAGTTCTGCAGGCAGACTCAGCCACCCTACTTCATTTAGTTCAGCAACTGTAACAATCCTTGGAGGAGATGAAAACAAACCACTGTAGGAGAGTAGTTCACAACATCAAGTAGTACCAAGTGTTAAGGTCCTAATGCCTTTGACTCATTTGTGAATGGATGACATTCAGGAATTACTTTTCAGAATTAATTTTTATTAATTGGTGTTGATAAATGCATCTATATACCATGAAATGCCTTTTCCTATTCCAGGATATTGAAGTCATGATCAGAAGCTCAAGTCAAGTTCCTTTTCTGGTGCGAAATGTGGTCAGCTTCTTGACAGATTGAAATGTAGTTTTGTATTTTAAATGTGTAAATAGGAATGAATCAACTAGAAATGAATCTATACTGTTCATATCTTCTGTATATATGAGCAATACCCTGTTTTTGGTACATTTTTGTCTGCTTAACTAGTATTTTCCTCCTTATTGATCAATTTTGAGAATAAAATTTACAGCTAATTCCTTTCCTATTCAGAGTATTTCTAAATAGTACAATATTTCTGACTTTTAAAAGCATCTCATGATGTTACTAGCTAAGAATAATGTAAAGTGAGTATGAGTTTTTTAAATTATATGCCCATATTGTTATAGGAAGTTCATGCATTTTTCTTTGAATGTAAAGATAAGTAGTTTTCACCATATTGCTGAAGCTTGACTTATGGTTCATTGACTTAAGTAGTACTCAATTTTGTGTGATTGTTAATAATATTTTCACAAGGATTAATTTTTCCCATATACCCAAAGCAACTAAGAGACACACTGTCATTTACATTTATAGATAATGGATACAAGAATAATGTAATCAATGCTTCATTATCTGGGGGAAGAAAGATGTCTTAAACTAAAAATGTTTAGATATTTAAGAATATATTTTCAACATAACTGTTAGAGTTTCAATATAACTAACACACTTGAAAATTAAAAATATGTAAAGATAACCTACAAATTGGTAAGAAAAATATAATTAATCTAGTTAAAAGTGAGCAAAATATTTGACCAGAAATTTTACAAAGGAATGCAAATGACTCTCAAACACAGAAAAGGAATGTAACATTATCAATGACAATAAATACAGACCTCATAATGAAATAGCTTCTGAAGGTTTTATTGCCAACAGCTAAGAGACTGTGAGAAAGTGCCTGGACACTTCCAAGGAGACTAGACCAAGGGCATCTCACATGTAATCGACACTGTGGCAACTGATGCTGCTTCTAGGAAGAGAGCTGGGTGTGACCCCTAGACTGACCTCTCATATGCCCTGTGACCAGCAGCCACATTCCCAGCACATATACCAGGGACAGTCCCACACAAGGGAGGCCTGTGCCTAAAGCTTGCAGCAATGAGGTTCAGAGCAGCAAAAACCTGGAGACCTCTCAAAAGTGAATAAGCAGGAGAGTGAGCAAGGCAACCAGGTACATCCACAGGCTGACTCCAGTCAAAACCAGTGAGCACAGTTGGTGAGTTTAAGGACCACCACTCTTTGATGGCTATTTTTATGTGTCCAGCTGGGAAGGTTATGGTCCCCAGTTGTTTGGTTAAGCATCAGTCTAGATGTGGAAAAATACTTCTTAGCTGTGATTAACATTGACTTTGAGTAACATAGGCCACCCTTTATAGTGTAGGTGGGCCTCATCTAATCAAGTGACAGCCTTAAGAGCAAGAACTAAGGTTCCTAAAGCAGAAAGGATTCTTCTCAAGGCTGCAACATAGAAGGCTCATCTGAGTTTTCAACCTGCTAACTTATGGAATTGACTCGAGATTGCAGCATCTACTTTTTCCTAAATTTCCAGCCTGCTGACAAGTGCCATGGATTTCAGATGGTCTGCTCCCATAATATGAAACAACACATCCAAACTAATCTCTCTCCCATTCTCTCTCTCCTTATCTCTTCCCAGACTACACAGAATGTAGATACATTCAACAGAATATTTTTGTTAAATTAAAGGATCACTAAAATTTTATACATTTATATGCATTTGTACACACACATACACATACACATACACATATAATGTTAGGAATACTAGCAGCTGCGATAAAACTTCAAAGAAAGTGAGAGAATAAGGATTCCTAAAGGTGAAAGGAGGCAGGGGAAAGCGTATACTTCCATGAAAGCTGTTACACTTGAATTTTCAAGGTAGGTTTACGAGAAATAACTAAAAACTTAATAAAAGCAGGCCAGTATGGACAATGTAAGTGTGTTATCAATGTGAGTTATGGGCAATTGAATCTTTGGCATCTGATATCTTTTGAAACATGAGAAAACTAGTAATCAATGTTTCAATGATGTGCATGGATTTCTGGTGGCAGTGGATGGAGGTGGAAGAGGAAAACAAAGGCCACATGCTGAGAAGAGGCACTTTCCCACACCTGTGCTCATTTTTTAGTCATCTGACCAGCAAACAGAACTGTGGAATCTTGGCTGTCCCTGGAGTCACCTGGGAAGTTCTTAGTGCCTGGATCTCACCCCCAGACATCCACATTTATTGGCCTTAGAATGAGTTTAGGAAAGGACATATCTGAAGGCTCACCAAGGGGTTCTCAGTGCAGGTCTGGGACTCCCTGAGGGACAGGATGCTCTCAGGCTGCAGGTGTCTGAGCTCTGATTTAACGTTAGTTTCAAGCAAGTGAAGAGCACAACCAAATCTGCTTTGTACAAAGAGTACAGGGCAGAGGGAAGAGGACAGATGAGCAAGAGGACAGGCTGGCAGTCGCAAGGCAGTTGGACGCCCTTCTTGGTGGCTTTGGAGAAAGGTAAGGCATTTGGAAGCAAATGTGCTGACTGTGGGGTGTGGAGACCAAGAGGGGAAGATTCTCAGGGGTGTCTAGTGGAACCCAGGATTCCAAGCTGGTGATTAGGTAGGTTGTATTAAGTAGTGATGGTGAGCAGATTGAAACCCCTGGCCCTTTGATGTGCCAGCTTTGCAGTGCCTGGGAATCTTTGCTGCAGAAAAAAATATTTGTTAATCATTGGATGGCTTGAGAGAAGGTTAATAGCAATGAGTGATTATGGGCATGGTGACATATTCCTGTAATCCCATTGGCTCAGGAGGTTGAGGCAGAAGGATCCTGAATTCAAAGCCAGCCTCAGCAAAAGTGAGATGCTAAGCAACTCAGTGAGACCCTTTCTCTAAATAAAATACAAAAAAGGGCTGGGATGCGGCTCAGTAGTTGAGAGACCCTGAGTTCAATCACTGGTTCCCTTACTCCAAAAAAAAAATTTTTTTTTTTTTTAAATAAAAGCAATAGGTGATCTGTGCGTTTCCTCCCAGAGGGCTGTTCAGGAAACATTGCTTCTCATTTCTCTGGTTCCTTGTGCCATGTCTGTTGGTGGCACAGCTTTTCTAGAGAGTAGGATTGATGGTTACTATGAAACCCACAGACTTCTCATGAGTTGTTCCACTGGGCCAGTTGCACTCACCTCTGTCTTCAGGTTTCCAAAATGCTGGTGTAGTCCCATGAACACCTTCTTGGTTTTATTTTATCTGTTTTTAAATAAAAAGTGAGGATCTATTGAATTGTCACCTAAAGTAATTAGCAAATAACATTTTTCCCCTTAGTTCACAGTGTCACAGCAAACCATCTAAAAGGTATTCATGAGAAGAGTAATTTTAATATTAATAAATCTAATGATGATTTAAAAGCATATTAAAAATTTAATATTTTGTTAATTCATGACATAGTTATAGAAAGCCTAGTTATTATGACTTCAATAAAAGGTCTTTTGGAGATTATCACGTTTTATTTGGAAAGAAACTGAAGGGCAAAAGTTTCTAACTGTAACTTGCACTTCAAATCTTCCAATTCCTCCTCCTTTTCTGGAGGCAGGGTGAGGCTTAAAGACTTCCTTTCACTCTTTTCTGCTCTCTTATTATGGACTTCCCATCTCCTCCTGGCTGATGATTTATGTGAGTTTCTTAGGATGGAGGAGGAATAATCCAGGGGATGAGAAACCTTCAAGAGCTGCAGCTTGACTAGACAGCACACGAACAGGTACCCGGGTGAAGAGCTGTAAGTGCTGGGTCCTGGGCCCCCCGCAGCCCCAGGCACAAATGTTTGCCAAATTAAGCTCAGAAATACGTCAGGATTTTTTAAGGGAGTTGGGGAGTAGAGGAAAAGCATCTCTGGTTTGTGAGATCACATGAGGAGAAGATGGTTGCCTGGGCCGCTGCTCTGTCAGGTCACTGTCTCTGGAATAGAGCTCAGAACAGAAAAGGTCAGAGCCCAGTCACAGGTTGCCCTGCCTCTCGCCTCCCTGTAACTGTGCTTTGGCAGCCTGCACCTTCTGATGGACTCAGTGCCAGTATCTGCAGCTTCTCAGTCTGCCAGAAGAGCTGTGTGAAGACAGGCATGTCAGGAGGTGTCAGGAGTAGTAGGGATGAGAGCCTGGGCCTGGCTCCAGCACAGGAGCGAGTCTGAGCCGCACCAGGTTGTAGAGATGGCTGCATGGCAGCCTGGCAAAACTCAACAGTCCTGACCTCTGAAGGTAAGGTGGAGCCCACATTGCTTTTGGAACCATGCTACATACCACTTTTAAATATGTTTGTAAGGAACTGGCTTCAGAGTTATCACCAGGCACTGCTCACAGAGTTCGGTGAGAGGCCAGCACATGTTTCCAGAAGGTAAGACAGAGATACCCAATGAGATCCGACCCCTCACACAGCATCCTCCTCACCCTCTCTCCTGTACAATAAAAGGTGTGAAGGTCATTACACCTCTCAGCACTGGGCTGGGGACACATGGGTGACTCGGTACCCTGCTTCAATTCTGGCTGATGGCGTGACTATAACAGTGCATGTCTGGAATGTTAGGGGGGCATTTATGATCATTAGAAATAATCAAGTCCAGACCAAGGAAAAAGGTCTAAGAGAATGTTCGATAATTTATAGCTAAATGACTTTGGGACCTCAAGATAGATTATCCAGGTGGTTCTTAAAGGACTCATAAATACTCAATTTAAAGGGGAAATGTTAACGTGGAGGTTTATGATCAGAGCATTGAAATTACATTGATCATGTCTACTCTGGCTCTAAAAATAAAAATGGAATAATAATCCAGCTCCTAAGCAAGAAGGCTGCAAGCCATGTCTTGCATGGTAAAGCAACATCTGCCATTGGCACAGATCAGGGACCATGCTCCAGGAGACCTTCCTGGAAACGCCCCCAAGGACTCTCAATCGACCCAGCTTCTAGCCCCAACTCTGCCTGTCAGGGATGATGTGTGCATCATTTGCTGTTAGATTTTGTTTCTTTGAGGCAGAGAGGACACATATCAGAGTGAGAGAGGTTGATGGAGGCAGCTTCTCAGGAAGAGATCTGCCCATGAGCTGGAATGGGACCTTCCAAAGTTCTGGTTGTCCTGGGGCTGGCATGGAGAATGCAAAACAAGAGGTGATCTGAGGGTCTTTGGTGAGGGTTTACAGGACAGAGGGGTGGACCACGATGAGAAATGGAGAAGTGTGAGGCCTTCCTAGGGAAGCAGAGTGCCCAGGCCTCTCCTTAGATACCTGCAGCTCCTGAGAGGGTCAAGGAATACCAAGCTGGTTCAGACACCTCCTAGAATAGAATTGACAGAAAAACTCACAATTCCTGCCCTACCTACCCTAGGATCTGTTGGAAAAATGCAGTAAGATCATCCTGGAAATAGATGAATTCTAGATAGGGCAGAGGGGTGGGAGGGAAAGGGAAGGGGCAAGGGATTAGCAAGGATGGTGGAATGTGATGGACATCATTATCCAAAGTACATGTATGAAGACATGAATTGGTGTCAACATGCTTTATATACAACCAGAGATATGAAAAATTATACTGTATACATACAATAAGAATTGTAATGCATTCCACTGTCATTTTTTTAAAAAGTCAATAAAAATAAATTTTAAAAAATAAGAAGCTAAAAAAAGAGATTAATAATAATAAAATAAAATAAAAAAATAATTATAATAATTTCTCTGAAAAAAAAAAGATCATCCTGGAGACTAAAAATTGCAGTCCAAATGCAAGCCCCACAAAACACACATGAACGTTGATTAATTATTTCCTGAATGGACAAAGCCAACAAATGGGTGGTGGTGCAGAGGAGACAAAAATCACTTCCCAGCAACTAAAAAGAATGAATCACTGCCTCTCCTAAGACATTCACTGGCCTTATTGGGTGGATTGGTACATTAGTTCAGAATACAGACCTGGGGCTCTCACCTGACTTCACACTCAGCTTTCTTACTCTCTGTGCCTCAGTTTCCTCATCTACAAAATAAGGCGATTGTGATATTTCCTATTGAAGATTTTCTGTCTTGATCGGAGGATGTAAAATACTCCATAAAAGAAACACTGAAAGGAAAATCAGGGCTAGAAAAATAACCTGGGGGTGGAGTTATTGTTTTAGAGTGGTATCCAAGGTCAGGAGACTGAACAATGCCTCAGGGAAAGATCTACATAGGGAGCTCAATGAGCCCCAAGGCAAACTGACTTAGGAGGTTAGGAAAATAGCAAAGAAGTTGCCTTTTACCTAAGATTGCACAGCCATTTGGGTTGGAAAGAAGCAGGACAAGAGTGTCATTCTGAGCTCTTGAATGAGCTGAGAGATCTTAAATCTGGCTAATGTTATGCCAGATTCGTGGGACTCCAATAGACCTCCAGGAGCCGAATCCAATGCAATCACACAAGAGTCTTTTATATATATATATATATATTTTTTTTTTTTTAAATTGGTTGTTCACAACATTACAAAGCTCTTGACATATCGTATTTTATACATTAGATTGAAGTGGGTTATGAACCCCCAATTTTACCCCAAATGCAGATTGCAGAATCACGTCAGTTATACATCCACAATTTTACATAATGCCCTATTAGTAATTGTTGTATTCTGCTACCTTTCCTATCCCCTATTATCCCCCCTCCCCTCCCCTCCCATCTTCTCTCTCTACCCCATCTACTGTAATTCATTTCTCTCCTTGTTTATTTTCCCATTCCCCTCACAACCTCTTATATGTAATTTTGTATAGCAATGAGGGTCTCCCTTCATTTCCATGCAATTTCCCTTTTCTCTCCCTTTCCCTCCCATCTCATGTCTCTGTTTAATGTTAATCTTTTCTTCCTACTCTTCCTCCCTGCTCTGTTCCTAGTTGCTCTCATTATATCAAAGAAGACATTTGGTATTTGTTTTTTAGGGATTGGCTAGCTTCACTAAGCATAATCTGCTCTAGTGCCATCCATTTCCCTGCAAATTCTATGATTTTGTTATTTTTTTATTGCTGCATAGTACTCCATTGTGTATAGATGCCACATTTTTTTTATCCATTCATCTATTGAAGGGCATCTGGGTTGGTTCCACAGTCTAGCTATTGTGAACTGTGCTGCTATGAACATCGATGTGGCAGTATCCCTGTAGCATGCTCTTTTAAGGTCTTCAGGGAATAGTCTGAGAAGGGCAATAGCAGGGTCAAACACACAAGAGTCTTTATTGCAAGCTCAAGCCTGGACTCACAACCATTCCCGATGCAGCGGTCCCAGGGAGTGAGTCCTGGTCCTTTGTTCAGTGAGATTTTACAGGTTTTGGGAGGATACTGTATGCATCACAATATCACACAGCAAATCATTCCATACCGCGGGAAAGTCAAACAACAACTCTTAACATTGATTAGCACATTCAATGGCGGGAACAAGTTGGGAAGGGGTAATTGGTTAGTACAAAAGGGGGATTTGTTTGAACTGATTGGTTTAGGCCATGAGGGGTGTACATGCTAAAATACATGGTTTCCCAACATGTTATCAACCACCATAAACTACTTGGGGGTCATCTGGCATTCCAGGTATTTTCCCTGTCTCATGCTGATTGGAGGTTGCTAGGGGGGTTGCTATGGGTCCTCATAGCTCAGAGAGACCGTCTAACTGAGTCAGGGACACCTGGCGCCACAGACCTCTCCTGTTATTTACAAGCAACTCAGCAGGGTGGGTATGTGCTTAGGAGTGCTCTGTGAGTTTTTCCAAGGACAAGGGTCATGCCCTCTTCCTTAGGGCCTTGAAGTAGAAGCTGCTGTTATTTATTTATTTTTAAAAATGGAGTCACATTAGTTTCTCACTAAGAGGGGGTCAGGGGCTTGAACCCTCCTTTCTGGTCTTAACACTATCCAATAAATGCCATTCATGGGTTCGATCACATGAGGCCAAGAATTTCCCATGGATTTCACAGCAATGTGGAGGTCATCGTTGACTTCAGAGGGCACTTTGAAAGGGAGGTGTGTTAAGAGGTTAAGAGGAAACTTGTGGAATTTTAATTGAACAGTTTTTTTGAACAAATAATATTCCTGAATATTCCTGAAGCAGGCAGTTCTCAGAACCAGGAGAAGGCTGGAGAGCTCTGCTCTTTAGCTGGTGGGCATTTCCAGATCAGGCTGGGAAGTTGAGTACAGACACGGCTACCCTGTTGAGAGCCAGGAGTTTGCCTTGCCTGGTCATGCATGGTCTGGTGCTAGGCAGCTTGTGATTGGCTGAAGCTCAGCTATGTGTGATTGGCTGAGACTTGGCTGCTTCCTTATACTACTGAGTTTAGTTTTCAGATTGTTTTTGAACTACATTGGGTGGCTATTTGTTATACAGGAATTCAAAGCATGACCACAGTCTCTGATCTCTGATGGGGCTCCTACTCATTTAACATGACAGATGGGGGCAAGAGCTTCGCTGAGGAGTGTTCCAGATAGAGCTCAGAGAGACCTTCTACAGGCAGAAGAAGAGACTTGGGGAGCTGAGCCTCTGAG
The DNA here is from genome assembly GCF_964194105.1 of Spermophilus citellus. Taxonomy (NCBI): domain Eukaryota; kingdom Metazoa; phylum Chordata; class Mammalia; order Rodentia; family Sciuridae; genus Spermophilus; species Spermophilus citellus. The sequence goes on along the minus strand of NC_138191.1, from coordinate 65,214,938 downwards.
CATGGTTGGAGATGGGTGGGGACGTCAAGGGGGAGCTGAGCCACCAGAGGAGGAGCAGCAGATCCCCATGAGTCTGAGGCCCTGGCAGCTTTGAATCCACAGTGTGAGCTTGTTTGGGTCCTTGTTCTCAGGTCTGAGGCTGTGTAAGCAAGTCTCCTTCTTGCTCTGACACTGAAATCCTTCAGACAAGAGGCAAAAATACAAATTGACATAAGAAAAGAACCACATACACTTGGGAGTGAGCCCAGGGTTTCACAAAGTAAGAAAAGTGAAAAGACCTGAAAGAACCTGAACCTTGCAGAACTAAACAAACAAGTCTAGTGCTGCCTGAAAGTTTCTGGGGTGACCTTCAGTGTGCATTGTGACCATGCTGGCTTCATGTTCATGTAGTCTATATACATCAAAATTAGTGGCTTGTCTCTGTCCTTTGATAGAAAGGGTTTTCTATCAAAGGACTTTAAGATTTTCACTGAATGTTCACCGTGCACGAAGAACTTTATAGTCAAGAAGATGTTGGATGGCCTAACTGTGCAAATCTCACAATACCTCAGGGTACACAACAGATTTTTATATGCATCACTTTATTTACTATCAAAGCAACCCTAAGAAATAGGTCTTATCATCCCCTTTTTTTATAAAAAGAAATCAGAAACCCAGTCCAGACAATGTACTTCACAGGTGGCCACATCAGCAATGGCTCCCAGGCTACCTTACCCCAGACCCAGGGCTGTTCCCAAATACAAGTCAGTCATCCCTTAGCAGTAGGGCATGTTCTGAGAGATGCGCTGTAAGGTGATTTTATTGTTAGGTGAACATAATAAACTGTGCTTACCCAAACTAAGGTATTTACAACATCAGTAGGAAATATGATTTTGAGATCATTGTCATACACAAAGTCCATCAGATGTGGCACATGATCATTCAGCAGAAGTGGCACCCCTTTGTGATCACCACATTGCACCCCAAAGGCAAGGCCTGAACAGTGTAAGCACACAGGAGGAGGGAATCATGGAGTCACCTTGGAGCTCTGTCCAGGATGTTCTCTGAATCCCATAGCTGTGTTCTCTTCTCCTCTCACACAAGGCTTCCATCACTACAGGATGGTTTCTGATGCCCCCAGAAGCCTTTGCAATGCCCACCTGGAGCTACTTCAGGTATGGTTCAGTCATACTGACATTTCTGGGCTCCTATTTTCTCACCTGAAAAATTAGAGGGTTGAGCTTCATCAAAGTTGTTCTTGTAGCTCTGAGGCCAGAATCACTTCTTTGAGTGTTTGTGGCTCTGCTCTAGGTAACTGGATGGCTGAAATTTGGATTGTTGTATAAATAAGACATTACCTTATTTCCTTGTAATGAATGTGTTTATAACTAGCCCTTCTATTAGGATGTAGAAAAAAAATTCATCTTACAACCACCACTCAACAGACTTTGCCAGTACTTGGACACTTTGGTTCTGATCCATCATTGTGGGAAGAGAAGAGATGCAGTCTTTTCAGGGCAGAAATCACTTTAGTTCCCTAACTCTGCCATCTCCATGTTTTCTCAGTTAATAAATTACATCTCATGTTTATTTTTTGAAGACTCTTTTTTCTTTCTTTCTTTCTTTTTTTTAAAGAGAGAATGAGAGAGGAGAGAGAGAGAGAGAGAGAGAGAGAGAGAGAGAGAGAGAGAGAGAATTTTTTTAATATTTATTTTTTAGTTCTCGGCGGACACATCTTTGTTGGTATGTGGTGCTGAGGATCGAACCCGGGCCGCACGCATGCCAGGCGAGCGCGCTACCGCTTGAGCCACATCCCCAGCCCAAGACTCTTTTTTCAATACAAAAAAAAAAAAAAAAAAGATGTTAGCCGGGCACAGTGATACATGCCTGTAATCCCAGCAGCTCAGGAGGCTGAGTCAGGAGGATCAGGAGTTCAAAGCCAGCCTCAGCAAAAGTGAGGTGCTAAGCAACTCAGTGAGATCCTGTCTCTAAATATAATACAAAATAAGGCTGGGTTTGTGGCTCAGTGGTGGAATGCCCCTGAGTTCAAACCTTGGTACCCCAAAATATAGGTTTTTATCTATTTAGGAAATATACCTACTTTTCATATAAATGAATTTAAGTAAATATGCTTTACACCAGTCAAGTTATCTTCAAAGTAAAAAAAAAAAAAAAAAAAAAAAAAAACAAAGAAAAAAGGAAAGTTTTCTTTACCTGAGCAGTCTATCTACCATGATATTTCCATGTACTTTATCATAATTCTTTGAAAATATTGGGGAAATAACTGGAAAATCCAAACCATAAATCAATCACTAAACTTTTCTCTTTTTGAAGGCGTGCAAATAGAATTTACATATCACTTTCTGAGAAAAAACTTAGGTGCATATGATTAAAAAATATAAGCTTTGACAGCATAAAATATCACTTTTCATAGAGAAATTATAAGACAGTGTCTGATCTCTGTATTTAACAAAAAACTTTTCTTTACTATTTTTCAATATGAAGCAAAAATTCCAGAATTGTTTTATGAAAAAACTTTCTTTCAACCCAGGCAGGGCTGTACTTCTGAGAGTTACACTTTATGGCCTTTTCCATTCACATCTGATTGAAAGCAGACTGGCTGCAGCATTTTAAATAAATACAAAGATCTAATGAAGTTAGGCAGAAGAGCATGACATTGCTTCTCTTCTTTTTATATTTATTTAGTTAGTTAGTTGTTGGCCTTTTTTATTTATTTGTATGTGGTGCTGAGATTCAAACTCAGTACCTCACACATGCCAGGCAAGTGCACTACCACTGAGCCACAGCCCCAGCCCCTGCTTCTCTTCTTTTGGCATATTTCTTTCTAAGTCCCCTGAACTTGGAATTTCTCTTTAAAATGTCCCATTAATTCCTATTAGGGAGCTACTAGTAAGGAAAATTGCATGTTAGCTTCTATCAATCTGTATGAATAAGTGTTAACCATTCTCAGTTAAAAGCCCTCCCTTTAGCCCTACTTATGTGCAAACATCATGCACCTCAGCAAATCATTCAGAAAATTAATGCACTCCAGCCTACACAAGCACTTGTTGATGCATATTAGCATTATAGATTTTAATTTGAAATAATGTCAGTCTTTTCTGGCCTGCATTGTAGTGCATGGGCTGCCATCTGCTTATAATAATGAGTCTGACAATCCACGTAAATTGATTTGCTACCTCTCTTGCCAGCATAATGGCTGGAATATTGATCCTAATCATAGAGCAGTTGCAGGTATTTCATTCAATACCAACAGGACAGATTGAGAGCTATGGCTTCTGGGGACATAGTTGGAATGACAGTAGAAACAAAGGTGCATTTTTCTGTCTCCCCCCCCCATACCACCAGGTTCAACTTTCCCCCTCTCAGAGTGGCTGTGGGTTCCATTCTTTCTCAATATTTCAGTACAACTAGAAACACAGTTAACCAATTTAGTGAGCAACAAGACTCAAGCATAAAACACCTAAGCTATCTCTACCTGTCTCTCCCTGAGAGCTGTCACTCCAGTGACCAGAAGGGCTCTGTGTACCAGCCAAACCCTTGATATCACTGCCCAATATGGTAGCCACCACACATGTTGCCAGTTATATTTAATTAAAAGTAAGTGAACTAAGAAACAAACTCCTTGGGACACAAACAGATATCTGTTCAGTTATCTGCACATTCAAAAGATGAAACAATCCCACATTTTCAGTGATGGATGAATGGATTAACAAAATGTGGTATGTATACACAGTGAAATATTATTCGGACTTGATTAACTCTAGTACATTCTGCAAAGTGGATGAACCTTGAGTACAGTACACTAAGTAAAATAATCTAGTCACAAAGGACAAATATTATGTGATTCTCCTTATATGAGGTTCTCAGAATCATTGTTTAGTCCAAACAAAGTTTTACATTTACAAGATGGGAAATTCTGGGGCTGGGGTTGTAGCTCAGTGGTAGAGTGCTAGCCTAGCACATTCAAGGTGCTGGGTTTGATCATTAGCACCACATAAAAATTGATAATAAAATAAAGGTATTGTATCCAACAACAATATATATATTTTAAAGATGGAAAATTCTGGCAATGGAGGCACAACAATGTCAATGTATTTAATGTCACAGATTTAAAATTGCTTACATAACAAATTCTACATTATGCATATTTTACTCCAATTTGAACCATAGCCCCTCATTTTCCCAGTAGCCTCATGTGGTCAGGGGTTACCACACTAGAGAGCACAAGGAAGATCACTCCCCTTATCACAGAAAACTCTGCTGATGTCATTGCTTTAGCTTCAGGCTGTTGGGACTCAGGCAGGTGAAGCAAGGAGCTGAGCTATGGTGAGATTTGGTCCCAGTAAGAGGTTGATGTCCTGCACCCTGCACACACCACGAGTGCAGCATAAATGGAAACAGATCACCCTCCTGTGATTGAGACATGACCTGGTTTCTCTACCTTTGACTTAAATTGCTTCGATGTTCTCTGCAATGCATTTTCCATTTTCAGAACAACTAACCATGAACATACATGGGGCTATCACAGTCAGGCACATCATTTCACTCATCTTTATAAGTTCATGTATTTTTAAGTCGGAAGGGTTAAACATGGTATCAGTCTAAACTGTAAACTAGAGTATTGCTAATAGAAGCCACCTCTGAATTGCAAATTCACTAACAGAGGAATCAACCAATTGATCATAGGGTATGGATAAACAGGGATGGGCAGGGGATCACTAGACCATCTTGTCTACTCCATTCTGTTCCCTTAACTTGTAGTGATGTGTAAATGCTGAGTAGCTTTTAGGGATCGAAATTCAAGGTCAGTGTTTGAGAGTCCAAGTCTGACTCCAAATTTAAGTTACTGCACTACAGTCTACAGGTGTTATTTATGGTCCATGTATTTATTTTTCACTGATATCCTTAAGAGTGGAGATGTATTTTTTTCTTTCCACTGATAGCATCTATCGTGTGGCACTTAATAGTTCTTAAAAAATGCTTTCTGAATAAATGACCAAAGGTACACACTGGGAGTTCCCCCATCCCACTCCTGGCTTTTGTGCAGTGTTGAGCCTTCAGACAGTGAGCAGGTGAGACGTATCTTCTTCCCTACTCTCAAAAGCCCCTCATCATAAAGGAAAAAGTACATCCTCACCCTACCAACTCCATGTTCACTTTCTTTTAGTTTTCAAAGATAGCTTTCTTATTTTTCATACTAAGTGCATTTTTAAATCTTATTCTAATTTAGTAGCAATAATAAAATATATAAAACTGTGTAAACAGAGTGTACCTGAACATGGTCTGTTCCATCATAAGTGGGTTCTGAGACACGTAGCATTTCATTGCTCTAGAGATCCACTGGCTTCCTTCTTGTTTAGCATCTCCTCTCACCCATGGGGTGGCCTCTAGCAACCATTCCACTCACCAGGGGATGGTTTCATTAACTGTTTAGTTAACTTGGTTATGACAAGCATACATATGAATACTGCTTGCCAATTTCTTTATTTTCAGTAAAATAGAGAGCTTTTCCACTGCACTGAGCCTTTTGAAATTTGAAATTCATCCTTCTTGTAACAAATTAGGTTGAGTCACTGACAAGCCTTGAGTACCTTCTTAATAAAATAATTGAACTGTCGATTTTGCAATTAGACTTCAGGTGTAACCACTTCGTTTTACTTTTTTTATAATTTTAAATAGCCAAATTATTGTAAATGTTAAATCTGCAGTGTGGTTTGATTCTAGAAAAGGAATCTTTCCATTGTTTTATAATAATTTGAAGCTGAGGATATTTTTTAAAATTTATGTTCATCAGTCTAGAAAATTAATTTTTGGAATATCTTTCCACCTAGTTTCTTGAATTTTAAATATCTGCATCATATATATATATATATATATATATATATATATATATATATACACACACACACACACACACATATATATATAGTAGATACGTAAAATTATATAGATATATAGATACTATATCTATATATCTATGATATAGACATTGATATATAGACATAGACAGTTTTCTAATTACGACCTCATAATCAAATTCGTGCATTCATCTTTACTAATCAGAAGACTGAAAAAAAATCTTTTGAAATGCATTTGCATTTACTTCATTTGCTACTGCATTTATTGCCATTAATGAAAGTAGTGCAACCAGCTTTTATTGATCATCCTTTTGATTCCAGGCTGCTGAGTACTCAGGAAACCAGAATGCTTAGATATAGCGGACAACACTCCTTTCAAGGCCGATGTTCCAGTGTTGGAGACAAACATGTCAACTGTGACTCAGTGAGCAGCAGTGCTTCTGAGGAGTAGAATGAGCCAGGAGAGTGGAGGCTTCCTGAGGGCAGGCAGTGCCCTTCCAGCTTAGCAAGATCTGGGGGTCCAGGGGGCCAGCACTGAAGCCACCAAGCATTCTATACACAGGGGCTCGTACAGACTACTGAAGCAGTCGTTAGTAATGCAGTCAGGTTAGAAGTTCGGCTGACAAGTGTATACTGGGGACAGGTGGGTATGGTTGTGTTCATCTGTATTCTGAGTACAGGAGGCAGAGCGCTCCAGGTGGGCAGGCTATCTGGCATTTCCGTAGTTGCGTCAGGACATCCCCATGACTTGGTCTGGCCTTTGGAGGAACAGCATGAGCAGACAGAGTGACTTGCCATCACCAGAATGCTGAGAGGCTTAGGAGATGAGGCCATGGCTAATAGGGAGGACAAGGAGGACATGGGGACCAGGGCTCAGAAGGAATCAGCAGGAGGCAGAGGGAAGGCAAGTGGAGAGCACAGAGAAGGTGGGGAGAGGTTTCAGCTACTACACAGACCAGTCTGAGAAGGTGGGAAATCAGCAGGAGGTGGGTTAGGATGCAATGGCTGATCCTAGACAAGAACACCTGGGGCCCAGGGCAGTGGGAGGGCTGGGAGAACTGGAGCAGAAAGCACCATCTCTCTCCTCCACGTGGCAGCTGCATATCAGACCTGGTCCATCTGTGACTTCCAGGTCTACTCAGTCCTCCTTCCATGTAAATGCCTTCTTTCACTCTCAAGCAAACAGATTAAATTTGCCACAAAAAAAGTTCCTCATCTAGAATCAAACCCTCTGCCTTTCAGGCCATGAGGCCATCACGATGTTCCCGCATGTGAGGCCCTAAAGCAAGCATCCATGCTCTGCATCCACTGAATGGAATCCCCTCCTGGGAGGAACCTGGAGGAGGCAGAGCTGGGCTGATGCAGGGCTCCCAGCAGCCCCGCCTCCCTGGGACCTGAGGCAAGTGGACCTACATCCGAGTGGCAGCAATGGAGGCTCAGTGGCAAAGTGGCTCTCTGGGTTTGGATGCCAGATGGAGCAACATGATTTCAATTTATTTGGAAATAAACAGGTAGCCAATTTTGATTCTAGATATGACATAGTCATATCTGTGTTTTAAGAAACTGGAGAAAATGAAGTGCCCAGATGTTTAAGATGCAGAGTACATTGGGAGAGGCTTGAGGCAGGGGATTATTAGAAGCTAATTTCCTTAAAGGGTCCCCAGGGATGTGCCAGGAAGGGGCAGAAGAGGTGCAGCAGCAGAGTGGTGTGGGGGACTCTGGAGGAGAAAGAGGGAGGTCACGGATGCCTACTGTTCCCAGCATTCGTAGCCAGAAGCACATCTCATATTTGAAATAGGGAACCCAGAAAAGAAGACACGGAGGAAAGGAGACTGGAATTAGGTGAAGTTTTAAAGGACCAGCAGCTTGAGAGGCCTGGCAGGCACAGGGAAGAGAAGGTCTCCAGACTCAGATAAACATAGGTGTGGGGAGATGTGTGCAGGGGACCTCTGTGTGATCCAACTGGGGGGGAAAACAATTGAGAGAACTAAAAAAAAAGAAAAGTCCCAACAAATGCAGGCATCCAAGGCAAGCATGAAAGGAATGTTTAGAAAACAAGCTGCCTGAGAGGATGGAGGCCCCTTGAGAGGATGACTTCCAACCCAGAGAAGCAACTCTGCCTGGGAGAGGCCCTGGCTGGGAACAGACCCCTCCAGGACCAAGGCCCAGCACCTGCAGGGCTGAGGACAGACAACAAATGAAGCCAGAGGTGAATGCTGCTGGGTCATGTGATCAGGCAGCTTCCTGCCAATCAAGGTGGGGCTGAAGCAAAGGGCTCCATGTGGCAGGACCCAGCTGACTCAGGTACCAGGACCTGGGACTTCAAGGGAGCAGGAAGGGCGTTGTAGGTGCTAAGAGAGGCACCTGGGTAAGAAGACAGAAGGTAGATTTGTGTTGCACTAAAAAGGTGAAAGAAAACCACAGGAGCTTGCAAGCAAGTTCTGAGGTGCACAACTTGGTTTTCTATGTAGATGCCCTTCCCTGTACTCTGGGGTCACTCCTTCTGCCACACCTGGGGGTGTAGGCACTGCTCATTGAGCTGGGACCAACCACAGAAGCCAGGGAGGGAGAAGACCCTTGCCAGGACACTGCATGGGCCCTGCAAGGGTGACTGGAGGGACCTTCCAGCTGTCCTGACCCGGGCCTGGGGAAGCCATTTATCAGTCAGGGAAGGCTTATAAAGGGGAAACTCAAGCACGCTCACACAGCTCTCCCCCCAGGCTTGGAGCTTTGCTGGGAGATAATTTGTTTTATATATTTTACAGACGTATTTGGTAACATAAGAAGTTCCCAATGTTTATTGGGAATATAATCATATGTCCAAGTCAGGTCAGACTTTAACGACTTCTCTCTCCAAATTCAATGTTGACTGGGCTTTGAAAATCAGTGAAATTTTTATGTTAATTGTGCTGCCCTCTAAACTGGAAGGGAGTTGCCCTTCCCTGAGTCACTCCAACATGTGTCTGTGTTAGCTCCTGCCCAGACCCTGCACACGACCCCATCTGCAGGTGTTTCCAGGACAAAGCATCCCAGCCTCTATGTTAAAAAGGGTTTCCTTGCTGTTGAATTTAACATCAGACCAAAGATAGTGACTATGTCTTTTACCACTCAAAGAGAGCAGAGAAAATCCAAGCTCCTGATAAATGTAGTCAAAGCCAGTGCAGCATTTTCCAGGGGAAAGAAGAACGAAGGGAGGCCCACCATGTTGGGCTGTCAGACACAGGAGCTCATGTGCTCAGTGCAGGTGGGAAGCACCATTGGTCATCAGGCATCCCCAGAAAGGCTAAGAGAAAGGAGAGCCACAGGAGATCTTTCCTGGCAGATATTAAGCTTCTTCCATCTCATACACCTAGTATTTTGAGGGGTGGAAAGACCATCTTGCCATGATCATGCAAAAGAAATGTAGTTATGCAATAAAGTTGAGCCAACTGTTTGCCTTTTCAAGAAAAAGGAATGACTGACCTTGGTGGCATTTGGTGTCCATTGCTGGACCAACCTAGGGATGAAAAGTCCTGGAGAACTGAGGAGAGCCGGCCCCTCCTAGTTTCTTTTGCAGTCCCAGTGTCTAACTCTGCAGAGGTTGAATGTACTCCTAGATGTGTGGATAATCATATTGCTCATAACTCAACTCTTCACACCTTAAATTGAGCCATGATTGACTTTGGAGAAAATGTCCTCTCATATTAAATAGCCTTTTGTCTTGGCATCTAGGAACCAGAACTGTGCACTGGGCACTGTGAGTAGGGGCCAGGAGCAAGCAGTCAAGGCCCTGTGCTCCCTGGGGCTGGCTGGGGTGGACAGCAGTGGTCAGAGAAGATCCAGAAGTACAGCCAGTGAGCTGGGTGCTCTCAGACAGCTGAGTGTGCTGCCACCATGGGGCAGGATGGCACCCAAGGGTGATGAGGCATAGCAGCCCTTAGGGATCCCTGGTGACCAGAGGGGCCCAGGCTGTGCTCTGTGCACAAGACCCAGCATCAGGCTACAGATACTGCTTTCCTCTCTGATGTGAAGTGACCAGCTGACAGCAGGGTACATGTCCATGAGATGCCCATGCACACTCAGGAGGCATAAGCGAAACTGTAAACCCATTGCTGGGGACCATCCTCTCTGCGCTCTGCCTAATTACTGGAAAACGGAGGTTCAGTGGCTCCCCTTTCTGGGCCTCCATTTCTCCAAGTAGAAAATGAGTGACTGCATCTGCTAATGGCTGAGCATTCCTCAGACACCACTCTGCTCTGTCTGAATGACATGTCACTACAGCATCAGGCAACACAGGGCAGTGGTGAGTCTCAGACATGCTTCTTAAAGGGAAAATTTGTTTCTTAATTGATTGCCTAAAGAGACTAATGTACTTCCAAAAAATAAAAATAAATAAAACCTCAATAAATGTTAAAGCAAAATACCTTTCATTTATGTAGTGAGTCTGAAAATTTTTTACTGTGCAACAGTCCTTTTTTACAAAAGCATTCTCTTTACCTCAATTTTATTGCCAAGAGATGAAAAAAGGAGGAAATTGTAGATGCATAAGAAAAATCCACTTTTAATAATGCCGAGTCGTGTCCCTATATGAAATGTAAGAATTTGTAATCAGATTGTATAATCAGAGGGCCAGATATAATTTCTATAGGCCAAATTATTTCTAATTCCTATTTCAAACACTATGAATATTCTTGGGAATTATTTCCACCCTCTTGAAGGACTTTTAAGCCATTAGCTCATGTAGCATTCAACTACCTGCCAAGCATTTTATTAGTCTCTCCAAGCACACAAAGTAAACCTCAAAGTTCCTGTTGAAAAAATTCCAGGTTCTGAATGATAGAAAATAGTCTTAAGTTGCTTTAAGAGAACTTTCAAGGTAAAGCTGTAGAAAGACTAACCGAGCCTTGGAGAAAACAAGAAAAAAAGGAAGAAACCAACCATCACCCAGGTTCGGGGGGAGGGGGAATTTTAAAGTAAGTGAATACTCAGTGCATCCTGGAGCTAGGTAGTGACCAGTGTCCATTTTGTCCTATAAGACCAGGCTAGAGAGAATAAGTGAGCTGGGCAGAGCCACCCAACTGGTGAGTAAAGGACATAGCTTCAGCCTTCCAGGTCTTGCTCCAATGCCTCCACCCACATTCTGTCTGAGACCTGACCTGTCTTCCCGGGGACCATGTCTACAGAGGCTGCTGCAGCAAAGGCCTCAGCATTTGTAGAGTGCACTGTGAGGACTGCAATTCCGCCTTCTCTCTTTGTTCAGATACTTGGCAGTGGATGTATCTGGCTGTTCCCATTATTCTGGAATAGACACTCTGAAATTAAGCCCTCCTCGATGGCAATACATTGAGTATTGCTGACCAATTCAAATAAGAGAACTTAATTAATTCAGTCTTCTTGGATCTTGTGTTATCTATGAAGATGGTGAAAGAATGGAACTCTCATTGATTTCAGATTTTCCTCTTCAACCAAGTCATCAAAGCTGACAGCCCAGCCCCCAGTCTCACTTAAAAGTGGCCTCAGTTCTAGCCCAAAGGAAATTCAGCTTTGTGTGTTCCTTTTTTTTATCTGAACTAATAAATCTTTGAATAAATACTCAATCTCATTATGGCCTAAATGACACAGGAGACATCCTTGTTTATGAATCAAGTAATCATTTCTGGCATGGTCTTGTCCTTAAAGGTTTTGATCTTCATCCATATGGTTTACCTGATGATCACCAATTCTCTCACCATCTCACCATTGAGTTGAACTTATTTGAACAGGTTACATCTAAACAAATTACATTTCATTCCAAACTCCTCTTCCATAAAGGACACAACACATAGTCGACTGTCTTAAGATAGAAGACATTTGAAGCTAAGATGAGTAGCCATTTCTTTGGGGATCTTAAGAAGCAATTCTACTTAAAGAAGTTTGTAAAGTTTCCATATTTTATCAAAGTTATTTTGTTTCTTAATACACTGAGTAGAAATGAGGAGAGATAAAAACTCATTCCTCCAAAGAATAAAATTAACAAACTTGTTCATACTATCCTTGCTCTCTGCAATTTGCTCTTATGTATGTTATTAAAACCTTCAGTGCCCAAGTGCCTGGAACACAGCAAACAGTCAAGGAAAAGCTACTAAGAAGTGCTGTGGAACTAATGAGTAGATACCTGGGAAGCCTTGGAGGAGTGCTACTCCCACTTTCTCCCTATTCTGCAGATAAGAGTGAGCTCAGAGGAGTAACAAACAAAGGCCAGATGCCTACTAAGTGTCCCACAGAAGATCTTGGCTCTAATTTTGCAATAATTTATTTCAAGAATATTTATATTGACAATATCCACACCTTGATGATATTTGAGTTGTTAATCACAGTCACAGTGGGCTATGAATCACTGGTGAGTGTTTTTGAGACCTGTTGAAATAAAACCTCAGGTGATAACATGTGTCCAGTTGTCCTGACTGCCCTGAATTAAGTCACTTCCAGCACATGACAGATCTAAAGAACTGTTCCAGTGCAGACACTAGTAGAACGCCTCTGTCCTTACTCCTCCTTAGGTTCTGCAGAAGCTGAGATTTCCACTGGGAGTTCTGAGTGCCTCTGCAGCACTGCTTCTTCAGCAAACAGCCCCCCAGATGCCCATGTGGAAGGCTCTGGGCCAAAGGAACAGTGCTGCTGGTGGTGGCTGGGTTTCCAGAACTGCTTCACCTTGTCTTGTGCTTCCTCTTTCCAGGCATTTGGGTTTCCAACAGCAATAGTGGGCTTTTGACTCCAGAGCCTTAGGACTCCAGAGCACTTCCTTCTTCTCCCTTTCACAGCTTCAGTGAAACCTGCAATCCAGAGGGTAAGCTTTAAATTCTCACTTAAATCACTGGCTCCTTAAGTGACTGCTTCCCTGCATTCAAAGAGGGCCAGACTAATCTCTAGCCTGGATTGGTTCCTAGTGGGTTTTTTAAAAATCTATTTATTCTTGCATTTTGTTTTGTTTTGTTTTCTTCCCTAAAGCAGCTGTGGACAGTAGTTTAAGAGGTGTGTGTGTGTGTGTGTGTGTGTGTGTGTGTGTGTGTGTTTGCTTTAATCATAGAAACCTTTGTTGAATTACTACATACAAATAGTTCTAACAACAAAGTAGATTATCAAGAAGATGGAGGAATAAGAAGAAGTAGAGAGAAAAGACAAAGAAGCAGGAGAAAGAGGAGGAAGAAGAGGTAGAGGCAGAGGATAGCAGGAGGACTTCTGTGGTGGATCAGGGGACACCTGCACACTGAACCTGCCCATTTAGCTCCACCACTGAAGCCATTCCCCTGTCCCTTTAGAGACCCCTGAAGGGCCAGTGCAAAAGCACAGTTGAAAACTTTTCCTTCAAGATTCCAGAATTCAAAAAGAGCCCTTCTGTGTCCCCTCTGTTGGCCTGGATCCCAACCAACATGTCCAGTCGGTGAGTGACAAGAGAGTGAGGAGTGCCTCTTCCTGCCCTTCCCTTACAGAATCCACAGTAGCTCCAACAAGAGGGCATGGGGGTCTGGGGATGTGGCTCAAGCGGTGACGTGCTCACCTGGAATGCGTGCGGCCCGGGTTCGATCCTCAGCACCACATACAAAGATGTTGTGTCCGCCGAAAACTAAAAAATAAATATTAAAATTCTCTCTCTCTCTCTCTCTCTCTCTCTCTCTCTCTCTCTCTCTCTCTCTCTTAAAAAAATTCTTAAAAAAAAAAAAAGAGGGCATGGGCACTAGGAGCCAGATTGGTTGCCACATGCTGCAAGACATCTGCTTAAAACCTAAGGACTTAAAGAATTCCATTTTACTACACTAACAGGGAAGTGAGCACTAATAGCTCTAATTAAACCATGGCTCCTCTCTCTGTTCATCCCCGGGGTAATTAACCTTTTGGTTAAAAACTTTTTTTCCTGTTATCCATAAAGTGTTTGTGTTGATGTGCATAAAAAGAGTTAAAAACAGGGCTGGGGTTATGGCTCAGTGGTAGAGCGCTTGCCTAGCACGTACAAGGCACTGAGTTTGATTCTCAGCACCACATAAAAATAAATAAATGAGATAAAGGTATTGTGTCCATCTACAACAACAACAACAAATTCTTTAAAAAGAAAAAAGAGTTGAAAACAACCATCATGATGGACATGTGTTGCCAGTATCCCCAGCTGGGCACAGCTGTTGGAATAATGATCTCACTTGAGCCAAGTGTGTGGTGTCACAAAAAGGACGCAAACACTCAGGGAATCACACCTTTATTTATGTATTTATTTTTACCTTTTTAATTTTTTTATTTGTTTTAATTAGTTATACATGACAGTAGAATGCACTTATGCCCTTTGATATACCATACCTAGATGGGATATAATTTCTCATTTTTCTGAGTGTACATGTTGTAGAATCACATTGGTCATGCAGTCACATATATACATACAGTAATAATGCCAGTTTCATTCTACTATCTTTCCTATTCCCACATCTCCTCCCCTGAGCTCCCTTCCTTCCCTCTACCTAATCTAAGGGAATGCTATTCTTCTCTAGTCCCCCAACCCCGCTGCCTTATTGTGAATTAGCATCTGCATATTAGAGAAAATATTCAGCCTTTGGTTTTTTGGGATTAACTCATTTTGCTTAGCATGATATTCTCCTCCATCCATTTACTGATAAATACCATAATTTCATTCATCTTTAAAGCTGAATAATGTTCCATTAAATATATATACCACATTTCTTTTGTCCATTCATCTATTGAAGCACACCTAGGTTGTTTCCATAGTTTAGCTACTGTGAATTGAGCTGCTATAAATATGGAAATGGAAGGAGAATGCTGATTTTTAAGTCCTTTGGGTATAAACTGAAGAGTAGAATAGCTAAGTGGTTCCATTCCAAGTTTTCTGAGGATTATCCATACTGCTTTTCATAGTGATTGCACCAAGTTGCAGTCCCACTAGCAATGTGTGAGTGTGCCTTTTCCCCCCACATTCTTGCCAACATTCATTGTTACCTCTAGTCTTTATGATTGCAATCCTGACAGGAATGAGATGAAATCTTAGTGTAGTTTTGATTTGCATTTCTCTAATTGCTAGAGATGTTGAGCACTTTTTCATATATTAGTTGATCAATTGTACTTCTTCTTCTGTGAAGTGTCTGTCCAGTTCCTTAGCCCATTTATTGTTTGTGTTATTTGTTTTTTTTTTTTATTTTTGGTGCTAAGTTTTTTGAGTTCTTTATATACCCTACAGATTAATGCTTATCAGAGGTACATGTTGTAAAGATTTTCTCCCAATCTGTAGGCTCTCTCGTCACATTATTGATTGTTTCCTTTGCTGAGAGGGAGCTTTTTAATTTGAATCCATCCCATTTATTGATTCTTGATTTTACTTCTTGCACTTTAGAAGTCTTTTTAAGGAAGTCAGATCCTAGGCTGACATGGTGAAATTTTGGGCCTCCTTTTTCTTCTATTAGGCACAGAATCTCTGTTCTAGTCCAAAAATTGATTCACTTTGAGTTGATTTTTGTGCAAAGTAAGAGATAGAAATTTTATTACATTTTGCTACATATGGATTTGCAGTTTTGCCAGCACTATTTGTTGTATAGGCTATCTTTTCTCCAGTAAATGTTTTTGGCACCTTTGTCTAGTATGACATAACCGTATTTATCTGGGTTTGTCTCTGTGTCTTCTATTCTGTACCATTGGTCTACAAGTCTATTTTGATGCCAAAACCATGCCATCTCTGTTACTATATCTGTGTAGTATAGTTTGAGTTCTGGTATTGTGATGCTTCCTGATTCACTTTTCTTGCTAAGGATTGCTTTAGCTATTCTGGATAATTTATTTTTCCAAATAAATTTTATGATTCCTTTTTCTATTTCTATGAAGAATGTCATTTGGGATTTTAATAGAAATTGCATTAAATCTGTATAACACTTCTGGTAGTCTGGACATTTTGACAATATTAATTCTGCCTATCCAGAAGCATGGAAGATCTTTCCATCTTCTGAGATTTTCTTCAATTTTTTTTCTTTAGTGTTCTGTAGTGTTCATTGTAGAGGTCTTTCATCTCTTTCGTTAGATTGATTCCCAGGTTTTTTTGTTTGTTTTTGGTTTGGTTTGGTTTTTTTTTTTTTTTGAGGCTATTGTAATTGGAGTAGTTTTCCTAATTTCTCCTTCAGTGGACTCATCCCTGATGTATAGGAATGTGTTTGATTTATGGGTGTTGATTTTATATCCTGCTACTTTGCTGAATTCATTTATTAGTTCTAGAAGCTTTATGGTGGAATTTTTTGGATCTTCTAGATATAGGATACCTTTATTTTTATCACTGCTTCCAGTATTGTCTTAAAACCTTGTTTGTGGGTTGGTCAAGATGTCACCAGCCTCTTATGTTCAGGAACTTGGTTATGTCCACCGTCTTAAGATAAACTCCTATTTGGCTTTTGGTTCTTACTCTGAAGTTGTACACCTGATGTGCTCTGACCCCCTGAGAATGTCATTTTCTCTGAGCATTGTTATGGATTCTCCCTCCTCTGCAAACTCTGGTCAACAGGTGAGGACTATGTGCACTTTTTTTTTGTCTTTTTAAATTTCTCTCCCTTGTTTTTTTCTTCCCTTTCCCCTCACATCCTCTTATATGTAATTTTGTATAACGATGAGGGTCTCCTTCCATTTCCATAAAATTTCCCTTCTCTCTCCCTTTCCCTCCCAGCTCTCGTCCCTGCTGTATACCCATCCAGTCCAGGGCTTTTCTTGGTTGGTAGTCTTTTGATGGCTTCTTCTATTTCCTCCTTTGTTATTGGTCTGTTTAAATTGTGTGTATCTTACTGACTCAATCTGGGCAAAATCATATGACTTAAGAAATTTATCAATATCTTCACTATCTTCTATTTTATTGGAATATTGGGTTTCAAAATAATTTCTAATTATCTTCTGTATTTCTGTAGTGTCTGTTATGATATTGCCTTTTTCATCCCGTATGTTACTAATTTGAGTTCTCTCTCTTCTTCTCTTTGTTAGCATGGTTAAAGGTCTGTTGATCTTATTTATTTTTCGAAGAAACAACTTTTAGTTTTGTCAACTTTTTCAATAGTTTCTTTTGTTTCAATTTCATTGATTTCTGCTCTGATTTTAATTATTTCTTGTCTTCTGCTACATTTGCTGTTGCTTTGCTCTTCCTTTTCTAGGGTTTTGAGATGAAGTGTGAGCTCGTTTATTTGTTGTTTTTTTCTTTTTTTGAGGAATGACCTCCAGGCAATGAATTTCCCTCTTAAAACTGCTTTCATTGTGTCCCATAGATTCCAATATGTTGTGTCTGTATTTTCATTTATCTCTAAGAATTTTTTGATTTCCTCCTTTATGTCTTCTGTAACCCATTGATCATTCAGTAACATATTGTTCATTTTCCAGGTGATGCAGGATTTTTCCTTCCTTCTTTTATCATTGATTTCCAGTTTCATTCCATTATGATCAGATAAGATGCATGGTATTATCTCCACACCTTTATATTTACTAAGGGTTGCCCTATGGCATAATATATGGTCTATTTTTGAGAAGGATCCATGTGATGCTGAGAAGTATTCTTTCATTGTTTGGACTTGCTGTCTAATGACTTCTTTAAGATTCCATTCCATCTGAGTCATGTATGCCTTGAGTTATTTCTCTGTCCATTTTTCTGAAGCCTCTAGGTTCTCCTGTAAATTTAAGTTGTCCTGCATTGTTTGTAATCCTTTTTTCCCTTGTTTTTCACTCTGTTTAACTGCTGTGTTTCTGTTTTCTCCTATAAATTTTTTTTGGTTTTGTATATCTCTGTGGTCTCTCCTTTGTTGTGGGAGACTATGTCTAGAGATGTTGGGCTTTATTGTAATTTGAAGCTGATTCATTCGATTTATAAAAGGCTTACAGATTCTGTAGGCATATAGTGATGTGTTGTTTGGTCTTAGGACTTAATGCTTAGGTTGGGTGCTATGATGGTATGAAAGTTAGTATGTCTTCTCTACTGAAGGGGGATATTAACAGGCAAATGGATCAGGGTATTTGGTAATAGCTAGGTACTTAGAAGCCCTATAGACAGCCTCGGAACATTCACTTATTTGCCTTTAGAAAATTACACGTAATGCTTGGGATGAAAGTTAGGGGGAAGGGGAAGGAAGGAGTCCTTAAAAAGAAAGAGGTAGAGTAAAATAGGTAGAATAAAGGAGAATGGAAAGAACAATAAAAATTGAAAAGGGAAAAGAGAAAAAAAATGATAAATGAAGTCTTAGAGTTCTATTTTCTGTTCTTCCAGTAGGAGGAGCTGTGCCCTCCGAGCCAAGCTTCTGCCCTCAATGTGCAATCCCTGTAAAGTGGCTCCTCTTCCCCTACTGGGATTCTCTCCAATCCTGTTAGTCCAGAGCTGTTTCTCTTCTCTGGACCCTCCTCGCTTCCTCCTGCCAGCCAGCCAGCCAGGCCCCTGCTCACCAGAGGCAATCTCCACAGATCTAGTTACACTTGCAGCCCCCCTGAGTGCCCTATTTCCTGACCAACTGAGCACTCTCTCTGTTTGTCATTCACCCAGACCCCAAGGTTGTGGAGCAGATGATCTGGGAACCATCAGTTTAATTTGCCTGGATCCTTTCGGTGGCCACGCCCCCTGGGAACTGGCGGGTAAGGCCTTGGGTGTTGCCGCTGGTGGTAGGGGGAGTTGGGGGTCGGGAGTCCCCTCTGCTTCCCTCGCCCCTACAGTCACTCCCACGGAGCTCTGGGGCGGGATTTTTGAGGTTTCCCAGCTGTATGCATCTGGTGGGGATGGGAGTCACACACCTGTTGGCGCAATTTCACTGGGAAGGAATTCCCCACCACCAAACTCTGGTGATGTCAACTCTCTGCTATGGCGGGCCCCAGACTCCTTGCCAGAGTGTCTGATGGGAGGGGTGGGTCTGGCCTGTCTCTGGTCTGTCCCAGACTTGGTTTCTGTTCATGAAGGCTTCATTAACAATCTCTTGTATCCAGCAGTG
Source organism: Spermophilus citellus (assembly GCF_964194105.1). Lineage (NCBI taxonomy): Eukaryota > Metazoa > Chordata > Mammalia > Rodentia > Sciuridae > Spermophilus > Spermophilus citellus. The sequence continues at coordinate 65,196,139 of NC_138191.1, read as the reverse complement.
CTGGCGCCTCCTTCTGAGCCAGTTGCCAGACAAGTGGTGGCCTGCACCTCTGCGCAGGGTGGCCGGGGCAAGCTGTCACCTCCAATAATCCCAAACTCCCCGCCTAGGTCTCACTTCAGTGGACTTTTGCTGGGAGTTTCTCAGCAGGCAGAATCCGAACGTTCTGATGGGTCTCTCTGTCCTAGTGGCTGAGGAGGTACTGAAAGCGCTGCCTCCCCACCGCCACCAGGTTGAGTCCTTTTTTTTTTTTTTTTTTTTTTTGTCTTTTTTAAAATCAACGTTTATATTTGCTTTTTGAAGATAAATGTTGATGCCTGAATGTCTGATCTAAATCGTCCTGGTTTTAATGTTCTGTGAGAAGAGGTCACAGAATACCTTGACCTGGCTCTGCTTTGAACTACTGATTTTCCACCTTGTCAGGAGAGAAAGTGATCGGAATGGGGAACTCTACAGTCAATCTGCCAAGAGTTTACACATATTACAGGAATTTATAACAGGCATACATTCTAATCACCTCTGCCCCTAAGTCAAATCTCATTAGTGAACCTTCAGGAAATTATTCAAGCTTTAATTTGTGTTTTAAATGTATTTTATTGTAATATTAATGTGAAGGGAAGACGTGTGGAGAATATAGTGTGCTCCTTTCTCCCCTGACTGTGGAACCACCTCTGCTGGTGGAGGAAGTGGGCTGCACATGTCTTCAGTGCACATTCAGAACTGTTTGGGTGTCAGCAGGCTCAGGCTGAGAGATGGACTGACTGCCACTGTGAGGGGTGGAGGGGTCCCCTGGGGACTGGGGGACCTGCCTCTATTTCAGAGGAGTCCTTCCTCTGCTCTCCGATTGGGCTGGGTTGGGCCTAGGACCCTACTTGTTTCAGTCTCTCCCTGTCCCCTTGGGCTGTCCCTGTGGCATCTTCTTCTTCATTCTGAAGAGGACTTTCAGAGACTTCCTATTAAGGAACTGTGACAAAATGCTGACAGGCAGTGGTGCTTATGGTGCTGTTCATGACTCAGCAATGATGGATTTCAGCCCCCGGTGCTGACAGTCTAACAGCATCTTCCCCCACATGCACACAGCCCTGTGTCATCTCTGCAGCTGCAGCTCCAGCTATGTCTGTGGTCTCAGGCTCACCCTTGCTGCCAACATGTCTACCTGTTTGTAGGAAGCATAGAAAATCAGGCAGATAGAAATGTTTCCTGTGGTCCCGAATGAGCAGATAGAGACCAGATGTGGGCTGCAGGATTCAGGACTCTGACTAGCTGTGCACGCTGAGGCTCTGCCATGACTCAGGTCTGGGTGGGTACAAAGACATAAACACCCTGGCTTTCAGTCCTGCTGCTGCTGCTGCAGGTGGAGGCCAGCTGGGACAACTGGGCCTTCTGTTGAATATGAGGGCCTTACTGCAAATCTTCACTTCTCTTCCTTTGTGTGCACACACTTCTGAGATGGGTGAAAAGGATGAAAATCTGAGTGATACATTTTGAGTTAGGATTACACTTAGATGAAATCTATTTGATTTCCAGAGAGATGAGTGTTAAGGTGAGCAGATGTGCTTTTGCATCTCCTGAAGTTGCCCAGTCAGGGAGCACTAGAGAGAAAGTCAGGAGGGTCAGACTCCCTGAAATGTATAGGCAGGAGGAACTATGGCTCTGTCATTCTCTCTTGGGACTGAGTCCCTGAGCCACAGGTCCCCTGAGGCCAAGAACCCTGGCTTTTCAGAGGTCGGGTATCCAGGGCCAAGGACACAGATCCCTCTGTGCTGACAGATGGGGCTAGAGAGAGAAAAAAGGAAAGAGTGTTTCCAGTACTGTTTTCTATATCACTTGATTGAACTTTATCTTCTCACCTCCCACTCTGTTTATCCAGGGAAGACACAGCTGTGCCAGGGGTCACCTGTCATCAACCTGATCCTCACCCACTAAAGAAACTTTCCATTCTGTCTTCCACACTGAGTCCTTGGGGGAGAATGTGGTGTGAGGAGCATGACTCAGGCCACAGAGTCACTCTCCCGTCAGCTCCAGTTCCAATCCCATGCCACTTAAACTCCAGTTTACCTGAAGCCTCTGCATCCGCTACTCTTCAGTCACAAGGGAGTTAAACCTGTCAGGCAGCATAGATGGGATTCCCTGGGGAAGGCAAGGAAGGCGGGTCTCAGGAAAATGATGGGTCCAGTCACAGTCCCACAGAGCAGGCCAGTCCAGCATTTCGGAAGGAAAAAGGGACAGGGGAAAGCTTTATGTTGCCTCGTTTATTTGAAACAATGGTCTTCACTGATATAGTCTATTCAGTGTGGGTGTTGGGCTGTCAATAAAGCAAGACAAATGCAATGTCCTCACTGATTTTTCCTTAGCTACTAAGTCAATGAGTTCATTATCACTGCAATTACATTACTAATGTCAACAGATGCTCTGTGCAGACAAGGAGTTAACAATTAAATGGGCTCCTGACACTCAGACCTAGTTTCCTAGAAAACCCTCTGCAAAGTCCCCTTCATGTATGTGTGCATGAATTTCAGGCCAGAGAATAAGGCAGGTTGTGTCCTGGTAGCGCAGGCCCATGGCCCACCCAGCAAGGTTATGGCCCGTGATGGAGGTTTCTATACACTGGGTCAGAGTTGACTGACATTTTGAATACTAATCTTGTTTAAAAAATAAGATGGCAAATGTGGCCACATGTGTGTTGATTATTTCTCTCTCAAGAAAAAGGAATATTTTAACAGCAATTTGCATTTCTAAATATAGATGGTTTTTTTCTTTGCTTTTTAAGAAGCCTGCATACAAGGAAGACAGGTTTCCCAATATTTTGGAATGAAACAGAATACTTCCACCTAATGACTTCACTAATTCCCCTGCCTCCATACCAAGCCCCATGGAGGAGTTTGTGACCGCCTCTTGGGCCCACTTCAAGGGACATGGGCAGGGGGTGCTTCTGCCCCCTAGTGGTCAGAGAGCTCCAGGAAGGCAGGCTGGCTCCCTTCCCTGGGAGTTCCTCCCGGTGGGTGCCTTTGGGATGGAAGGACAGTGAGCACAGGGTCCACCTCCCTGGTGGTCAGCTTTCCCAAATGCCAAGGCCATGTGGAGGAGAGGGAGGGTGAACCTAGGGGGATGTACTCTATGTTTATGGACACAGACATTTGCTATAGAATTTGTTTTGAAAAAAAGAATTCATTTCAAATGTTTTTAAAAAGAATTAAGACTGTTCCTTTCCAGAAAGAAGCACAAGGGAAGGAGCTTTTCCAAGTGTGATGTAAAAGCAAGAGGAACCATGCAACCCACCCAAACTGTCCTGGACTCTGCTCTCAAGGACTCAATGCTAATTCGACAGTCCAGCCCTCACATTGAAGACAATGTGGTCTTGATGGATATCCACTGGAGTCTTTGCAACCAACTCAAATATATTCAAATTGTGATTCCAAAGTAGCCTGATAACAGATTTTGATGTATTCAGAAGGAGGAGTCGAAGGAGCCAAGTAGATGTGCACAGCCTGGCCAACGCACCCTGGCCAACACACTCAGCATCTCTCCACAGGTGTAGGCCAGTCATGCAAGGCCTGGCTTTGAAGTACACAGGTGTGTGGACCCATCTGGGCTTGAAGAATGGCTTTTCTTTTGGAAATCAACAGGTCAATCTCACCAATGAGAATTTCAGTATTATTTTCATTCGTCTGCAAATACGTCTGCATCGGTGAAAATATATGTATAACTAATATGTTATGATGTCTATTTTGATTGATTTTGGTGATAACTGAGAAGGAAAGAAGTAGAAAAGGAAAAGCCACAGTGTCTTTTTATCTCTAAGGGCACATATAGAGATTCATATGGGTAACTTAAATCACCATCAGAGTTAGTATATTAGACACCAAGTGTATACCAGCTCCAAAGTAAAGCAATCTGGCTAGAATAAATATTTCTAGACTTTCCACCATGACCTACTCATAAAAGCAAACAAACACACAAACAAGACAGAGAATCACTTACATTTCTCCTTTTAATTAAATTTACTTCACAGAATCTAATGAAAGTAAATCTGCCTCAGGTTTTCAGTTGAAGCATCCTAAATATTCTCACCATAGTCCCACATTATCTCTGAATTCTAATGCCATTCATGCATAATTTTAAATTAGAATTATTTAAATGCTCATGAAGAATTCCGGGAACACCAGCTTACTCATATTTTTTGAATCTTATTTTAGAATTTCTGGAGTCTAAAACCCATGTTAGCCATTGAGTTGCATGAGCAGTAGGTTGGAAAAATCTGAGATGTAAATATTTATCCTCAAAAGAAAACAGTGGTAAGAATGTGGATAATAGGCAGTCCAAGTGGTAGACTTGGAGACGAAGCTACAGATTAAAAGAGATACCAACAATGATGTAAATAATTATAAACGTGTAAATAAATACCAGCTCAGGGAGGCTCAGCCCTGGAGTTAGTTCTTTCATTGGCTCCACAATTACATATTCATGCAAGACATACCAACTAATGGTGTGATTTTCTTCCTGTTGGCTTCCTTGCCAGGGAATACACTGGCCACCTGTGACAGGAGTATAGCTGGGGTCATCCGGGAGCAGCAGCCCTGGTCCCCCTGGCCATGGTGGGGCAGGAGGCCCCACCTGTGACCCTGCCAGCACCCCGCATCTGAGGCTATGGCTTGAGAAGAAAGCACATCATCTCCATTGCTGTGCCCTAAGCATTCTCAAGGCAGGCCCAAGGCTATACCAGGAATCCCTGTCCTGATGCTCCTGGACCATCAGGCTGGCAGGAGTGAAGGAAGCAGTCCCAGCTGTGCCCCCCTGTCTCCATGGTAGTCCCACCTGTGGACTGAAGAAACGTTATGAGTCCCCACTCAGAGGGGAGCACAGCTCAGTGTTTAAATTCCTTCCCCAGAGACACACGGCTAGTCGATCACAGGCAGGAATAAGAACTGAAGCTCCCTGGCTCCTCCTGTCAGTGTGTCACCTCCCTCTTAGCACACTCACGACTGACAGGGACAAGATGTGAGAGGCACACCCACGTATATGTGTGTGTGTTTAGGCTACTCTCATCACCAGGCGCCCATTTCAGGAACTTTGTCTCTTCCACAGCCCAGTAGAGCCAGGGCAGTGAGGTAGGTTGCCGACAGACCAAAGAAAGTGCCCAGAGACAGCATGGGAGACTGTGGTTTATTGAGGAAAGCTTACAAAAGATTAGAGACTGCTCCAAGAACAGTTCAGTGGGGACAGGCAGACAGTAGCACCTCCACCCCTCATCGGGCTCTGCCAAGCTGTGCTTCCTCACGGTGTTCTGTCCGGTGGTGGCTGGCTGGATGTGTGACATGTATTCTTAAAACGTTGCCCTCAGTTCCATGCCTGTCCCCACTCTGAAAGGTGTTTTATATCTCGAGTTGCAGAAGAGTGGCATCGCCAGCGTTAGCTTGCTAAGTGAGCTTGTCTGAACAGCATCCCAAGGAGAACTGTCCGGGTATACATGCAAGAAAGTAGCTTTCTACAGATAACACTAACTTGCCCTAGTTTCCAGTGTGCCTAGAGAAAGCCAGTGTCCTGCAAGAGAGTATGTATCTGGACTTCCCAGCCCAGGCTTGCTTGTTGCTTTACCTTGGCTGGGTTCCTGAGAACAGAAAGGGGGCCTTCAGGGACATGTATTTTACTGTCTTCCTTGGTTTTAGGGATGAATACAAATTTAAATCATGGTCAACTTATCACAGAGTCTGGACTTCTGAGACAGCATGGCTTCCATTCTCTTTAAGATGTTAAAATATTTTTTAAAATATATAAAGTATTAAAAACAAAAAATTTAGAGTCACACACACCTGGTGTTGAAACTCTGTTCTGCTGCTTATTAGGTGCAGATCCTGGGAAAGATTTTTAAAATTCCATTTTGATCCAACTCATCATCTGCAAATGCGGATAACACTAACTGTTGCACAGAGTTGTGGATAATGGCTACTGAGAACTCTTACATCATTGGGGCTGTGATTAAATGAGATGATATGAAAAGAATAGCTTATCACTGTGGTGAGTTTAAAGGAAGTGTCAAAGGATAGCTTCTATATTATCAGGACTTTGATAAGAAATATCTACTGTTGATGTCTTTCTTCTTATACCTTAAAAATTAATGATGACACAATTGCACTTTTAAAATGAAGGTCCATCTTCATACATATAAAAATATACTTGTGAGTCCAGTTATATCCAAACATTTTACTATTTACATCCAGATTCCAGGTTTGAGAAAGTACATTCTCTCTCTTGCCTCATTTCTACACCAAATAATCTCCAAATATTTTCACAGCAACAAAAATAATTTTTTTTTTTTGCACTAGGGATTGAAAACCAAGGGTGCTTAACCACTGAGCAATATCCCTACCACCACCACCACCACCCTTTTTTTCTTTTTCTTTCTTTCTTTTTTTTTTTTTTTTTTTGAGACAAGGTCTCACTAAAGTTACTTAGGGCCTGAGTTACTAAGGCTGGCCTCAAACTTTCGATCCTCCTGACTCAGCTTCCTGAGTCACTGAGATTACAGGTGTGTGTTGCTGCATCTGGCTTCATGTTTCTATAGTGCACTAATTCAGATACACTAGCTTACCTATCTGTCACACTTGCCCTGTGTTGCAGTTACTAGTCTCATTTCACAGATGAGGAAACACTCCCAAAAAGGGTGGATGACCTGCCAAGGTGGCACAGTGTATTAGTAGAGAAGTTGGAATGGAAACAGCCCTTCTCATGATTCCCCACCACACAAGTCTCTGACAAAGAAGAAAATGAATGGTTGAATCTCCCTTTGACTTTTATTTTCCCCTTCCTGGTATGCAATGTCATAAGCTTCTGCAGAGAGCTCTCCAAGGCCTCGGTGAGTAGAGAATCATCCCAGTTGCCATTGCCACCAGTGCAGGAAGCATGGTGAACTCTCCCTCCTGCTCAGTCATGGTTATATCCCTTTATTTAAGCTGGGATGTCAGGCAGCTGGAATGAAGCTTTTTCTATAGGGGGAAAACTGAGTCCATGCTTTTCACAGATTTTCATTCAAATCTCCCTCTATGCTGACGAATGGCAAATAACTCCCAGGTGACTCACCTGTATATTGGCAGCTGGTCTGTAGTTCCAGTTCAGTTCCAGATATTCATATGTGACAGCGGAATGCATTACAATTCTTTTACACATATAGAGCACAATATTTCATATCTCTGGTTGTATACAAAGTATATTTACAGCAATTCATGTCTTCATACCTATATTTTAGATAAAAATGTCCATCACATTCTACCATCATTTCTAACCCCATGTTCCCTCCTTTCCCCTCCTACCCCTCTGCCCTATCTAGAGTTCTTCTATTCCTCCGACGCGCCCCCTCCCTATTCCACTATGAATTAGCCTCCTTATATCAGAGAAAACATTTAGATTTTTGGGATTGGCTAATTTCACTTAGCATTATCTTCCATTATCTTCTCTAACTCCATCCATTTACCTGCAAATGCCATGATTTTATTCTTTTTTGCTGAGTAATATTCCATTGTGTATATATGCCACATTTTTTTATCCTTTCATCTATTGAAGGCCATCTAGGTTGGTTCCACAATTTAGCTACTGTGAATTGTGCTTCTATAAACATTGATGTGGCTTTATCCTTGCAGTATGCTGTTTTTAAGTCCTTAGGGTATAGACGGAGGAGAGAGATAGCTGGGTGAAATGGTAGTTCCATTCCCAATTTTCCAAGGAATCTCCATGCTGCTTTCCATATTGGCTGCATCAATTTGCAGTCCCACCAGCAGTTTATGAGTGTACCTTTTCCCCCATATCCTCACCAACACTTATTGTTGTTTATATTCATAATAGCTGCCATTGTAATGGGAGTGAGATGAAATCTTAGAGTGGTTTTGATTTGCATTTCTCTAATTGCTAGATGATGATGAACATTTTTTCATATATTTGTTGATTGATTGTATATTATCTTCTGAGAAGTATTTGTTCAGGTCTTCGGCCCATTTATTGATTGGGTTATTTGGTTTTGGGGTGCTTAACTTTTTGAGTTCTTTATATGCCCTAGAGATTAGTGCTCTATCTGATGTGTGAGGGGTAAAAATTTGCTTCCAAGATGTGGACTCTCTATTTACCTCACAGATTGTTTCTTTTACTGAGAAGAAACTTTTTAGTTTGAGTCCATCCCATTTATTGATTCTTGATTTTAATTCTGTACCAAAGGAATCTTATTAAGGAAGTTGGAGCCTAATCCCACATGATGGAGATTAAGGCCTACTTTTTCTTCTATTAGTCACAAGGTCTCTGGTTTTATTCCTAGGTCCTTTATCCATTTTGAGTTGAGTTTTGTGCATGGTGAGAGTTACAGGTTTACTTTCATTTTGTTGCATATGGATTTCCAGTTTTCCAAACACCATTTTTTGAAGAGGTTATCTGATATAAGATAATTGAAATTTTAGACCTTAATTCTTGTTAGGTGCCCATATCCAGGAATACAACAGGTGTCTACAAACTAATTGTGAATGTAACTTTACTAAACTACAGATATTAACTGAATTGTCTATACACATAATCATACCAACACAGTACATTAAAAGTAGTTTAAAATACTCATAAACTCTAATTAATTCTCAGCATGTAAAACAGGCCCATGGAGGGAAAGTGTAATCAACTCTCCACAAACACTTCTCATCAACTTGAACAATATGCTTTGCACAAAGCTTTCTGGTGGCCTGGCAGCTCTAAGGGGAATCTCCATGATGCCCTTTCCCCTTGCTCACATCTGTTTCCAAGTGTCCTAAGACAACTTTCCAATGAACAATTTCTACCACATTATTGGGTAGCAGGGCACTGTGTAGGCTCTGGGTACTCTAGAAACAGCAACCTCTTCTCAGGAGACACTTGCTTCAGTGCCTCCAGGAAGCTGGAACATTCAGACTGAAAGCTCCAAGCTGAACAAGATCCCAGGAGGCCCTAAAGGCAGAAAGGACATGACAGTGCCACCCTCACTTGTGAGGTCTGTATGCTCTGACTGGGTGGTATCCACATATTAAAACTGAAGGAGTTTAAAGTCTGTAAGTTTTATTACAGGATGATGGAAAGGTTCTGGAAATGGACACTTATAGTCACAGAACAATGTGAATATATCAGTGCCACTGATATGTACACTTAAAAATGGTTCAAATGGCAAATTTATGTATATTTTACAATAAAAAATATCTAAAGATGCATTTTCTATTTTTCAGTGTTTTCTGCTATTATTTAGTAATCACAGTCATTAAGAGCACTAACCAGCTAGTGCAGTGGCACATGCCTGTAATCCCACTGGGAGGCTGAGGAAGAAGGATCATAAGTTCAAAGCCAGCCTCAGCAAAAGCGAGGCACTAAGCAACTCATTGAGACCCTGTTTCTAAGTAAAATACAAAATAGTGCTGGGGATTTGGCTTAGTGGCCAAGTGCTTCTGAGTTCAATCCCTAGTACAAAAAAAAAAAAAAAAGAAGTACTAACCATCAAAATTTGACAGCCCTGTATTTGAGATTTGGTTGTGCTTGCTGCATCTGTGGAACTTAAAAGCATGTCACTTAATTAAGCCTCAGTTTCCTCACCTGTAACACAGGAATCATAAAATGCTTACTTACCCATTATAGGTTGCTGTGAAATTTCAACTTGATAGAGTTTTAGTACACAGAAGGGGCTCAATAAATGTTAGTTTGGATTTTCTTTTAGATTTTCATATCAATATGATTGTACTTTGTATAAGGAAGACTTAAAAAAATGCTTTAGCATAAAAAGCCTGCTTATTTATTTCTCCTTAGTTCTTAATATTACAGAGAACTATAAGACAACATGCCATAAAACACATTTCATATTATAGTCAAGTGATATAGAGCCCAAGTGTTGACCACTGAGTCAATGGTTAATAATATTAAAAGTATCACTTGTTGGTATTTAAAATTGTTGGTATTCAGAGAAGCCACAATAACTGGAAATACTTGAAATAATTTAAATATATATGTGTGTGTATAAACCTATAGATATCATTTTTTAATCAATTATAACATGTCATACAAAAACATTGAGCAGAAAAATACTTCACACATACAAAAACAGGCTATTTTATTTTTGTTCCTTTTACATCCTATTCATAAAATGATGAAACCCAGAAAATAGTTATAAAACTGGGTATTTTATACATGAAACAGATCCAGTCATGTAAACCTCTCAAATTCTAAACAACGAGAGTTACTATACTCTCAAAATAAACTTAAGTAAATTTTGCTCAATTCTAATGAAATATACATTTTCACTGGTTGACAATCCAGGTAGAAAAAGTATGTAAAATGATTTATAAGTCAAAACATTTCATACAAAAGGAATGGTTTTAACAAAACCCACACAATATCAAGAGAAAATGCATTGAATTTAAAAATTTCTAAAGTAGGCTTTTTTTTTTTTTTGCATTTTGTCCTGTCTTTATTGGTATTAGGTATTTAAACTCTGTGTTTTCATTTTCCAGAAGAAATGAGTGGAGGTCGGTGGGCAGATTTTCCATCTTGTGGCAAGAGTCTCCGGGACTGAATCCTCCTTGTCCACGCTTTCCCTGCAGATCCTTTAGAGATTCTCCACTTTGAGTGTGTGCTGCTGCAGGTTTGACAGCCATCCAGGAGGAAAACAAAAAATCAAAAAGTTCCAAATCTCCAATGCCATCACCTTTGTCATAGTTCCACCATCATTGGGAGAAGGAAATAGATCCCAAAGTCCTGTCTCACAATGGTCTAAACCCAGCTCACATTTCCTATTAGTGGGTGAACAATCCAATGCTTGGTGAATTCTGCTTCACAATGATAGGAAGGGCCGACATCGAAGGATCAAAAAGCGACATCACTATGAACACTTGGCCGCCACAAGCCAGTTATCCCCGTGGTAACTTTTCTGACAACTTCTGCTGCATTGTTCCAACATGCCAGAGGCTGTTCACCTTGGAGACCTGCTGCGGATATAAAGTAGGCATTTGTTTAGACCATTATAGAAAATACCAAAAAGTTTGAAAATGTCATAAAGTAAAAATTTATACAGATGAAACTAAGAGGTAAAAAACTATCAAATGTATTAAAACTATCTAAAACCTAATAAGATATAACTATATAATTTAAATTATATTATATGACATTATAATTTATACTATCATGATAATATAAATTATATTAATCTACATTACTTGTGATAATATAATTATTATATTATTATTTATATTACTATAATTTATATTAACATAGTATATAATGTATTATATGAGTTATATAATTACATATAATTTAAATTGAATTATATAATAGTATATTAATATAATATGATATTTATATTTAAATAGGCAATAATTTAAATTATATACTTTAGTTATATCTTACTTGGCTTTAGATGGTTTTGATATATTTGATGATGTTTTACCCCTTAACTTCATCTGTATAAACTTTTAGTTTATGACAGTTCCAAACTTTTTGGTATTTAAGTGCATTTTCTTTCTATAATTTAATTGACTACCACATCTAAAAACTGACAATTAGAATGCAATTAGATACAGATTAGCAAGCTTTTGGGCCATTATGTAATTAATATTTATATAAAGTTAACTGCCAATTGAAAAATAAAAGCTTACATACATACCATATGTATGTGTGTAAGCTGTAACAAAAGTGGTCAAAGATTCACTATAATATTGTATGGGAAAAAATATATTCAAACCCTATAAAGATTTTTCAGGCACTTGCATTCAGAAACATTTTATAAATAAGCACTTAGTTTCACTCCATAATAAAGCTGGTTATCCCCTACCACACCTATTTTTTGAGAACAATATCATATATAAGGGATGCATTTAAGTGGATCATTTTATAGGGAAAATCATTTGAAATTTTAAAATCACAATACTTATTTTATGCAAAACTTCAAAAACACAGAATTTAAAGATAATACCAGTGAGGCACTATCATTCTATATGACTAAAACACTACCATTCTATATGACTAGCAAACATGATACAAGGCCAAAAGGCAAAATACATACTTTGGCAATCCTATACAAAAGGGGTTCTGTCAAAACGTTCTTTCAAAAAATAAACACAATACGTAAAAACGAGACAAGAAAAAGAAAAACTGAATTTTGACAACCTACACAAACTGTGGCATTTCAACTTCAAGGTCTTGTAACTCTTCCATTTGTTTTAGCCTGAGTCCCTGGCACATTGGATTCATGTCAGGCCGGCTGTGCTCTTCAGAGTGCTCTTTAGGCTCAGGAGCTGGCTGCAAAGCATAAGCTGATGTGCTGTCTGCCTCTGGAACATCTTTCTCCACATGACTCAGGGGAGTAAGAGCTGTGCTAGGAGGCACTGCTGCTGAAGGTGAAGCTGGTCTCTCCTCAGTCCTCCTGACTTTGCTGGTCGGGGTACATGGTTTGTAAAATGTTGTCCAGTGATGGGGCTGCAGTGTTCTTGCTGCTCTTGCAGAAGCAAGATGGTAAGAATGAGAGGACGTCTTTCTGATGCTTCTCTTGCTGATCTGGCTGGCATGTTGGGCTGTGTGGCACCAATGGAATGGTCACCACTAACTCTGATGCTCACTGTCCTTTTTTCCTGGAGTGCACTAGGCACAATCACTGCACTCGTGCCAGGTAAGTTCTTTTGTTCACATTGTTGTTGTTGGGGTTTGAGTCTGCAGAGTTTAGCTCCCTCAGGCCTGACTTTTTGCAAGAGCTGTGGCTGTGATTTAGGTCAGCTGAGGCAAACCTCAGCTAGGAGGAGGAAAAGTTCTCTTCCCCTTATCGCAAGTCACAAGTTCTGCAAGGTTTGGCCAAGAGGAAGAAGCTTCCTGCATACTGGACCTGGGAACAGTACATTCGGGGATTAGATAATGTCTACAAAGAACTTTGGGAGGGTACTTATCAAATGAACAGGAACAATCTGAATTTAGCTCTGTGTACCCGCTGAGGCATGATTTTTGGGCAATGCGGGTAAAGTGTTACTGAAGAATTGCTTGCTTTGTTAGAAGAAAAATATAAAAGGAACTTACAAATAAACCTCAACATGCAGTTGCAATTGCTGCCTTGGCTCTGCATCCCCTGTGTCCCGGTTATTTCGCGACCCTTACCCAGGGACCTGAACGCTCTAGACGTTCACAGTTGTCCCTGAGATTTTTGTGGAAACTGCTGATCAAAGCCATAAAATTTGGAACAAACAGTAGGAGGGGTATCTTTGCTATTAAGTCCTTCAAAAGCAAGATTCTTGCAAAACTTGTCTGAATTTACATTTCCCACATTTCTACTGTTTCTCTCATTAGGAGAGCTTGCAAGATGGAACCTATCTACAGACAAAATTGCATGTCCAATCTTGGTGGTTGGTGTATGCCTCTGTATGTCATTCGTTGCCACATCAGATTTCAAACTAAGTGGTTCAGTGGTTTTACACATATCATCCATCTTTCGGGATAATGATTCAAGTTCTTTGTTATCTGAAAAAGAAATATACATTTTTTAACTTCATGGAGCTTGGTTAGTAACAAAGTGTGGTTAGTTATAAATGGTCACTCTCTCAAAACAACACAGTCTTATATATTTTTCCCAACATGATATTCTCAGTCATCGATGCAGAGGAATTACAAATTCACACAGCATTAAAGGTATATTTTGAATTAAAGTATTACTTTTTTAAAAATTATCTAAATCAATACAATAAATAACCACAAAGCACATCATGTGTTGGTTAAATAAAACAATAACAAAAAAATTAACTCTTCCTGAAGTAACTTGTTTTAATATATTACCTATGAATGAATATTTTCTGGGTTAAGACTGTGCTGATTTCAACAGGGAGACACTGGTAACTGCAGAACAGTAACACTATTCTATAGACCAATCAAAGCCATGTCCTGAATCCCAAGAACTTTGCCTCCTCATTTCATCTGCTTTCCAGCTACATTCTGTCCATACTGAGGGCAACACACCAGAGAGGACTTGGATGCTCTCCCAGCTGATCCATTAATACATGGCAACATCCTCTGGTCAAAGGAAGGTTGAAGAGCTGTCAAAATTGCCATTCTGCTACTGGTTCTGGTGACTCCAGATTTACTTCCTTCTCTTTCTCCTCTCATCTGGTCCCAAGGTCCCTGTTTTCTCACCTAGAACCCTAGCTCTTCACACTCTGTCTTTGCTGCATGTACCCCAGAAGCTCCTGCTGCTAGAAAGGTGCAGCCCTCTGGCCATGATCCTCCTCTCCCTGCTGAGAAACATCAGACAAACTGTGTGCCTTGCTAGTGGTCTGACGGCTTTCCAATGGCCCTGTTCATAGCCCATGGTCCTCATCCCTGCCACCTGGTCCTTCTCCCACATCCTTGGGCAGTGGTTTGTAGACAGGTGCACACCAGCATCACTTGCAGGTCATCATCTCATCTGACCTCCTTCTTCACCTGAGGCTGCTGGCCTCTCTTCCCTGGTTCCCAGGCACTGCTCCTGTGATTTGCTCTCCTGGGCCCTTCTCCAATTGATAGAAGGGAGCTGAGCCATTGTGGTTGGATGGTAACCACCAGAACATATTTACAGTCCTGCAGAACTTCTAGCACCATGAAGAGTGCAGACTCTGCAGCCAGCTGCCTGGGTGCTGGCTCAGCTCCTGCTCCAGTTCTGCCCTGGGCAAGTCCATTGCACTAGCCCTTCCTGCCTTCCTCTGTCAAGACTGACTCCTATGTGGAGATATGTTGGCATGTGGTCTTAATGATCTACTAAGGAACAGGCTTAGAATTGCCTGGTATGTAAGGAAAACTTGACAATATTTAAACACTATTTATTGTTATTACTATACCTACTTGGGATTCCAATTTCCTTGGACAGTGAAATAAGGTTCCATCTAGGAATGAGACAGGATGAGGTTCAAATCCTGAATCAACAATAATTTAGGGACATGACCCTTGGCATTATTTACCTTCCTCAGACTGTTCACTATGGCTTAAATGAGGCCAAGGTTCATAGCACAGAAGTGCTAATAAGATCAAATCAGGTAAATGGAATCAGTGAGTCCAGTGCTTTTCTTAGCAGACAGATAATTGACTCCCTTTGTTTTCAGACTTTGTCAGGCTACATTCATTGATATTTAATTAATTTTAGACATCAAATTTAACATGTATGTCTATATTTTGAAAAAAATTGGAATTTAGCTCCAGTAAAGCAGTAACAAATGGAAGCTTTTTGATCACCTTAACAGAAACCATTCACTGAAATAAAATTAACAAAAAAACAATGAACAAAAGGACTTCGGCCAAGAAAATGGAAGACATGTGTGCTTAATGTGCTAAAGTTCGGCCACAGGTAAAGGGACATCAAAAAATTTTAGGAGTCTATTTTTTTGAGTTTCAGGAGTCCACTTTATTTCTTCCTTGACTTTAATTGATGACAAGAAGTAAAAATAAAAACAAATCTCAGAAGGAGAACAAAAAAATTTATGAATTCCAAGATATCTCCTTACAAGAAAGAAACAAAAAATGATATTAATTTAAATGACATTCATTAAACTTTCTCAATGGTTAGCAAAGTTAACTAATAAAACCTTGAAGTTTGAACTTCCCTCAACTTCATTCACCTTGTTTTTAATCGAGACTTATTTGCAAAGTTTGAAAATATGTAAACATATATAGTACATGACCACTCACCAATGAGATATGCATCACATATTTCCAATGCATTTTGCTTCCATTCTGGTTCCTCAAATGATGTAGCTGATTCAAAATTTTCACTTTCACTATCTGCAGTGTGGATATCCTATTAATGCAAAAAAAATTTAAATTGAAAAAGCAAAACACACCTCAAAATAAACAGTTCAAAGACTGCTAAGTTATTAACATAAACATCACAAAGTTCTGATGTAATTCTATAATAATCAAAACTCACTTCCTCTGAAGAAAAATATTGTGACTTTGTGGAATGTTCTGGTGATATCACGGGTTTGGAAAGACAGCTTTTATCCACCAGAGGTGCAATAACACCTATACTACATGTAACATTTTGTGACTCTAGGAACTCATCGAAGATCATCTGTGAGTTGGTAATGAGGAACTCTACCAACAGGGCCTGATTGGCATATGCAGCAAGGGAGGAGGAGATAGTAACAGGAGCGGTTGCAGGTCTTGGCCTCATGAGACATGGTCCAAATACCACCCCCCAAGTTTTTTGAATTCATCAAGTTTTCTTCTGAATGGTCTACTACCCTGAAAAGAAGAACACATAAAGTATATGAGATTTGCCCATTAGAGGTCCTTAATGGTAGTTTACTATGAATTGAGAAGGGTCAAGTAAACATGGGCTATAGAAGTCTACAAAACATTTGTCAAGGGTCAAGTTTGGTGGGTCTAGGGAAAGAATCATTTGTTTGATCATAATACACACACCAAACTGAGTTTCAGAGTACTATTAGGATAAAATTCATGTAAATAGAAGGAACTACTGAACTCTTACCAGCAGAAGGAAAAAAAATACCCCTTAAAAAATTGTTCCATCTTTGTATATACTCCCAGTTTCTGGAAACTGAAACATCACTGTCAATTTCTCTCACAGCCCACAGTTAGTTTTCTTTTTTAAAAAAAATATTTTTAGTTAGTTATCTTTATTTTATTTATTTTTTTATGCAGTGCTGAGTATTAAACCTAGTGTCTCACGTGTGCTAGGCAAGTGTTCTACCACTAGTCACACTCCCAGCCCCTTTCAGCTAGTTTTCTAGCCTAGAGGATTCTCTCTCCTGAACATCTCTCTGTTCTACTGCCACTATCAATGTTCTAGTTTTACTTCAAGCACTGGCTGCTTTTTAGTTCTATGACTATTCAAGGAGATCTGATGCTATCATGAATGGGGTGGTTTTACTAATTTCTCTTTCAGAGGATTCATCACTGATGTATAGGAATGCATTGGATTTATGGGTATTGATTTTATATCCTGCTACTTTGCCAAATTGATTTATTAATTCTAGTTTTCTAGTGGAGTTTTTTGGATCCCCTAAGGATAGAATACCATGTCGTCAGCAAATGATGATAGCTTGAGTTCTTCTTTCCCTATTCATATGCCTTTAATTTCTTTCATCTGTCTAATTTCTCTGGCTAGAGTCTCAAGGACTATGTTGAATAGAAGTGGTAAAAGAGGGCATCCATGTCTTGTTCCAATTTCTAGAGGAAATGCTTCCAATTTTTCTCCATTTAGAATAATGTTAGCCTTGGTTTTAGCATAGATAGATTTTACAATGTTGAGGTATATTCCTACTATCCCTAGTTTTTCTAGTGTTTTGAACATAAAAGGGTGCTATATTTTGTCAAATGCTTTCTCTTCATCAATTGATATAATCGTATGATTCTTTTCTTTAAGTCTATTAGTGTGATTAATTAATTTATTGATTTCTGTATGTTGAATCAATCTTGCATCCCTGGAATGAACCCCACTTGATCATGGTGCGCTATTTTTTAAATGTTTTTGTATGGGATTGCCAGAATTTTATTGAAAATTTTTTGCATCTATGTTCATCAGAGATATTGGACTGAAATTTTGTTTTCTTGATGTATCTTTGCCTGGTTTTTGTATCAGAATGATACTAGCTTCATAAAATGAATTTGGAAGGGTTCCCTCCTTTTCTATTTCATGGAATAATTCAATGCCCTTCAATATATGAATGGATAAATAAAATGTGGTGTATATATACACAATGGAATGTTACTCAGCATTAAAAGAGAATTAAATTATGGCATTTGCAGGTAAGTGGATGAAGTTGGAGAATATCATGCTAAGTAAAGTAAGCCAATCCCAAAACACCAAAGGTCAAATGTTCTCTCTGATAAGTGGATGCTGATCCATAATGGAGATGATGTTGTAGGAAGAAAGGAAAATTTTTGACTGGGTCAAGGGGAAGGAGGTAAGGGAAGAGGGCATGAGGGTAGGAAAGATGGTGGAATGAGACGAACATCACTACCCTAGATGCATGTATGACTGCATATTTGGTGCAATTCTATATCATGTACAACCAGAGAAATGAAAAGTTGTGCTCCATTTGTGTATAATGGATCAAAAAGCTTTCTACTGTCATGTATAACTGATTAGAATTAATAAAAAAATTTAAAATAAATTTTTTAAAAAGAAGATCTGAATTACAGAAGGCCTCCCCTCCAACGCATTTTTCATATTGCTATCAGAAAGATCTATCAGGCAAATCTGAGCATGTGAAATTCCTGATTCCAAGTCTTTAGTGGGTACAGAAATAATATGGTCAACTCATCTGCCAGGTACATAGATTTTCTTATCAGGCCTGTAGGTAGCTCAGTTCCTGCTACTTTTTGCTATATTATAGCCTAATGAAATTATATTTTCCAAATGTAAAATGTTTTCTTGTGTCTCCATGTCTGTTACCCTCTGCCTAGTATGCTCTTCCGCATATTCTCTACCAAATCCCACTCAGTTCTTAAAATGTGACTCAAGGGCTTGCCTCCTCTGTTTTACCCCTAATCCCAAACTTCCTCTGCATGCCTTCATGCTGTGCACAGCTACTAGAAAAAGGATGATGCTGTACTGTGGTTATATACAGATATGTCCCCCAAGATGATGAGCCCACAAACAGAAACCCTGTGTTTCCATGCTGGTTTGCCCAGCCAGAGCCTGGCATACAGGGGGCATCTGAGGGAACAGTGTTGGCTGCATCAACATATATTCAATGTCTCCCTTTCCCAACACAGAATAAAAACATCATAAAAAATGAAACAATCATTTTGAAAACAATACCACAACAGTATAAATGTACTTAATACTATTGCATTGTACAATTTAAAATGGTTAAGACAGTATAAAAATTCATACCGTTTAAGATGTATGATAAGGTAATGAAGACTGTTAAAATTTGATGTTGGCAATTGTCTTAGAAGGACCTTGCTTTTTAGAAGAATTTGGTTTATTTCTACACACATATTTGGGTATGTTTTGTCCTTAGGGTTATCATTTTTGGTATCTTGCTCTTCATTAATATGTTGGATCTCTTGTGCAAGGTCCATAAATTCCTTGTACCATCGGAATAAAATCAATGGTTCTGGGAGCTAAAGAAATAAAATTACATTAAAAATTACATTACATTACATTAAAAATTTCTCTTTTTTTGTTAAAAATCAACAATTAGTGAGAGTTACTCAAATGATTTTTTTATCATTTCAGTGTACCTATGGCTACTTGATGTCCTATATTATCTGTAGAAGGTTAGGGTGTTGCCCTGTGATCAGTTTGTATCCTCACCACTCTGGGGTTTGAAGCAAGTCACTTAACCTCTTGGAGCTTTAGGTAATAATGAAGGCTACTCTCTAACACTATTGCAAGAATTGAGCAGTTTCCCACATAAAAGTCTTGGACATACAAAATTCCTAAAACAGAATGCAAGTTTATCATATTGGACCCAATTCATCTCCTCTCCCTTACAGGCTAATAAAAGAAATAAAGGATGACACATTATGAGACTTATAGTCATTCAAAGGTATCAACCTCCATTTCTCAGTTGAGGTATCTGTAAAATGTAATTAAAGAGTTGTCAATACTTTCCTGAAATAACATTGTAGATCCAGCAATTAATACTTAAATTCTTTCTCTCCTGCAACCCCACTAAAATACAGTAGGCCAATGAGGACTAGGAAAATAGAGAAAACAAAAGCAACAATTCACAAATAGAAGAGCAGATTAAAAAGTCCTGATGCAACAGTTCCAAGAAAGCTGACCCCTTATCATTCAACATGATTTTCAGAATCCTAAAGGGACTTGGACAATAAGTACCAGGTCCTCTGACCTTGGGGTAGGGTGCAGGTGGGCCAGCTGAGACAGCTTAGCTCTCTATAGAATCCTGTCTCTACTCCATGTTCTCGAGCAATCTCCTTCCTAAAAATCTGGAAATGTTTTCTCTGGGCAACATGATACAGAGGCTCTCTGAATGGGGGCAATGCCAAACCTAAGTATCAGAGAGGTGACTGTCTGAAAATGGGGATTTGTTGGCTGTATGCCCACTGAATGCACAGATCCTGCAATCATCGTTCCCACCCTGGCTCCCACAGTATTGGTACCATATCTCTAGGCAAGGAAAACCCTTTTCCAGGAGAGATCAAACCAGTCCAAGAGCAGGGAACTAGAGACATGTGATCAGGCATATATCAAACGGTCCATCTAGATCACTTTATAATAAAGTTCCAAGTTTTTAAAAAGCCTTGATGTGTTCAAGAGCTTCCAAAGAGATTTCAAGTCCAAAATCTAACATAACTAGACAACATTAAAGACAAAAATCAAAATGGGTATAAAAAAAAAACAAATTGAAGTTCTAAAACTATGCTGTCAATATGCTGACCACTAGTCATATATGGTGAAAAAGTACTGGAAGTACAACTGATCAAAATTAAGATGTGCTCTAAATGAAAAAATAGATACTAGATTTCAAATACTAAGAGCTCAAATATAAATCAATAAATAAGTATCTCATAATTTTAAAATAATATTCAAAATGTTAAATAATATATTAAAATTAACTTTACCTATTTTTAAAATTTTACATGGCTATAGAAAATTTAATGTTATATATGAGGGTCACATTGTATTTATACAGAGGGTTTAGAGGCTAAATAGAGAAAAGAACCCTTACAAAAAAAAATCTATGACTATCCACAGGAAAATAGCATGATATAGTCATTTTAAAAAATGTTATCAAAGGAATAGAAAATCATAATTCTTGAAAATTAAAATATGATCTCAGGAATGAAGTAATTTATATTAGTCAAGAAGATAAAACTGAGGAAATGTCTTAGAAAGTTATTGAAGAAAGAAAGAAGAAGAATAGAGGAAAGGTAAGGGAACTAGAGAACCAGCATGGGTTATTGAGTATGCAAATAAGAGCTTCAACTAGAGAGCACAAAGAAAGAGGGGAAAATAAGCAATAAAAATCAAGAAACGTTCAAAGAACTAAAGCACTGACAACTATCAGAGCTCATGGAGTGTCCAGAATAGTGGATGGAAATATATCCACATCATTATTCATCACTGTAAAATCTTAGAATAATGTGGCATGGGAGAGATTCTATTAGCTATACAGGGACAAAACAATAGGCACAGAGTTAGGAATGAAATAAGACGGATTCACGGTGTGAACAGAACAACAACAACAACAAAGAACCTTGCCTTCAAAATTCAGAGGAAAAAGAATTTCCAGCCTACAATACTAAAAAGTCCCACACTATCTACGCTAGTCCATTTCTGTCAAGACAGTAGGAAAACATTTACGGATGAACAGGTTTCAAATATTTAATCCTACTTAAAGGACAAACATAACCAAAACAGAATACCACCCAAACAAGGAAAACAGGAGAGGTGTTCCATCACAAAAGAGAGGAGAGGAGAATGATCTCAGGATGACAGCTAATAACCAAATTAAAAAGGATCTGCAAGGGAGCAAAAGAACCACAGAGAAGGACAGATCAAGGACTTATCAGCATGACTCTATCATTATCTCTTCATTTTCACCCAGGGATAGATTCCAGCTGGATCTGACCCAAATCATTTTGTACTTGGCTCATGACAAAATGCCAATTAAGTTCCTGTAACCCCTCTGTAAGCCGCTGCCTAAAGCCAGCAACGTCACTTCACTCCACAGGTGTGTGTGTGTGTGTGTGTGTGTGTGTGTGTGAGAGTATGTTTACCTATTCCTGCAAACTGCAGGTATAACAGTGAACATAGAAAATGACAATATAGGACAGCCCACTCCCTGACCATATTCCTCCTAGACTTCTAGTATCCACCTTATAGGAAGAGTTATGCCTGATGCCCCAAATATTATGAACTTCATGGCCTTGCCTACTAACCTCTCAAAATAGCTATTTTGAAACATCACTGAAGGCAAAGCTAGACTATGATTTAGATACTGTCCTACTTATTGAATATTCCTAATAGTGTGAACACTGGCCTTTACTTATACAGACACATTTATGCTTTTAGTCAGTGTTATAAAACTTAAAGATAACAAAAACTTAATGAGTGTTATTTATTCCTGTATGTTTATCCCTTTAACATGGTTAGGAGGGACCTCCAAGATGGAGTTGGGAGGCTGCAACATGGAAGAGGTACATGGAAGTCTTGTACAAGGAATAGTAATATTTTATTTTCTTAAGTGGAATTTGGTTTTATTATTATTGTTCTTTAAATTGTATGTATATTTTATATACATTTTATGATCTGTACATTAATAATGAGAAAAACATCAACATGGGAGGATCAGTGGAGTGGAGTGGGGAGATAAAGGGAGGAAAAAAGAGGACCAAAGTAGAGTGAGTCAGATCTATGCATGTATGAAATTGTCAGGATAAACCTAGCTACTATATATAAAAATAATGCTCTAATCAAAAAAATAGAAAGACATCGACATAATCTGTGCCAATGAAAATATATAAATATAAAATATATTTTTGCTCTTTTTATTTGATGTAGTTTACAATAAAAACTTTACCCATCGAAGGTATAATTTTAAGGCTTCACAGATGTCATGTGAATTTAATTCTGACATGTCTACCAAATGCATTCCATTCTCCAAAGCTTGACACAGTTTTGCAGTTTTTGCTTTGTTTCCACTGACACGATAAATTCCCTTGAATAGAAACAAAAAAAAAAAATGATGCCAAATTCTATTTAAGTACAAAGGGCTAAATTTAGACATCTAAACATATTTGATGTATCTCCTTCAATTTGTATTAGTATTTTAGGAAAAAAACAAGTTAAAGTCAAATAAATTAACATTTCCCAAATAAATGTGAATAAATTCAGTTATTAAAAACTGAGAGTATTGATTTTCTTAAAGTCTCTTTTTCATTAAAACAAATCGCACAGGCATTATGTTTTAACAACATACATGTAAACACAAGGCTCTCTTTTCAATCTCTGAAGCACATATTTTGAGTATAAAAGGAATGCCATCTGGCTCCTTTTTTTGTAACTTGTGTGAATTCTGCTCCAAATAAGTGTGTTTTCCCCAGAAATTTCCGGTGACTACAAAAGATAACTAAGTTTTCCATATATTTATGATGACAAACAAGGAGACACTACAAGAAAATGATATTTTAAAACTGATTAACTCACCCTAAAACTATTCAAAACTAAGCAAACTACAGCCAGACTAATAACAAAAATGAGTTTAAAAGTATTACTTGTGGTTTATGAAATACATTTAACAGCAAAACAAAGTAAAAAACTATAGAAGATAAATTGTGGGACTTTATTAAAAATGTACTGGCAGAGCCAGGTGTGATGGCATATGCCTATGATTCCAGCTAGTTGAGGGGTTGAAACAGGAAGATCACAAGTTGAAGGCCAGCTCAACATAGAAAGACCCCCATTTCAAAACACAATTTAAAAAGGGGTGGGGATATTGCTCAGGGGTAGAGTGCTTGCCTGGCATGCACAAGACCCTGAGTTTAATTCCCAGGAGTATAAACAACAAATTTATATATATTTAATACATGTGTGTGAATACATACACATCTCCTAATAAATAAAACCATAACAAAAAAGTATATAGCAAAAAAATAAGGGGGCCAATGTGATTCCAAAAAGATCTTACCTCCTTACATTTAACACCTTGGAACACTACAATGCCTTCACAATATCTGCATTTTGAGGGGGATTTCAATTTTTGGAACTTGTGAGTAACAGCTGCCTTTGACATCAATGGTTTCTTAAATGCTCCAAGGGAACTGGGTTCTTATAACAGAAATATAAGAAGGGTAAAATGACAAAAAAAATATGTACTACATGATATTGTACTTGGAATAATTTTTAGACTTTGAGATTATTCATATATTATAAAAAGCTATTATTTTGAGTTTTTAACATGAAAAAAATCTCCTTTATAGATCTCTTTTATAAAACACAAAATTTTACTCAACATTTTATTCATAAGTAAAAATCACCATCAAACCAATAAAATTTTTAAGATACTATGGCATAATGTTTTTAGAATCAGCACATTTAAGCCAGGCACAATGGTGTATGCCTGTGATCCTAGCAACTCAGGGGGCTAAGGCAGGAGAATCACAATTTTGACGCCCACCTCAGCAACTCAGTGAGACACTGTCTTGAAATGAAAAATGAAAAAGGCTGAGGATGGCAGCTCATTTGATAGAGTATTCTGGGTTCAGTCACCAGTACCAGGAAAAAAAGAATCAGCATATTTATACTTAATAATATTAACATGCCCTTTACACAGTTGCTAAGTATGTTCATAGGTGGCATATAAATGCTATAAATGTTTCAAAGAAATACAATTACATGAGGCGAGTATGTTAGAATTATTTACATTAAGGATAAAGCTCCTCTTTATTCATTATAAAATTACAGGCAATCTAGCTTATTATATTTTAATATTATATTGGTATTACAGGTATCAAATGTACAAAATTAATTTATGAGAGTCTAATTTGAGTTACTAAGGTAACTGACTTTACTTTTATATCCTTCGACACCCAAAACATTCCTTATTCTCAAGAAGTACACTGAATCTGCTCTTCCTGCTTGGTTTCTTATACTCTTTCTTTCAAAGGAGATTTCTCAGACTTTCTCAGGCATGCTTCCTTTTAACAGTAAGTCATTGTCCTGGGTTTATAAAGAAGACCAGACCTAGCCTGCTATTTTAATACCATGCCAGTACATCTCAGATCTACTAATTTTGTTGCTGTGTGTGTGTGTGTGTGTGTGTGTGTGTGTGTGTGTGTGGTGCTGGGAATTGAACCTATGACCTTGTGCATGCTAAGCAAGTACTCTACCACTAAGCTGTTATTCCTAACCCTGTCACTTATTCTATTTGTATTTCAGATAACTGATTAGTACATTATCAACTAATATTTGAACATATTTACTGGGATATATTTAAGTTACTGTGTGATGCTTTTGTTTATTACACAGCAAAGTAATGATTCTTTAAAATTATACTATCTTTCAGATCTTATGAGATGCTACTACTTCAACCAGTTTAATGGGTTTTCATTCAGGTGAATACAATATAATACCAGCTTCTAAAGGGGAAGGTGGCTCTCTTTCATCTAAATCATCTGCAGAAGGCATGGTTCCACTGAATGGAGTTTGTGGAAGTTTTTGATGAAAGTCTCCTAAAAGAAAATTGTTGATACCATTGCCTGGCTATTTATTTTAGAACAGAAATGGGAAATGACAATATTTTTGGAATTATGCAAGTCACACTATTTTATTAGCTTCAATCCAAAAATTTGCTTCCATTCTTATACTCTAGATAACAGGGAATTATGATGCTGGGAACAAAAGGACTTTAACTAAATTTATCTGACTTTTCCAAATAAATTTAAAACTTAGGATCATATATTCCTATGAGAACTTACTGCCAACTTCTGATAGAAAGTTTTAGAGGTTGTAAGCTTCACAAAGATAGGTAGTATCTAGGGGCTGGAATTGTGGCTCAGTGGTAGAGCACTTGCCTAGCATGTCCAAGGCTCTGGGTTTGATCCTCAGCACCACATAAAAATAAATAAATAAAATAAAAGTATAAAAAAGGTAGTATCTTATATTCATGTTCTATATCTAATATCTGACAGAGTGGCTAGCAAAATAGTAAAGTTGTCATTAAATGTTTATTAAATTATTAATAAATGTACACAATACAATCTAAGGCCTTCTAAAAATATACAAAAATTATCTGAACCCAATAGTAAAATTAAATTATGTTATTAGTAAATCAGGAGATAGGAAACAGGGAGAACCCAGGGATCTCTAGCCAAGAGCTGAAATCACAAGTTCAAACTATGTCACAGGACACTACTATGTATATATCAAAGCATGTTTGGAAGTAGACTGACTAGCAGAGATTTACTCTGCTGAAATTATAAACAGGTCTACAACTGAGTAAAGAATTCACTTTAACTCAAGGTCTTTAAACAATCTTAGCTTCAGTTAGTAACACTTTTAATAAATGATTTTAAGCAACACCCTCTTCTCAAAAGGATTTTTCTGTTCAATATGCTCACAGGTGGGTGTCTAGTTTTTACTTTGAATGTGTTCCCAATGACTAAAAAATCACAAATTCACATGTTCCATTTTAGAACTATTCTAATTATAAAACAGTTCCCTTATATTATTGAACAAAAATCTGCCTCTGTATGAATCCCAGTCTTTGGACATATTTTTTTTTCTCACAGGGGCAAACAAGAACGCTAATTCATTTCATTCCATTTCATTCCATGTCCTTAAGTGTATTTTCTCAAGTAAGGCATCTTTCAGTCTCACCCATTTATCATGAGATAGAAATTCCAAATTTTTGCCTTCATCACATGACATCTACAAGATTCCAAATGGGTTAAGGGTTGCTCTAGATTAGGTCTTAATTTCTGGCACTACCTATAATAACAGTTAAATATTTAGGCTCCAGAATGTCCCTTGAATAGAGGTAGTGGGAAATGAGAAAGTAGCACCTGTTAATCAATCTACAAACCTCAGTGCTTCATGGCAAAAATTCTAACTTTAAATACAAGACATTAATCCAAATGTATAAAACTGTGCAATATGTAAAATACTTTAAAAATGGATTTGGAATTTGATGAGGTCAAACACTAAAACATCCCCATCATGAGTCTAGGAGGAAGGCAGATAGCCAGAAAGGACTATAGCAGTCTTTGGTGGAAGAATGTGGAAGCAAGAATCTCCTGGCTTTAAATGCTACTTCTCCTGCTAGCTATAAAGCCCATGGCGAATTATCCTCTTTGATATTACTAAGAGGGAGTTCAAAACATTTACTCTATGAGGATTTTGAGACTATTTATATCATAGTACCTTAAAGCACATTTGTAAAAAAAATAGCAATAATCAATCACAGGCTCAAGGATTGGCATAATGGAATTGTTTATTATAGAAATTACTGCAAAACAATTCAAAAGATCAATCATGATATTCAAGTTCATGGACTAGAATACAGTAGTAAAAATAAGGCCAACTATTCACATTAACATAACATGCATGAATTAAGTCACAAAATAGTATGATTGAATTTGAACAACATCCAGAAGAGGTCAAAACTCTACTACATATAGGTATTAAAAACATTTGAAATATCTACAGAATGATTTTAAAATAGTCAGGATAATGGTTTATGCTGGTGGGAGCTAAGGCAGTGTAATCAAGAAGGAGTACCCAGGGTGCTTCTAATATCCTAATATTTTTATTGAGGGTCTGTTTCATTCTCTTTCTTTAATCTGTATATATATATATATATATATATATATATATATATATATATATATTCTCATCTATATTTGAGACACTTCATTATAAAAATAAGTTAGTTATAATTATTCCCCAAATGATTATTTTAATAATTTCATTGAATTTTACTGCTAGACTTAAATATTTATGTACCTAGACTTATAGATTCTGAATCCAAGGATCCAGATTCACTGCTCCCTCCAGTACTCTAAGTCACTAAACATCCCGAATGTCCATGATCTTATGAAAGAAGATCTTATGCATGTGAGGCAACCACTCTACCAACTGACCTATATCCCCAGCACCACAGATGCCCTTCAACAGATGAATGGATAAAGAAACTGTGGTATACGTACACAATGGAATATTACTCAGCATTAAAAGAGAATAAAATTATGGCATTTGCAGGTATAAATGGATGGAGATGGAGAATATCATGCTAAGCAAAGTAAGCCAATCCCAAGAATCCAAAGGCAAAATATTCTCTCTGATAAGTGGATGCTGATCCATGGAGATGGACAGGGGTGGGGGACAGATGGGAAAAATGGAGGAACTTTCATTGGGCCAAGGGGAGGGTGATGGGGAAGGGGCATGGGGACAGGAAAAAATGATGGAATGAGATGGACATCATTACCCTAGGTACATGTATGACTGCACATATGGTGCAACACTACATAGTATACAACCAGAGAAATGAAAAGTTGTGCTGCAATTGTGTACAATGAATCAAAATGCATTCTGCTGTCATATATACTAAAAAGAACCATCTTTGGGCTGGGGTTGGGGCTCAGTGGTAGTGCACTTGCCTGGCATGTGTGAGGCACTGTGTTCAATTCTCAGCACCACGTATAAATAAATAAAATAAAGATCTATCAACAACTAAAAAAAAATTTAAAAAATGAACCACCTTTAAGAAAAAATATTTAAAGTCAAAACTTAGCTAAGAGGTAGATTTCATAAGGTAAAATATTGACATTACATAAAATGAGACAATTCAGATTTGTTTAACAATGACCAATTATGGACTTTAAGGCACGCATGGTGGTTACAATCATGACTAGGTCTCACAGAGTTACATTATAAAGCCTGATTTTCTGGTTCTAGAGCTCCAGTTCATTTAATGACCAATGAACAATTTGCTCTTTCATAAACCTGTATTCTCTTCAGAGTGAAAAACACCTGTTAGGGGATAGGGTTGTAGCTCAGTGTTAGAGCACTCTCCTAGCACGCATGAGAAACTGGGTTCGATCCTCAGCACCACATAAAAATAAATAAAATAAAGCTATTGTGTCCAACTACAAATGAACAATAAATATTTTTTAAAAAAGAAAGAGAGAGAGAGAGAAAGAAAGAAAGAAAGAAAGAAAGAAAGAAAGAAAGAAAGAAAGAAAGACAAACACCTGTTAGATCTCCATTGTTAGAGTGATTATAATCAGTGATTTGAAAAAAATTAACCTTCAAGTGAATCACCTAGGAGATCTTGTTCAAATACAAAGTCTGGATTGAAACTCAATCTTTCCTCTTCAATTTTATTACAACTGTCAGGAAGGCACACAACATTCTTTAAAGAGTGAGAAGGGCCACATCTGGACATCTGGGAATTATTTGTTAATGGTTTATTTACATTCCTAAGAAAAAGCAAATAAAGCTCAGCACTAACAATAAATCTACTTTGTACTATAGTCAGAAAAATTTGTTGATTTAATATATGTAGAATAATTAACTAAATATAATGAACAAACTGTTACATGGTTCAGCTTTTTTAAGGAGATATGGATAAAACTTTTATTTTCACAGTTGAAACATTGATAGAAATAGCAACAGTCAGTAATGCATGTTATGATTAAACTTTTGTAGTATCATCTCAGTTGAAAATATAGGTTAAATTTTGTAGACATTCAAAATGTGTATGATTGTCATTTGCCGTTCCCAAAGGATTTTTAAGTCTCACAGAGTGAGGTCAGTATCAAAATGGAAAGCTTTACTCTCAAGTGAGACTTAATAAGAAACCACAAAATAATACAAATAAAATTTTTCAGAAATTTTTAAAGTTAATTCTATCAATATTAGAAAATATACCTCTTTATACCACATAGGAACTTAGTAAATGTTTTATTTCTAGAAATTCATCTATATATTAATTCTTACCCATCAACTTTTTCTTCTTCAGTTGACTTTGTAGCCTTCACAAATTCACTGTACTCTTGGCCTGGATCATAAAGTTTGGCATTATCACAGTGAAAGTCTAATCTGTTTGCAAGGGAGGCAGCCTGCAAGCACTGCATCTGGAACAGATTAACTGTTACCTATCATCACAGACACAAAAGGCAGAAAAGACTTGTGATATACAGAATGCATTGTAAATAAATGTACATTGACTTCAATGAATGAACCAATAAAAACGGGCACACAAGTGAAACAGCTCTGAATACCACTGTACACATGGTACATTGACCAATATTATGAAAGATAAAGATTGTAAACTAAAAGAGAAGTTTGAATCTAATATCTAGGTGTGCTCATTTGCTACAAAACTGTTTTTAAACTGTAAAGTTTAAAAAATACAAGCCATGTCCCTGATGGTTCACAATTTGAGGATCCATAGCTCTGTACCCTGATGGTCTGACCGCACTGCCTAAATTTACTTGCATGACCATGATGATCAAGTTATTTATAACCAGTGATTTGAAAAAAATTAACCTTCAAGTAAATCACCTGGGAGATCTTGTTCAAATGTGAAGTGTGGATCGAAACCCAAGATTCTACATTCCTTATAGGCACCCAAAGTAATGGCAATGTGACTAGTTCAAAGACCTTAATTTTAGAGGAAAGGCTTTCTAGAATTTTATTTCTGCATCAGTTCAAAGGAGATCAAAGAATTATATTGTTCCAATATGATTATGTGCATATAAATAACTTAATGTAGACAAGCAGTTTAATACACTGGTATATAAATACTTAATCTTAAATATCATTAACTATTTATTATTTGAGGTGAAAGGATTTTTGTGAAAGGTAAACAGCCTAAATGACTTACAAGGTAATTTCAAATCCTGGGATGTTATAACCCTATTCAATTATTTTATACTTCTGTAAGCTATAACATTAATTAATCAAAATTTGGTAAATGAGAACTGGGGCTATAGCTCAGTGGCAGAGCACTTGCCTAGCATGTATGAGGCACTGGGTTCAATCCTTAGCACCACATAAAAAATAAAATAAAATAAAGGCACACTGTCCATCTATAACTATAAGGAATTTTTTTAATTTGGTAAATGAATGAAACACAATTTTAAATACCCAGAACATTTTAATGGTTTCTGATTCAGATGCAGTAATCTCACTATCCCTTGGTCTATATTGAATTTGCTCAAAAACCCTGGTCAGAATGCATAAATCAGCTGTGTAAGAACTCTGAAAAGAAAATGGTAGCAGGTAGAAAGTAGCAAATAAACCACAATCCAATCCTACCCCAACCCCAATCACATATCCAGCCTAGACTTGGCCCCTACTCAAAAACAGCTTGAGTCCCAAAAGTGTAAACAGGGTATGGACAGAAAGATCTCCAAGAGAGATCTTCTCTTGTCCAAGGAACAAAAAAAGGGCATGGAGTAGGAGATATGACTAAAAGAGTAGGTCATAACCCTGGTTTCTTTGGTGGGTTTATTTTCTCTCCTGCCCCAGTGCCCAAACAAGCATAAACCCCTAAGATGCAATCCTGTCCTGTGGCAGCAGGTGATGTGAGTAGAAGTGGAACAGAAACTTCCGAGGGAATCCTTTATGACAAGATGAATTGTGCTCCAATGAGTGAGTGGATTTGAATTTCTTCTTGTTTTTCTTTATTCTCCCCTCATTTAATGACTGAGAATTGATGCCCCTGGCTCTCTGGAGGATAGCAAAGTAGGCAGGTACATTTTCGTTTCCCAGTTAGAAGACTAAGAGGGAGGCACACAGGAGGTGGAGAGTGAATCTAACTAGATCAAATTCTGTTCAACTTAAAAAAAAAAATGAATTTTCAATTCAGGCTATAAACAGGATAAAAAGGTCACAGAAAGTATTACTGAAAATGTGTTGGATATCATTTAATGCTACTCGTCACACAAAGAATCAGGAAAATCTCAACTACTCACAAGGGAAAAGACAGTGAACAGACATCAACACTGCAGTGACTCAGATGGTGCAATTATCAGATGAAGACTCTAAAGCTGCTATGATAACATGGTCAAGAAGTGAGGACAATCAATCTTGAAACCTGAACAGAAGTCTCAGCAGTGAAACAGAAGATCCAAAAAAGAAACGAAAGGGAATTTTTCTACTAAAATTTTTATTAAAGGATTGTATAGGAAAATGAAGTCAGTGAACCTGAGACAGATACATAGGACAATAAAGATGCCCCTCAACTTATAATTACTTCCTGAAAAATCCAACTTAAGTTGAAAATATACTTAAAACCCACTGTAAAGTTGTAAAATCTTAGGCTGAACCATCGTAAGTTGGGTACTGTTTGTAAAAACAGTTAAAGGGGAAAAGATTGGAGAAAAAATAGGATCAGCCAGAACTGTGAGAGCACCTGAGTCACCTGAGCTTTAGAGAAGAGAAAGAAAGTGCTACAAACAAAAATATTTGAAAAAAAAACATAGCTGAAACCTTGTCAAAATTTGCAATTATCAAATGTGTATATTCAAGAAATTCAGTGAATCCAAAACAGGAAAAACTCAGCAAAATCTGAGTATACAGATATCTTAGCCAAACTGCTTAAAGGCAAACACAGAGAGAATCAAACCTTGGAAGCAGTGGTGGGGACGTGGCTCAAGCGGTAACGCACTTGCCTGGCATGCGCAGGGCGCTGGGTTCGATCCTTAGTATCACATAAAAATGAAATACCCATGTTGTGTCTACTGAAAACTAAAAAATAAATATTAAAAAAATTCTCTCTCTAAAAAAAAACCTTGGAAGCAGCCAAAGAAAGGCAACACAAACCATACAAAATGACACAACTGACTATGGATTTCTTCTGAGAAACCATGGAGGCCAGAAGGCAGTGGAACAACATTTTTAAATTGGTGGGGGAAAAAAACAACTGAATTGTATATTTATAACTCAATATACAGTGAAAATGTTCTTTAGAATTAAGGACAACATGAAGGTATTCTTAAATGAAGGATAATTTTAAAAATTGTGACCAGCAGACTTGCTATGAAAGAAATGGTAAGGGAAGTTCTGTTTACAGAAGAAAAACATTACCAGACAGAAGATGGAACTACAGGAATGAAAGGGAAATAAACAGAATGGAAAGTATCTGGACAAATATCATATACTACTTTCCTTCTCTTCTTTATAATACATATGACTTTTAAGCAAAAAAAAAAAAAAAAATAAGATGGCCTGGTGAGATCTTTAATGTAAAAACACATATCAACCACAATCCTCAATGGTTAAGGGGACTTACATAGTGGAAAGGTTTCTACATTCTACCTGAAGTGTTAAAATATTAGTTCTCAGTGAACTGTGAAAAATTACAGACAGTTATCTCTCAGTATCCATCTGGGAGGGTTTAAGGATATCCTTCAGATACCCAAATCTCAGATGCTCAAACCCCTTATATAAAATGGTATAGATTTGTGTATAATCTATGCATACTCTCCAAATACTTTAAAGAAGATTTGTAGATAACTTATAGTATATAATACAATGCAAATTCTATATAAATTGTTCTTATACTATATTGTTTAGAGAATGATATAAAGAAAGTTTTTTATGTTCTACAGTATAGATGTCATTTTTTTCTGAATCCATGGATGTGGAATCCATACATACAGAGGATCATATTCACATAAAAATACTGCAATTCTTAAATCAAAACTACTCTAAGATACCATCTCACTCTAGTTATAATGGTAGCTATTATGAAGACAAACAACAATAAGTGGGGGATGTGGGGGAAAAGGCACACTAATACATTGTTGGTGGGACTGCAAATTGGTGCAGCCAACATGGAAAGCATTCCTTGGAAAACTTGGAATGGAACCACCATTTGACTCAGCTATCCCTCTCCTCAGTCTATACCCAAAGGACTTTAAAAAGCATACTACAGGGACACAGCCACATCAGTGTTTATAGCAGCACAATTCACAATAGCTAAACTGTGGAACCAACCTAAATGCCCTTCAGTAGATGAATGGATTAAAAAATGTGGCATATATACACAATGGAATATTACTCAGCAATAAAAGAGAATAAAATCAAGACATTTTCAGGTAAATTGATGCAGCTGGAGAAGATAATGCTAAATGAGGTTAGCCAATCCCCCCCAAAACAAATGGCAAATGTTTTCTCTGACATAAAGTGACTGACTCATAGTGGGGTAG
This sequence comes from Spermophilus citellus, assembly GCF_964194105.1. Classification (NCBI taxonomy): domain Eukaryota; kingdom Metazoa; phylum Chordata; class Mammalia; order Rodentia; family Sciuridae; genus Spermophilus; species Spermophilus citellus. The sequence goes on along the minus strand of NC_138191.1, from coordinate 65,162,497 downwards.
GGAGAGGGAGCATGGGAGGAATAGATGAACTCTAGATAGGGCAGAGTAGTGGGAGGGGAATGGAGGAAGCATGGGGTTAGCAATGATGGTGGAATGTGATGGACATCATTATCCAAAGTACATATATGAAGACATGAATTGGTGTGAACATACTTTATATACAAACAGAAATATGAAAAATTGTGTTCTATATGTGTAATAAGAATTGTGATGCATTCCACTGACATGTATTTAAAAAATAAAAGCAATTAAAAAACAAATACTACAATTCCTAGTATAACCAACTAAAGTATATATGTGTACAATACTATATAATAAAAACCCAACAGATAAATTAAAAGGACAAAATGTAGATGCACATTTTAAGTTAAAATGCAATTCTGATAAATGACTAAATTAAATGTATAATTAAAAAAATGTAGTTACAGAAAATTATCAATTCAACCAACAGAAGGTAGCAAAAGGGAAATAGATTAAGGAAATACAAGGTATAAACAGGAAAGAAATTAAAAGGACCTACATATGAACATATATTTAAATTAAATATAAATGGACTAAGCACTTAAGAAAGTATACACTAACTATAGTTTATATAACAAACTTACTTTAAATACAATGATAAAGTTAAAAATGAAAAAATGGAAAAAGATATATCACTTTCAAAAGAAAATTGAAATAACTCTATCAATATTACATAAATTAATCTAAAAAGCAAGGAAATTTACCAGGACAAGTAGACATTTCATAAAGATAAAAGGATTGATTTATCAAGATCATATAACCATTGTTAATATGGAAATAACCAACAACATAGCTCAAAATACATAAAAACTGAAGGAATTAAAAATACACAATATGTTCAAGTCTTCAAACTCTTTTCTCAGCAATTGATGGACAGATATATTTAAAAGTAATCAAGAATACACAAGAAATAAATTACACTATAAACCAAGAGGAACTGACACTCATGAAACACTCCAGTCAACAATAGAATGTGCATTCTTTTCAAGTACACATGTGGAATATTTATTATTAATCTTTTAAAAGAAACAGTTTTTAATTTCACTTATTTTTCTTTTCCTTTTTCAGTTCATTGATTTTTCTACTTTTTAATCTCTGTTTGTACTTGACTCAATCCTGAATCATAAAACAAACCAAAACAAAGTTAAAATAATCGAAATCGTGAAAAGTATTTCTTCCACCATAATGAAATTAAACAGGAAATCGGTATCAGAAAAATACTGATTTTTCTGGAAATCAGTATCCAGAGAAATCCTCAATTACTTGAAAAATTAAACAACAAACTTTACATTATCCTTACACTGAAAATTAAGTCTTAAGGAAAATTAGAAAATATTTTGACCTAAACAAATGGGAAATTACATTTCAAATTTTATGAGATTCAGTTAAACAATGATATAGAAAAAGTTAAAGCATTAAATATTTTTACTAGAAAATCAGGTCTCAGTAAACAACGTAGCTCCTATCTTTAAGAAACTTAAAAAAAAGGTAAAACAAACCCAAAGCAAACAGAAATAAAGAATAAAAATCAGAAATCAATAAAATTTAAAAGAAAAATCAATGCAAATAAAAATTGTTTTTAAAACAATTTTTTGAAAATACAAATAAAGTTTATAAACCTGGAGCCAGATTAACCAGAGAGAAAAAACTGCCAGTGCATAAGAGGGGAGTTAAGAAGAGCAGATACAAATGATCTACATCAGAAACAAAAGAGGAGAGATCACTACAACTTATAGAGACAATAAGAGGATAAGGAAATTTAACAACCTATGCACATAAATTCAGCAATTTAAGATGATAAGGCCCAATTCCAGGTAAGTCACAAACTACCAAAATTCACCTAAGAAAAAATAATTAACTTGAATAGTATTTTATAAAACAGAAGTTGAATATGTAGTTAAAAAAAAAAAAAAAAACCTTCCTAAAAAACAAGCCCAGATACTTTCACCAGGGAATAGTACCAAACAGGAAATAACACGTATTTAATACAAACTCTTTTAGAAAACAGAACAGGAGGGAACAATTCTCAACTCATTTATTTTACGAAACAGGAATTACCCTACACTAAAACCAAACAAAAATGGAAAACAACGCATCTCAGAGAGACAATTCATCTCCAGGTATGTAAGAACTCAAAAAACTTAACACCAGGGGCTAGGGTTGTGGCTCATTGGTAGAGTACATACTTGCCTTAAAGGTGTGAGGCACTGGGTTCGATTCTCAGCACCGTGTATAAATAAATAAAATAAAGGCCCATTGACAACTAAAAAAAAAATTTAAAAAAAGAAACAAAACTTAACACCAAAAAAACAAATAACCCCATCAATAAATGGACTAAGGAACTGAACAGACACCTTACAGAAAATAAATACAATGGATCAACAAATATATGAAAAAATGTTCAACATCTCTAGCAATTAGAGAAATGCAAATCAAAACTACTACATTCTGCTGTCATTTATGTTTTTTAAAAAAAATCAATAAAAAATTTACTCTTAAGATTTCATCTCATTCTAGTCAGAATGACAATTATCAAGAATACAAGCAACAATATGGGCTGGGGTTAGGGTTCAGTGGTAGAGTGTTTGCCTTGCATGCAGAAGTGGGGGCCACTGGGTTCAAGTCTCAGCACCACATAAATAAATGAATAAAATAAAGGTATTAAGTTACCTACAACTAAAAAAAATACAAGCAACAATAAATGTTGGTAAGAATGTGGGAAAAAGGTATACTCATACATTGCCAGTGGGACTGCAAATTGGCAGCCATTCTGGAAAGTAGTATGGCGATTCCTCAGAAAATGTGCAATGGAACCACCATTTGACCCAGTTATCCCAATCCTCAGTTTATACTCAAAGGACTTAAAATCAGCATACTATAGTGACGCAGCTCATGTTTATAGCAGCTCAACTCACAGTAGCTAAACTATGGAACCAACCTAGGTTGGTTCAACAGATGAATGGATAAAGAAAATGTGGTATATAATATACAATGGACTATTACTCAGACTTAAAGAATAAAATGATGGTATTTCCTGGTAAATGGATGGAACTGGAGAATATCATGCTAAGTGAAATAAGCCAATCCCACAAAGCCAAAGACAAATATTTTCTCTGATATGTGATGCTAATTCACAATAAGGGGAGGGAGCTAGGGAAGAAGAGAGTTACTTTAGGTAAAGTGGAGTGCAAGGAGGGGAGGAGGTATGAGGGTAGGAAGAACCGTAAAATGAATTGGACATTATTACCCTATGTGCATATATGACTACACAACCAGTGTGATTCTACATCGTGTACAACCATAAGAATGAGAAGTTATACTCCACTTATATATAATGTGTCAAAGTGCATTCTACTGTCATGTATAATTAATTAGAACAAATTTTTAAAAAGAAAAAAGATATAACAATATATTTTAATATCTTTTAATATAATAAGATATTAGTAAGTGAATCCAGCTATATATAAGAGGAATAATACATCACAAACAAGAGGAGCTAATCCCAAGGTAAGATCAACACTCAAATAACAATTAAATTACCACATTAATGGGTGAAAGAAGATAGACCACATGATTATATCAAATGATATAGAAAAATATTTTATAAATTCAAACACTTATTAATGATAAAACTCTCAGCAGACTAGCAAACAGAGAAATTTCTTAGTCAGATTGAAGGATATCTTCAAGTATCTTACAGGTATCATCATATTTAATGGTGAAAGACTTAATATTTTCCCCCTAATCGAGAATAAGACAAGGATGTCATCTCTTACCTCTCTTATTTGACAGTGGGACCCCATTCAACAGGGAGCCCCATCTAGTGCAATAAGAAAAAAAATGAGGGCTTGGGTTCTGGCTCAGCATTAGAGTGCTCACCTAGCACATGCAGGGTGCTGGGTTCAATTCTCAGCACCACACATAAAATCAATAAATAAAATAAAGACATAAAAATATTTTAAAAAGAAAAATAATAGAAGAAGTACACACTGGAAAGGAAAATATAAAACTGTTCTTATTTGCAGATAATGTGATTTTCTATGTAGAAAACCCCAAGAATTTACACAACTCCTAAAACAAGTTTATCAAGGTTGCAAGTAATAAGATCAATATAAAAAAATTAATTGTATTTCCAAATGTTATTAAGCTGGAACTTGCAAGTGTATGTGTACACAATTCATTCACAATAACACATAAACGGATTTAAATTTAACAAAATCTGTAAAAGATTTTTATGTTGAAAACTACAAAATGGTGATTTAAAAAAATCAATAGCCTAAATAAGTGGAAAAATATATAGTGTTCATGGATTTAAAAGGATGCTAAATATACAATCAATTCTCCATAATATCATCTAAGAATTAATAACAACTTCAATAAAAATGTTACCAAGGTTTTTCTGTAGATAAACACAAGTTGATTCTAACATTTTAATAGAAAGTAAAGAATTTTAAACAAAACCAATTCTGAAAAAGAAGGAAAGTGGAAGACTCCAATTACCTAGTTTTAAGATTTGGTATATATGGGGCTGGGGTTGTAGCTCAGTGGTTGAGCACTTGCCCCTCATGCGTGAGGCACTGGGGTCGATCCTCAGCACCACATAAAAATAAATAAGTAAATAAACAAATAAAGATATATATATAAAAAGAAGACTTGGGGCTAGGGTTGTGGCTCAGTGGTAGAGTGCTCATCTAGTATGCATGAGGCACTGGGTTCGATCCTCAGCACCACATAAATATAAAATAAAGATATTATGTCCACCAAAAACTAAAAAATAAATATTAATAAAAAGACTTGGTATAAAGCAACTGAATCAAGATATTGGGGTTTGGGCAAAAGGATAAACAAATACATTACTTGAATAAAGTAGAGAATTCAGAAACAGACACACAAATGCGGTCGAGTGATTTTTTTTAAACAGGTACAAAGGCAATTTAAAGAAAATGGCACAGTGTTTTCAACTAATGGTATCAGAACAAGTAGACATCTATATTAACCATGTTTTTAATTTTCTGTATTACATGATATTTTGATGTCTCAAAAAAAGAAAAGAATACTGGCCAGGGAGAAACTGCCCTCCTTGGGCTAGACAACTCTTAAGATAGCCAGGGGCTCAGCTGGGATCACACACTTCACACATAAACCAAGAAGTCCCAAATCTGTAGCCAAATCAACTCCCGATCTAACTCTTACCTTAAGCCAACTATTTCCTCTGACCCTGTATCATCCCAAGGCCAGATAACAAGAAACTAGAGACCATTCCTGTGTCCCAAAGCCCACCGGAATTATTCAAACTAGCCAATTCTAAACTGTTATTTTACCCACTCTGCCTCTCCTGAGGAAACCCCAATAAAGACTCCAACGCAGCTTTCCTTTCACTCCTGCATCTGCCTGCCAAACCTGCTATGATAAATCGCCTTCTCAGAAAATGTAAGCAATACATTCTTACATCAATGGCATTGACCTCTCTGTGTTGGTACTCAATCACTTCCCTAAGTTAAAATTCTACAGGTATAATTTTAATATAACATCTATATGCTAAAAATCAAACCTCAATCTTTACCTCTTATAAAAATAGAAAGGAAATCAGTGGAGAAAGGGGATCAGGGGAATGAAGAGAGAAGGGAAAAGGTAATTAGTAGGGAACAATATTGCCAAATTATTTTGTTATACTGTATGCATCTCTGAATATGCAACCACAAAGCCCACCATATGTACAGTTATAAAGCTCCAATTTAAAAAATGAAAAAAGTAACTCAATTGGATCATGTATATAAATGAAAAAATACACAACTTTGTCAGGAACCATGGTGTATGTCTGTAATCCCAGCAACTCAGGAGGCTCAGACAGGAGGAGCCTTGCAAGTTTGAGGCTAGCCTCAGTAACTTAGTGAGATCCCTGTTTCAAAATAAAAAGACTGGGAATGTAGCTCAGTTGTAAAGAGCCCCTGGGTTTAATCCACATTTCAAATAAATAAATAATAAAACTTTCAGGAGAAAACTTTGTGACCTTGGGTTAGATGAAGGAAGTATCCTTATCCTTAGATATAACATCAAAAACATGACCCATAAAAGAAGAAAATAATAAGCTAGACTCCATACAAATTAAAACATTTTGCTCCTTGAAAGACAATACTAAAATATAAAGAGAAGCTGTAAATGGGAGAAACTGCATGCAAGCTCAACAATAAGAAAACAAACAACTTGACAAAAAAGTAAAGATAGGCAAAATACAGATTACAAATAAGCCCTTTAAAATTTTTTAATTTCAGGATAGGAATAATATATAGAGAGTGCTTGCCTCGCATGCACAAGGCCCTGGTTCAATCCCCAGAACCACAAAAAAAAATTAATATCATTAGTCATTCTGGAAACAAATTGAAGCCATAATTAGATAACCCTACCCATCTATTAGAACACTTTAAATTTTTTTTAAAAAAAGGAAGTGACAAATGTCAAGGACACAGAATAACTGAAATTCTCATGTACCACTGGATTATAGCCACTCTGGAAAATAGTTTGGCAGCTCTTATTAAATTAAACATGCATTTAGCATACCAACCGTAAACCCACTCCTAGGTTATTTAAAATAAAGAAAACATAGTCATCAAAAACCTGTATATAAATATTCTTGTAACTCTATTCATAATTACCCCAAACTAGAAACAGCATAAATGTCCAACTGGTAAATTGAAAAACACTGTGGTATAGTCATATAATGGACTACCACTCAGCAATACAAAGAAATGGACTACTGATACATGAATAACATTGATGAATCTCAAAGGCATTAGGCTATGCAAAAACCTATTTCCAAAGGTTACCTACTATATGATTACATATATATGACATTCTGGAAGACTTATGATAGTAATGAGATGGAGAACACAACAGTACTTGCTAGAGGTTAGGGCAAGGTGGAGAGTTTGAGTAAAAAGGTATAGCATGAAATAACTTTTTTTCTGGCACTGGGGATTGAACACACCAGGATCTTTCTTGAGCATGCTAGGCAGAGATTCTACCACTGAGCTATATACTTTCTAAGCCCATTTATTTTGAGTTAGGTTCTCATTAAGTTGCCCAGGCTAGCCTTGAGCTTGGAGATTCTCCTGGCTCAACCTTCTGAGTTGTTGGTATGGCAGGTGTGTGTGTGGGTGTGTGTGTGTGGGTGTGTGTGTGTGTGTGTGTGTGTGTGTGTGTGTGTGTGTTTTAAACTGGGGATTGAAACCAGGAGCACTTTACCACTGAGCTACATCACCGGCCTTTTTATTTTGAGACAGCTTCTCATTAAGTTGCTTAGGACCTCGATAAGTTTCCCAGGCTGGCCTTGAACTTGCTATCCTTCTGCCTCAGCCTCCTGAGTCACTGGGATTACAGTTACACAATACAGTGCCCAGCAAAATAATATCTTTGAAGTGATGAAATTGTTTCAAATCTTGACCATGGTGATGATTACACAAATTTATATGTATGTTAAAACTTATAAACTGTACACCAAGAAAGTTTTGGATATGTAAATATTTAAAAAAAAACATTTTAAAGAGGTAATGAAAACAAATGCAGCCTGAATGCTTTGTCTTCAAATATGTCACTGGATTCAATTTTAACATTTAGTTTATTCAAATTTTGAAGAATAGATCTCTCTTCTGTCACTCAGCTGACAGAAGTTGCAAGTTAAAATCAAATTTATCAACCAAGGCAAAAAGACAATGATTTAGAGGCAACTTCAAACTCTCACAGTTCAGTTTTAACCAAGCAAATCATGAATCTAGGGGACATGGAAGGGAGACAGATCAAAAATAAATCAAATTATGTCACTAATGAAAATTGAAAGCCAATCTTCAAATATGTTCTATTCTCAAATCATAAGAATCAACTTACCAGGCATCCCTCTCCCTTCTGCAGATAAGAAGACTTTTTTCTCCCCTCTTGCCTTCAAAAATACTGAAGAAATCACTTACAGCTTTAAGGATAAGATCACACTGGAAAACAAGTGTCCTGAGTTGTGTTAAAATTTCTCTTTTGGTGTTTTCTAGATCATTTTGCCTTTTTTCAACATTTGTTACACAAACTTTGTAGAGTTTATTTGCTGCTTTTACCTTCAGGAATATCAGAGAAAAAAGCAAAAAATAACACTGACCACCAGAATTTATATTTTAAAATATATACTTATTGTAGAAAAGTTGAATTTAAATAACTGAGAAGCCTTTTATTCATGAAAATTTTGAAACAGTCTCCACCAGCATCACTGGGGAACTTGTTAGAAATAGGTTATTTGGATCTCACCCTTGACCTACTCAATCCTCAACTTTAAGGTGGGCCAAGCAGGCTGCTTGAATAAGCCTCCTAGATAATTCCAACACATATTACAAGTTTAAACTCAAACCCTTTGCATATTATTGCTAATTGAGCTTTCAAATAACAAAAAAAATATTACTTTTTGAAGTGCTTCTGCTTCCAATCTTCGATTTTTGTCTAGTTGCTTGTTGGGATTTTTTGCTAATCCACCACATGAGCACTGATGCTCCTTCTCTGCACAAAACACAGAATATTTTGCTTTTTCATATTCATCTTGACGTTGCATGCATAACAATTTTGCCTTTTTGAGAGCAGTTTCTGTTTTGAGCTATACAGAAAAGAGTATATTAAACATAGAATTTGAAAGAAACCCTACTATACAAGTTTCTTTAGCAATTCAGGAAGATAGTTAAGCAGTACTGTAGAAAACTAGAGTAAGGTTAATGGTTATATAATATAGATGATTTTTAGATGCTCACAAATAGGTACATGAAACTCCAGTAAAATACTAACCATTTTATTTTGTTCCTGTTTCCAAAGTTCCTTTATTTCTTTCCTTTGCTTTTCTATTTTATTTTTCCTCCCCAGTAGAGGCTGTCAAGGATATTTTTTAAAAAAGACAAAGAAAAAGGTTGTTATCTAAAGATATGCTACTTTTTTAAAAATCATGCATTATATAAATAAATTAATTTTATCTGTAAAATTCATTGGCTTGGAGAGCTGCAATTATTTGTTCTAAAAGGAGACTATTCTTTACGTCATTAAGAAGAACACTGGTAAACACAGACTGTAGTGGCATAAACTCCTAGAATTTAAAATTAAGAAGTAAATTATACAATAGAATTGGCACTAGAATTCCAAATGCACACATTATTCTTAAAACAGAGAAACTTAAGTTGAGATTTTTTCTCCCAGAAAAATGACTATTCATGAATACGTTTATAAGAAAAATACTAAAGAAAGTTAATTTCAATCATAAATTAGAAAATTAGCAGCCATCATGATAATCAATATTTGTATACAATTGTGAATTTCCTAGTTTTTTCATAATTCACAGCCATATAAATTTAAAAGTATTTTATTTGTCTTTAAAAAGACTAGCAATTAAGTTCTTTCCTCTAGTAACTGAAATTTTCTGAATTTACAAGGTACTATTTGGAAGTCATCTGACTAGTCACTTGTAAATAGAACCCTAGAAATTCACAGAACACTTACCTCTAGTCCAATGTTAGTTGTGGTTGCTTCTGACAACTTTACAATATTTCTGGTGGATTCCAATTCTGAAAAGATTAGAAAAGGTATCAGAAAGCAAAATTAACTAATTTTTCCACTCCATACTCTATTTGTAATTCCCCAATTGAAAAGATTACAAGCTGGGAATGATGGTGTATGCCTGTAATCCCAGCAGCTCGGGAGGCTGAGGCAGGAGGATTTCCAAATTCAAATCCAACTTCAGCAATTTAGGAAGGTCCTAAGCAACTTAGCAAGATCCTGACTCAAAGTATTAAAAAGGGGAGCTGGGGTTGTGGCTCAGTGGTAGAGCACTTGCCTAGCATGAGTGTGCCACTGGGTTCAATACTCAGCACCACATAGAAAAATAAATAAATGAAATAAACTTATTATGTACAACTAAAATATTTTTTAAATAATAAATAAATAAATTAAAAGGGGCTGGGAATGAGGCTCAGTGGTTGAGTATCTCTGGGTTCAATCCCTGGTGCCCCCCAAAAATAAGAAGAGAAAAAGTGATGACATATACTAATGAATGCATCTTGATAAAATGCAGCCATTCTTAACATTTTTTTAAAGTTTTGATGGACACAGTATCTTTATTTTATTTGTTTTTGTTTTTATTTTTTTTATGTGGTGCCAGGAATTGTACCCAGTGTTTCACACATACTAGGCATATACCACTGAGCCATAACCTCGGCCCCTCATTTTTATTTTTTTTAATTTTTTTTTTTTTAAAGAGAGAGTGAGAGAGGAGAGAGTGAGAGAGAGAGAGAATTTTTAATATTTATTTTTTTCAGTTCTCGGCAGACACAACATCTTTGTTGGTATGTGGTGCTGAGGATCGAACCCGGACCGCATGCATGCCAGGCGAGCGCGCTACCGCTTGAGCCACATCCCCAGCCCCCCTCATTTTTAATTTTAAGTGTTCATCAGAATCAACTGGGAAAGTTTTTCAAAATACACTGGACTAGACTTCAGCTCTCTGAGAAATGGAACCTAGGCCTTTGTACTGTCCCTTTTTAAAGCTATTGGAGAGATTCTAATTAACATTCCCTATTAAAAACAAATTATATAATGGAAAGAACACAGGCTTTGCTAGATTCTATTTTCTTCCAATTATGCTATATGACTGAATCTGCTATATGACCTTAGGAAAATCACTTGTTTGTCTTATCTGTAAATGCAGCTAAGAATTCTTGTTTTGCCTACTTCCCACAGTTTTGTAGGACTAAATGAGATAATGCCTAGGAAAACATTTTTTTCAGCTGTAAAACTCTAGGCTAATATTAGCTATTAAGGGGTTTCTTCGAGCTGGGAATGTAGCTCAGTTGTGGTAGAGTATAGTGTGCTTACCTAGCCTACCTGATGTGCTGGGCTCAATCCCCAGCATGGGGGGACAGGGGAATGTTTCATTTCAGCTTTTGCTGTCTTCTGCTTAAACATCTATTATTGCTTTTATCTCCTTTTACCATATTATCTGACTATATTTCTTTTCATCCACTAGAATATGACTTCTAGATCTAGTGGTCAACCCATAGTAAATATTGAACAAGTATATCTAGTGTAAGAAATGTTTCAGGAAGAGAAAATGAATAATGATTTTATTACAATGAAACAACTAATCTGTAATCATAATATTTATAGTCTATAGAAAATATCATAAACAATTTAGTTCTTACACTCCAAAGTTAATCAGATGCTCCAAAAGAAAACTCACCCAAGTTAAGCTTTTGTTCAATCCATGAAACTATGTTTTTTGTATATTTTGACCATGTTTTAGCATATGAGAAAGCCAATTCAATACAGTCAGTGTCTTTTAATAGCACATTGTCTAATTCTATAGGAGAAAAATTTCCTGAAAATAAAAATATCAGAGTAAGTATTTGTTAAGTATGGTCTATAATAATTTTAAGGCAAGCAGAATTCAGACAAATTTATAACTATAGGACACAACATAAACATAAAATGGCCTCAAATTACAATATATTTTTATCTTTATATGTCATTTTGCACTAAAAATGAGTACCCTAGGTACATTAGGTTACATTAATCAAGAAGATATTAAGTAATCTAAAACACTCATTGAAAGAAACTGCAAAATTTTTTGACAAAAATTATAAGTACATTGAGTATTACCTTGTTCATTGGATGGCTTGACTGAGTCCACAGAAATGTTTTCAAAAGACTTTGCAACATGGAAGAAAACAAATTTAAGATTAGTGCAAAAGACAACAAATCTCTTCTTCAGAAAATTTTTACCCCAATTCATTACTTTGATATAATTCCCACTAAAGAATTTCAAGTATTTAAAAACTTTTAAAGAGCCTGAGAAGTCTGTTTAAATACAAGAACATTTATATTTTCTAAGAATTATATGGAATTTTTGCCCAGCAGTTCTTAAGATCCAAGAATAAACAATCTCATTATTTACTAACAGCATTAGTTAACATAAATGAATCTATGCAAAACTTTAAATGTTGCATATCTCCCAAATATTAGGAAGTCAAAGAAGTCATCTAAATATATTGCTATCTAAACAGAAGATATAGAAGAAGTGATCTAAATAGATTGTTATCTAAATAGAAGATATAGATCTATCCAGCCATCTTTTACCATTTTATTATATGATAAGCATATTCTTGAAAGTTTATTAGGTACTTTAGCACAGAACTTTCTGTAAAGATGCAAATATTTTATAATGTAATATCCTATATGGTAGCTATTAACTACCATATAGTTATACCATATACCATTGTAGCTACTTACTTGAACATTTTAAAAGTATCTAATAGACTAAGAAGATGTGACTAGTGGCTACCAGTAGCAGGGCTAGAAAGCAACATCTATCAAAATTGTTAAATCTTAAACACATTTGATCTACTTGGTTGGGCAATACAAGGCATATAGGGATTCAATGCAAAAGGGATCAAAAAGACCTAGGTCTGAAGTCCAGCTCTGTTTTTCTCTCTATGACATAGGGTTACACATTTAAACTCACCTAAGGTTAGTTTGCCCTTCTGTAAAAAGAGGATAAGAACACTATATTCATAAGGCTGTTTTAAGAATTAAGATGATGTAATGTTATTAGCACAGTAGAGAGAACATAGTAAGCACTATTAAAATGAATTGCAGCTATTATTTTTAAAGTGTATTTTTCAAAAACCTTCATCAAAAAAGTAATGTTATTATTAGGATTATATCATGAGCTTTTTAATCTTAATCTCTAGGGAAAATTAAAAATTTAAAAAGGAAAAACAAGGAATAACATTTTTTAAAAAGGGGAAAAGTATTTTTCTATTAAAGGTCAGTATAGTATGTGTCTAAAGAAGCAGGAATAGGAAATACAATTCATATCTAAAATTTAAATTGGGCACAGCTCTGCTACACATATAAACTGTTTTATTACCTTCTGAAGAATCAGTTACAATTTTAAAAGGTAAAATTGAGGAAAAAACTGAAAAAACAGTAAAATATTTAACAATTTTAAGACTCTTCCTTATTCTCCGTTTATCAATGAGTGATTGTAGAAATAGTCCTAATTTTTTTGCAATATTATAATACATGTTCCAAATACCTTAAGTAGTCATGTTCATATTTTGTCTCATTTTAAGAAAGATCTTAAGGTTTTCTTTTTGGGGGGTTGCCAGTACCAGCGATTGAACCTGGGGTACTCAACCACTGAGACAGATCCCCAGCTTTTTTAGTTTTTATTTAATTTTATTTTTTGGTACTGAGGGTTAAACTCAGGGGCACTGAACCCCAGCCCTTTTTTGTATTTTATTTATATAAGGGTCTCACTGAGTTATTTAGGGCCTTGCTAAGTTGCTGAGGCTCGCTTGAACTCACAATCCTCCTGCCTCACGAGCCACTGGGATTACAGGCATGTGCCAACTGCACTCAGCAGCCCTTTTTATTTTTTATTTTATTTTGATACATATTCTTGCTAAATTACTGAGGCTGGCTTTGAAGTTGTGCTCCTCCTGCCTCAGCCTCCTGAATTGCTGGGATCACAGGCATGTGCCACTACACTAGCTTAAGTTTTTATATTATTCTGATATAATACGAGTACCTGGTACATTTGTTGAAATCCTTTTTGGATCTGATCAATCTTTTTTTTTTTTTTTTTGGTAACAGGGGTGCTTAACTACTGAGCCATATCTCCAGTCCTTTTTTAAATTTTCAGACATGGTCTCACTAATGGATCTGATCATTCTTAACAGGAATTATCAACACATGTCTCTGAGGGAGTATGTTTAAATATGATTAAGTGAAAAAAATAATGAGTAAACTTAAAATATTCCTACTATTATAAATCTTTAAGGCAACATTCTCCATACATTCCAGACATTTTATTATTCCAAAGAAATTTTTCTTCCAATTAGAAATCATAACCCCAAACCTAGGGATGCTGGTAGGGAGAATTAAGATAAACAGGGTTAACAAGTATTTCCTAGCCAAAAGAAACAAACAAACAAAAAATTGTATGGTATGTGAGATTACCACCCTCCTTACTTTATCCATTTTTCTTTTTTTTTTCAAGTTTTACCAGTCTCAAGGTCTATGGCAAAGTCAGTAGGGGAAAAAAGGTTAAAAATCCCTTCTAATATTTCAGATCTATATCATATGGATTCATTTTATGTTATAAAATATCAGGCATACTCTTTTAACAGTTCAGTCCACTTAAAAAGTATTACTAAATTACTGCTTCAGAAACTCATCATATTATCAGATTTTAAATGAATTGGTCTGGTTTTCATGCCATAATGTGGTAATTTATAAACTTCGCTATGAAAGTAATTCTGAGATTAAGATTAGGAAATAAATTAAATACTTAGTTAAAAACATTAAAGGTTTCACTTTCACATAAACTTAGCCTACCTTATTTTCCCGAGAAACAGGCAGTCTGTGTACGTGTCCCATAAGGAAGTTTGCAAAGCTATCCAGGGAGGTTAAAAAAAAAAGGCATACCATTATGCTTCTTTGTCACATGCTTTACAATCATGTATTCTAGGACAATCTGTCTTAAGTAAGAACCTGAGAACTTGCAAATGAACTTGCAAGTGAAGGTTGCTTCTAAATAGCTATAAAGACACCTCCAAATACATCAATATAGCAATATGAAATATGGCTTTTTCAAAGTTGTGATAGTATGTTACAATAGTTAATACTTTACTTTCTATGGCTTCTACACCCAATGTACTCGAACACACTTCAGCCAAGTACATTTAAATGTCAGTCCTCTACTTACATATCCCCAAAGGTAAATGTCAAAGTTTCAACAGAAGAAAATACTTCTTGGAATAGATTATTTTTGTTGTCTTCATTAACTTCTGTAAAATTCACAGCTATAAGGAAAGGTTGGTTACAATAAATGATGGAGAAAATATTCGAAACTAGATTCATACAAAATCATTTAGTACTTTAAAAATTTACCATTACTTCATTAAAAGATTCAGAAACTGAAAGGGTTAATATACAAAACCAATAGGATATTCAGTTATTTATTAAGAAAATCATAAAATATCAGTTTGCATGAAAGTAGTTGGCATTCCAAACTCCCTACTCCATGATTTACATAATTTTACACATGTAAAAAGTGACTTAATGTGAAATCAATCTGTCTTGGAGTTGGAGTCCGTTACACCAGACCTCTTCATGAAGAATGTTCTGCACTGCTTTCTCTTGCTTACTGTTTTCTGGTGTTTTAAAAAACTGTTGAAGACATTGTGGCTCATGGAAATCAATAGGAAGCACATATTTACTATGAACCACCAATAAGTAAAATTTTATATGCATATATGTATAAAATCTATATAATACAACATATCACATTTTTTTAAAATCCAGTTCTTTATAGAGAATTTAAATTCATATTTATTCATAATATTATTGTTCATAATAGGATCTTGGGATCTGAGATCTATGTTAATTGACATATAGCTGTCTTTTTTTAATAATAGAGACTTTTTTATTTTTTAATGCAAATCATGAAACAACTAAAAGGGTTTCTTTTAACTTCTGTACGCACTCTTGATAAAAGCCAAAACACAATTTACTAAGACAAAATCTGAAGATGGAATTGGCTTTTTTCCTTGAAGTAAATAAACCATGCTACTCAGGCTGGTAATAAGGAGCAAATGATTCCTTATTACCCACCCTCTCTAGTATACTACCAATAAGGTGCAGGTAGAGAAACCATGTGGAGAAGAAGCCATCCTCTGCTTTACCAATCATTTTAAATATTGAATGAGGAGTCTTAAAAACAAAGTCAGCCCCATCCCCAAAGATTCAGATTTGAGAAGTCTGTAGTAGCGGGGCTCAGGGGGGCATGTCTATACTCCCAGTGCCTTCAAAGGCTAAGGTGGGAGGATCCTGAGTTCAAAGCCAGACTCAAAAACTGAGTGAAGTCATAAACAACTTAGTGAGACCCTGTCTCTAACTAAAATATGAAAAAGGGCTGGGGATCTGGCTCAGTGGTTAAGTACCTCTGGGTTCAATCCCTGGTACAATTAAAAACAACAACAAAAAAAGGTCTGGAGTTAAGGCACAGATATTTTTCCAAAAGCTCTCACAAGTGATTCTAATATGCAAACAGAGTTGAAAAGCAAGTACCACTAGATTTGGATGAATTAAACCTTTAGCCTATAAACTCCATGAGATTACAATCAGATTTTACATGTATAAGTCTTCGCAGATTGGGGTGGGGGCGGGGTGTCCACACAGTTCATCACATTCTTCTAAATATCCCTAATACCAACAAAAAGAAAAACTAAGAATCATTGCAAATCATTTTTAAAACACTCTTAAGACTTCTGTTCTGAACAAGAAACAGGTTATAATTATGCCTGAAATAACTAAAAAAAACTATATAAAATTTAAGAAGCAACATTTTTCAAGACCCTATATAATTGGACAATAAAAGACAGTAATCCCTGACAGACAAGAAACACCATGGTAACTTACAACTGCCTGACTTTACTGTCTAATATTACATAGTATGGATTCACAAGCAAAGGAAATTACAGGGGGCAGTGAGGCGGGGAGTCACAGATGGATACAACCTTGTTTTATAATTATGAAGGAGTCAGGTCATCAAGAGGACCTAACAATTCTATACATTTATGCATCCAATAAACAGAGCTTCAAAATGCATGAAGCAAAGATAGCCAGAGATTTCAATAGCCCTCCCTGCAACTGACAGAACACACAGATGGAAAATGAGTGAGAGTAGGAAGAGCTGAATGATACTGTCGACCACCTTGACAAGACGGACAACTATAGAGCACTCCAACTACTGACAGCAAACACAAGTTCTTTTCAAATGAATATTTACCAATGGGAATATAAACAAGGAGAGAAATGAATTACAGTAGATGGGGTAGAGAGAGAAGATGGGAGGGGAGGGGAGGGGGGATAGTAGGGGATAGGAAAGGTAGCAGAATACAACAATTACTAATAGGGCAGTATGTAAAATTGTGGATGTGTAACCGACATGATTCTGCAATCTGCATTTGGGGTAAAATTGGGGTTTCATAACCCACTTCAATCTAATGTATGAAGTATGATATGTCAAGAGCTTTGTAAAGTTGTGAACAACCAATAAAAAAAATGAATATTTACCAACACAGGCCTTATTATAGACCATAAAACATGTCTCACACTGAGTTTGAAAGTATTCATATCAGACAAAACACGTTCTGCAACTACCTGGAATTAAAACAAGAATAAATAATAGTAGTGCTCTGTGAAATTCCCAAATACTTGAAAATTAAATCTCAAACTTCTAAATAACCCATGTGTCAAAAAAGAAGAGAAATTAGAAAGTATTTTGAACCAAATGAGAATGAAAATAAAAGACCAAAATTTGTGAAAGAGGAGGTAGAGGATTATCATGGGAGTAAGCATTATCATGACCATAATGACGTTTTCACAGGAATGTGCATTTGTCAGAATTTAACAATACATGCATGTATTTGCTTGTATATGTATAGCATATCTCTGGAAAGATGCACAAGAAAGCAGAAGTAGTTATTATTTATCTAGGGAAAGATATGGGTAGGCAAAGAGGTTTAGGTAAAAAAATTCATTGGTGAATACCCTCTTACACAATTTGCATTTAATTGTGTGTATGAACTGCATATTGAAAGAATCAAGTTTGAAGAATAGAAAGAAAACATGAAACTTCTATAATCTTAGGGGTACAATTAAGGTTTATTTTTCTGCTTGCCAATTTATAAATGTATCGCAAAATACAGATCATGAAAAACATAAATAAAGGGTCTTTTTCTATTACATATTAAAATTTTCCTAAATAAATGAAAATATAACTACTAAATGCAGCATAAATTCCTGAGTTCTGAAAATGTCTTTTTCTGCTTCAAAAATAGCCTGTATCTCTCTTACCACATTGCAAATATTTTGTCAGACTGAACTTCCTGCTTGGAAACAGAAGGAGATGAAGGAAATACAAATCATTACTATAATGAATGGAGGAAAACTAAGAATTTTTCTTTTAAAGTTATGACAAGGTAAATTTTATATTTACAATAACAAGTAAGAGGAATTAAAGATTTCAATTTCTCATGTCTTATGCATAGGAAATGGATGCATTTCATGCATTCAGAACTGAGGAACACAAACATTATATACAACAGATTCTGAAGGTATTCTGTATTGTGGGGTGGGTTGTTTGTTTTTGTTTGGGCAGTCTGACAAATTTGAAAAATGCATTTGGTGGGTAAGAACTCTAAACAAGTCAACTGTTTAGGTCACTGTTGTTTATTTAAAATATAATCAGGGGGTTAAGACTAAATGATCTTCATACTTCTACAGCTTTTTTATCCTACCATATAAGAGTTTTTCTTAACAGTTCTCTCTGAAATAAGCATAACAAAAATGTACATTTACAGGTTTTTGCAAAGATTGAAGTATGCAAAGCACTTAGATTGCTTGGCACAGAACAGACATTTAAAAATGGCTTCCACCTATATCTTGCCTTTTCAGGTTTTGAAAACTAAATTGTCATTAAATCAAAGAATTAAATAAGCTCTGATCTCCATTTTGCAGACCACTGAATATTTTGCATTTATAATATCAATATATTTTTAGGGGGCTTCAACATTAGGAGCAGGGACAGGGAAGAAGGTTTTATTTAAAAACATGTAAACCTACCTCCAAAGAGAACAGTTTTTAAAGTTTTCTAGTCTCACAAATTCTTGCTGAAAGAATAAATTTCACAAGTAATCTTCCTCTTTTAAGTTTCACCCAATGCAAAAGTAAAACAGTAACAATCCCAAGTGTAAAGACAGTCACCGTGGGAAATCATATTCAAAAGATTACTTTACCTCAAAGATAAAAGAATCTCCAAGGCAACTGAGAGACCATTCTCTTATCTGTTTCTGGATTGTGGACACCAACCACAGGCACTCCTTCCCCATGACGTCCTGACTACACACAGTAGCCACTGACAATTATTGAACTAGGCCACTATTTCCAGGCATGGAAGTTTACTCTCTAGACACAAATTTCCCTAAGTAGAGTTAAATAGCACGTGTAAACAATCTATTTAAAAACAAATCTGGTTACTAAGCACATTTTTAAAAGCCACACGAGAAATTACCCATTTTTCCCACTTAAAATTATCTACCACCTATACATCAATTCCCAAGTCCACACTTTCCATCTCCAGACTTCTCCATAATCCCTAATATGTTCAACTGGTTTTGTCAGTTCACATCTTTCCCCTCTAGATGACAATCAACAACCTACCACTACCACATCCCAGTTTCTGCCTTAGTTCAGACCTTCAATTCTTATCTTGCCCATTACTTCTAATAGTCTCCTAATTGATCTAAATACTCCCTCTTCACTCTCAATTCTTATATGTTGCAGCCCAGAATCATTTTAACGATTTTGAGTGATAAGCCATTTCAGTGGAGAGTCCCAATTCTTGACTGTTTTAGCACATATATGCTATGTGAGAGCTCACACTCATATACATATATCAGTTAAACTTATTTTACAATTTTAGTTTCATTTCAAATCATAAAATAAGTCTTGTTCTTGTTCTCCACTTGGTTCCTTTTACAAACTGGAATCGCTACAACTGAACGTTTTCTAACACCACTCTTTCTCACATAACAAAGACACCTGTACACTAACAAACTACCTCAATATATCATGAACTCATTCATAAAGTTCAAATTTTAAACATCAGTTGTTTAGTTTAAGTTAGAAGTTTTACAGTGTTCACTAACAAGTTAAATTTTCATTTTTAAGAGGAAGAAAGCTGTAGGTATGAGTTAGTGGAAGTATTTAAATATCCAAGTATATATAACTCTTTACTGATACACCTCATACAAATGCCATTAGAGGAGATGGTTATACAGTCACTATGAACAAAAGTGTCTCACTGGATACTTTTTGTACCAAGCAACCCATTTTTAACATATCATCCTTACCTTTCACTTTTGCAGCAAGCATTTCTGCAGCATGTTGTATATCAACAGAATTGAGGTTCTGATGCTTATTAATTACAGACGTTAAAACATCGAGAAGTTCATCCAGATGTATATCAATGACTTCTTTAAAGCAATCTTAAAAAAGGAAAAAAATTGTATCAAAAAAAAAAACGTTCTGGAAGTCTAAGCTACAAAAGATCACATAAAATACATTTCAAGTGAATGTCATTAGAAAGCATTCCACAATTGTTGCCTACTATATGTCCGCTTCTATTTCTACTACTGCAGTTATGTTGCCTTCAGAAAATTCTTGGTCATTTTAAATCATTAATGATTTCAAAGACAATTATGATCAATTTAGTGCTACTTTTTTCAGTTTTTCTCTGTCTACATATGCTCTCCATATTTTCCTTGAAATAACCATATAAAGTATTTTCTGTCTTACAGTTTTTACTATCATATAGTTAATATATATGGTAACAATGTTAAAAGCTCTAAAAAGTTTGATATAATTGCATAACTAATATGTTTTAAAATATATGTTCAGTTTCCACATTAGAATTCTTTTTTTTTTCCTCATGACCTGTGCTTTTTATTAACTTTTTAGTCTTAGGACCAACCTTTTCATTTATCAATATCCCATCATTTTAAGCTATCTTAGGTACGATATACCTGCTTATATTTATCAAAACTCATACTGAACAATGAGTTCTGGGTTGCAAAAGAGGATCTATTTTTTGCACTTGTCTATAAGTCTTTGTCCACAAGTTAAACAAAAACATACACAAATGCTACTAGAATCAATTCTTTCCATTAAGGAATTATCAGTTATTGGAAGCAGTATCTCTCAAGCTATATGGAAAGACCATCATTTGTCCTGCATATTTTAAAACTGCAATATAAATTATGTATGATCATTTGCATAGATTTTTAATGAATTTTTGTGCTTTTCAGAAAAATTTAATCAGTTGCTAATGATGAAAAATTCAGTGAACCATTTTAAATTTTCCAGATTTCTGTCTACTCTAAAAAATGCAAGAATGTATTATATCAGGCCTACTATCTTCCTCAGCAGCTGGAGCAAAGCAGTGCTACCCTCTTAGATGTGCACATTTCCCAGGACCCACTAGTCTAATCCTAGCGTCCTGTGCTCATTTATTCCACCCCTGCCAGAGGGATACAGATAAGAGTTTTATAGCCCCTGAAAATTAAGTGATCATATAATTTGTCCAAACCAAAATACTTTAGTGAGTAAAAAGGAGGATGCTCTTCATAATCATGCTAACATAACAGGCATATTCTGGATTATCATCCCAGGCAAACCAGTATGTATTATCAACCTATCTTTAAGGCTCTGAAGTAATCTTCAGAAGTTTGAAAAAATAACCATCTTAAACATAGTAGTATGCTATGATTCTCCTTTCCTTGACCTTACATTGCATTACCATTTAATAATGGTTAATATTTATTTAAGTGCTCAATATATGATAGACACTCTTAAACATGCTTAAAAGATATATTGTCCCATTTAATGTTCATGATCCTATAAGCTATAAAACCCCAAATTCTCCATTGTGCAGATTTATTAAACTGTAGAGCCATAATTTAAAGTCAGCACACATAATTCCAGAATCCATGCTCTTAATGTTATACTGCCTCCCTACTGAAACAGTTCAGCTTAAAAACCAAAAATATTTTTTAAATGTGGTATTATAATTAAATGTATATTCGTGTTTTGCAGAAATGTTGAAAGATAATCATTAAACAAATTATTCATTTTTCAGAAATGTTAAGACACCAAAATGAAATATTATCTATAGCATAAAAAATAAAAAATATTCCAACATAATCCATAATATATTCAATTTATTAACAGCACTATCAAGAGTGAAATAAATGTGTTTATAGTGTGGAATAAATGTGCAAGGGGCAGGGGTGCTGGGCAGACAAGATAAAGAGCTGGGCATATCAGGGCAAAGAGAATTCAGAGAGAAGCAACAAAGAGTGGTCCACGTAGTGCTAGAAGCAAGAGAGAAAACAGTGCCTTCCAGGAAAAAATCTGATTCATTCATCTATCAAATTTTATTGACAGGGGAAAATTAAAGAAGAAACAAACCAGGAGATTAAGTGATGGTTTAATTAACTCTGGAAAGTAGACTAAATGAGTAAGACTAAAGGCAAAGGAAATACTCTTGAGTTCTGTACTCCAATTGGTTTATAACTGACACCATTATAGATGTACACTGGAACTGAACAAGTGAATAAATGGATAACATGGTGGAAGCCAGACATCTCACTATTAGAGTGGAATTTAGAAATAAAACAAATAGGAGATTATAATAATCCAAGTAGTGATGGATCAAAGTTGGAAACTTCAGTAAGAACTGATATTCGATTTGATATAAATGGTTACATATAGAAATATTTATGGATATGTGTGTATAAACACATGGATAAGCATAGACGTATGTATTTCTTTGCTGTCAGCTAAGAGGGTCTAAAAGAATGACACCCCAGTAGCAACAAGTATACCTAGCACACAGGTCTTGGTTCCTGAACCATTCTCCAATAAAAGGCATCAGAACTCCTTGGAGAAATGACTAATTGTAGGGCAGGGGCAGAAAATATACAAGCTGAAGTCAAAAGCATCATGTAATTCCAGAAAGAAAGGAATAAAGAGGGAACAAGGAGGGGAGGGCATGGAGAAGTATCAGGGGAACAAAATCTATCAAATTATGCTATGTCCATGTATGAATATACCACAATGGATCCTGCTTATAATGTACTAATTGAAGTAATAATAATAATAATAATAATAATAATAAAAGATTAGTAGAGTCAGCAGATCAGGAGGAGGAGGGGAAGGAAAAGAGGGGTGCAGGAGAATAAGAGTGGTCAATGATGTTATGTGCATGTACAAATATGGCATAATGAATCCCCACCATTATGTTTAGTTATAATGCATCAATAAAATTTTTTTTAAGTTAGAAGGGTATGTTCAAAGGTGTATAAAAGTCACCTGAAAAGGTTCCCTCTGTCCAAAGCTGGAATAATTGGAGCAATAAATAGTATTTGACTTTATATCTATGGTATAAAATAAGCATCCATACATTCATGTTGAAATAAATGACTGAATAAATTAATAAATTGAGAAGAAACAAACCTCTTGTGTAAAATACTAAATGCTTTATGTAGATAACTTTGCCCTCAGAGAGGTATGCATAGTGATTTCTTCCAAAGAGTACCCTATTCGTGGGAGGATAAAAACAGTAATTTCACTGTGCAAGGGTTGATGAAGACCACATAAAACAATTGATCAAGGTTAACAACAATGACAAATCATGTTAGTAGCAAGCGCCCTTGAGATGATGTGATGAAAAAAAAAAAAAACACTTTACATCTGTAATCTCTCCCCTACTGTTTTACAACCTCAGTCTAATCATGAGAACACCAGAAAATTCTAACCAAAGGGCATGTGACGTAATATCTAGCCAGTACTCCTTGAAACTTTCCTCACCAAAAATGAGGAAAGTCCAAGAAACTTAAGAGCCAAGGAGAACCTAAGGAGATATGACAATTAAATGTACTGTAATAGGTTCCTAAAAGACAAAAAAAAGGACATTTGGGGAAATCTATAAAATTTTAATAAACTATAAACTTTGCTCAATAATAAGGTAGCATTATTCTTGTTTACTGTCAAATATTGGTTCATTAATTCTTATAAAAATAAGGCAAACTGCGCATAGGCTTATATGGGAACTCCATACACTTTCTCAATTTTTCTGTATCTAAAACTGTTCCAGAAAAACGAAGTCTGCTTTAAAAGTGAAATACAAGCTGGTCAAAGATTTTAGGAATTTTATGTATAGCTGGAATTTTCCCCATAAACCTAATTTTTAAAAATCATTTATAATTTTTAATCCTTAGGGTAAATTTGAATATGCAGCTTAATGAATTATATTAACTAAAAAAACAACTATTTGATAATTGTGGGTGTTAAGTTTACTTAGTTAAGCCAATATAGCACAGTGGTTAAAAAGTACAGCCTTTGGAACCAGACTCCCTGACTTCAAATTCTGCCTCCATGGCTGAGAAACTTGGGCAAGTTACTTAATCTCTCTGTGCCTAACTTTCCTCACCTATAAAGAGAAGACAGTGAGGGGATGGAGTTGTGGCTCAGCAGTAGAACCTTAGCTTTGCAAGTGTGAGGCACTGGGTTCGATCCTAGCATCACATAAAAACAAATAAAGGAATTGAGTCCATACACAACTTAAAGAGAGAGAGAGAGAGAGAGAGAGAAGACAAAAAGGGTTACTTCATAGAGTTGTTAGAGTAAATAAGTTAAAATACATAAAGCACTTAGAACAGTGGCTGGAACATAGTAAGCCCTCTATCAACATTTGCAGTTCCTATTATCTTAAGCAACAGAAGATATAGGTTACAAAGTTTGGCTCTGAAACAGAATCCAGCATTGAAATAAAAGAAACTTTTGGGAAAATAATACAATTTGATAGTTAAAAAAAAAAAAAATCTGTAAAACACTCCAGACTTTCAATGTTATCCCAGTTTTACACCGACAAGTCTCTTCTTTATACTAGGAAGCTAGTCTATGATAATATTTCTGGCTATTTACCAAAACCAAGGTTGAGTGATGATCATCACAGAGAATTGTACTGGATTCTTTTTTTTTTTTTTTAATATTTATTTCTTAGTTCTCGGCGGACACAACATCTTTGTAGGTATGTGGTGCTGAGGATCGAACTCGGGCCGCAGGCATGCCAGGCGAGCGCGCTACCACCTGAGCCACATTCCCAGCCCCTGTACTGGATTCTTTTTGAAACCTAATCTATGGTAGTGCTAAATACTCTCCAAAGGCCCACACTGGTTCTCAGCATGGCACTACTGGAAGGTGGTGGAATCTTTAGAAGGAAGGCCTGCATCACTGGAGATATGTCCTTAAAGGAGACTGTGGGATCCCGGTCCATTCCCTTTCTCCTCTCCTCTCCTCTTTTGTTCTGTAGCTCGACTTGTTCTACCATGCACTCCCACAATCATATGCTGCCTCTCCACAGGCCCCAAACCGTGGGGGTGTTAATTGATAATAGACTATGAATCAAAATAAACTTTTCTTTATAAATTATCTATTTTGTTTAATGACCCAATGCTGATTAATAGTCTTCAAAAAGAAAATAGTCATTCCTAATATTGACAATAAAATCAACAGATATTAATATACTTGAGGAATACTCAAGAATATATTGTTTTATTTTGAAGTCTCACCAAAAGAGATTGATTTTAAATGATTGTCAATAACCACCACCAATACTCAAAATCAGTATAATATTAAGTAAGAACTACAAAATACTAATGACCTAAATGTCTAAATAAACCAGGGTAATAAATTCTAGCCTTCTCAGAGTCAAGGAAATCAAATATACAGACATTAATATATTTTATATATTTTGAAATTATTAAATATTTTTAAACTTTCTGTTTTAATGTCCAGTATAGTAGCCAATATGTAATAGATACAAAATACACAAATGAAAACTCTTTGGGACCCTCAGTAATTTTTTTAACAAGTGTCATGAGAATCCCTGCTATAAGTTTTCTTAAAAATAATTGCAAAACACTCTAATAACTGTCAGCAAAAAATACTAACTCCCCCTTTTCCTACAAGAAGTCTTCATAAAAAGATATTAAATTTGTTCCAAAACAATTTACTAAAAAAAAATTACTTAGTTTTTTTAGAAACATGTTTCAGAAAGACTAATAAATTGCATCATAAAATAAATAATTCCAATTCCTATGATTAAACATATTTCTGAAGCCTATATAAATCAACCACAATGAACAGGTCAACTAAATAAAATGTTAATCACAGATTCATAAACTTTCCTATAAATTTGGGCAGAAGGGTCAATAACTAGATTATCAGTATATCCTGGTAATACTTTTAGCAAGCCCTCAACTATCTGTGCCATAAAAAGTAAAAAAATAATTTTTTTTTAAAAATACAAAGGTTCTGTTTTTACCAAATATTCTTTTCCCCATAGAATTAAGTTCTCTTCAATGAAGCAAAATGCCTCTAAATTAAATCTATAACTTAAAAAAAGTTTCAAAGAATGTAAAAAGCTTGTTCACCAGCACTAAATATTCCCTACCCTGCCCCCATAAAATAAAATAAACAGTCACACAACTGAGTAAAGCAAGAGGCAGTAACTGTTCTTTCCCAATACTGAATAAAGTGACTGCTTGGTGTGTTAGAAGACAGAAGACTTAAAAATAACTGCACTAAAAATAACTAACTGACTAATAAGTAACTGACTTAAAAATAGCTAAGAAATCTTTGATCTACTAATTCCTTGAAATGACAATATACAAAACTCTTGGCTTCTCTGATCTTAGTCATCATCAGTAAGAGAGAATTGGTAAGAATATTTGTTTTACCTTATGTTGTGAACATCAAATAAATTAATAGAAATGAATTGCTTATAGTCTTAATATACAAATAATGATTATTATTAGTAAATATGTAAGCCATCCAAACTAAGTATTTTTGAAAACGAATATGCCTCAGGTATATTCAGTAACAAACATATTTATAGGCAAATCTCAATGTTTTAGTTAATGAAAAAGGTACATTAAAGTTCCAATTTCATTTTATATGTGAAATCTAAATAAATTACTTGGAAATAATATAGTCATTAAGCATATATTTTATAAAAATACTTCTATACCTGTCAATTTATAGTATTTAATTTTGTTCTATAATTAAGACAGGGTAATTTTTAAAGCTATAGTGGCCACACTGTAAATGTAATAAAGCTTAATTAATACTACAAAGGTATTAAAGATATGAATATAATAAAATTCAACCAAAGTCTTAACACCAATTATCTAGAACAATAAAAAAGTATACCAATGTTTATCCCTTGTAAGATGGTAATCTGACTTTTAATTATTGTTTTGCCTATTTGAGCCATTTATTTTCTGCTTCATTCAGCTTATCAAGTGAAAACAGATCGGCCAACTCTGTTGTCTGGTTCTCATGTATTAACACAATACCACATTGTTTATATTGCAAACATTTTGTGGAAATATTTAAGTAAATAAAATTTAAAAATACATTTTCCTCTATTAAAAAAATACTGACAATAATTTTAAAATCAGTCTTGTTAATTCTGCTTAATCTAACTGGGGAGAGGAATGAAAAGACCAAGGAGGAAAAAAGCATCAGAACTCATCACTAGGAAACTCCTATTTTTTTGCTATAATAATTTTTGAATTTATAGGAAATGAAACCTGAGGAATAGCAGCTTATTCCAGTTACCTAGGGACTGTAAAAACAACAACTGGTGACACTTTAAAACACTTGCTCTAAACACATTTATTACCACAAAAATCCAGTGATGTACATAACTGTTATCTCCTTTTAACAATTGTAGAAACCCAGGCACAAAGGTTAGAGCTAACTAGCAAGTAGGGAAATGAGGATTCCTACCTCAGGTTTTCTGACTCTAAAGTTTATATTCCTAGTATAATACATTGCCACATGGTTAAAGAAGTTAAAGCTTAATGACATATCCCACAATATTTGATTTAACTTCCACAACTATGCCAGTTGTTACTATATATATTATTAAATTATGAAAACCATTCCAGGCACGCA
Source organism: Spermophilus citellus (assembly GCF_964194105.1). Taxonomy (NCBI): domain Eukaryota; kingdom Metazoa; phylum Chordata; class Mammalia; order Rodentia; family Sciuridae; genus Spermophilus; species Spermophilus citellus. Next base: position 65,134,813 of record NC_138191.1, on the reverse strand, counting down.
CAGAAGAGGACTACAATCCCCAAGAACTGGTAGAGGTGTACTAAATGAGCTACCCGTATTTCATACTTCATTCCTCAAAGATTCATTTCACTTCTTTTTGTCTCTAAGTCATAACCTATTAACATTCACATTCATTTCTCCTAAGTGATACCTGTTAGAAATCACTTCTAAAGGGGATGACTTCTAGAAGACAGCACAACACATGGGGCTAGCAACTTAAGTTTTCGAAATTCCCACAAAATTTGTGGCACACTATGAGACTAAATTAAGATTATCAGCTAGGTAAAATTAACACTGAAATTTTCCTGGGAAAAAAATTTACCTAACTTACTGTATATTCACCCTGGGGGTAATGGGGATGGACTTAGTTAATCTCAAGACAAGTAATTGAAAGTGCAAATTTATGCAGAATCTTTCACAACAGAACATTTAATGGCATTAAGCTTTTCATTTCACTCCTACTATTTAATAAAATTTGCCTTAGAAAGTTGACATACTTCTTTCCACTACAGTTCTATAAAATCTAGGATCTAGAATTTATCAGAAGCTATCACTTATAAGATCAGTTATGGTTTTACAAAATAAGCTTCTTAAAATTATAAAGCACTTTTAAAAATCCATGAACTTAACTAGTTTATCTGAAACTGATGATGAATTTTTATCTCTTTCTTGCCTATTTACAAGACAAACCAAAAAACAAACAACAGAAAAATAAGGCACCATAATTAAAACAGTAAACTTTCACTAAAATCCATTTTACAATAGCATTACATAATCAAAACAAAAAACCTATAAGAAATATTAGACTGGTGTTTCTCCTTCTAATATTTTATAATGGCACTTAACACTTCCAAGCACCAAGTAGCAAAAAAAGATAAAAAAAAAAGAAAAAAGAAATGAGCTATTCTGTATTTTAAAGACTTACATCTTTAAAATACACAGATTTTGAACTTCCTTAATTTATACTTTACCTGGAAATGGGAAGATATGTCACAAAGGTATACTTTTAAATTACTGAATAAGCTAGAACAACATTTATAAGTCTATTATTTGAAATTCAGAAGACATTTTTCATCAGGGAACAACCATAACCCTGAACTAGTATTTACACTGCACATACATTAATCTACAGTATTATAATTAAAAACAAAGTATATATGCATAAGTTAATAACTCCAGTGATTTAATATAAGATGTAATTTTATCCCTGTAATTATTCATAATGTACCTTAATGACACTGGATGAGATATAAAACTTCAAATTCTATATCTGCTACATGTTTAAGACTTCAGGGCAATCTCACTCTGCACCTAAGCAGTAGAAAGAGAATCACCAAACTACTTATCCTATTGAAATAAGAATGGAGTGATTTCGTAAGTCTTCAGATCTCTCATATATAGCTATTGTGAAAATTTATCAACACAAAAGTCATGAAAACATTCTAGAGCCTGGGGAGAAGAGGGGATACCCTATGATATGTATTTTATAACTTGAAAATAAGTATTTGGCTGTGTTTTTCAGCTTCAAAGTGAAAAGTATTCAAAATGATGTATAATCTCCAACTTGAGTCAAATTCTGATTCACAAAATCATAAGACTGACAGAACCTTATCCAAGTAACTCATTCTTAAGAAATGATTATATGACTTAAGACATATTCCAAAGCAGTAGCAGAACTAGGTCTAGAACCTGGATGATACGATTCTCTGGGAGAGTTTTTTTCTGCCATCCTTTACTGCCACTAAATCACTACATAACCTAGCTAGAAAATTACCTGATGGTTCAAATCAAGAAGGGAATAAAACTAATACACTCCAGGAACAACTCAAAAAAAAAGGGGATTTTAAATAGACTTCTGTTTCTATTGGGAAAAAAAAACTTAAACATTTGCTTATTGTTATCAAACAACTTTTCTAGGTTTTAAAAAATGCTATAGAAATAAAACGAATATTTACAGTGCAAGAACTCATCTCAGTAGTCTCAATAATTATGAAGACCAAATGTCTCCATCAACACTATCCAACAGAAATTTCGGAAATAATGGAAATTTTCTGTATCTTTACTCTCTAATATGGTAACCACTAGAAACATGTACTACTGAGCATGTAAAAGGTGGCTACTGCAACTGAGGAGTGAAGTTTTTACTTTAAACAGTCATATATATCTAATGGCTACCATATCGGACAGACAGTGCAAATTTAGACAATCCCCAGAGAGTACAGAATTGGCTAGTGAAAAATGAAAACCGAGCAGTGCTTTTATAGAGTGCCTTCCATGTAAGGCAGGTGAAATAGGCTAGAAAGAATATACCATTCTGTATTAATGACTTCTGGGGCTCCAAATGAGGTCATTATTTATCAGCAATAAAAAGCTGACAAAGATCATACAATCTTAGTTATACATACACCTTATTGGTAAAATGTGGCTAAAAGTACTTGCCTTTATAGGAACTAAATGAATAAATTTCTTTGCATATGCAGGTATTCTGTAAAATGGAAAACACCATGTACAAATGTAGAGCTTGAGTATCCCCAAAATGTTTGGAACCAGAAATATTTTAAATTTTGGAATTTTTCAGGTTTTAGAATACTTGAATAGACTTCACCAGTTCAGCATTCCTAATCTGAAAATCCAAATGCTCTAAAATTGGAAACTTTTTTTTCTATTGCCATGGTACTCAAAAAAAAAGCTTTGCATTTTAGAATTTGGGGTCTGGAATGATCATTTTTACAACTCATTTGGGTAAATGAAAATATGACCATAAACCAATCCAAAGCTACTTATCTAAGTCTATCCACAACAGTAGGATTAAACACCTGAGGCAAAGTCAAGTGAATTTGAGTATTACTGCCTCATTACAACTAAAGTATACATTAAAAAGGGGTATTCTGATTAGACCAAAAGGTGATTTGTTATCCACATTTTTTATTCTTAAAGCTTAACTTTTCAGTTTTTTTAATAGCTAACAGATGTGAATTAAAAGGTAATAAACAGTGCCAGAATTTTGAAGGCAAAAGACAAAGTACTGGCAGCGTCTCTGGCAAAATACTGACAAGGTTCCTTCACACCAAGAGAACAGTGAAACAGCTCTTTGCTGTCTCGCCACTGTTTATTGCTGTAGTGGTAACTACAGAAGTCCAGGAATAGTTCCCAATACACATGGTCCATGTCTATAGAAATGTATGTAATTAATACTACCTCAAAGAGTTATAGCATTTTAAACATTTTAACTGTTTGCCTGAAGATTATATCTTATAATAACCCTATTAAGTAAATAAGAAATAATCTGATACTCTAAGAACCTGAAAATCATGCTCAAACTTAAACACAAGTATATTATTATATAGCAATCTCCTGATCTTTTATAATGGGGTTCATTTATGTTTGTATATACTTCCTCACTTAAGGAAAACAAAAACAAAAAGGTTCTAGCCAAATTAATTAAATAGTAATTTTCAGATTTGGACAACAATTTTCCAGAGACAGAGAAAACAAATACTTACAAAATTCAAAACTCATTCTGACGTGGTATACATGTATCTTTTAAAACCTGATTGATAAACCAAGCATTAAAATCAATCTCATTAGTATGAGAATTGGTTATCAAACAAAATTGCTTTCCATGGTTTTTAAAAATTAATTTACAAGCTTTTTAATTACTGATGACACATCTGTTATTTAAGTACTGGAATGTTTATTATTTTTTAATAATATCCTTTTAGATGATGTCCATACAAATTTTTTAACTTAAATTTCAGTGAATAAATTTTTCCCCTGTATATTCTTTTATCTAAAGGTTGGTCTCCTTCTGTATCTTATTACCATTTTTCTCTTTACTCACTGAGGATCAGCTTCTTATCCTCAGTTCTTTCCTATTCTCTGAATTGTCTACTCAAACATTAAAACTCAAAATTTTTTGCCAATAAGGAGAGGTTCAACTTGTTTTAAATTACCACCATTTCACTAAGGCAATCAGCAGCCACCATCTTGGAGAGCTGAAGTATCCACCGCCACTCTTCGACAGATTGCAACAACAAAACAGGTGTGTGTCACTCAGCTCATCCCCCATACATCGCGGAATTCGCATAAAATCTCTCCTAGGCTTTCCCGGGGAGGGAGTATCAGAGTGAGCCTGCATAAAGACTAGGGGAAAGCTAGAGACACCTGACCTTCAACCCCCCCTCCCATCAGCAGACAAAACAAAACCTGTCTAGCCAGCACTGGGGGAGGGGCAAGCAGGAAAAATCAAAACGATAGAGTGCCGGGGATCCCAAAAGCCAACTGTGTGACCCCGGAGATCCAGGCTGACTGATTCGCGCGGCCTGCCCCGCGGCTACAGAAGGCGTGGCGCGCCGCAGAGAAGCGATTAATTAGCAAGCAGGGAGAAAAGTGGCTGCGATTCGGTGGAATCCGGCCAGCCAAGCCCGCACTGACCCCCAGGCTGAGTATGGGATTTCAGAGGGGGAAGGAAGCGGTACAGTTCTATCCCCCACAAGGGAAACAAAACAATGGAGTGCCGGGGTTCCCAATAGCCACCTTCCACACCCAACAAATGGCAGGCCCAGAGTACAGTTTGAACTGCCGAGAACCATCACTCACTCATGTTTATACTAGTAATCTAAGATTTACTATTGACTTCCACTTTGGAGGACTCAGCTCTATGTCTTACCATCCTCTGGTACCTGATCCCCACCCCACATAGCACAGACCCCACACTTCTGTATTCTTGGCCTCTTAATATAGTTCTATCACACTTTGGGGCAGATAACTACTGTCAATGTTATTATGACAATCAAATGCTCTTCACAGCTGATACATGATGTAAACTGTGATCATAATTCCTTTCCTTCACATATTTTCATAATTCCTTTACTTTCATGTATTTTCATAATTCCTTTACTTTCACGTATGTATTTTCTAATAATAGACTTGTGTTCTGTCAGGTTAATTTTCTAATCATTTAATTTCTTTATAAATTTCTTCTAAATTATATTTACAAATATCTAACTCTCCTTTTGTATGTTTGAGCATATTAATTATTCAAACAACTTCGTCTTCGTGGAGACATCTCTCATGGATTCCACTTTCTCCCCATCTTCTGTGCACCTGGCATCCTGGAATATCTCTCTACTACAATTCTAGTATTTCTCTTTGTCTCTATTGTGTTGAATCCTTTACATTCCAAATTCTATGCCTTTTTAATTTTTTGGTTTACTTACCCCTTTGGGTGGAGAATGTCTGTCAGCAGTTTCCTTAGAAGGGGTTTATTTTCCTAAAATTATGCATATTGAAATGTTCTTATGTTACCCTCATACTTTATTGTATCATGGCTGAGAATAAAATTCCAGATATAAATGCATTTCCTTTCAGAATTTTAAAGGCTTTATTGTTTTCCAGACTCATGATGCTATTGAGAAGTTTGAAATAATTGTGCTTCATAATACATTGTATGGAACTTTTTTTTTTCCTATCCAGAAGTGAGTAGTATCTTCTCTTTGTCCTACTGTTCTGAAATGTCACCATGATGAGCTATGGTCTGGGGCTATTCTCACATGTTCTGAGGGGCACTGAAAGGACTCTTTCTGTCTGGTGATCCCTGTCTATCATTTCCAGGATGGTTTCTTGGCTTATGTTCTTGAAAATTCCTTTCCCACTGTATTTTCTTTTCTTTTCTGTTGGAATGACATTTTCTGGCTGATAAATAATCCTAGCCTAATCTTCTAAATTTCTCATCTTTTCATCTCTATTTTTATCTGTTTATTTTTCTCATTCTCCTTTGAGGAAAATTTATCGGTTGTATTTTTTATCTTTTCAATTGAATCATTTTTTGCTATTGCATTTTTTAATTTTTTAGAACTCACTTTTTCCCCCCTAAGACTCTTCCTTTTCTACAGCATCTTGTCCTTATTTAAAGATGCTCAATGTCATTGTTCAGAGGATGTTACTGGTGGATTTTTTTGAAGTTTAATGTCTTTGTTCCATAGCTGATGCTATTGTTTTTTGTTTGCTATTTGCTTCTTATTAGAGATTTCCTCAGGGTGTTTTGTTATTGGTTGTTGTTGTTTTGGTTTTGTTTTGTTTTGTTTTGTTTTGTTTTGTTTTTGGTGGTTGCTGGTTTCTACTCCTATTAAACAGAGGGCATTATTCTGTAGTTGTAAATTATGCCTTAGTAGAATTCCAAACAAATAAAAGGGAAAGTAGGACATTATGAAATTAATGGGAAGTTTTGAGGCTGTAAGTGGGCTCCTCAACTCTAGTCAGCTCCTGGATGGTTTTATCAGGGCAGGGGCAACGTCAGAATTGAAGCCTTTTCTCTTGGGCTGGAGAGTCCTCTGAGATGAATCTTCCCATCTCCTGCCTGGAGAGAAAAAAACTTGTTGACAGCCTACTGGGAGCTGAGGGGAAAAGGGGTAATTGTTTGAACATTCATTGTTTACACATTATTTATATTGTCATTTCAGCTCATTATCAAGAAGATATGCCCAACCTCGGTGGTGCCTGGATCCCCAAAAGTAGAGACACTGTCTTTTACAACTTTATCACTTTGCCAGGAATTAACTTCTAAACTCCAGCCAGAGTGGGTGGGAGACTTCAGCTCATTTTAGCAAAGTAGGGAGAAGATGGTTTGGGGAGGGGTCAGTTCACTGCATTTTTTTCTTTTTTCCAGTACTGGGCCACATCCCAGCCCTTTTTATTTTCATTTTGAGACAGGGTCTCGCTAAGTTCCTCAGGTCCTTGCTGAGTTGCTGAAGCTGGCTTTGAACTTGATCCTCATGCCTCAGCCTCCAAAGCCATTGGGATTACAGGCATGCGCCACTGTGCTGGGCCAGCTCACCACATTTTAAATAAACTTTTAACCAATCTTCCTGTCTGCAGCCCACTTTGATCCCCAGTTCCTGAGCTTTGAAGACTTCCATGGCACAGATCGGCTGCTTGTGAGTCTCTCAAACACCAGTTAAAGATTCATTCTTCCTTGTTCTGCTGAGCAATTTGCCATGCTTTTTTCCCTCTGCTTTGACTCTTTCAATTTTTTTTTTTTTTTTTTTTTTTTTGGTATTGGGGATTGAACTCAGGGACACTCAGCCACTGAGCCACATCCGCAGCCCTATTTTGTTGTTTGTTTAGGGTCTCACTGATTGCTTAGCACCTCACTATTGCTGAGGCTGGCTTTGAACTCATGATCCTCCAGTCTCAGCCTCTGGGATTACTGGGTGTGCACCACTGTACCTGGCTCTCTTTCAAACTTTTGCTGCTGATGGGGCTGGAAAATTGGATATCTATATGTTGAAGTGTAAATTAGATCCCTATCTCTAACCCTGCACAAAAGTCTACTCAAAATAGATCAAAAACTGGACATGATGGCTCATGCCTGTAATCCCAGCAACTCCGGAGGCTGAGGTGGGAAGATCACAAGTTGAGGCCAGCCTTAGCAACTTAGTGAGACCTTGAGACCCTGTCTCAAAAAAATAAAAGTTCTGCAGGTGCAGATTAGTGGTATGATGCACAGGATTCAATCCTCATTACTAAAAAAAGAAAAGGAAAGGAAAAAAAAAATCAAAGGCCCAGTACTTAAATCAGAAACTATGCAGCTTCTAGAAGAAAACATCATCAATGCTCCAACACATAAGTGAAGGAAATCATTTCCGCAATAAGATTACTAAGGCTCAGGAAATAATACCAACAATCAATATGTGAGCTGTTATCAAATTAAAATGCTTCCACACAGCAAAGAAAACAATTAAGAGCATGAATAAGGGAAAGGGGAGAAAATCTATGCCAGTTACTCTTTCAACAGGAGGTTAGTATCCATAATATATAAAGAACTCAAACAACTTAACACTAACAAAATTATTAAATTAAACAATAAATGGGCAAATGAACTAAACAAAAACTACTAAAAATAAGAAATATCAAAAAACTACAAAAAAATAAGGTATGGTTTAGATATGAGGTGTCCCCAAAAGCATATGTGAGAATGTGAAAATATTTAGAGGTGAAATGATTAGATTATGAGATTATGCCCTGATTTGTGGATTAATCCACTGCTATGGATTAACTAGGTGGTAACTATAGGCAGGTAGGGTGTGACTGGAGACAGTAGGTCACTTGGGTGGTGTGTCTTTGGGGTTTATATTTTGTCCTTGCTAAGCTATAAAGTCCATTCTTAAAAAAATACAGGTAACCTTGGGTCTTATAATCCTTTCCTTCTTCCTAATTGTGTCATTTTTATCTTCATCCCCTTTTTTAATCAATTAAGATGTACCCATGGAGTGTCTCAATAGGAAGCTATTGAGGGGATTCAAAGGATGGAAAGGGCAGTCTCTGCACTGGAGAAATCATCATCCTCAGAGATGAGCAAAATGCCAGGTGTTAGCCATGTTGTAGTGAAGTCCACATCCCTTATCCCATCAAAGTACAGGGCATTCAAGTCCCATCACGGATGGTATATTCATGTCCCATTCAAACATAATATTTGCTCGTTTGTTTAATAAAATCTAGCTAGCTACTTTTCTGTGCAGCACTCGAGTTATTGTGGTTGACCTGGTCAGATCAGTGCCATGTGGAACTTGGGGTTTCTGTGAGAGGCATTCCCTTTTTTTTCAGATTATTCTCTAGAAGTAAGCTATTAACTCCAATATTCTTGGGCATCTCCTCCTTACCATATGACCCCTTCTCTCTACTTTTATTTCCTTTTTGCTTCCAATGTTCCATTGCAGCATAAAGAGGATGATCTTCCACTTCTTATTCTCTTTGATGTGAACTTCCTTAGAAATTCATATTCCTTTGGTGAAAGAAGGGCATCTTGCTCTCTTACCAGGGGCCAGAGTGGTATGCCACAGGCAAGGAGAAAGCCCAGTTTCTTGGAAATACAAAAAGTACTATCCCTCTAATCTTCCTAATTGAACTAAGTATCTTGGAGAAATCCACAGGGTGCTAAGAGAGAGAACCAGTAAGTACATGCATTCAGGGGAGTGGTTGGAGAATTCCTTTCTGAAATGATATTTACTGATCCTGAAGGATGAGAATAAGCCAACTTTTATGGTTTAGATATGAGGTATCCCTCAAATGCTCATTTGAGAGACTATGCAGAGGGCTGGGGATATAGCTCAGTTGGTAGAGTGCTTACCTTTCACGCACAAGGCCCTGGGTTCAATTCCTATTATATATAAGGAGAGAGAGAGAGAGAGAGAGAGAGAGAGAGAGAGAGAGAGAGAGAGAAAGGTTAGTGGTGGCAAAATTGAATTATGAGAGAACCTAATCACTGGATTGATATATTTGATGGATCAAATAGATCTAAGACTACTATACTGGGTGATAACTGTAGCAGGTAAGGTGCTTCTGGAGGAAGTGGGTCAGTAAGATCATGCCCTTGGGGATTAAAACTTGTCCCTGACTCCTTGTATGTATTTTCTCTCTTTTCTCTTTCTCTCTCTCCCTCCCTCTCCCCCCACCTCCCCTCTCTCTCTCCTTCCCAGCTGCCATGAGCTGAGAAGCTTTCCTCTGCAGGCCCTTCTGCCATGATGTTCATCTCAGGTCCAGACCAATGGAGTTGGCCAACCAGGGACTGAATCTCTCAAACTGAGAACCAAAAAAAACTTTTCCTCTTCTAAGTTGTCCTTATTGAATATTTTGGTTACAGCAACACAAAGCTAGCACACTGACCATGTAAAATGATGAGATTTCCAGGCAGATAGAACCATATATGAGTGTCAAAAGCAGCACAGGTGATGTTGTCAATTAGAAAAAACACATAGGTGAGATTTGGGTCCATTGGGCAATACTAGAGGTCAGTTTACCCAACACTCAGTCATAACCACATTCTCCCTAGCTTTCTTCCACTGAAGAGCCTGGAAAATGAAGAACTGAAATTCTTAACATCCACTGAAATGAAGCCTGGTCATATGGCATCATTTTGGCTGAAGAGCTGTAGAAGAAATCATTTAGGAAGACTTCAATTACAAAATAAAAGCCAAAGTCCTCAAGAAGTCATCTTGTCCCTTGCTGTGCTTAGTCAGCATTCAGTTGCTGTGACAAAATACCTGAGAAAAATCAATTTTTTGAGAAAAATCAATTTTAAGGAGGAAAGGTATATTCTGGCTCACAGTTTTAGAGGTATCAGGCCATAGTCACTTCATCTAACTGCCTTTAGGTCCATAGAGAGGCAGAATCCATGAAAGTGTGTGGTGGAGGAGAGCTGCTTTCCTCAGGATGATGAGGAAGCAAAGAGAGAAAGAGAAAGAGAAGGCGGCCAGGGTCCCAATATCACCTTCAAAGGCACATTCCCAATAATGTACTTCCTTCCACTGGGCCCCACCTCCTGATGTACCCACCACTAGCACCACAGGCTGGCTACCAAGCCCTGAGCACATGAAACTGTAGGGGACACTCCAGATAGAAACTGTAACACTGGCCTTTCCTATTTCTGTCTGGGATGCAAAAGGAGGCACATTCTGCAAACCCTGAGAATGAAGTCGACATGTAGGAAATGACAGAGTGGAAGATGAAAGAAACCTGGCTCCTCAGTGGCATCCTGATGGGGCTGTACCACCTGCACATTTTTTTTCAAACAGGAGAAACTAAAATCCATTTATTTACTTACACAACGGCAACAAATGGTTTAAATTCTTTCTGAGCAATATACATGAATTCATAGTTAATCTACATAGGAACTTGAAGAAGTGGGTACCATATGGTCCTGCTATTGTTATCCTAATATTTGAAAGGAAGTTGAGGCGTGAAGAGCTTGAATAGTTTACCCAAGTCACTTACTGGTAAGTGGAGAAGCTGGACTTTAACCACAGGTAGGTACTAGCACATCCTATGCCCTTAATCCTGGTTCCCCATGCCAGTGTTGGCTGGGTTTTGTTACCTGCCTGTGTAAGTCAGACTTTTCACCACTGTAACCAAAATACCTGACAAGAACAATTTTGTAGGAGGAAATGTTTATTAGAGGCTCACAGTTTTAGAGGTCTCAGTCCTAGATGTCTAACTCCATTGCTCTGCGCCCAAGATGAAGTAGAACATCATGGTGGAAAGGTGTGGGGGATGAAAGCGGCTCAGATCAGGGCCACTAGGAAAAAAAGAGAGAGAGACAGGTCTCTGCTCACCTGGGACAAAACATATACCCCAAAGGCACACACCCAGTGACATACCTCTTCCAGCCACACTCTACCTGACTACAGTTGCCACCAGTTAATCCTTTCAAGTGGATTAGGTTAAGGTTATCATAACTGGATCATTTCACCTCAAAATTTTCTTACATTGTCGTATTCATGAGCTTTTTTGGGATACTTCATATCTAAACCACAACACTGCCATTGCTCACAATCCTAACATATCCTTGATGGGTGGATATGAATTATAGGAGAGCTTTGGGGTCATTACATGAAGATCAGTGTAGTATGTGGTCAGAGGATGGCAACTTAGGCAACAATTTGAGGAATAATTTATGGTAGGAAAAGAGACCAAGGTGAAGATGGAAAATACAGCAGAGGGGGTTAAGAAAGGGAACTCAGGAGAAAAAATATTTGCCTACAAATCACAGCTCTACCAGTTATTGCTCGCTTAGTGACTGTGGCCTAATAACATTGCATTATCTCTGTCGCTCTTGGGTTAAACATGTTTTCTCAACTCTAAAATGGGCGTAATAACCACACATATCCTTTAGAGTTTCAATGCCCTAGAAAAATGTTCTGTTCATAACAACAATTCAGTAAATGATAGCTTAAAAAACATTTTATATAAGTTTGATTGTTTTCCTCTGTGCCTGTCTCATATTGAAAATTATGCCTGTCTAGAAATGGTCGATTCAAACTGCAACATTGGGAAACTTTAAAATATCAAAAAAGAAGAGAAAATGAAGATGATTTTGACTTTCATGTTAGCATTGTAACTTTTCTTTTCATATTCTACTGGAAATCCAGCCTTATTATAGATCACTGGATTTAGGACACATTGTTGCAATAATTTGATCTGAATAAGAATGACATTATTAGCACAACTTTCTTAATAGTATTAGTCAAACTAAGCTTAAGGAACATACCTATCAACTTCAAAGGATTTGTTTCAAAAGAAAGTGAAATCAAAGGAAATAAGGTTGTAGCTCAGTGGTGGAGCGCTTGCCCAGCATGTGGGAGACACTGGTTCAATTCTCAGCACCACATATAAATAAAAATAGAGTTATATCAACAACTAAAAAAAAATTAAAAAAAGAATCCATGGGAGCATGATAGAGAACCACAATTTCCACCCTGAATTCAGAAAAATCTGACTAACCTCCAAACTGTGATCTGGGAAAAACAGTTGATTCATGCAAAAGCACAAGTACTAATATAAAATCTTAGTTCAAAGCCTCTGGGCAAAATGAGGGACACAAAGACAGACACTCTCTCCTTTAATGAACCCCCACATGGAAAGTCGCTGCTGCCTGGTGAGCTGGTGCCTGTGCCTTTGAACTTCCTGTGATTCAAACAGCAGAAGTGTCATTTCTCACTCTTGGAATGCACCAGCAGCTCTTGAAAAACTTCCCAGCTCCAAAAAGTTTGCAGAAATCATTTTCTTCTAGGACTTCTGGGTGTTTTAACAAAAGATGTAGAGTGACTGTGACTGTACAATGATAGCCTGAGGGCTCTAATCGAATCTTCATAAACCAGATTTTTTTCCAGATTTTTCATTGTCTCTTTCCATATCTGATTAACCAGCCTGAAAACTACTGTTGCTATGACTGTGTGCAGGTGGGTACAGTGTTCATGTTGTGCTGCTGCTCGTTGGTCATGTAGATGGGACCTGCTTCTGGGCAGGAAACAGCCTGGCCTGGCCTCTCCTGCTCCAGGGGGACAGGCAGACAGGCTATTCTGGTCAGAAGTGTGCTTTTTTGCATGCAGTTGTTTCCCGTAGTCCAGGATGCAGGAGCAAAAGGAAGAAAAGGGTATAGTGTGACCTGTTTTCACATAAGGACATAAGGCCCCTGGGCATCAGGGCAGCCCAATGTTTTGCCTGCACACAGAGCAGGAAGTCACTGGGAGATCCCAGTCATTCTCTCAAGAGCACACAGAGCAGCCTTCAGAGGGAGTCAGGTGGGGCCAGCAACTCACCAGCAGGTTCCTCTGTAAAGTACTGTTCCTAGGAACACAGGTTTGGACAGAGTGGCAACCATCACATTCTCTGGCATATGGAGACTGCCCTGTAGGATCCTCCTGATGCTGACTCTATGACTATGAAGGGAATTTTTAAAGAATATCAACCTACACAACTATTATACCTAAAAATACAAAGAGAGGAAAGTTCCAATCAGAAAAAAAGGTTTTTATTAAAATATGACCCATTTGCAAATTGTAAATTTTCAGTGTCACCTGGTAAAATTAAAGAGAAGAGCTCCATAGTCTGTTCTGTGGTATAACAAATACATGAAATCAGGTACGTTAAAAAGATAATAGGTTCATTTAGTTTGTAATTTCAGAGGTCCAAGAGCATGGCACTGCCATTGGCTTCTCATGAGGGCCTCATTGTGGAGAATATCACATGGAAGGAGTGTGAGAATGAGAGATCACATGGTAAACAGAGGAAGCAAGAGCCTGGGGCAGCCCAGTTCACTCTCTCATAAAAATATACTCTGGCAGAAACTAATCCACTCCTGGAGACCAGCATGAATCCTTTCATGAGAATAGACATAATCCAAGTTCCTCCCATGAGGCCCCACCTCTTAAAGATGTCACTACCTTTTCATACCATTATATTGGGGACCAAACTTCCAGCACATGCTGAGCTACATCATATATCCTGTCATATAATGATCTATGATCAACAATGTATATATCACTAATGATGAGCCAGGAACTGTTCTAAGCACTTTATGTTATTATGTCATTCAATCCTCATGAGTCTGTGAAACAGGTACAATTATTATCTTCATTTGACAGATAAAGAAACTGAAACACAGAGAAGTTAAGTGAATTGCCCAAGGCTACACAGTCTAACAATATGAGGGTTAACATTTCTAAAAAGTATAGCAAGGCGCAGTGATGCACACCTGTGATCCCAGCTACTCAGGAGGCTGAAGGAGGAGCATTGTTAAGTTTGAGGTCGTTCTGGGAGAGACCATGTCTCAAAATAAAAATAAAAATAGGAATGGGAATTGTAGCTCAGTGATAGAGCACTGGAGTGTGAAGTTTTGAGTCCAATCCCCACTACTGCAAAAAGAAAAACAAAAAACTATACAAATGCTGTGTTATGTTAGTACCAGCTTTATAGGCAATTAATTATATTCTGACCATAATGTGGGCAAAGCAAAAAAAAAAAAAAAAGAAAAAAAAGAAAAAAGAAAAAAAACTAGCTAAAATCTATTACCTCTCCCTGTTAATCAGGTCATGAGAAGGAATTCCTAGAACATCTAAGACTGCAACCTGGTGATTTAAGCCTTTATACAACTGTGGCTTTGAACTGTGTTTGGATGAGATTTGCCTTTGTCAGTGACAGGTTCTGACCTTAGGCAGGATATGCACAGTCACAAAAAAGGGCACCTGCCCCCATTCTTTCTTCTGTTCAGGAAAAGACAGGGCTTCACTGGTGGAAGGTTAGGTGACCTGGTTTCTTCTGGCCCCTGTGACAAACCAGTCCTGTGCTTTCATCTTCATCCCACCCTCCCTGGTTCCACGTACACACACATTTGCTGTGGTTTGAATATGATTTGTCTCTGACACTGGGCTGACATTTAATCCCCAGTGTGCGATGTTAAGAGGGGAGGAACTTAATTGGACATGGTGCTTATAGGTGGGGCCTTTGGCAAGGGATTGAGTTTAGGCAAGGTCATGAGGGTGGTGGTTTACAAGGGGACACCAGAGGAGACACACCTGTACACATACACTTTGTCTCTTGCCATATGATGCCCTGTTTACCTCAGGGTTCTGCCAGCAAGACCAGATGAAGTGACCTTGTACTCCAGAAGCATGAGCCAAAATAAATTCCTTTTCAACTTGACCAGCCTGTGGTGTAGTGGTGCCAGGAAGAGGACCAAGACAACATTCAAAGGAGAGTGAAGCTGAGAAATGAAGTTCTGCATGGAAAGTTCTGTTTGCTCCTCTTCTATCTGATGTTAGGTGTTGGGGGTGGAGCTGAGTGCTAAAGCTGAACATTCATGAGAGCCTGGGTCCACTCAGCACCACAAAAATATATAAATACTCCCAAATGTGTAAGGTGTGTGTTTGAGTCTGGGGATATGCATGTCACCCAGTGAAGTATCTCTCTGCTGTCCCACAGCTCACAGAGGTCTCTAAAATAAAGAAAATTGGAATCAGAGCAGGTGGGAGTGAGGGGCACTGCTCAGTTTAAGCTTTGCTTAATCAGAGATCAACATAATAAATAATCACGTTTGCTCAGTGCCTGAGTTTACACAGAGCTTTCACATCTAATACCACTTCTACAAGCCAGGAAGCTGAAATGAACTAATTTTACTCACACAGTTGTGATTCATATTGAATTGGACTTTGAATTCAAGTCCATCCGTCCTCCCTTCCTCCCTCCCTCCAAACATACTTTCCTTGATCAATAGAAGGGAATGCCTCATTGTGGAAACCTATACAGGGGTGTTCATTTCCATTTTCCATTTATTATCTCAGAGTATATTTTCATAATCCCAACACACATCTAAAAATAGTAAGTCATCATCTCATCAAGGTCTAGATGAGAATACATAGGTAATGAAAACAATCACAATTGTTTCCTTGTCCACTGGATCCCCACAATGCCCATTAAGTGGTCTTGGAGATATTGAAATAATTCTTTCCCTCTATGCTCTCTGGCAGGTTTTTCCATGGCTAAGGAACTTTTTGCATGTGGTTAACCTCCAGATTCAATATTGACATCGGATAAGAGGGATGGATTTTGGTCAGATCAGTTTTCATTTTGTAATTTACTTACTTTATTGGGTTTGGGATCAAAATCAGAAACAACTACTGTTGCCAAAGACTTTATCACTACATAGGTACAGACAAAAGTTCTGCACACAAACTGGGCAAAAGGGGCTCCTACTCTGGCCATGAGACTTGGAAAACCCAAGTACCACAAACCTGTATAAATATTTATTTAGGAACAAATGGTCACCTCAGTCACTCAGATAGCAAGCAGATCTTATAGTTTTAGGTCATGGGTGCTGTTTCCCAGTAATACCAAACACCCATTTCGTTTTTTTTTTTTTTTTTTATGACCCAATCTTTTGTTCTGGAGGAAGTCACACATTAGTATATATTTGTCATTGAGTACTTTATAAAGTTAAATAATGAATAATGAGTGTGGTCATTGAGTACTTTATAAAGTTAAATAATGAACTCCACTGTTAAAATGGTAGCTATGTAGTAATAACACATACTGATAACTGATTCTTTACATTGGCAGCTGGGTGGACTCAGTGTTAGAATTGCTGATAGGCTTATGTTTTATTTAGACATTAATAAGGTACAATTAAAATTTCAAATATGGGACAGTTTAAGGTTTAACACTTTTTATTTAAGCTGAGCATGGTGGCACATGCCAGTAATCCCAGTGACTCCAGATACTGAGGCAGGAGGACTGCAAATTCAATACCAGCCTTAGCCACTTAGCAAGGCATTAAGCAAATCATTGAGAAGCTGCCTCAAAATTAAAAAAAAAAATTCAAAAAGGGCTGCAGATATGGGTTAAGTGTCCTTGGGTTCAAATCCCAGTACAATATATATATTTAAATATGGAAATTCAGTCAAAACTTGTATTTTGAATGTGAATTCCAACAGATCACTTGGAATCATTTGAAAGAAGATAAATTTCAACTGTACAAAGTAATTTTAATTTTCTAAATTTAAAAAATTGACATTTTTGATGAAAATATATGTTCAGATTTTGTATAGTTTGAATACACTAATCTTTTACATCACCTTTGTGGTAATAAAAATGTTCTCTATTTGGGCTGTCCAGCAGCGATTGGCCATATGTTCTTCCTGAGCACTGGAAATGTAGCTAGTGCCACTAGGTAACAAAACTGAAAGTGGCTAAGTGATGCCATGTACAGACACATAGTTTTAGATCCTTGCTATTAATAGAACACACATATGTGAAAATCTTGATTATAACAAATTGGTTATTTTACTAAAATAAAGGAATACACCAATTTTCTGGAATATATATGCCATAATATATGAATTATGTATTACTTATGCATATATCCAGACTGTTTCTTAACAGAAAATATACCTATGTACAATAATATATTTTATTGTCTGATGTTTTGTTTACTTTCTGTGACATAAAAACTATAGTAGGGGCCAGGGGTACAGCTTCATGCTAGTCAGTATTGAGCATGCTCAAGGCTCTAAGTTCAATTCCTAGCAACCCTCCCCCCTCAAAAACTAAAACAAAAACCTCCAAAACTGTTTAATCTTTTAATTTGATTCTTATCAACATATAATAAGAAGATGCACAGTAGTTTGCAAACTTGATAAAATTTAGACATATGGTAAGTAAGTCTTCCTTCCCTAACTCTTCCCCCAAGCCCCCCAATATTAGAGACTTGCTTGACAGCATCCGTAACTCTGACCAACTGCAATGTAAATGTCACTATTTTTCCTAGATGCCCTGGAGTGACATGTAGTTAGACTGAAATAAGAAATATCCACTGTTAAAAATACAAGCCAAAGCAAATACTCAGTTGGGAGTACCCTACAGTGGCCCTTCCTTAGGATCCATTAGTTTTCTTTTTATTTATTATTTATTTATTTTTATTCTTATTTGTTATATATGACAGTAGAATGCATTACAATTCATATTACACATATAAGCACAATTTTTCGTATCTCTGGTTGTATACAAAGTATATTCACACCTTTCCTGCCTTCATACATGTACTTATAGTAATGATGTCCATCTCATTTCACCATCTTTCCTACCCACGTGCTCTCTCCACTCCCCTCCCATCCCTTTGCCCTATCTAGAGTTCCTCCATTCCTCCCATACTCCCCCTCCCAACCCCACTGTGAATCAGCCTTCTTATATCAGAGAAAATATTTGGCATTTAGTTTTTTAGGATTGGCTAACTTCACTTAGCATTATATTCTCCAACTCCATCCATTTACTTGCAAATGCCATGATTTTATTCTCTTTTAATGTTGAGTAATATTTCATTGTGTATATACCACATTTTCTTTATCCATTCATCTACTGAAGGGGACTAGGTTGGTTCCACAGTTTAACTTTTGTGAATTGTGCTGCTATAAACACTGATGTGGCTATGTCCCTATAGTATGCTGTCTTTTAAGTCCTTTGGGTATAGACATAGGAGTGGGATAGCTGGGTCAAATGGTGTTTCCATCCCCAGTTTTCCAAGGGGTCTCCATACTGCTTTCCACATTGACTGCACCACTTTGCAGTCCCACCAGCAATGTATGAGTGTACCTTTTTCTCCACATCCTCACCAACACTTATTGTTCTTTGTATTTATTCTTAATAGCTGCCATTCTGACTGGAGTGAGATAAAATCTTAGAGTAGTTTTGATTTGCATTTCTCTAATTGCTAGAGATGTTAAACATTTTTAAAATATATTTGCTGATTGATTGTATATCATCTTCTGAGAAGTGCCTGTTCAGTTCCTTGGCCCACTTGTTGATTGGGTTATTTGTTTTTGTGTGTGTGTGTCTGTGTGTGTGTCTGTGTGTTTAGCTTTTTGAGTTCTTTTTACACCCTAGAGATTAGTGTTCTGCCTGATGTGTGAATGATAAAAATTTGCTCTCTATTCACCTCACTGATTGTTTCTTTTGCTGAGAAGAAGCTTTTTTAGTTTGAATCTATCCATATATTGATTCTTGATTTTAATTTTTGCACTAGTCTTATTAAGGAAGTTGGGCAGGGGGGGATGGCTAATCCAACATGATAGAGATTTGGGCCTACTTTTTCTTCTATGAGATACAGTGTCTCTGGCTTAATTCCTAGGCCCTTGATCCACTTTGAGTTGAGTTTTATGCATGTTTTTGTGTGATTCCAATCAAAAATACCAATGGCATTCCTCATAGAAATAGAAAAAGCAGTCATGAAGTTCATCTGGAAAAATATGAGACCCAGAATAACTAAAGCAATCCTGAGGAGGAAGAGTAAAGCAGGTGGTATCACAATACCAGACCTTAAACTATACTTCAGAGCAATAGTAACAAAAACAGCATGGAATTGGCTCCAAAACAGACTGGTAGACCAATGGTACAGAATAGAGGACACAGAGACAAACCCATATAATTACAGTTATCTTATATTAGACAAAGGTGCCAAAAACATACATTGGAGAAAGATAGCCTCTTCAAAAAATGGTGCTGGGAAAACTGGAAATCCATATGCAACCAAATGAAATTAAACCCCTATTTCTCACCATTAGTTTTCAATAGAGCCCTTCTCTTTGGGCTCAAAGGCTGTTTTGACCAGTTATCTGTAGGAGGGATTTAAAAAAAGATGTAGTAGTCCCAAATTGTAAGGGAAGTTGTGGCTGGGTAACCCCCCCTTACCCTTTGAAATGGGAATGGCAGGCTCCTAAGGACAGTCAGCCTACCATTGTCATGAAGAGCAAAGAACAAGGACAATTGACATTCAGACCCTCCCCTGAGCTTTAAGAAACTGTAAGAAGGAACAGGATTTTCCAGGGGTTATTATGGAAGTCCTGTGGTAACAGCAATGAAATTTCCAAATCCTGAAGACTCCCAGGGGATCAAGCCCAGTTGCCCTCAGCAGTAACCCACTCATTAACAACCCCTATATTGATTTCTTTTATTCCGTAGTTAAAAAAAATCACTTCCCCAATTAAAAAAAAAAAAATCACCTGTACTGAAATTCTAACCTTAAGGTCAGCTTCTGAGGGAGCCTACTAGGACCACCTCTGGCACTTAGCACAGTGCCTGGCAAACAGTATTGCCTTAATAGTTATTTACTGAAAGAATTAACATACTTTACAAATGAAATCCTACCCTAACATTAACCTCTTCACCCAGTTTAAAGAAGTTACTCAGAAGCAATGTGACTAGACTGACTTTTACTTCCCATCTGGATCCTCACTAGGGTACAACTCCATTGGAAAATCCACTACAATTTTTATAAAGCAAATTTGTGTTCTGGTATATGGCACAATTTCACCAAAATGGAAAGTACAGATTGCAGACTGGATCATCCTGACTTGTTGATCCTTTTTTGAAATATGAGACTGCCCTTCTTGTCTCACTTCAAAATTTCATTTTGCAATGAAAGGTAAGGCTCAACAGGTACATATTTGAATAAAATAGCATGGTGATGTAAGGTCATATTAAAATGAAAATTATTAATTTGGAGACATCTTTTAAACAAGTCTGATAAGGACCTAGTAAGTGGAATTCAGGAAGAAAGTGCTGGTTGCCATACCAAAGGCAAAAGTCATAAGATTTCCAAATTTACCCCAGGAGGATGACACCTGTAAGGTATCCTTGTCTGCTGGTTCTTCTGGGGCCCTCTGTGGACCTGTTCAGCATGAACGTGGGTCAATATATTTATTAGGTCTTCAAAGTACCTTAAAACAGGGGAGGAAGGGTTGATTAGAGGATGCCTCTTGGAGCTAGCAGGCCTGGAGAGCTCCAGGCACTTTGGAATCCAGAAGCACTTGACATTTGGCAAATTAGAGAACATTCTGGTATTCAAACAGTTATTTTGATTTCCAATTAACCTCTTCCCAAGCCTCTTTGGCTGCAGTGGTTAGGCCAGGAGCCTACAGCTGTCTTGAGTTGGTTCAATTTGCTTATTTTGAGGGGGATGGATCATTAAAAATAAACAAGGAACAAAAAATGTTTAAAAGTTACGCTTTACTGAAGCATGAAAGTATAAAAAATTCTCAGTAAGAGTCATCTCAGACTCAAAATGGCAAAGTAAAATATTTAGAGACATTTCTTGATTCATTCCCCATCTTTCTTTCTCCCCCCTTGCCCAGCACTTCGCACCAGCCAGATACAGAAATCACGGTTTATGTTCAAACCCTAGTTTCGGTGTGACCGCCGCCTTCCACGACAGCCGGCTCGCACACTGGACGCAGAGACACCATGGAGCATAAAAGGGAGCCCTGCTTCACCGGTGCTGGGGCTCAGGGCATGGGGCGAATGTGCCCCCACCGGGCCGCCCTAGCGCAGGCTGGAGCGCCAGGGCTCCAGCTCCTTCCCCTGGCCTCCGCCAACTTCTCCGCCGGGGGCATGGAGCAGCCCGCAGCCCTCCATAACCTCCAAGATTATCTCGCTCGCCTTTCCCGCAGCGGCGGGGGAGCGCGGGCCCTGCGACTCCGGTTGAAACAGCTCTGCTCCGCGACAGCGCCTAAGGGCGCCTGGGACCGAACCGCCTTGGCCGCCACCGCTGAGCTGCAGGCCGCTGGTCCTGCCCGCTGCTCTCTTACTACTCACGGGTTTTGACTCAGAACAAACTTCTGGCGAGCCGCAGCCCCTTCCACAGCCACCCTCCCGAAGCCAACCACCGAAACAGAAGACACAGTCCGGGCGAGGAGGGGCAGAGGGTAGCAACTCTGCAGCCGCTCCTTCCCGCGCGGGTGACGTCTGCACCAGCAGTGGTGGACGCCAGGCCACCCCCTGCGGAGCTCCAGCAGGCGCCGAGCGCGAGCGCCCACGCCTTCTAGCGGGCCTCAGCGGTGCGGTGTGGCCTTGACACGGGGCTCTCAGCCAGCCTGCCGGGCCTCGCCAGTCAGGGAGCAAGAGCCAAGTGCGCTGCGGGCGCGGGCTCGGCCATTGGCGCGCCGCCGCTTGGGGTGGCTTGGGGCTGACAGCAAAGAGGCGGCGGGCAGGACGCGAGCGGCCACAGCCACGGCCGGCGCCCGCGGCTCGGGTCCGAGCAGCGGAAGGTGAGCGGCGGGGGGCGCAGCTGCAGGAACCCAGGGAGGATTTTGGCTCCGCGGGCGCGCCCTCCGTTACCTCTCAGGAGGGCAAGATGCGGAGCAGAGGCAGGAGCAGGGCAAGAGGACCCAGGACGCTGGAGTTTGGACTTCTTTTATTACTGGCATCTGGGGGGTTTGGCTCAGGCTTTGCTATTTATGCGTCTCTCCTCGCTGTGTGGAAGCCCCAGCTCCCGTCCCCCCTCCGCTTTCGCGCACCCACGCTAGGCCGCCTCTGCTGGGGAGCAGCCAGGCGCGCACTCAGCACCATGAGAGGACTTGGGACTTGTCTGGCGACTTTGGCGGGACTTGTGCTAACTGATACAGGGTAGACGTTTTCAGGTAATCACAGCCGCTCTTGGGGCGAAGGGGTCAGAGCGAGGTGTCCGGGACCCCAGCACCTCCCAGGTAGGAGAACTGGAGGAGGCCGTCGGGGTCGGCCAGGGGCGCGGCACGTCAGGCACCTACCTGTCTGCGGGTCAGCGGGGCACAAGGCGATGGCCCTGAAGGGAGGGCTGGCGCTGAGCACCCGGGCGGGTGGAGCGGGCCCGCCTCTAGGACTAGTCCTGGACCCCGGACCCCCAGCTTGGCCCCTTTCTCTTTGCGCCATGGCTAGGGCTTCGGTTTGGACGCCCGCCACTTCAACTCTCTGGCCAGTTCCTAAAGAACAACTGAAAACTTTGCCTGAAGGTTTCTACAGCCGCCGCCAGGCATTGGCGCTGCGCTGTCCCCTCAGACCCAGAGCAGAGCCACGGGAGGGAGGCGCCGGTGTCCAGGTGTGCCCGCGTTGAACATCCTGACCTAACCGCAGCTTGGGGGCGATTTGACCTCCCTGTCGACCATTGCTCGCGGTGTCTGGCCCCCTGGTGGAGCGCCGCATCTAAAGTCAACTTGTTAACTCTGCCGGGCTGCATTTGTTGTCCCACGTGTGTGTGTGTGGGGCGGGGGGGGGGGGGCTGGCAGTGTGCGCGGGAGCAAGCAGGTGCTATGGGCGCGCTTGGGCATTGGAAGCCCTTGTGGAGACTGGATCTTCAACGCGAGATGGGGGTCAGGGGCGAGGCCAAACCTTGCATGGTGTTCCAGGGTTTATCTCCAGGATCCCCTTTTTGTACCTGAAGGACCCATGATGATGGGCAAATGCTGGCAATCTTTACTCTTTCCCATGCTTATTAAATGAGCTTCATTAAAGTCTATGCGCAGTGGTGGCGGTGGACTTTCTTCTTTTTCTCTTAATAATAACCCCCTCCCCCCGCTATTTGGCTGTACACTTGGTTTGCAGAATAGATTTCTATGTTTATTCGAGAGTAATGAGTAAGTTGGACTCCTCTTTTTTTTTGATGAAGACTTTCATTAAAAGCAAAAAAGGCACGTTTTAAACATTAAAGACTTTTGGCAATCTGGCGCGTGAAAACATCAATTCTTACTTTCTTGGAGGCCAAGACCATTGGCTGTTGGTCCTCTGTGTACAGAGGTACAGAAGGTTGTGTCCTGCAGTTGCTGAGTGGCAGGACCCCTGACTAGGGGACAGAGATGGAGTGGAGCTTGTAGAAAGCTGATTGCCCTTAGCTTTGAAAGAAACCCAAACAATCAACTTGAAGAGAAATATCCTTCCCCAACTTTAATTTTTCCTTAGCTGATAATTGAATGTGCCGCACAGATTTTAATAGAATGATACAGGGCTGTCTGATTGGATGCAGATTTTGGCCAGCATTTTTACTAGTGAATATTGGATAGCACTTGCCAATTTGGGAGCCTAGTTGCCGCAGTCTTGGCTGGGCACAAGATCACGAGCCACTCAAAGCTTTGTAGATTCAAACAGCAATTCTTTATTCCCGAACTCACACCGGCCCTGTACAAACACGTTCTGGGGAAATCCAAGGTGCCTGCGCCTTTTGCAGGCAAAGACTGGTTTATGAATCCTTTGTTGAGGTCCCTACTCTCAGCTTTTGCTGAGTATTGAGGATGTAAGGCTGTCCCAAGATGACCCTGTAAGGAGCTCATGGAAAAACATATGTCAGGGTTGGTGTTGAAGCTCAGTAGTAGTAGCATGTGTGACATACTGGCTTAGATCCTCAGCACCACATAAAAATAAATAAATAAATATATTGTGCCCATCTACAACTAAAAATATTTAAACGAAAAAAGTGCCTAATTACATTTAAAGAAAAAAGGGTCAGCTGAACCTTCTGTTATTAAATAAAAATAGTATGGAAACTAAAGAGGGAGGGGGTGGCATCTCCCTTTCCAGGGCTGGCTTGTCTAGGGAGCTTGAAGTCTAGTCTGGAGGAAGGAAGCCTCTAGAAAACTGGAAGGAGGGCCTTCTATAACCTCTATCTCTCACCATGCACAAAATTAAACTCAAAGTGGATCAAGGACCTAGTAATTAAACCAGAGACCTTGCGCCTAATGGAAGAAAAAGTAGGCCCAAATCTGTATCATGTAGGTTTAGGCCCAACTTTCTTAATAAGACTCCTATAGTGCAAGCTTTAAAACTAAGAATCAATAAATGGGATGGATTCAAACTAAAAAGGTTTTCTCAGCCAAAGAAACAATCAGTGAGGTGAATAGAGAGCCTACAGAATGGGATTAAATCTTTACCCTCACACATCAGTTAGAGCACTAATCTCTAGAAAATATAAAGCACTCAAAAACTCTAACAACAAACAAACAAACAAACAAAAGCAAATAACCCAATCCATAAATGGGCCAGGGAACTGGACACTTCTCAGAAGAGGATATACAATCAATCAACAAACTATTAAAAAATGTTCAACATCTCTAGCTACTAGAGAAATGCAAATCAAAAATACACTAAGATTTCGTCTCACTCCAGTCAGAATGTCAGCTTTCAAGAATACAAACAACAATAAGTGTTGGCAAGGATGTGGGGGGGAAAGGCACACTCATACATTGCTGGTGGGACTGAAAATTGGTGCAGCCAATCTGGAAAGCAGTATGGAGATTCCTTGGAAAACTTGGAATGGAACCACCATTTGACCCAGCTATCGGACTCCTCAGTCTATACCCAAAGGACTTAAAAACAGCATACAGGGACACAGCCAAATCAATTTTTATACCAGCACAATTCATTATAGCTAAATTATGGAACCAACCTGGTTGATGAATCAACTTGGTTAATGAATGGATAGGGAAATTTTGGTATATATATACACAATGGGACATTACTCAGCATTAAAAGAGAATAAAATCATGGAATTTGCAGGTAAATGGATGAAGTTGGAGAATATAATGCTAAGTGAAGTAAGCCAATCCCCCCAAACCAAAGGCTGAATATTTTCTTTGCTTCTAAGATGCTGACTCATAACAGGGATGAACAGGGTGGAGCATGGGAGGAATGGAGGAACTTTAGATAGGGCAAAGGGGAGGGAGGGGGGTAAAGGGGGAGGAATGATAGTGGAATGAGTTAGACATCATTTCCCTAAGTACCCCTATGAAGAGGAATGGTGTGAAAATATTTTGTGTACAATCAGTGACTTGAAAAATTGTGCTCTATATGTATAATATGAAATGAATTGCATTCTGCCCTCATGTATAATAAATTTGAATAAATAATTTATTTTAAAAAATGAGATACTTCTGAAGTGGATGAGTTTTTGAGGGTAATAATCATTTACTTAGATAAAATATAGAATGGGAAGGCCTAGGAAACTGGAGGAAGGGGAAAATTTTAAAGAGCTGTCACTTAATTTTTAAACTAGAAGATGGCATTGTAGGTGCCTTGGCTCCCTTTCCTTCTGTCCCCAGGCAGACAAATTTTCTGCTATACTAAAAGACGGCTGTGCACAGGATTGGAATTTGGCCAGAAGTTGGAAAACTGCATAGTTTTGTGAGGGGTTCCTGAGTTAAAAAGTTGACTGCTCTTTTATTTCTATGCCTGATATCAAGCTCCTGGGCTTTCATTTTCTCCTTTCTTTTCCTTCCTCCTTCTCTGTGTTCTGTAATAGTTGAGCTTTAAACAGGTGCATTCATCCCACCGAACCACTGCTGCTCCTCTTGGGGTGGAATTATCAGAAGACAGGCTGCTTGTCACCACCTTTCTCCTCTGCAGGATGTGGACGGCACTGTGAGTGCTGTTCCAGATGGAGTGAGCTAGAAATGGGAGACCTGCTCACGCTCTGCTTTGATTTTTTTGTTGTTGTTGTTTTTTTTAATTTCTTACATACATGACAATAGTGGAATGCATTACAATCATAATTATCCATTCACAGCACAATTTTTTGTAACTCTATATAAAATATGGACACGCCAAATTATGCCATTATACATGAGCTCTCTTATTATTATTTTTTGCATTACAATTCTTAATACACCTTTATACCACAATTTATCATATCTCTGTGTGTATATAAGGTATGTTGACACCAAATTCACATCTTCATACATGTATTTTTTATAATGATGAGGGTCTCCTCTGCTTTGTTTTTAGTCAGCACGGCAGTCCTTAAACATAGCAGTGTGACATGACAGAAGAGCAACCAATGTTCTGAACATTTCAACATTTCCATATTTTCAGGCACTGTCTGAAGTGTCTTTCAAATACATATTTCCTGACTTAGTACTCATGACAACCTAAGGTACCCCCATTTTACAGGCCTGGAAATAAGCTCAGAGGCTATGCAAAGTGACCAGCATCAGGTACATGGTAGGAGGCAAAGCTGAGTTTGGAACTTAATTAACATGATTCATAAGCCATTAAATTGTGCAGCTTGTTGAGCATCCCAAATGCCAAAACCTGAAATTTGAAAAGCTCCCAGATCCAAAACTTTTTGAGCACTGACATAATGCCATAGTGCAAGATTTTACACCTGATCTCATGAGGTGGGTTGCAGTCAAGGTGTAGGCATGTGAAAAATAGTGTAAAAAACTATCTTCAGGCAGCATGTTCAAGACGCACATGAAACAGACGTGAATTTTGTGTTTACACTTCATTCCCGTCCCCAAGATCTGTCATTACATGTATGCAGATATTCCAAAAATCTAAAAAAAATTCAAAATTAACATACTTCATGTTTAAGCACTTTGGGTACAGGCTACTCACCCTAAACATAGTACTTTGTCTGTATCAGACAGAGTTAGCATTCTGATGCATACCCCGGGGAGCTTAACCTGATCCTGTTTTGAGATCCTAGACCTTTTTGCATGCTTCCCTTTTGATTGGTTAGGCAGGAGTCTAGTAAGAGTGGATGGATGACTCAGCTGCAAGCAGCATTGTCACCCCAATAACAGGACTAAGGACTGAGGGACACCAGCTCTCAGGACACTTATAAAGTTGGTCTCTTCATTTTGGAGGATGACTTTCAAACAGAGTCAATGGATATGTTTGCTCATTCTGGAGACTGTAGTGCATCCTAACAACATCAACAGAAATAACTGTGATTGTCAGCAGCAAAATGGAATAGCTACTGCTGTTTGGAACCTTGCTGTATGGCATCTTGCAGGGAGCTGATGGCCAAGGCTAAGATCTGAGGTCTTTGGGCAGTGGTACTGGGTAGACATCTGACTTTCATGCTTCTGTATTCTGTAAAAGAATTTTTAAAAACTAGGCACTTCCTTGCCCTTTGATAAGTTCAGATCTGAAATTTTTATCCTGTTTATTCAGCTCAGAAGCAGAGAATATATGCTCTATAGTAAATACTGCATCTTAAAATAAAACTTTTACAAAGATGTTTTAAAGATATCTATCAGAGAAAAGCTGGGTACCCAAGGACTTGATACTATCCCATTGTCCATTTAAAAATACATGAAAAAGCTTTTATTTTTATTTTACCTCCTTGAACAGGTATTTTCTTATAATTTTTCCATAGAATTGTATCATATTATAACATGTTTAAGCTTGAAATCTTCTACTTATTGTTTACCAAATATCTCTGCAGCAAAAGTATATATAAAATGGAAATTTTAATTTCACCGGAGTATGAAGCTCTAAGTGCTAAATTTTATCCAGTTGAATGATCACTCCAATTATTGGTATACAATTGAATCATTGTTAAAATGTATTGGAGAAGTACTTCAGAAATCAATTGGGCTTTGAAGAAATTAGTTCATGTGTCTGTGGATTGGTGTTATTTACTGCTAGAATTAAACTGAATGAAGTGCCGATTCTGTTTCCATTTTTCATTTTTATGAATATGTGCCAAGAAACTTTGTTTATATAAATAGATAGAACTGTAAGGATTTTTTGCTATGGCAGTGCTACTTCTTAGAGTACTGTTCAATTTGCATGCCAAAATTCACACTTGATTTGGCATCAAAAATTATTTTTAATGATTTGTAAGTTGATATTTGATCAGGTTCATTCTCAAAGTTATTGAAAACAAAATGTTGGAAACTAACTCGTCTCTAAAGGATTCCTTGTCCAGTCATGCACCTTCTCATTTGCTGGAAAGTTGTCCAAGAGCTTTGCTGTTAATCATCCTGTTATTATTTAACTTAAAACACTTTATTTACAAACATGGGAATGTCTAGAAATGATTGTGAAAACAAAAATAATGTTAATTTATTTTTATGTTAGTCAATGCATGTTTTAAATATGCATATAAATGTGTATATTTATAATGCTATTATTTATATTGTTATAATAAATCATATATGTAAAGAACAATTCAGGCTAATCAGTGAGTGAAAAATATCTATCGTATGATCTGGTTAGCAAAGTGGTCTTCATCAAAGCTGTCATTCAAATCAGCCTCACAAGGACTAGCGAAGATGGCTTCGAATAGAGTGCATCACACCCCATGTACCGCGCCACTGCGCGGGTGAATAATGAGTTAGAACGACAAAAAACTATCTTGTTAGGAACTTACAGCAAAATGGGGGTGCACCGAAACCTAGAGGAAGGATTTCCAGCACCGAGGTCCGGTAATTGAGTCTCATACACGAGCCAACCATGCGACCGGAGATCCAGGCTGACTGATCCGCGCGGCCCGCCCCACGGCTACAGATGGCGGGGAGCCGCCGAGAAGCCACTAGCAAGCAGGGAGATTGCTGCAGATTCTGTGGAATCCTGCCGCCTGAGCACTCACGGAGCCCCGGGCTGAGTTCAGGATTTCAGACGGGGAAGGAAATGGGACAGTTCTATCCCCCACAACGGAAACTCCACCAAGGAAACCAGTGGCCACCATCTTGGAGAGCTGAAGTAACCACAGCCACTCTCCGACAGATTGCAACAATAAAACAGGTGCGTGTTACTCAGCTCATCTCCCATACAGCTGGGAATTCGCATAAAATCTCTCCTAGGCTCTCCGGGGGAGGGATTATCAGAGCAAGCCTGCATAAAGACACAGGGAAAACTAGAGACACCGGACCTTCAACTCCCCCTCCCATCAGCGGGAAAATGAAACCTGTATTGCCAGCGCGGGGGAGGGGCAAGCGGGAAAAAAATCAAAACAATAGAGTGCAGGCAGGGGGGGGGTCTCAATAGCCACCCTCCACACCCAAGAAACGGCAGGCCCAGAGTACAGTTTGAACTGCCGAGAGGCATCACTCAGGGGAAATCTGGTCTAGCAGGAGAAACCAGGACTAGCAGGAGAAACCAGGGGACTAGAGGCCAGGCCCAAACGACTGGGCGGCCGGAGAACGCACGCCCACCGGCGAAACTCCACCCGCCGCCTGCACAACTAGACGGCTGGAGTCCGCCCCCCGCCGGCGACCGACAGCACGACTGGGCAACTAGAGATCGCCCGCCCACCAGCGACAGCCAGCCCATTGCCCCTGCGACTGGGTGGCTGGAGACCGCACACCCACCTGCAACAGCTGGCCCATTGCCCCTGCGACTGGGCGACTAGAGATCGCCTGCCCACCAGCGACAGCCGGCCCATTGCCCCTGCGACTGAGCAGCTGGAAACCGCACGCTGACGGTGACCGCACGCCCGCTGGCTGCCCGCGTGACTGGGCAGCTGGAGACCGCCCGGCCGCCGGCGTCCAGGAGCTGAAACCAACCAGAGACAGTCCAGTCCCACCCCTCCATTCGGACACCCCAGTAAGGAGCCTGGGGCCCGCCATAGCAGAGAGGTGACATCACTGGAGCTCGGCCGTCAGAATTCCTTCCCAGCGGAATCCACTTTAGCAAGCATAGTCTACTAACACAAAGGAGAGACAACAGAGATATAAAAAACCAAAACAAATTTATAGAAGAGAGCAGAAACACAGCAATCAAATAGAGCTGGAAAGTAGCATGAACATCATGAAAAAACAAGGGAAAAAGGAGTACAAACAATGCAGGACAACTTAATTCTACAGGAGGACCTAGAAGCATCAGAAACAGGGATAGGGAAAGAACTCAAGGCATACCTAACTCAGATGGAAAGGAATATTAGAGAAGACATGAGACAGCAAGTCCAAGCAATAAAACTATATTTTGAAAATGAATTAAACAAACAAATTCAAATGGCAAAGAACGAGCTGTACCAGGAGATAGAGATCTTAAAAAAAAAAATCAAACAGTAATCCTAGAAATGCAGGAAACTATAAACCAAATTAAGAACTCAAAGGAGAATATTACAAATAGACTAGATCAAGTAGAAGTCAGAACATCAGATAATGAAGACAAAGTTTATCAACTTGAAAAGAATATAGTCAACACAGAAAAGATGCTTAAATCCCACGAGCAATCTGTTCAAGAAATATGGGATGTCATAAAAAAACAAATTTGAGAGTCATCAGGATAGAAGAAGGCATAGAGAATCAAACCAAAGGAATGGACAACCTACTAAATGAAATAATTCTAGAAAACTTCCCAGAGATGAAAGATGGAATGGATTGCCAAATCCTGGAAGCCTACAGGACTCCAAACATCCAAAACCATAATAGACCAACTCCAAGACATATAATTATGAAGATAGCTAACATACAGAACAAGGAGAGAATATTAAAAGCTACGAGAGAAAGGAGGCAGATTACATTCAGGGGTAAACCAATTTCGTTAACGACTGATTTTTCATCACAGACTTTGAAAGCGAGAAGATCCTGGAACAACATATTTCAAATCCTGAAAAATAATGGATTCCAACCAAGAATACTATATCCAGCAAAATTAAGCTTCAGATTTGACAATGAAATTAAAATCTTTCATGATAAACAAAAGCTAAAAGAATTCGCAGCCAGAAAATCAGCACTGCAAAGCATTTTGAGCAAAATACTACAAGAAGAGGAAGTGAAAAATAGTGCCCAAAACTAACAGTGGGAGGTATCTCAGTAAAGGGGGAGAAAAATAACCAAAGAGGAAACGCTAGTCAAACTAAAATAAATAAATAAATAAACATGACTGGAAGTACAAACCATATTTCAGTTGTAACCTTAAATGTTAATGGCTTAAATTCACCAATCAAGAGACAGGCTAGTAACCTGGATTAAAAAAATAAATCCAACAATATGCTGCCTTCAGGAGACTCATATGATAGGAAAAGACATACACAGGCTGAAGGTGAAAGGTTGAGAAAAATCATACCACTCACATGGCCCTCAGAACTAAGCAGGAGTGGCCATACTCATATCGAATAAAATCAACTTCAAACCTAAGTTAATCAAAAGGGATAAAGAGGGACACTATATATTGTTAAAAGGAACCATCCACCATCAAGACATAACAATTATCAATTTGTATGCACCAAACAATGGTGCTGCAATGTTCATAAAACAAACTCTCCTCAAGTTCAAGAGTCAAATAGACCACAACACAATAATTATGGGGGACTTCAACATACCGCTCTCGCCATTGGACAGATCCTCTAGACAAAAGCTGAACAAAGAAACTATAAAACTCAATAACGCAATCAATAACCTAGACTTAACTGACATATATAGAATATATCAACCATCATCAAGTGGATACACGTTCTTCTCAGCAGCACATGGATCCTACTCAAAGATAGACCATATATTATGCCATAGGGCGACTCTCAGTAAATATAAAGGTGTGGAGATAATACCATGCACCATATCTGATCATAATGGAATGAAACTAGAAATCAATGATAAAAGAAGGAAGGAAAAATCCTACATCACCTGGAAAATGAACAATATGTTACTGAATGATCAATCGGTTACAGAAGACATAAAGGAGGAGATAAAAAAATTCTTAGAGACAAATGACAATACAGACACAACATACCAGAATCTATGGGACACAATGAAAGCAGTTTTAAGAGGGAAATTTATTTCTTGGAGTTCTTTCCTCAAAAAAAGAAAAAAAGAACAAATAAATGAACTCACACTACACCTCAAAAACCTAGAAAAGGAAGAGCAAAACAACAGCAAATGTAGTAGAAGACAAGAAATAATAAAATTAGAGAAGAAATCAATGAAATTGAAACAAAAAAAAAAAACACTGAAAAAAAATTGAAAAAACTAAAAGTTGGTTCATTGAAAAAATAAATAAGATCCACAGGCCCTTAGCCATGCTAACAAAGAGATGAAGAGAGAGAACTCAAATTACTAACATACGGGATGAAAAAGGCAATATCACAACAGACACTACAGAAATACAGAAGATAATTAGAAAGTATTTGGAAACCCTATATTCCAATAAAATAGAAGATAGTGAAGATATCGATAAATTTCTTAAGGCATATAATTTGCCCAGATTGAGACAGGAAGACACACACAATTGAAACAGACCAATAACAAAGGAAGAAATAGAAGAAGCCATCAAAAGACTACCAACCAAGAAAAGCCCTGGACCAGATGGGTATACAGCAGAGTTCTACAAAACCTTCAAAGAAGAATTAATACCAATACTTTTCAAGCTATTTCAAGAAATAGAAAAAGAAGGAGCTCTTCCAAATTCATTCTATGAGGCCAACATCACTCTGATCCCAAAACCAGACAAAGATACTTCAAAGAAAGAAAACTACAGAACAATATCTCTAATGAACTTGGATGCAAAAATTCTCAATAAAATTTTAGCGAATCAAATACAAAAACATATCAGAAAACTTGTGTACCATGATCAAGTAGGATTCATCCCTGGGATGCAAGGCTGGTTCAATATACGGAAATCAATAAATGTAATCCACCACATCAATAGACTTAAAGACAAGAACCATATGATCATCTCGATAGATGCAGAAAAAGCATTTGACAAAGTACAGCATCCCTTTATGTTCAAAACACTAGAAAAACTAGGGAGAACAGGAACTCACCTCAACATTGTAAAAGCTATGTATGCTAAACCTCTGGCTAGCATCATCCTAAACGGAGAAAAACTGAAGGCATTCCCTCTAAAATCTGGAACAAGACAGGGATGCCCTCTATCACCACTTCTATTCAATTTAGTTCTCGAAGTACTAGCCAGAGCAATTAGACAGACAAAAGAAATTAAAGGCATAAAAATAGGAAAAGAAGAAATTAAATTATCGCTATTTGTGGATGACATGATAATATACTTAACAGACCCCAAAGGGTCTACAAAGAAGCTGCTAGAGTTAAAAATGAATTCAGCAAAGTGGCAGGTTATAAAATCAACACGCATAAATCAAAGGCATTCCTGTATATCAGCAACAAAACCTCTGAAATGGAAATAAGGAAAACCACCCCATTCACAATATCCTCAAAGAAAATAAGATACTTGGGAATCAACCTAACAAAAGAGGGGAAAGTTTTATACAATGAAAACTACAGAACTCTAAGGAGAGAGATAGAAGAAGATCTCAGAAGATGGAAAAATGTACCCTGTTCATGGATAGGCAGAACTAACATCATCAAAATGGCGATATTACCCAAAGTTCCTTACAGGTTTAATGCGATGCCAATCAAAATCCCAATGGCATTTCTTGTAGAAATAGATAAAGCAATCATGAAATTCATATGGAAAAACAAAAGACCCAGAATAGCAAAAGCAATTCTAAGCAGGAAGTGTGAATCTGGAGGTATAGCGATACCAGAGATCAAACTGTACTACAAAGCAATAGTAACAAAAACAGCATGGTACTGGTACCAAAACAGGCAGGTGGACCAATGGTATAGAATAGAGGACACAGAGACTAATGCACAAAGTTACAACTATCTTATATTTGATAAAGGGGCTAAAAACATGCAATGGAGGAAGGATAGCATCTTCAACAAATGGTGCTGGGAAAATTGGAAATCCATATGCAAAAAAATGAAATTGAATCCCTTTTTCTCGCCATCCACAAAAGTTAACTCAAAATGGATCAAGGAGCTAGATATCAAATAAACTGACAAGTATGCCACATTAATAGAATTGCAAAACTCAATACTCTAAAATTTTTTTTCTCTCAAAATGATATACAGTTTCAGGCACTTCCAAGATCCCTCCAGGTTTTTATGCAGAAATTAACAAGCTGATTCTAAAATTTATATGAAAATGTTAAAGATATGGAATAGCCAAAGAAATTCTGAAAAAGAACAAAGCTGGAGAATCTAGACTGATTGACTTTAAGATTTACTGTAGAGCTACAAGAATCAAGACAGTGCAAGATATTAGCATAGGAATATTCTCTTACAAATCAATAATAAGAAAGCAAATAAATAAATAAAATAATGAATAATAAAGTGAATAGACACATCACAAAAGATGATACACACTGAGAAATACATATGAAACAATGCTTAACATCATTAGTATTAGGGAACTACAAGTTTAAACTGAAAGACCACTATATTTTCACAAGAAATTTTAATTTCAGCTAGACTGAAATACTAAATGTTGATAAAGATGAACAACTATTATAAATGTAATACAACACTGCTCTACAAGGTCCACAAAACCTTTGGAAAACAATTTGACAGTTTCATTTCTTTTCTTTATTTATACTGGGATCCAATCCCGGTGACCTTGTGCACACTAGAAAAACTCTACTACTGAGCTACATCACCAGGTCCCTGACAGTTTCTTAAACACTTAAATATTCATTTAACATACAACACAGCAATCTTGTTCTTTTATATACACAAAAGAAATTAAAACATACACTCCCTTCAAAACTTGTTCAAAATTGTTCATAGGAACATTTTTCATACCAAAAACTAGAAACAACCTAGCATCCCTGATTGGATAAACAAACTGTGGTATATAGTCTTACTTAACAATAAATATCCATTACATAATAAGAAGTCCATTACATAATTCACTTTATTACTCATTATTTTATACTTAACAATATATATCCATTACACAGTAAAAAACTATTGATGAGTCACAAAAGCATTATGCTAAATCAAAGTCATTTCTCTCCACCCAAAAAAATACTTATATGTAACAGTACTATTGCAAGTACATGAAATATTAGCAAATATGAAAGCTAATCTTTAGTGATAAAAAGTAGGGGCAGGGGCTGTGGCTCAGTGGTAGCGGACTTGCCTGGCATATGTGAGGCTCAGGGTTCATTTCTCAGCACTGCATAAAAATAAATAAAATAAAGGTCTATCAACAACTAAAATAATTAGTTAATTAATTAATTATAATAAAGTATATAATTGATTGCTAAGGTACAGGATGGTACATAGGTGTGGGAAGAATTGAAGATGAGCATTAAAGAACTTTTTAAAGTAATGAGGCATATCCAACATGGCGGCAGGTGCAGAGAGATCAAGTCTCTGACCTCTTCAGCTGCGCGGGCATAGGGAGTCGTAAACCATCTAAATGCTGTTTGCTCAGGATCACTAGGCAATGCTGAGCTGACATGGATCTGGGGCGAACAGTCTGGGCCTCTCAGAACACACACTGAGCCCGGATCGGCTGATTTCAAGCTCCTATTTGTCTGCGTCTCACAGACAAACCGCTGTGACTCAGCACTAAAAGATCCCGCTGAAACAACTGGTCGGCCCTTCTGAACCTGTGGAGGTAAATGCCAACCGAGCCTTCATAGGCAGTGGCCACAGGATTGAAACGGGGCTTGGGAGAGCCAGTCAGGACCCACCCGTTGCATTGGTCACCCGGCAAAGGGAAACGAACTGTCGCCATTTGCATGGGATAACACCATGGCAGAGAACTGATGTCACCAGAATGCGGCGGTGAAGATAACTTCATTGAAACTGGCAGCAGCAGGTGTGTAACCCCCTAGCCCTCCCTCTCCACACAGCAGGGAAAACTTAAGGGCCCCTCCCAGCTCTCCTGTGAGCGTGATAGTCAGAACTAGGGAATCAGGAGTAGCGCGGGACCCGTGGCGTGGAACCCCCAGCTACCGCTCCCTCCAGTGCTGACAACTGAGGTCTCTTGCACGAGCTATGAGGGAGTGGCTACGGGAGGGCAAGCAAAATTCACTGAGGGTTCTCAGCCCCAAGCTCCACAAACTTAGGGTCTGAGGGAATGGCAAACAGGGAGAGTGTGCCCAGTCATTCAAGAAAATAGGGCTCCTGGGAGCAGCAGACCTGGCATGTAGCCAGTATTTTGGTGAACGTCACCAGTGAGCGGGGCCTGGCTTGAGGAAAAGTGGGGAAGTGACTAGACACAAGAGAAGGCCCTAGGCACTCAGGATTGGAGACCCGCCCAGTCTGAGAGGATGAGCTGCTGCACAGTGATTGGTTCCCATGTATTGAGAGGAGAAGCTTGGCCCAGTGGGCACAGCTCCACCTACTGGAAGAGAAGTTAATCATTTATTAATTTTTTTTTATTATTTGGGGTTTTTTTTCATTTTCTTTTTTTAATTTTTAAACTTTTTAAAATATTTTTTATTATTTTTTAATTTTATTTTAATTTTTTTATTATTTTTTTAATTTTGTTTCTTTTTTTATTTTCTATTTTTTTCTTTTGTCTTTTCATTTCTTTTCAACTTCCTTATTCCCCCTTCCTTGAACTCTACCTGCTTACTCTCATTCTCTTTAGTGACTTCTTCCCTTCCCTTCTAATACCTTTCCTCCCAAGCATCAAATAAATTTATAGGAATAAACAATAACTCAGCAGTCAAACAGAACAAGAAGTAACATGAGCAGCATGAAAAAGCAAGGACGAAAAGGAATACAAACAATGCAGGACAGCCTAAATATTCTGGAGGATCTAGAGGCATCCGAAAAATGATCAAATAAAGAAATCAAGGAATACCTTAGACAGATGGAATGGAACTTTAAAGAGGATATGAGACAGCAAATTCAAACAGTGAAAGAACTCATTGAAAATGAATTACATAAACAGATAAAGGAAGCAAATAAGCATCTTTATCAGGACATAGAGATTATTAAAAAAATCAAACAATAATTCTAGAAATGAAGGAAACTGTAAACCAAATTAAAAACTCAAATGAGAGTATCACTAACAGAGTGGAGCAAGTAGAAGCCAGAACGTCAGATAATGAAGACAAAATATATCATCTTGAAAAGAGTCCAGCCAACTCAGAAAGACTGGTAAAAAATCATGAGAAAAACATCCAAGAGATATGGGATAACATAAAAAAACCAAACTTAAGAGTCATAGGGATAGAAGAAGGTATAGAGTTTCAAACCAAGGGAATGAGCAACCTGCTGAATAAACTAATTATAGAAAACTTTCCAGAAATAAAAAAAGAAATAGATATACAAATTGTAGATGCATACAGGACACCGAGCATACAAAATCACAGTAGACCAATGCCAAGACACATTGTTATGAAGACATCCAACATACAGAACAAAGAGAAAATTTTAAAAGCTACAAGAGAAAGGAGGCAGATTACATTCAGGGGTAAACCAATAAGGTTAACAACGGATTTTTTATCACAGACACTGAAAGCAAGAAGGTCATGGAACAATGTATTTCAAACACTGAAAGACAATGGATGCCAACAAAGAATTTTGTATCCAGCAAAATTAAGCTGACAATGAAATAAAAATCTTTCATGATAAACAAAAGTTAAAAGAATTTACAGCCAGAAAACCAGCATTGCAAAGCATCTTGAGCAAAACACTACATGAGGAAGAAATGAAAAACAATAACCAAAACGAACAGTGGGAAGTGCCTCAATAAAGACAGAGGGCAGGGGGAAAACTAATCATAGAGAAACAAACTAAATTTTAAAAAAAGATAAATAATCAAACATGGCTGGAAGTACAAATCATAAATCAATAGTAACTCTAAATGGTAATGGCTTAAACTCACCAATAAAGCAACATAGGCTGGTAACATAGATTTAAAAAACAAATCCAACAATATGCTGCCTCCAGGAGGCACATCTGATTGGAAAAGACATACACAGGCTGAAGGTGAAAGGTTGGGAAAAAATGCACCCTACACACGGTCCTCGTAAGCAAGCAGGGGTGGCCATCCTCATATCGAATCAAATCGACTTCAAGACTAAGTTAATCAAAAGGGATAAGGAAGGACATTATATACTGTTAAAAGGAACCATTCACCAACAAGACATAACAATTATCAAT
Source organism: Spermophilus citellus (assembly GCF_964194105.1). Classification (NCBI taxonomy): domain Eukaryota; kingdom Metazoa; phylum Chordata; class Mammalia; order Rodentia; family Sciuridae; genus Spermophilus; species Spermophilus citellus. The sequence goes on along the minus strand of NC_138191.1, from coordinate 65,096,591 downwards.
ATTTATGCACCAAATAATGGTGCTGTGATGTTCATAAAACAAACTCTCCTCAAGTTCAAGAATCAAATAGACCACAACATGATAATTATGGGGGACTTCAATGCACCTCTCTCACCATTGGACAGATCCTCCAAACAAAAGTAAAAAAGAAACTATAAAACTCAATATCACAATTAATAACCTAGACTTAACTGACATATATAGAATATATCAACCATCATCAAGTGGATATACTTTTTTCTCAGCAGCACATGGATCCTTCTCAAAAATAGACCATATATTATGCCATAGGGCAACCCTCAGTAAATATAAAGGGGTGGAGATAATACCATGCACCATATCTGATCAAAATGGAATGAAACTGGAAATCAATGATAAAAGAAGGAAGGAAAAATCCTACATCACAAGGAAAATGAACACTATGTTACTGAATGATCAATGGGTTACAGAAGACATAAAGGAGGAAATCAAAAAATTCTTAGAGATAAATAAAAATACAGACACAACATATCGGAATCTATGGGACACAATGAAAGCAGTTTTAAGAGGGAAATTCATCGCCTGGAGGTCATTCCTCAAAAAAAGAAAAAAACAACAAATAAATGAGCTCACACTTCATCTCAAAGCCCTAGAAAAGGAAGAACAAAACAACAGCAAATGTAGCAGAAGGCAAGAAATAATTAAAATCAGAGTGGAAATCAACGAAATTGAAACAAAAGAAACTATTGAAAAAATTGACAAAACTAAAAGTTGGTTCTTTGAAAAAATAAATAAGATCGACAGACTCTTAGCCATGCTAACAAAGCGAAGAAGAGAGAGAACTAATATACGGGATGAAAAAGGCAACATTACAACAGATACTACAGAAATACAGAAGATAATTAGGAATTATTTTGAAAACCTATATTCCAATAAAATAGAAGGTAGTGAAGACATCGATAAATTTCTTCAGTCATATGACTTGCCCAGACTGAGTCAGGAGGATACACACAATTTGAACAGACCAATATCAATGGATGAAATAGAAGAAGCAATCAAAAGACTACCAACCAAGAAAAGCCCAGGACCAGATGGGTATACAACAGAGTTTTACAAAACATTTAAAGAAGAATTAACACCAATACTTTTCAAGTTATTTCAAAAAATAGAAAAAGAGGGAGCTCTTCCAAATTCATTCTATGAGGCCAACATCACCCTGATTCAGAAACTAGACAAAGACACCTCAAAGAAATGTCCTTGGTCTCTAAATGCTCCATACCCAGACACACCTCTGGCCTCCCCCAAATGTAGGTTCCTTTAATTTCCTTATTCCCCTACTATGCTCATGGAGGGACCTCTGGCTGGAGCTTTTGCCTGGCTGTGGCAGTGACTATAGTGCTGGCTTTCCCCCCTTATTTTATTATATCTAATCTCCTGTGACCCCAGTCTGCTTTGAATGTCCAGTTTTAGTTTCCAGTAAAGTCCCCCCACCCTTTTTTCCCACCCACCTTGCAGAGAAGCTGCCTATCTGCTTTCTTGGTTTCATGCCATGGAGCAGCCAAGAATGTGACCTCCTCTATTCCACCATCTTGGATCTCCCCAAAAATGAGCATTTGAAAAGCACAGTCCAGTTGATATGTATGTGCACTAGATATTAAGAATTATTGATTTTGTCTTTTACTATCTAGCTCTGGCCTTTGACCTCTGGCCCCTTACTTCATAATGCCTCCAAAACGGATGAGACGTTTCATTAATTAGCAAATGCTTCCAGAAAAAAAAAAAAGCAACTTTAATGCTCCATTTAACTTTTTGGGTTCCCATTTTCCCTTGAAATTTGACCTTGATGTCATTCATGACAATTTTCTGAGTTTTGCCAAATGCTAAGAATATCTATCCCAATTATGAATTCAGGGATTGGAGAAATAAACACAGGACAAGTTTGGAGACCCACTGGATCTATTGTGAGTTGGAACTTGACCAAAACTCTACTGATCACCTGACCCCCATAAGTTCCTATTTTACTGGAAGGCCACAATGACATTTTGGATTGCCAATGTTAATTCATAGCTTGTGTCTAGCAGTCCTCAAAGATTTGATCATTGCCTTTTCCATAAACAACAGTTATGGTAAAAGGCCTTAGGTCCCTTTGGGGAAGGATGGGAGAAAGATGAACAGTAAATGTTTTTGGTAGGTACCAGGGTCCTTCCTCAAGGGGAATACCTCCCCTTCATTCAAGGAGTTCTGGGACTGAAAACTAGCTCAAGTCTGGGAATTGGCTGAGAGGCCATGGTCCTCTGTTTTTATGATCTAAGACAGTATTTTGTACATTTGCCCTTGAATTGTTCTGCTTATATAAGTTGAGTAAGATCTTGGTGGGTTTCCCATCTATTTGACTTCCGGAGACACCATAATTAATTAGCCAAGAGCACAGATCTACATGAGTCAGAATGTTCAATTCATTTCTTCTCCTTTGCTGCCCATTATGGTAAGTGCAGCCACCCTGTCTTTGGCAAATGAGTGCTGCCACTTGGCCCCTTTCTCTCTGGGATCCAATTATTCCCATTGCATTTAATTCTCCCAATTGATTGACTGCAGCTCCCATCATGAAGTCCGGCATACAGAAAAGAGCAATGACACAGAATTCTTCAAGGATGCTGGTACCCCCCTCACAAACTTGACTCTTATAGTTTTGGTGAAAGGTACATCTTTTGGACCCTCCCACTGTGGAGGAGAAGGTCCTATAGGGCAGATCCACTCCAGCATTCCAATCTCTCTGAGCCTCTGAGTCCCTTCATCAACAGTAAACAGGGGTGTCAGGCATTTCCAGCTCACTCAGTAGGCTGTGTTTTACCCATACTTCAGCCAACCATCCAAACAAACTATTAGTACTTTTTGTAACACTGCAAACTGCTACATTAAATTTATAAGCTCTGTTTAATGGACCCATATCCATCAATTCAGGCTGGTCTAATTTTATGTTCCTTTATTCCACACCCTTAAAATCCATTCCCACACATGTTCCCCAGATCTTTGTATGAATTAGAAAATTCAAGAAGTTCCTTTGGAGTGTAGTGCACCTCCTCATTGGTCACTGTGTACATCACTTCTAAGGGCCTGCTTAGATTTGGATCTAATTATAGACTTAGATAAGGCAGAAGTGGGTGATGAGGGAGGGTCCAGAGGAGTATCAGTATTTTCATGCTCAACAACTGACTCATGGAAGGCCATTGGTGTTTTTACAGGCAAAGCAGGATTAATTCCCTTTGTGGAGGTAGAGAGGTCAATGCCACAGAGGGTGGGAGTAAGGGTGACACTGCCATCACTAAGAGACTCAACTCCTTCTGGCAGAATAAACTCATCAGAATGTAGGAGTTCAGTGTCTCCAGACTCTTCATTGTCCTCCCGTGTGTTTCCACCCCAATTTACAGAATCCCATTCTTTTCCAAGCTGTGTCCTCACTTTAACTACAGACATGTTTTGAGGCTGAGAGTTAAACTTGCATCTTAATTCTGTCAATTTCAGGATAAGGGTTTGTATCTGATTTTCAGCAACCTCTGTCCTACAAGAGACACCTCAGAGACTACAAGAGAGAACATTCTCCTTCAGAGCACACTAAGAAGCTTTTAAACTGGTCATGTGGGTCTGGAACTGTTCCTTTTCCTTTGTTACTTTGTTGAGTGAAGCCAGAGTAATGATCCAAAATTGTTACATTCCTCAGTTTTCCAGAAATGTTCAAAAGTATCATGTACAGAGTCACTAAACTCCTTGCCTCTTACAAGTATCGAATTAGGAGCACTGGATGCATTTAGTTGATGAATCTCTTTAAACAGTTCCCACATGGGTCATGGCCCTCCATGCTGCCAGCAGGAAAGAATTTAGGAACTTTAGGCCTAATTAACTTAGAGAGCCAACTCTAGAAACCACGAAACCAACTCAGGAAATTTATCCTTATAATTTTGTTTGCTAGAACCACCTCTGGCATTTAAAATCTATATAAGTTAGGATTCTGTAGAGAAACAGGACCAATAGGAGATTGTATGTATATAGATTATATATGTGTATATATATATTTGATAACTAATAGAATAGTCAAATTAGGCCACCATATTTCTTCTGTCCTCAGTTTAAGTTATTTTCTATTCTTAATATCTGGTCACTCCACATCTTGTGTTTATTCTCAAACTCATTGTATCGTGGTAGATATTTCTAGTATTCCACTGTGTCCCACCTCATATATCTTTCTCCTTTTCTTTCTCTGGCTTTTTCTCCAGTGTGTGAAAGCCTGCCCATTTACGCAAGCACAAAGTATAAGTTCAGAGGGATAAAAGATCTCTGGGGCAATTTTAAACCAATGGGAACTGTGTGATATTGAATAAATAGATACTCCACATTGTCCTTCAGAGACACTTTGCATTTCTCTGTCTAATCTCCTTTTTCCCCTTCTCCATTCCTCTGTCTTCTGTCATTACACACCAAATAAACAACATGCATTCAAATTTCTTTTTCTTCAAGGGAGAACACAAATAAAAACACAATTTCTCCATAGGAGCTTAAGACTTTATACCTCATCCATCATTTCATTGAACTTTTAAAAAATCTACATAATAGCCAATGAGTACATTGGAAAATGTGTAAAGGCATTGGTATCATTGTGTGCAGATGATATATTTCCGTACATGAATTTCTACTTCATATAATTTATATTTTAGTATAAAGTTCTATATTAATAACAACATATCATAAATTCCATGTTGATTGATATCAGCTAATCATTTTTCATAGCAAAATCCAGCATTCACATCACTGAGTAAGTTATGATTTTGAGTCACCACAGGGTGGCAGTGTCTGGAAACTTTTCTCTCGGGTGTAGCACGTGATAACATGTCTGGCCACTGTGTCATTCCTTAATTTATGGTTCAACTCTATAGGCTATGTCTAGAAAATGAAGGCGGATTCACCCCTACAAAGTCTGTCTTTATGACCTTCATTTTTGTTTTTTGCCCACCCTACTAGGCTGCCTGGAGTCACCATGCCATGCACCCCAATGTTAAGCTTCCTTGCTCATAGGAGTCTGCAAATGTGGACAGTTGCCCTCCAACCAAACCAGACTCTTCTGCAGTATAGCTGACTATACTCTTTCAGCACCTGTTCATCTTTGGCTTATCTCAGGGCTGTGGGCTGTGCTATGTTGTTGTTGGGAGTTGTACAATTAGTTGTGCAGACCTGTGAATGCACAGCTCAGGCAGCCAGGCAAGAGCTCACACAGATGAAAATCAAGAGCTACTAGGAAAAGTTATATAAATCAAAACTACTTCAAGCATTTTTCTCTTAGTGGAAATTCCTGTTTTGCTACTGAAGAGTTTTTAATGAAGGAGAGGTGGAAGGAGAGGTGGAAGGAGAATGCCCTCTGCCCTCACACAGCCCAGCCTTCTCATGCATGTCCCTCCCCTCTTCCCCCACACTTCACCCTTTATCTTCCTACCATGGGAAGAGGTAACTGATTAGTCTCTTTGCTGCACAAACATGCACAAATTCTAAAATGCTTTAGAAACTCTGCCAATTGGCTACATGTCTGTAGAAAGGGAACCCCTGTGTTAGGAAGGGCTATGTATTGGGGAAGTGTTGAGAATACTGAAAAAAATGCCAATAATGAATATCTCTGGACAATAAAATAAAGGATTACTCATTTTTATCTTCATTCTCTATTTTATTATAAAATGATAACGTATACTATGTTCAAAAACATTAAAAACTCTTCAGTAGCAAAACAGGGATTTCCACTAAGAGCAAAATGCTTGAAGTAGTTTTGATTTATATAACTTTGCTTACATTTGCAACACAGATTTTCTCTCTCTCTCTCTCTTTTTTTAATGAAACATAAGCCAACTGGAGCAATGTATCTAAAAGGGAGCCTATGAAAGCCTTCCAAGAGGAGGGAGAAAAAAGAAGCTTGGCAGGACTGTGTTGGCGGAGATGTCACTAGGAGTGTTTGGCTTTTCTTTCTGTCCTTTTATCTCTACACCAAACATCTGTATCTGAGTTGTGGTCTGATTTTTCAGACATGTCTTTGTTAGGCTTAGCAATGCTGTGAGTTACTTTTAATTTCAGTTTGTCTGAAGTATTCTATTCGTGGAAAGGGCTAACTTAGTTTTGGTTTTGTTTTTCAGCTTATATAAAGGAGAGACAGAAGTGGAAGAAGGCAGATGACTGGAAAGGAGAGTTCGAGGAAGCTGAGGAGCTGTAGTTCAGTGGAGCTGTAGTTCAGTGTAGTTCAGGTATGTTGTTCCTCCTCCTCTCCTCCTCCTCTCCTCCTCCTTCCCCTCCCCCTCCTCCCCCTCCTCCTCCTCTCCTCCTCCTCCTCCCAACTCCCCCGCCTGCCTCCTCCATCTTCCTCTTCTTCTTTTTACATGCGCCTTAGTCTTACTTATGACTTGATTTCCAGTTCAAAGTGGCCAGGAAGGGAAGGTAGCCCATTGTTGAGCCTGCAGGGGTCTTTCCCTGGCTTTAGTTCTGGGGAAGCTCAGCTTCTCCCTTTGACCAGTAACAGCTTTGAGGTAACAGCCAGACACACAGAAGCCCTTGGTCCCTGAATTCCCTGCATCTTCAACTCAAGGCCTAAGCTAGGGGAGTGGAAAGAGCCCTGGATGGGAGCCCATCTGCCATCTGCTGACCTCTTTCAGTTCCCTTCACAGATCTGGAATATGCAGAAGGAGAGGTTCCCTGCCTAGGAACTTAAGGCAACTATAATCCAGAGACTTCTCTTTTTATCTTTCTCATAGTCACACTTAAGATATCTTTAGAGTGAGAACTATTCCCATGTAGAAACAAATTTAGTTACTGTAGTGCTGATCTTTATTGTTCAAAGTAACTGTATATGCAAGATGCTGTGTGTGTGTGTGTGTGTGTGTGTGTGTGTGTGTGTGAGTGTGATGTTTGTTTCTCACAGGGACATCAGAGTCAACTGTAGCACTTGTTAAGAATGTAGATGCATAAGAATCTACATTTTAATAATCCCTTAGGGTCTTATGTACACTGAAGTTTGAAACCATTCCTCAACAGGACCAAAAGAATAATCATTAATTTGAATTTAAAATGTTCAGCAGTCCATTCATAGCTAACCAGAGACATTTCTAAAGTTGTCTGCAGTAACAGCCGTATCATTCTAGACCTGTGACTGCAGAGAGGGGGCCCTCCCAATTTGAGGAATTATAATAATTCCAGGAATCACAACATAGATGCTGGGGGATTATATGTTCTTCACGTTGAAGAACCAGATAAGAGGAACAGCATGTTTGAACTTGATTAATGTTCTGTTCCTGTGAAAAATTAACAGTGTGCAGATTTTGTTGAGACATATGATCTAATGGACCGTTTTGCTTAGTATGGTTATTATAACTTAATTTCCATTAATTCAAGAAACATTTACTGAATTCTGCATTGGATGTACGCTATTCTAAGATATAAACTTCTGCTGTTTCATTTAGTTGTTGGAACACCCTTCAGGTTGGACCTATAGTTTTACTCATATTAACTCTGTAATTACCCAACTTAGGCTTTGCTAGAGGAAACTCCTGGTTTAAGTGAACTCACGTGAAACTTAGAGCTATTTTTAAAAATTAGTTCATTTCAGTTATACATAATATTGAAGTTCTTTTTTAAAAAAATATTTATTTTTTGGTTGTAGGTGGACACAATACCTTTATTTTATTTTTATGCGATGCTGAGGATTGAATTCAATGCCTCAGGCATGCTAGGCAAGCGCTCTACCACTGAGCCACAACCCTAGCCCTGGAGTTCTTTTTATACAAGCATGGAATAAACTTTGTTCCAATTCAGTTTCCATATTTATCCTTTGCCTCTCCTTCTCCCCACCCTCTTCTCTTTACCCTACTGATCTTCTTCTATTTATTTATGGTTTTAAAAAAAACAGTGCTTTATGGATATATATATATATATGAAAAAATATATATAATAAAAATTATATTAATATTTAATATATAAATTGTATAATATACAATAAAGATACAAAATTATTTACATATAAATAATTTATATACATAAATTTATATGCATAAATTATTTAAACATATAAAGGTAAAATTCCCTGTGGTATATTCATATATATACATAGGAAAGTTTGGTCAGATTAATTTCACTGTTCCTCCCTTTTCCTATTCCTCCTCCTTCTCCCTCAATCTCTTTCTTTTACTTCACTGAACTCTCTTCAATTTTTATGGTATTCCCCTATCTCTTTTTCTTTGCTTTTCCCCTATTTTCATCTAGTTCCTGCATATGAGAGAAAACATTCAATCTTTGACCTTCTAGGGCTGGTTAATATGACTGACTTATGTGATATTCTCCAGTTCCATCCATTTACCAGCAAATGCTATAAACTCATTTTTGTTTATGCTGGGATTACAGGCCTGAGCTACCACACCTGGCTCTATATTGTGGTTTGATTTGCATTTCCTTAATATTAAAGCAAGATTAAAGTGGAGATTTGGCCTGAAAAATTTCTGAGCAAACAAAACCAACTAGATGTTAAAAATAATATTAGCCTTGTGAAAGCTTCAAATCTAAACAAAACAAACTTGGGTCATTTGGGTAAATGCTTATGTAAAATGGAATGAAAACCTAACCTCAGTTACTCATAAGTAGCCAATTAACATATGATTATGTGACTAATACTTGTTACATGTTAAACCATAAAAGGCAAATTTGTAAGTACCACTAATCAGTTATTCCTCATGCTTCTACATTTTTCTAATAAATACTTGATTCTGAGGCTTTGTTATCAGAACACAAACACTAAAACAAACAGTCTTCAATCTGGATATTTCCCCAAACACAAACTGATCTTATTCAAATGAACTCTAAAATTTTATTATATCTCCAAATTTCCTTTTACACTAGTTATTAGTGGAGTTGAGCCTGTCTCAATGTGCTTATGGTCACTTGCATATCTTCTTTGGAGAAATGTCTATTTTAGTCATTTGCTCACTTTTAAGTTGGGTTTTCTGTTCTTGTTGATGAGCTGTAGGAGGTCTTCGTAGAGTCTGGAGATTAATCCTTAATCAGACAAATGATTTGCAAATATTTTTCACCCATTTTGTGTGAGTTTTCTTTTGCTCCATTGATAGCATCCTTTGTGCATAACAGTTTTCAATTTTAAAGAAGTATAGTTTATCTGTTTCTCATTTATTTCCTGTGCTTGGTATCATATCCAAGAATTCATGGTTATCTGAAATCCAAGTTAGGAAAAAACAAACTAGAAAAGTAGTCCCCCCCCCCCAGTCAGGTTAGCCTATTGCTAATAAGATCTGCTCCTTTCCCTCCAGTGCAAAGTGTGGGGAGGATTCAGGATCAGACCTTCAGAATAAGACTGTGATGTTCTGGGGAGTGGCTAGGGAAAGGGCAAGCAAAGACATAGAATTTCCTTCTATTTTGAATGTGGCTTTGCACACTGTTTCTTTGAATGGTTTTCAGAATTCCTATAAGATTATTTTAGCTTTTTTTTTTTTCACATCTCCATGGAAGGAACAAGAGCTTAAAGCTTCCTAGTCTGCCATTCTGCTCAATCGTCTAGGTTTTAATCATGTCTCTGTGACATATTCACTCAACATTTGTGAAGCTTATTTATCTAATTTGCAAAGTGGGCTGAATAATCTCTACCTTGCAGATACATAAATTATTTATTACAGTTTTTAGCATATTTTAGACCCTCAGTAACATTACATGGGTTTTATTATTACTTGTAGAAAAATTTCAGGGAAGATAACACCTTATGTTTCATCAAAAACATTAGAGATTTGGGAGAATGATGAAGGCAACCTTGTGGAGTCTGCTCTTGTTCAGTTATGTGTAGTCCCAAACAAAGTACAGATGGCTCATCAGTCCCAAGTTGATGGGTGGTTGGATAACTCTCAGACAGAGAATGACTTTGTAATCTTATTTCTATTTGGAGGCTGTTCCAGGTTAGCAGGTTGCTATGGCATCTGGACCGAAAATGTCAGCCCCCATTTGTCTGGTGGAAAATAACAATGAGCAGCTGATGGTGAACCAGCAGGCTCTAAGAATTCTTGAGAATATTTCTCAGCCAGTCATAGTGGTGGCCATTGTTGGACTGTACCGTACAGGAAAATCCTACTTGATGAACCGTCTGGCAGGACAGAACTGCGGTGAGTGGTGTCCTGGGCAGGGCCAGTTGCTTGTCTCCAGCTGAATCTCATCTTCTTAGTGATGATCCTCACTCAAGGGAGGACCCAACTTTTCTCAGTAAAGGAACTTTCTCATTCTAATTCTCATGGCCAAATTACTACTTTACTGTAATCTTTCCCCATATTCTTTTCTTTATTCTGATTAAGGAAAATCTCTCCTACTGGTGTTCACAGTTGTATCTTTTCTAACATCCACATCTTTTCTAACACTTCCATAAATGTTTCTTCTGTCTTATATAAAATATTTTTTCCCTCTATGTAATATTTCATCAACATGTGAAGATCTTTGAATATTTGTCATCTTAAAAATCCTTCCTGGACTTCACTTCCTATTGCAACTACTCTTTTTCTGTTTTGCTTTTTCTTTCACTTATTTTTCAATGCAAAAAAAAAATAGTATTCAACTTCCTTTTTGTCATTTGTTTTTGTTCTTATGTCTGTCTTTAATCTGCAGATCTCTGAGCCTCACCATTTCTTTAAAATGCTTCCTACTAGTGACCTCCATGTTGTCTAGTTCATGAATGCCTCTTTGTCTTCATCTAGAACCCTCAAGTGGCATCATTCTCAGATTAATGACTGATTCTCTGCTCCTTAAAATAGGTGACTTGCAAAATAAGGCATTCTTGAGGAAGTAGAGATTCCACCATCCTGGCTGTTGGGGTACACACAATCCAAGACCTCAGGCTCTGTGAGTTCTTGGCTGCTTAGGAGTTCTGCTCTCAGCATATATTGTTCTCCCCTTCCCTTGCAGGCTTTCCTTTGGGCTCCACAGTGCAATCTGAAACCAAGGGCATCTGGATGTGGTGTGTGCCCCACCCCATCAAGCGAAATCACACCCTGGTTCTTCTGGACACTGAGGGCCTGGGCGATGTGGAAAAGGTGAGGGAGGGAGTCTCAGATCCTTCGTATGCTGAATTTTCTCCTTATTGCTTTATGACCCTTTCTAATTTAACTGCTTTGATCTACCACCTGGAAACAGAACTATAGTGAATAAGGCAAACTGGTAGTCTAAATCTTGCCTCCAGCTCAAATAAGATAGAGGTATGGTGAATAGAATGTTTTATTTCTTGATGGTTAGCAATACCACCCTTTATCACTGAGGAGTTCCGCTTCCTCAGATGTGGAAGTTTGAACATTATAGAAGCAGCCGAGGCAAGTATGGGAAGCAATTTTATTTTAAAAAATAGTAACACAGACTTCTCCTAGGAGAAGGGGGCCATAGCTGGTATCCTGGTATCCCAAGAAGTGACAGCATCTTGCTCCTTTTATACATTGTAGGTTTTCTTTGTTCTCATGACCTCTTCCCCCTTATCTCTCTCCTTCCTGCCCAAGAGATCTAGGTGGAATGGTAAAACGTGAGAAGCAGGTGGGTTCAAATGGCCAAGGTGGAGTGATCTGGGCAGGAAGGGAATGGGCAGCCTGGGAGGCATTAATTAGCAGTTTCCTGCCTGCTCACTGGAAGCTCCTTAACAACCTTCTGGGAGGGGCAGCACAGGTAGGTGATCTTGGTGCTCAAAGGGCTCTGGAGGCATTAACATTCCAATCTCCAGGGGGCAGTCTCTAACTTCCTAGACCCAAATTGGCCTCCATTTTCTCAATCTGACCAAATCACTATCTACACTAACTGCCTATATTTAATTTTGTTTCAGTAGGGTGAATGTTTTGATTCAATATAATAAAAAAATTATTGAGCAGCTAAGTTCTAGCTTTCTGGGCTCAGTACATTGGCATTACTGACCAAGTAAAGGCTCTGTCCTCAAAAAACCTGCAGCCCCATTGAGGAGACCACACCTATGCCTCAGGTTAAATACAAGGCCTGGGAAAGAAGCTGGTTGGAGAGAGGAAGGTCCCATGCTGCAGTGTAGTGCCTGACCCCTGTTGAGTTCCATGGGGGAAATCTGTGGCTGGGTTGGCCCTTTGGAAGGATCCTGGGTTGAGACAAGGAAGTTGGGTCTTGATCCCTGGTGCTGATCAGTCCTTGGAGGTCTGCCCTGGAAGCCTTTCTCGTTGAGTGCTGACCTCTGAGGGCTGTCATCCATTAGCACTTCCAATAGCTTGAAAATGACCCACACAGCACATCCCAACTTGATCAAATATTTAAGTGTAAACGGAGCTTGATAGGAGGGTGAAGAGGTATCAGCCTCATCCCTGTGGATGAGGAAAGCCTCCTGATCCACCTTTCAAACTACAAACATTCTGGAAGTCTTTGAGAAATCTATGACTGCTGGTACTATCAAAGCATATTTCTGACTTATAATACAAATTTTAAGATGGATTTTTGATATTGTAGCTTTCTAACAATAGGTAAACTGAGTGATCTGGTTGTTGTTTTTTTTGACACAATAAATTTATTTTATTTATTTTTATGTAGCGCTGAGGATCAGATCCAGTGCCTCACACTTGTTAGGCAAGCACTCTACCACTGAGCTATAGTCCCAGCCTCTGATCTTCCCTTTTATGCTTTATTTTGAGACTTATTTGAGAAAAGTATCTAAATTTCTATACTCCTTTTTTTGCATAAGGATTTAGATATCCTGTGCTTATTTTTTATCAGCTTCTTTGAAATATAATTAACAAATAAAATTGTATGCATTTAAGGTGCACAAGTTGATGTTTTGATTTACTTTGTGAAATGATCAGTACAAACACATTAATACATGTATTAATTTTTAGTTTTCTTTTTTGCTTTTTAATGAGAACACCTAAGACAAAGCTTCTTAGCAAAATTCAAGTATACGATACAGTGTTAACTATAGTCACCATGCTATACCTTAGACCTCTAGAAATTATTTATTTTGCATAACTGAAACTCTGTACTTTTTGACCAGTATCTCCCTGTTTCTCCCATCCCCCAGATTCCAGAACACACCATCGCATTCTCTGCTGATATGGATTTGACTATTGGACCATTTTACATTCCATACCTGAATGAGATAATATAGTATTTTTCTTTTTGTACCTGGCGTATTTCACTTAGCATAATGTCCTCAATTTTCATTCATGTTTTGCAAATGGCATGATTTCCTTTGTCCTTTTAGGTTTGAGTACTCATACTCCACACTTTCTTTACCCATTTATTCCTTGATAAATGTCTGTATCTTGGCCATTGTGAAATAATGCTGTAATAAATATGGAAGGGCAGGTATCTGAGATACTGCAATTACTTCCTTTGGCTCTTGAGAAGTGATATTGCTGGATTATATGGTACTTCTATTTTTTTTGAGGAATTTCCAGAATGTTTTCCATAACGGCTATACCAATTTACATTGCAATCAACAGCATACAAGTGTTCTTTTTTCTATATCCTCATCAACACATGTCATCTTTTGTTTTTTTGTTCATAGCCATCCTAATTATTGTGATAGCTCATTGTGATTTTGACTTTCATTTCCCTGATAATTAGTGAGGTTGAATATCTTTTCATGTACCCATTGGCAATTTGTATATTAAATTTTGAGAAATGTATTTTCAAGTCATTTTCTCATATTTATTGAGTTGCTTGACTTACTGTTGAGTTATATGAATTTCTTATATACTTTGAATATTAACCCCTTGTCAGATATGATTTGCTAATATTTTTTATCCCATTCTGTAGTTTCCTTTTTACATGGCTGATTGGTTTTTTTTGCTTGCAAGAAGGTTTTTAGTTGGATTTTGCTTTTGTTGTCTGTACTTTTGGTGTCATTTCCACAAAAGCCAAGGCTAGACCAATGTTAAAAAGGTTTTGCCTGTTTTCTTCTTGAAATTTCAGGACACATGGTCATTTTTTTTCCTACTATCTAACTGAAATTTTGTGTCCTTTGACCAATATTTCTGTATAATCCTTTTCCGGCCTTTGGACCACCCTTTCAACAACCATTCCATTCTCTACTTGTATGGATGCAACTTCTCTAAGTTCCACATACAAGTGAGGTCAGGTGGTATTTGCTTTTTGTGTCTCTCTTCATTTCACTTTAGCTTAAAGTCCTGCAGGTCCATATATGTTGTTGCAAATGACAAGATTTCCTTGCTTTTATGGATGTATGGTATTCTGGTGTGTGCATTTCCCACATTTTCTGCATCCATTTATCCATTGATGAACACTTGGTTTGATTCCTTGCCTCAACTTCATTTCCTTTGGATAACACACAGTAGTACATCCACTTTCAGAGCTTATATGCAATTCTCAAATCTATTTTGAGTTCAATTTTAAACACTCTTCTGGCTATGGATATCCAGTTCTTCTGACATCACTTGTTAACAAAGCCATTCTGTCCCTATTGTGTGTTCTTGGCACTGTTGTCCAAGCTGAGTTGACTATTAAAGCATGGATTTATTTCTGGGTGCTCTTCTGTTCCATGGGTCTAGATACCTGCTTTTACAACATTGCCATACTGCTTTGATCACTGTAGCTTTGTAACATTTTAAATCAGGATGTGTGATACCTTGACCTTTGTTCTTCTTGCTCAAGATTGGTTTGGTTATTCAGTATCCTTTGTAGTCCTGTATACATTTTAGAATTTCTCTTTTTGTTTACTTAAGTGTAACTGATGTGATACAGCAATCGGTATACGGGGTAAAAATGGGAGTTCATAACCCACTTGAATCAAACTGTGAAATATGATATATTAAGAACTATGTAATGTTTTGAACGACCAACAATAAAAAAATAAATAAAATTAAAAAAAAAAGAATGTCATTGTCATAGGCAGTTGAAAGCCATCTATCAAACAATGGTATGTGCTTATCTAAATGGGTTTTCGTTTGCCACAAGTCTTAATTCTAAGAACATTGATTACTTTTTAATATTAGGGTTTTGGGGAATTAAGGAAATGAATAGGTTAATCTCCCCACCCTTAAATTGCTATATAGAATATTATAGGCCTGAATCTGTTATTACCTTGCTCTCTAGGAACAAGCTTTATATACTCTTTATAAGTAATTTCTAGATTTAATTTAGACAAATTCTACAATTTATAGAAACAAATTAGCCTGAGCTTTCATGTCCTTCATCAACCTGTGTCGGTGCTCACGATCCAGCATTGTTTCCTGCTCTTACTTGCTTCTCGGTCAAACAAAATAACTATTTTCACTGCAAAGATTCCTACAATCTCTAGTTTTGTTACTGTGGATCTTTCTACTTGTAGGATCATCTTTATTTGTTCTGTCAACCTTCTGCCAACTCTTTAATGGTCAGCTCATGATCTCTAGGAAGGCTTCATACATGTTTTTCTCCAACTTTCATAGCTCTGTTCTTTCTTGATTGACATGTACTTCTTAATTTAATATAACAGCTATGGATTTCACTACTTATATAAATTACTAAGATCCAAATTTTTATAGATATTATTATCTGTGTTGTATTTATTTTTGTGAATATCTTCATTGCTTTGAATTAGTCATCTCAAAGTAACTTGTCATTGTGAAATTTGTTTTTCTGAATCTAAGATCAGGGGATCAGTAGCCATCTATGCCCAGCTATCCCTACTCTGATATTTATATGTTTTATAAGGTCTATGGCCAATAAATATATAGAGAGAATGAGGAAATGCTAACATCAACGATTGAATGAATATCCTATTGAGAACCCAATAGAGTACAAGTTTATGTATGTATATTATTTCATCTCACTGAGAAAAATAAAGCTATGTGAAGATGAGAATCATCATATGAAGAAATTATGATTCTAAGAAACATTATAATTGTCAAAGCTGTTATTTGTTCAGGTCTTTCTTCATTGCATATGAATTCCTATTAGTAAACCCATAAACGAAAGACTGACAGAATAAAGTCTGAATGAATTTGTAAAACTTAACTCCTAAGTTCCTTGCTGTAATGTGCTTCTAGGGTGACCCTAAGAATGACTCCTGGATCTTTGCGCTGGCTGTGCTTCTCAGCAGCACCTTTGTCTACAACAGCATGGGCACCATCAATCAGCAGGCCCTGGACCAGCTGCAGTATCCTTCCAGGAACTCAACCTGCCTGTCATTGAGTTTAGGGGAATGAATATTGAGTCATTATCTTTTGCCCTGTCAATTAGTAGTTTCTGGTGAAGCAGCGAGCACCTATGGCAAAAGAGGCTGTTTATTAGAATTTTTTTTAATAGGGAAACACAGAAATGATGTTTTTTCCTCAGCCAAGACCTAGTTATGTGACAGAGCTGACAGAATTAATCAGGGCAAAGTCCTCCTCAGATCCTGATGAAATAGAAGATTGCACAGAGTTTGTGAGTTTCTTTCCAGACTTTGTCTGGACTGTCCGGGATTTCACCCTAGAGCTGAAGTTTAATGGTGAGGACATCACAGAAGACCAGTACCTGGAGAATGCCTTGAAGCTGATTAAAGGTACCAGAGTGTGGCTCAGGAGTGGGTGGGATCACTGAAAACTGTCCATAATTTCTGGAATTCCATTAGTATTTGAAACTGAACTGAGGTCTGCAGCAATGGTGAGTGGAATATAGGTTGAAGAGCTCCAGGAACTGATGTTTACTTATGATATATAAGACCTAAAGTACAATGAAATTATTCAAAACCAAATTCTTTTAAACAATTTTTACTTTAGTATCCTGATTACAATGGAGGCTAAAACTTTCTAGTGACCAGACACTTCTGTACCCTCTTTGGCATCTGCTGTCCTCTGTTTAGGAGAACAAATGGCCTCAAAATTATTAGACATGAAATTATAATCCAAAACCCATCTCATGAAAAAATATGTATTTCACACAGATAATTCTTCTAATTTTAAAATACTAGTGTATTTATTTCATTCATATGAATACCTTTGTGATCCAGGTGTGGCATCTGTAATTCTTGGCACTCCGGAGTACAGAGCAGCAGAATCTCAAGTTCAAGCTTAATGAGACCTGTCTCAAAATGAAAAAATTAAAAAGGCTGGGGATATAGCTCAGTGGTAGTGGCCCCTGCTTAGAGCAGCAGGATTTCAATTTGAGGCCAATTTGGGCAACTTAGCAAGATCCTATCTTAAAATGAAACCTAAAAAGTTTGGGTATGTAACTCCCTGGAATGGCCCTGAGTTCACTTGCCAGTACTCCCTTCCCACTCTCATACCTTTGTGTTCTAAATAGGCCTGAAGAAGCATGTATCTTTTCTATTTATTTCTTTCCAATACTTATTATGATTATAAGAACACTCATTTTACTTGTATATGATGGCTTTCTCTTAATTCCAACACATTTATTCATGGTATTATTTTAAAAAATTATATTAATTGGTGTACATATTGCTTATATGTAAATTATTTGCATGGGTGCATAGCTAAAGAAATCTTGTGAGAATACCAATTCTGATTTATTCTTTTGTGCTTTCATTTTTCTCTCTATGCTTTCTCAAAACATTAATTGAAAAATCGGTAGGCAGAAAAGCAAATAGTCAAATCAAATATACACCTCTGTCTCAAATTTTAAAAATCACATTTTATTTACTTTTGGTCTTTGGAAATGTTTGCTACAAATAGCTAACATTGTGTGAAAGTTATTTTAAAAAAACAAACTACATTGTTATATTACATCCCAATATTATGGGATATATACAGATAGTAAGGTGATTAGTCAAGTGAAGCCAATAATCCATCTATCATCTCACATAGTTAGTTGATTTGATTTAATAACAATCCCAAATATAGTAGTTTTGTTACCCACAGTCCTCATGTTGGACATTAGATCCCTAAACTTCTGCTTCCTACATATCTGTTACTTTAATGTTTGACCTACATTTCCCATTTCCTCCCCACCCCTGGTAACAACTATTTCATTCTTTCTGTTTATTTGGCTTTTTAAAAAATGAATTCTTTTTAGCACGGAAGTAGTTTTCCTTAATGAATTATGGTATCGTTCTCAGTATTCCTAATGTTATTTCTGATATTGCTCCATTATCACTTATTTGTGTGTCTTCTTTCTGTTCCTACAGCTCAATTTTTGCAAGGGATTGAGTGGACCAGAGATTTATGTTTAACTTTTCATTCATTCAGTGAACATATAATAAATAACAACTCGTTCAGGTCTGGGGATATCAGTCTAGATATTTTTTTTTCTGCTAGGATCTAAATCTCTTGTCAGAGTTACATCATTGGCACAAGTTTGGTGTACAAAGAAGTATTGAATGTTAATGTTAAAACAATTCTTTAACAGTATATATTAACTGCAAAGATACAACAACCTCTGTCAAAAAATCTTTAGTTCCCGGTCCTAAGACAATTTCTATTGTATTCTCTGTTTTCCCCATCCCTCAGGGAACGGCTCCAGAGTTGCAATGTTCAATTAGCCCAGGGAATGCATCAGGAATTTCTTTCCAAAACGGAAGTGTTTTGTCTTTGACCGGCCAACAAATAACAAAGAACACCTAGCCCATATTGAGAGCATCTCAGAAGACCAACTGGATCCTAAATTCCAGGAACAAACAAATAGTTTCAGTTCTTACATCTTTACCCAGGCAAAGATCAAGACACTCAGAGAGGGGATTGTGGTTACTGGCAATCGTGAGTCTTTTCATATTTCTGTGTTGACTAATACATGTTGAATATACTATATAATGTGTTTCCATTAGTTTTGTTTGATAATTAGAGAAATATGCACAATTTTAAATCAGGTTACTTGTTAGGTTTACAGACCTTCTGTAAAATTATGCACTTTGTTACTGCTGTCTGTGGCTTTCACATATCTGAAAAATCCTCCATTGATAATAAAAATCACTAATAGTATATAAAAACAGATAGATACTATTTTTTAGGGGAATTTTTATATGTTAAGTATTGTTTGTAAGGAGAATATTATGTGTATTTTAGAAATTTATAGTAGCTCATATATAAATGCTGGCCTATAAACACCTGAAAATCCTTTGAAAGTTTTGGCAATAAATATAATCTGATATACCTTTCCTCATTGGTCAACCTATGTAATGTGTTTTCCTTTGACTTTTAATTGAGACGTTATGTTTTCACACTTAATATATTACAGGGAGGTGGATAGTTAACATTTTAAATACTGTGGCCTAGAGAACCATAAAACTGAGGTCAATAGTAACACCAAAGTGATGATAGTAGTAAGAGGTAGGCATGTGTGTTTTTATGTGTATGAGGTTTTAGAAATATTGTCTTAGAATCTTGGATCTTATTGAGTTATAGATTCCAATTTATCCCCTAAAATTTCTGGCTTCCTCAGGCCTGGGGACTCTGGTGGTGACCTATGTAGATACCATCGCTAGTGGATCAGTGCCTTGTTTGGAGAATGCGGTGACTACTCTGGCCCAGCGTGAGAACTCAGCAGCTGTGCAGAAGGCAGCCGACCACTACAGTGAGCAGATGGCCCAGCGGGTGCAGTTCCCCACAGACACACTCCAGGAGCTGCTGGAGGTGCACGCAGCCTGTGAGAAGGGAGCCATCACAGTCTTCATGGAGCACTCCTTCAAGGATGAAAATCAGGAGTTCCAAAAGGAACTGGCGGTAATTGTCTCAGTTATTACCTTTTCTGGTAGTTCCCTTGAAAAGGAAGCCTAGAGGTGCCTTTATGGACCTCAGGGTTCCTCTCTCTAATTCAAGGATAAAGCACTTTGGATTCTCATGAGGAATACAGTTCCCAAAGACCATATATCCCTCTTTGCCCCTTCCCCCAAACTTGGGGCACATTATCCAGAAATTTCTCAGATGACTGAAGGAAAACCAGAATAGATATCTTCCATAATAATCTGATGACTGAAGTCAAATCTGTATCAATATCCCCCTGAATGCTTCTAATGAATACTGGAAAATCCTTCTATTGGTGACAAGCCAGCCTGGAACACCTGCAAGTCACCCCCATACCGTTTCTTCTTCTGTGCACACTCTCCTTTTCCTAGGAACCAAAGTTTCTTTCACCAGACCCTCTTTCCACGTTGCTGTTCATCTTATGTTATTCCTTGTTTCATTGCATCATTGAAGATCGAATCACAGCACTCCACAGCTGGCAAAACACCATGGAGCTTCTGGAATGCAATCGCTTCATCACACAGATGAGCATTTTGAGGCCCAGGAAGTTTAAGAAATTTTCCTGTAGACTTGCAGAGGATCTTCAGGGATGTAATGAGTCAAGTTTTGTGATTTCTGATTCATCCAGAGTCTTATTCCAATGCTTTTCTCATCATCAATATAGTTAGATTGACCCTTCTATAAGGTTCTTTGGAGTTTTATCTTTTTCATTCCTATCTTCCAGTAACATGTGTCTATAATTCCATTGCAGAAAATAGTAGAGGAGAAGAAGAACTATTTCTTGCTGAAGAATGAGGAGACTTCTGAAAAATACTGCCAGGCTGAACTGAATCGGCTTTCAAAGACCCTAATGGAAAGCATTTCTGCAGGAACTTTCTCTGTTCCTGGAGGCCACAAGCTCTACATGAAAGCAAGAGAAAATGTTGAACAGAACTATTTGCAAGTGCCCAGGAAAGGAGTCAAGGTGAGGAGTAAGGGGACATGGGGAGCTTAGAGAACAGTCAAAGGATCTCTTAAATCTACTTGTGAGTGATAAGAAAGCATGATACCTCTATCTCCCTCCCTCTTCCCCAGAGCTGGAGATGGAAACCCAGGGCTTTGTGCTATCTAGACAAGTGCTCTACCACTGAGCTACTCCCTGACCCCACTTAGTCTTCGAATGCTTCCTATTTATTATATTTACCTGAGAGTGGAAGTATTCATTTCCAAAGGTATTATGGATTTCAGAAATTCAGGAAAGACAGGAAGAACTTATGAATTTCTTCATCCACATTATTTGAAATGTGCCAAGTGCTGGTGATTCCCAAGGTTCAGTCAGAACCTTTGCTCTCAGGGCTGATCAAGGTAAGAATGAGTCAACTAAATGTACATATTGAGTGATATCACTTATTAATATCACTTATGAGCCAGGGACAACAGGCTACGTAGGTGGTGGCAGGAAACACAATAATGGCACAATTAACATTTCATATTCTATTGACTATAGACATGGTGATATGCTTTTTCCCGAGAACTTTTAATTTAGTTTCCCAAACAACTCTATGTAATACCTCTCCTCATGTGAACATTTTATACATCTGAACTGAGAGGCCCAGACAGATTTAATAACTGGTCCAAAGTAATACCCAGCCAGTGGTGGGAGAGAGCAGCAGCATAGACCAGAGGCAGCATTTCACATTGGAAAACAAACACGTGAAAGCATTAGAGATTATAATTTGTACAATTTCACATCATTTAGACTAGGTGGAGCCTAGAGCAGGTAGAGGGAAAAAGCATTGGGAGAAGGGGAGGAGGGGGCAGGAAGAGGAGATATGGAGGGTCTCAGGTCACACCGAGGAGCTTGGTCACTTAGAAGGGAATCACTGAAATTTTAACCATGAAGCCAAAATGATATGGACATGTGTGTTTTTTGTTTGTTTTATTTTATTCTATTTTTTGCTGAGGACTGGGGATTGAACCCAGGGGTACCTAACGATCCGAAGTCACATCCCCAGCCCTTTTTATTTATTTTTACATTTTTGAGACAGGGTCTTGTGAAGTTGCTTAGGGCCTTGCTAAGTTTCTGAGGTTGGCTTTGAACTTGCAACCCTCCTTCTTCATCCTCCCAAGTTGCTGGGATTTATAAGTGTGCACCACTGCCTCTGGCTGATATATTGTTTTTACAGAAGTGGTCTTCCAGTGAAATCTAAGTTTTTTGCTTCTTGGTTCCACAGGCAGGCGAGGTCTTCCAGAGGTTTCTGCAGTCACAGACAGCAACAGAGAAGTCTATCCTGCAGGCAGATAAAGCCCTCAGTGATAAGGAGAAGGCCATTGCAGGTACAGGGACGGGACTCCACTCCCAGGTGGTGGTTGGATTCCTGTAAAGCCCTCTGACAGGTCTGACAGGAAGACCTTCTCCAAACTGTGAGCTTTCCCTTCTCTGTGGAATGCATGCTCTGCTGAATGTGTGAGGAACAAGGGGAAGTAGAGGTCAGACCTCAACCTGATGGGCAGGACCTTTCCTATCAGTGTCTGAAACTTGCACTTGATGGTGTGGACTTGTGTGAATTCTGTGATTTCCTGCCTTGCCCTGCCTTTCAGATTTGGTTTGGTCTCTGAGCTCAGGAAATTATAGTATAGTTGCTGTTTCTTTCTTCCTTCTCTAAAACTTTCCTGTGACAGAGGAGCGGGCCAAGAAGGAGGCAGCTGAGAGGGAAGAGGAACTTTCAAGACAGAGACAACAGGAACAACAGCAACAGATGGAGGCTCAAGAGAGGAGTTTCAAGGAAAACATGGAGCAACTGAAAAAGAAGCTGGAGGAGGAGAGAGAAGAGCTCCTGAAAAACCAGAACACCATGTTGGAGCACCAGCTGAAGGTGGGTGATGCCCTGCTCAGTAGTTCTGATGGTCCTGGGGCCCCAGAAGGAATAGTGCAGATTACACTCCGCTCACAGAAGGAAGATAATCACCATGTGTTGCTTGTGATTTATTGCAAGCCCTGAATTCTCTTGTAAAAAGATTTTTTTTAAATTGTATTCTGTATTTAGACTCTGGAGAATCATTTATAGTCCCTTAAATCTTTAGATTTTATACATGGTGTAAGCTGCTGTTTAAGGAGATTTTAAAGTAATCTTATGACAGTGAGATCTAGAGTGTGGGGCATTCTATAGGGCGATTGTCTCAGTCTGAAACAAATCAATGGTATTAAAAAAAGAAAAGAAGGAGAAAGAGGAGGATAAGAAGGAAGAGAAGGAGGAGTCATGGCAGCAGTAGTGAGGTGAACTTTTCTAGATTAAAAGATAGTTCAGACCTAATAACCAAATGTATGTAAACTTTTTTGGGACCCTGATTTGAACAAAACAACTTCCAGAATATTTGAAGCAATCAAGGAAATTTGAAGCATTAGATAATGTGAAATAATTTTGATAAGTATGATAAAGCCCTTGTGTTTATATAAGACAAATATTAACATTGTTTAGAGATGCATATACGAGGTGTAGTGGTAAAATGATTGAATGTTAAGGTGTTACTTTCAAGTATTTGGTAAATGAATAAAAGGAATAAACAAACAAAAAATTTCATGAGGGCCTGATTAAGCAGACAGATTTTAACCAGCTGTAGTCAAGATGGGAAAGCAATTGGTTAGCATCACCAAGTCCCATGTTGTCTGGAGCCCTATTTCTACTCAAAGACCTTAAGGCAGATCTGCACTGACAGAAGTAGAAATCCAGGAAAGTGACAGCTTCTAAACTTGCTGCAGTTAAATCCAGATGTAAACAGCTGCACAGAGCATGAGAGGAAATCCCTCATTGTCCATTTGGAAATTATATGGTAATAGATTTCTGGATCAGATAATGTGTTCTCATCATTGCTATGTGATGGTGATCATGCCATCCCAGTGGGACTGAGAATCTGTTTATTCAGACCAATAACATTTCTTGGCAAGAATATGAATTTGTTCTCACACCTTGGTTAGCACACAGCCAATCTGTAATGGTGGGTGAATATTAGTAACGTGGGAAATGTTACTTCCTGGTAGTGTCTAGGTCTAGCTCAGATGATAGTCTGTTGCTAAATTATCCTACAGTAATTGAGAAAACATTTTAGGGAGAAAATAAGACATGTTGACAAAGTTTTTTAAACAAAGTATAAATCAAAGTATCAAAATTATAAAATATTTACACCCCTTTCAATTCTATTTATTTTAGGTTCAAAAGGATTTGCTTGAGGAAGGATTCAAGAGGAAATCTGAGGAAATGAATGCAACAATTAATCAACTGAGAAATATGATTGATAATACAAAGGAGAGTAAAATTCCCTGGATTTTTCAAGTATTGGAATCATTTGGCAATGGTCTAAATGCATTATTTTCTCTTGGTAGTTCTGTTGGTAAACTTGGAAAAGGACTTTACTCACTGTTTAGAAAGAAGTAAGGAAAAATGTGGCTTGTGGTACATGATTTGGCCTATTTTGGTGCTCAAGTTTTTCATTTTAATTCTGCAAAGTTTTAAACATAAAAAGTGTTTGCTAGAAGATATCAGTGCATGACCTGCCTTATATGGAACAAATGCTTGGAAACATTTACAGATAATGCTAGTTTTAGTAAATTCACATTTGCAATAGTTTACATACATAAGAGGTTCTTTAATGCATTGATTTTAATCAGAAAAGTTTGGAAACTATGTAAATGTCATCTACATAAAATTGGTACTATAAATTTTCATATGTGTCAATACTGGAATAGCCAGGAAACAAAATGCCTTGGAACTCTAGGTACCCTAATACGAAGGATCTTGAAGATAAATTGTTATGTAAAAACAAAGTCCAAAATAGTATATATGGTTGACCACTATTAAAAGTGAAATTATCTTATGCAAATATACATTGTACAAATAAAATGTCTTCTGAAGTTTTAATGAGAAACTAATATCATTGGCTCCTTTTGGGGAGAAATGATTGGAATCAGAGGTTCAAGGGACACATACCATTCATTACCTACTCCATCTTTGGAAGATCATAAAGAAAGCTTGTATCTCATTCATTTTGAAAAAAATTATAAATTATAGTGATAGTGATAATAATGAAAGTAGATTTGACCATTATATGATGAAACGTCTCATTATTTCTGCAAATAACATCAGCCAGCTTACTTTTATTCCATCCAAGCCATTGTCCTATAGGATGGTGCTGCCTGTGCTTAGGCAGGGTCTTCACTTCAGTTTGATATCCCACATGCCAAACATTCCTAGACACACCCTTATTGACATACCCAGAAGCCTTTTAATCTTTGAGGTCTCTTCAAATTAAGCATTACAAATATTAAGTAAATAATTGGACTAAGAATAAAATCTAAACTCTAGTACATATATGAACAAATCTGAGCAAAATTCTTAAAACAAGTTGATAATGTAATAAAATTATCTATCTTACAGACATCATTCCTTCTGAATCATAGAAATCTATATGAAAAGCTAACAAAATGATGACGATGGTGATGATTATAGCCAGAAATTCGACACTGACTTAAAGCTCACCTTTATGAGTTTGTATTCTGATTTGTTTTACACATTCATAATGCAGAGAAAAAAAACTCATATGAGATCCTGAGTGAGGTCAATACAAGTACTTTTAATCATAATTGCATCTGGTCAGTGAGTAAACAGGTAACTGCATTGACCCTAACCATGTGCTGCTGGCACTAGGGAAGCCTTGGGAAGGTGCTGAGGGGAAAGTGGCTACATTTTTGTGTTCTTGTATGTCTCAGTTCAGAAATAAGACATCAAATAAATTATACCAACAGCAAGAATTTGAATTGCTCATAAGCATCGTAAAGGATTAGCACAGTGTGCAGGAGTCAGTGTAGAAACAAAGTGTAGAACCAGTTGAGGCTAATCAGTTGGTGATCTTTCCATCAGGAAATGAGTTAAGATGAATTTTTACTGAGCACAAAATTAGGATGGAAATGAGGGATGTGAATTCCAGACAGAAAAGGGTCTGTGCACAAATTCCTCAGTGGGGAAGAACTTGATGTGTTTGGCCCTGCAGGAAGGGCCAGATGGTGAATCTGAGACAAAGAGAGATGAGAAGAGGAGCAGGCAGGAGCCCAGCTGGGTAGGGTTTTGCAAGTCTTGACAGGAAGACTAGACTTGATTCTTGCTGTAATGGGAGTCTTAAAAATTTATTCTTAAAGACTTTTAAGAATGGTGACATGACTTAATTTGTGTTTTGACAACTCCCCATGACTGAGCAGGTAGAATGAATTGGAGATGGTAAAAAGTGATAATTCCTGGCCAGGCTATCAGTGCTTATAAAAATTCCACCAATTTAACTTATAAAATGACCTGCCTATTTGTAGAAACACTTGAAAGAGTAAAATGTCATATGCTTGTTCTTGAACAACAATAATGGTAAGTGCTGGAACTCTAAAACATGTTTTCCCCTTTTCTCCCTCCAAATTGCCCACAGAATTGATGCACAGAACTGTTCCCTGTGAGGACAAGAGGCAAGGCTTTACCCCTCCTCACTCCACCAAAACCTCAGGAGGCAGGGTGGCAGGAAAATAATTTTTATTCAAGCCCAGTTTTGATGGAAGACAGAGGAAACCTTTTCATTTCAAATTATCATCTTCAGAAAACTCAAGGGAAAGGGAAGCTTTTATAAGAGAAGTGTTGGCAAAGTGGGACAAAAAGCAGTAATAGATTGTAATAGTAATAGAATGTAGATTTAGCTAGGCAGTGTTATGGAACATGTGTATTTGGGGTCATTTCTGTTCTGAGTCCGAGGAGGTTGGCAAGTTAAAACAACTTGGAGCTTTAATTTTCAGTAAGATAAAGTTGCCCTTACTTTCAGGGATATATATATTGAAAGCAGCCTAAATATGTTTTAATGGGCAAATGTTATATTTATTCATTTTCATGTAACAAGCCATTCAAGCATACCTAAACACACAGATGTAAAAAATATTGTGTGACAAAAGGATTTTAAAGTGGAATGCATGTAAAAGACAAACTAAGGATTTTCAAATGGGTAATAAACATATGAAAAGTGTTCAATTGTATGATTCATTAATACCATTATATGTTACCTCTACACATCTGCTAATAAAAATACAGCTGACTGCGTGGGCTCTCTCTCATCCAGCCATCCAGTGAGGAGGTCCACAGAACAGAGTAGAGGAGAGTGTGGCTGCAAAGTCACTAATGAAGACCTCCGGAGACCAAGCAGGAAGCAGGTCTGATTTTATTGCACAGTTACCATGTATAAATACTCAGGCAGTAGCTAAGCAGATTACAGGTAGCCACCAATGCAATGTCTGCTAACTATCCTTGCAGCGACCAATCCAGGAGTGGGCAGTGGAGCAAGCACAGGGACTGCAACACATGGCCTCATGCCCAGGGCTGTGCCTACAGGGTAAGTGGTCGGCCGCTCACATGCCTAGCACCAGGGGAGTGGCCTGCCACTAAGATGCCCTTAACGTATGCCATGTATGCAGTACTCCATGCACTTGTCCCCACAGCTGACAATCAGGGTCTGATGAACTTGTGGAGAACCTGGAATGCTCACACACTGCTAGTGCAAAGACTAGATAGCACAGCTCTGAAACTCTTTGGAGTATCTGCTTGTGCTGAACACGTGCCTTTCTGCAGTGTATATATTAGAAGTATGTGCCTGCCTGCGAACTAAGTAGAAAGTACAGGAATTTTCATAATAGTTTTTTTTTCCCTTATAATCCTCAAACACTAGATACTACTGAAATGTTTATCAGCACTTTCATGGATAAATATTTGATATACCCACAGCTGGAGTACTTAATATCAGTGGGAGTAAGTGATCCTCTAGCCATACACAAAAATGTAGACTAATGTCACAAACAGAATTGAAAAACCCTGAATACTAAAGAGTACATAGTTAATTATTTTATTTAGATAAGGTGCTAAAGCAGGGTAGTACTGCACTCCCATCAAATCTCTCTAATTTGCATAAGCAGCAATAATGATAATAAATAGTCACATCGTGCCGCAGTCTGGCTGGGCACAAATCACAAGCCACTCAAGCAGGAACAAACTTTATTTCCGAACTCACCCGAAAGCCACCCACGGGGTCCTTCCAACGACCACACACCAACCGGAACTCCCTCCACTGGAACTGCACCCACCAACGCGAACTCTTCAGGAATCCCCTGGAGAGCTTCACCGGAACTCAACGGGATCCTCGAGAACTCAAAAGTCATCATCTTAATGGCTCGCAGGTGTCACCTCTCAACCACTACTTCTGGCAAAAATGCCAGGGGCCATTCCGACTTGGCTGTGGCTCTCAACAACATCATAATGTTGACTTGAGGTGATTGTGGTTTAGAAGTAAGGATTAAAGGTGAGAAAATGGAAAATAACAGTTGTGTGAGAAGATTCTTCATGCACTTTGGCTTTGAGTCATAATCTGTCATCTGTTGTAAGCAAGTTCATGTACACCTCAGGATGCATGAGGCTCTTGTTAGATTTTCTTAATAATAAAAATTAATTAGTTGAATGATTCAATAATCAAATTCTATCTCGTGCACTTCTTCAGTTGGAGTGAGGCAATTTCATGCTCATGGTGTTCTGATACAATATGAAGACCCCTGCTTTGGACACTTCTGCAATCCTTTCTCCATTCCCTATTTAGTTTCTAGGATGTCCCTCTGGAATCATTTCTCCATGGTCCCTCAGGCCTTCGATAGTCCTCACAGCATTTCCCTCTTACAGAAACTCTTCAGGGCTGGGTGGTAGGTGGGTCTGGGCAGAAACCCATTAGAAGTTCAAAGAATAGAGAGTAAACCTCTCTCCAAAATTACTGGGAATGTTAGGGAGCAGGAGAGCTGACAAGACAGTGTCACATGGTCCTCTCTGGCCTGCTCAAAGTCCACATGGGCAGCAGCAGGGCGGGAAGGTAACCAACACAGGAGGCTCTGCTACATTTGGGTGATCCTGACACCAGTACAAACAGTACTGACAGCTCCTGACAGGAACCTGGAATTCCTGTAATTCAACTGCTTTGAGGAATTACGGAGGTTTTCAGAAATGATGGATATGCTGAGCTTGCAAATTCCTAACAGTTTTGGAAAGTAATGTTTTTTAGTTTCAATTGCTCTCATTCTCTGTCCATAGCTCTTGACTATCTTCCCATATTAACAAGCCAGCCCTGAGGGCCAGCACCGGTTTCTTAGGACTTTTCCCCTCCTGAGTTAGGCTTGAGAAGACACACCTGAGAGATAATCCGTGTCTGAGGTGAGCTCCAGCTGTCCATGGCTTGCCAGAGCTTTCACATCTTGTTTGAGCTTGATCCTTGTTTCAAAATTTCTCTTCAGGTAACATGTTTAATATCTCATGCCCTTACAGGCTTGTAACTGTGACTTCTAAGTCAGACTTTCTCTTGGCAATGGGGGTGCCAGTTAGAACCCCTTGAGGAGTGAGTCCTGAGTGCACTGACTGGGCTCCAGACTACTCTGGGTTCTGTTTCCCAGGGTCCCTGACATCTGCCCCTGGGGGCTCTCTAGTTCTTCACCTTAGTATTTGTGAAGACATCTGCTGTGCTGAGTAACCTCTTGGCCTATTGTGAGATGTTGGGTTCTTGTGGTGATACTTGTAGCTCCTGTTGCTTAGAAGTTAGGGGACCTTGGACTCCCAACTCCACAAATTTGACAACCTGGTTTTCAGTCGCAAGAGCTTCAGATTAAATTTTGCCAATGTTGTGCTCATAAAATATGACAGGGAGGTGAAAATGTTTACAGTACATCTGTAGCCTAGAGAAGTGCTTCCTATAAAGCAAGACTCAGTCCAGCCTGGAGCCTGTGAGGTCTATGGTGGAATCCTCTGTGGAGTGAGGAGAGATGGGTCAGGGTTTGTAGTTCTGGAGGATGCACCGCTGGCATGAGCAGATCTGTGCCTGCCGTGCCTCCTGCCTTTTCACAGAAAGTGACCTAGTCCTCCTGTTCATCTCTCCTGACCCATCACACACTTTAAACCCCACTGACTTCATTATTCCTCAGGACTACCCTGTCCTTATCCATTAACAAACCCTCTTTTGCTGGTAGAGAGAGGAATGTTTCCTGTGCTAAATTCCCAAGTCCTAAAATGATCATTCCAGAATTGGGAATTCATACTCTCCTTATCCAACCCATGGATATGAACTGGAGAAGGCACATTGCAACAGCCTCAGGTTACTGCATCCTCTGCAATAATTTAAGGTTGCCACATAGATAAAAGGATCACCCCAGTTGCAATAATCTATTTTTAAGGAGTTTGCCTCCTCATTTTTCACAATTAAATACCATCTTTTCTTTTTTACCCTGCTACTTTATCAAGTGCTTGGTTTCTGCTCATATTACGAAGGTGAGAACAACCAATCAACTGAGCAGCCTTTCCTATCTGACCACTTTAATATCAATAACTTAGAAGTACCCAAGTAAGCCGTGCTGTGTGTCTGAGTATTGGATGTATTCAGTGCCTACGGAATACTTCTTAGCGGAGAAATGACCAATTGAATTGCCACACCTGATACATAAAACTTACCCAGAAAATATTACTAGAAAAAAAAAATGACTGTTGAATTTTGCTATGAGAAGTCTTAAGTCTATTACTTTTTAATTCCAGATTCAGACAAAATTTAAAATGTATGTTTGAGACCTGTCTCTTCAAGGGATATTCTTCTTTTTGGAAGTTCAGATTATCCGCTTCTCTTATGTATTCAGTTCTTTAGTAGCTTAATGAAATTAAGATGCTTTGATTGTCTGCCTCTTTCTGATTGTAGGTGTAGGAGAAGATTTTCTTGAGTCATTTTATATATGCTTTGCTAATGAAGATGGCAATTTGTCATCTCTTTGTGTTTTGCCAATTCCATTAATCTTCATCAGACACCAACATTTTGGATGCTTTGATTCTATTGTATATTTGTTTTCTTGTACATTAAAATTTTCTCTCTCAGATTTAATTATTTCTCCTACTTTTGGCCTAATTTTCTTAGTCCTTAACTGATAGTGGCTTTTAGATAGCTTTCTGCTTTAATCCTGTGGAGAGCAGCCTGTGTCTTTCTATGAATTCCTCCATGATGAACAGAACACTGTTTTCAGGTTGTGTCCAGCTCTGCATCACTCCATTTTGTTAAGCAGTGGTTTGCCGTGAGTTGCTCCATTTTGAGCCCAAGAGCCAACATAGAGCAATTCTATACCTTGATTGTGCAAGTAAAAAACCACTATCTGCTTGGTAAAATATATATATATATATATATATATATATATATATATATATGTATATAAATATTTTATAACAATATAACATATTTATATATATGTTAACAATGTAACATATTTATGTATTTATAAATGCAGATATGTATAAACATCAAGTAAACAACCACCATCAGCCTGGTAACACCTTTAAATATAAACATATCTTTTGACTTGAAAGCTGGAGTGGAGGTGTGAGTCCATTTGGACTGCTGCTTATTAATCACCCATAGAACTGGCTAATAAACAGATATGTATTTCTCATGGCCTTGGAGGCTGGGAAGTTCAAAATCAAGTTATCATGGGCTGGGGATGTGGCTCAAGCGGTAGCGCGCTTGCCTCGCATGCGTGCGGCCCGGGTTCGATCCTCAGCACCACATACCAACAAAGATGTTGTGTCCGCCGAGAACTAAAAAATAAATATTAAAAATTCTCTCTCTCTCTCTCTCTCTCTCTCTCTCTCCTCTCTCACTCTCTCTTAAAAAAAAAAAAAAAAGATCAAGTTATCAGTAGACTCCACTCCTAGCGAGAGCCCAATTTATTACAGAATCTTGTCTGGTTTCTCTGATATGGTTTTGACACACCCATGAATCCTTGTGCTTCTTATTTAATTTTACTCAGAATTCTGAACTGAAAATACTTCAAGTCTATGCTCCTCCAGAAGGGCTGTGACATCCATGGTATTTTGTTTCCTCACTAAGTTTTGAATAGTGTGTTAGTAAATAATACTCTTCCCACCTGAGAATTTCCACCAAATCCAGAGCTAAATATAGGCACCAAGATAAATGAATAAAAAAATAAAATAAAATTTTAACAAATCACAATTTCTGAACAAGGATGTTGGCTAATCTTTTCTAGAGTTGTCTTATTGTAATATGAAAAAGTTCATTTTAGTTACAAGTCTCATTCCATAGGGTTAGGAAATCATTTTGACAATACTTTCCCCCACATTATATACTTCCAACAGACTTACAGAATATTATTATTATTTTTTTTTTTAGGATTTTAGATTTTTTTAAACAGGTAAATGTTTGTTAATTGTTACATTTTAAAAATACATAACTGGATTCCAACAAAACAATTTAATAAAATAAGGCACAATGTTTAGTAAGGCAAAATTCATACAGAAGATCGAATACATACATTTTTATATGTCCTGGGGGGAAGGGGTAGGAGGTAATAGAGTTGAAGTAGATTAGATATTCTTTTTAGAGCATTTACCATTATAAGGTTACATATAAATCTGATAAAGTAAACTATAGCTTATATTGAGAAAAAAACTTATCATATTGCTGAATTACACTTATTTTACCATTAAGCTTTCATTATCCATATATCTATAAAGATATTCCTAATTCACAAGATTTCAATTACAGAAAATTTAAAAATCAGATCAAAAATAGTAATTTGACCAAAGTAAAAGTCAATACATTTTAGTATCCTCCATTGATACTTGAAGGACCAAACTTTTTATTTATAAAAAGTTAAAAATACTGATTATTCTATAATTTTGTCCCATTATGTTTTTGTTTCTCATAAATTATGAAGAGGGCTCAGAATGCAACAAACCTCAACACAAGTCTGCATGATTATTGTAAAGTGACTTTGAAGGTTAATATTCTTCCTCAACACCACCTCAATGTTAACCATTTCAATTAGTGAAAGAACTCTCTTAATATAAATAGTAAGCAGAATCAACCAATTTAGTAATGTTTTTGCAATACCAGCAATAGCAGTTTGCAATACCAGCAATATCCCAGTTTCTTCCCTTAGATGGAATTCTGAATAAAAAAATGTTAACCAATTTATTCACAGCTGAAGAAAGAAGTTCTGGTAAATGCAGATGGTCTTTCTGCCATGACTTTCTGTATGACAGTATATAAATAACCTTCATTAAACTAATGGATTTTAATATATACTAAATTGAATACTGTCCTTTACATGAATTCTTGAGATTGACAAATGCTAGCTAAAAGTCTAGTAGCACCCAAATCAGTATTACCCTGTGAGTGTTCAATGATGTGTAATGGTTGTTAATGAATTGTTATTTTTTACATTAATTCTTAGTAAATATGAACCAAAAAATAAAAAAATAAAAAGCGAATGGAGGTATTTACATGCATAATATTAAAACATACCCCCTTTAAACCTATATAACAACAACAACAACAACAAAACAGTGGCAAAATATGCTAGGCCTCACATAACAATATTTTTATATATTGCTATAAATATGAAGTTGGTTAGAAACCACTGTTACCCTTTGGTGGTACCAGATATATTTTTAAATTAAAATAATACGTAAGAAAATACACTTTTTCACTGATTTTATTTCAGACAACCCTGATGCTTATGGCTTTGACCTCTATAACAGTATACATGATTTCAGTTCCCTCCCCAGAAGCCCTAGAACTCATACCTGGGCATTATTTTAGGTGAAGAAATCTCTCAGGATCAGTCCTTATCTCTCAAGTGAAATACAAATAATCATGAAGCTGTCATAACTTATTAAATGATTAGTTTCCCAAACTTTGGGTCTAGAGTGGAGGATTTAAGGCACATGCTTTCTGACCATAAATCAAGACACTGCTACCTATAAAATTATGATGTTTATAATGAAAATACAAAACAGCATGCTACTAAATTCATTATTATTATATTGTGTTTAGTGCTTAGTACAGAGATATAATGAGGAATCAGAATTATGCATTACAGGGCACGTTGCCTAAAAACCTATACAGCAGCCTTTACCACAGGGTTAAACATTCCATACAACTTAAAATCTCACTATTTTGGACTAAGTGGAGAGTGATATACAGATATATATGTAAATGTATATTTTTATTTTATTTTTTTCAGGGCTGAAGACTGAACTCAGGGCCTCGCATGGGGAATGGTATTCATGACATAATCATATCTACTTTTAGATGAGAAAGAGCTCATTTAGGTTAAAATTAGGTATTTCTAACTAAATGCTGCTAAACTAATTCTATATACATACTCTAACTAATATAGTTTTGTCTACAGGGGTTATATGAGGTTTAGAAATAATAACCATTGTTTAAATACATAAATAGCTGCTGCTAAAATGCTTTAGAAGATCAAACTTTATTTGCACTATTTACTTAGTGTTTTTTTTTTTTTTAAACACATAGTGAAAAAATAAATATCAACCAGGGCTACCTGCCGTACCACAAATTTCAGGCTAATGAGGTACTACCTTCTCTTTGTGAAGAGCAAGGTTGGCTGGAAGAAAATCCTATTACTTGGGCCCTCAGTTATGGCAGGATGTGAACAATCTCCCAAGTCCAAGACATTAAATAAATTTAGTAATAAAGGCTTTTAGATGGTAGTCAATAAGCTACTTAGTGACTTAATTTAAAAACAATTCACTATTACTCTAAAGAGCTTTCTTGGCTCAGAGATATTCTTGGGTGTCTGGTGACTTCTCTGACCCTACACTTTGTTGCTTTTAAAGATTTCTTTACCACTCCAGCAATAAACTTGATATTTACAACGTCTGATAAAATTGGTCTGCTGTATTATGCTGCACCATTATGAACTGCCTTTTACTCTTATTGACATAAACACAAAACTTTCTCACATTTGAGGTACAATTTACAATGCAAATCTTTAGAATTTTTTTAACTTAAAATTTTAGTATCAAGAATTTTAGGACAAGAGATTCCTTCGGCACACATTTAGAAATAAAATATGAACAGTCACCTCTAGATCTATCTCTACTACTCATATACAGGGAATACTGAGAATTCTGACCACAGGTCCTTATGTCAGTCAATCCCTTGCAACATGGAATCAATATCATATTAGTGAATCTTCCTATTTCCTAAAGTCCTATTCTGCCTCAGTTTGGTGAGGCTGATACACTGGATTCTAGGAATAAGTTGAGAATGTATAATGTACCCAATTCCAATATTAGCACTGAAGAATTCCACTCAACATATATTAATGTTCTGCTTAAGTAGTTTTGTTCACTAAAATCATCCAAGTGGAGCAATATCTAAACCTAATTTGATTATGAAAACTACTTTGTTGTTTTTTCACATCGTTTAAAAAAATCCTCAAATTCATTAACAGTAGTTAAACAGAAACATGGAACTTAGCAACTAACAAGTAAGACTACCATTTTAAATACAAAGTCTGCTACATGACTTGGGAGCTGTTTATATTGTTTTAGATGATCAACTCCCTGTATCTCATTTTCTGGTTAATTTCTATAATCACCAGTTATTTAAAAAGGAAAGGAAAAATAGTGAAAAAGAAGAAAATCTTAGAAACTATCAGCAGCTCTTATAAAGGCTAAGGTCAAAGATTTGGGAGAAAAAAACAAAACAACAAAAGAAAAATAATGCTAAAATGTAGATTTACTTAAAAGTTACCGAAGACAGTAGCACACCGATCATAGATTTTTCAACTGTACATGTAAAGAACCCTAACAAAGATTTTGTTGAAAGAACACTGGTATTCATCTCCATTATATGGCACAGGCTAGAAACTGTCTCTGGTTGGAGTAGTTTATATCTGTAAAAGATCAAGCAATGTACCTTTATTCTAGGAAGCCTGGGAAGGTTAAATGCTATATTTACATGCTTATTTAATTCTTAGAAGATCAACTAAGCTGTTAACTTATGTCAAAGCTAATAGTCAATTAAGAAGTAAACAGAGGCATTTAAGCCAGAAAAATTTGGTCCTACCAATCTAAATCAGTTAGTTACAAAACATTTTAGGTTTGTCATTTAGGCACAGCCTAAGTCATTTTTACTTTTCATAATCTTGCTATCTGCAGCTCGCTGTGGCTCATTTTAGAAGTAAGCAAAGACTTTATATTTTATAATTATTCACATACTACTTCAATAGACAGTAGAAACATATTAAATCACTTCTATACACATAAAAAAATTCAGAGTTAAAAAGAAAATAAGAATCTTACTACATTTTAACAGGGTAAAGGTAAAGGGATCTCTATAGCAGCGTTTCACAACTGCAGTCATGAAACTTTCATGACGTTTCATGAATAAACACACAAATAAACACACAAACCCTGAATTATCCTATACTATACTTTCTTCTAAAGTAAAAAATAATACATATGGAAAAAATCTAACATACATATATATATATACAATAATCAGCTTTTAAGAAATGATGTGCCCAGTCATGAATGCTAGAAGTCAGAAAAGAGATCAGGAGGCTCTAACGTAATCTGCCTGTGTATCACTGTATACTTAACGTTTGCCAACTAGCCATCATTTTATCATAGATTGGTTAGCTAATTATGATGAAAGTGTTGTGTATTCTGTAATATCGATTTATAATATTAGTTTATAAGCACTTAGTTAATAAAAATTTGGTAATTTTTGAAACTATTTTTCTCCTATACTTCAAGGATACATTTTAAATGTATCATCAACTCCCTGTATCTCATATTCTGTTTTTCCCCCCCTCTATTCTATCAGTACTTTATTTTCAAAAAATTATTCCATGGATAACTAGTTTTGGTATTCTATTGTGTATGAACACGACTCCTGCTCCTAACTTTATTTGCCTTATTGCCATGTTTTTCTAGTTTTATTCATTTTTCTTTAAAATGCAGAGAAAGTTGCAGCTTTAGTACACTACACAAAGGAGTCACATTTGACTGTTAAAATTTCCCCCCTATTCATTCAAGATACAAAGAAGCTTTCTTGGCTTACATCTTTTCCAGGTTTTTATTAAAAGTATTATTCTGTCTGATAAGGAATAAACTGATCAAGATGGTAGCTTCCCATTAACTATAAAAAGTGATTTGCTTACAAGGGACCACTGCACACTGAAAAAAATTATAAATAATAAAAAAAAAATAAGGTGGCCATGAGCTCAGCTGTTAGTTATACAGTTTTTACATAGTTCTGTTAAAGCATATTTTAAAGTGTCTTGCATAGTACATTAGGTTATAGGCTGCTCTGGCATTATTTCTTGAGTAAGTTTCCATATTCTTGCTAGGATTAAGGCACTATAACAAGTCATTGCTGAACTATATAAAGTTAATAACAATCTTACAAAACAAAGAAGAAGAAATGAAAAGTTATCCCACTTACAAGTTATACCCCTTACTTTACAGTTAGTTGGTCAGAAAAGTTTAGGTCCTATGTAACCATCTGTGAGCTTATATGAATAGGTCTGCAATCTACACAGACAGACAAAATAAGCAAAGAGGTAACCTTGTTTGTTGTATGGTGTTCAGCCTAAACCCAAGGATAACCCTGGTAATAATTATAGCTTTGATAATTTCTTACTTTTTTTCATCTCACCTGCCACAAGTTTCACTATTCATGGCCTTATTATACCACTGCTCTTCAAAATATACCATTCTGCTATGTGATTCATGCAAAACTTGTGAAATTGCACAACAATCAGCCAAATTTGAATCTGCCATTCGGATTATATTCAAATTATATTCAAAGATTCCAAACATGGTATTGAACTTATTCCTGCTGAATGGGTAGATGAACATAAAATCTTTCACATCATCTCAGATTCTTTCATGGACATTCAAGATGAAGATAATACAGTTTCTAGTCAACTTCTAGCTCTATTTTCTTTTCTAATCATCTTTGCTCATTTTTTTTAAGTATTTCACAACATCCTGTATTTCTGTTCAGCCAAGAAGAACTTTCTGCATTCTGTGTGCAGCAACACTAGCTTCGTCTTCTGAGTCAGATTCACTCTGGGAAGTGGAGCTGTGAGAGGCAGAACTGCAGGGTGAACATAAGTAGTGCATCAGTGGGAGGCGATACTTCCCACAGAAATCCACAAATTTAATTTGTCTGACACAGCAGTCAAAGTAGACTCCTCCACACTTTGGGTTTGGGCAATTGCTGGCTAAACTTAAGTATCTAAGAAGATTCCCCGGAAGATCATAAGGAGTGTAGGAAATGTTCCGGATCTTAATGGTCCGTGCAGCTAATTCCAGGAGAGTTGGAGGGTCATATGTTAAATCTCTGACCAAACGAACAACCAATGGATTTCCTCGTAAACTCAACTCTTCCAAATGAATAAGGTTGAGGATCTCTCGAGGCAGGTATGTCAGCAAGTTATTGTGGAGACTGAGGGAACGAAGTGAATGCAGCTGTGAAAGCTGAGGAGGCACACTTTGGATTTTGTTGTCACATAATACCAAGTAAGTCAGAGAAGGCAAATTTGCTAATTCTGGTGGGATTTCTTTGATGAAGTTTCCTCCAAGATATAAACACTCTAAACTCTGCAAGTTCTCGATTTCGGCCGGGATGCTCTGCAACTGGTTGCCGCCCAGGCTGAGGGTCTGCAGCGCACGCAGCTCCAGCAGCGAGGCGGGCACCTCCTGGAAGCAGTTGCCGCTGAGATTGAGCACTTGGAGGCTGTGGCGGAGTGGCGACTCGGCCAAGCCCCTGGGTAGCGCGCCTGACCCGCCAAGCCTGTTGTTTCTAGCCAGCAGCGTGCGCAGGCCGGTCAGCGCAAGCAGTTCTGATCCCAGCGCGGTCAACGCGTTACCGCTCACGTCCAGCAGCTGGAGGTGCTGGAAGCCACTGCCCAGAGCCCGTGGCAGTGACACCAGACGGTTATGGGGCAGCAGCAGCCGCAGCAACGCCGCTCCTCGCCGCGCGCCTCCAGCTCCGACTCCAGCGTCTCGGCGGACACACTGAGGCGGGACCAGCTCAGTTCCGCTTCTCCGCCAGTGGCCACCACCGCTCCGGCCTCCTCCATCCGGGCCGCCGGACAGCGCCTGGCTGGCGCCGGCTTCCGCGGAGCGCCGCTCGTGACCCACAGGCCAAGAGCTCGGCGGCGCCCCGCCAGAATATTATTTTGGATGATAGTTTTCCTTACAACAATTACCCACAATAAAGCCAGGAGAAAGGCTCCAAATGTGTGGATTTTATTTTTAATAATAAAAAGAAAATAAGTAGAGTCTTCCACCAAAACAAAACAAAAGAACAAAACAACAGCAACAACAACAACAACAACAAAAAAAAAAAAAAAAAAGAAAAGAAAATAAAAAAAGAAAATTCAGGACATATTATTGACTTAATTCTTCTTACCAAACTTTTAAATAAGAACTAATACCAACATTATTTATTTCCTTGCAAAAGCTGAGAAGGAGGTACTTCCTAACTCATTCAAAAGGTAACAAAATTCTGATAGCAAAGCAAGGTCAGGGTTCCCCCAAAAGAAGACAACTACAGCCCAACATCCCCTTTGCAAAATTCTGAACAAAATATTAAGTCAATTTCAACAGCTCATGAGAATTGTCATTTAAAATTATCAAGTGACATTTATCCCAGGGATGCAAGGATGGTTGAACACAAGCAATTCAATAGAGTGATACACTATATTAACTTAATGAAGGATAAAAAATCTTGTGATTACCTCAATGGATGCAGAAGAAGCATTTGACAAAATATCACATTCTTTTAAGATATATATATATATATATATATATATATATATATATATATATATATATATATTGGTGGTACTAAGGATTGAACCCAGAGCCTAAAGCAAGATAGACAAACCCTCTACCACTAAGCTACATCCCCAGCCCTATGATTAACAATTTAGGTATGGAAGGAATGTAACACAGCACAATAATGGCTGTCTATAACATATTCATACTTAACATCACACTCAGTGATGGAAAGATCAAAGCCTTTCTTCTTAGAATAGGAACAAGACATAGATGTTCAGGCTTGCACTGCATATGTGCATATGAATGCCCACGCTCAAGGACTCAAACCCACAGGCTGGTGCTCTACCAAGGAGATAAACTTCTTACCTCATGCTTACATCTGTTCAACAGCTCACTGGAAATTCTAGCTAGAGAAATGAGGCAAGAGAAAGAAAGGAAAGGCATGCAAACTATAAAAATGGAAGTTACATTTTCCCCGTTCAAGGATAACATGATCTCATATAGAAAATCTAATAATTTGTCCAAAACCTAAAAATTTGTCAAAACTAGTAAATGAATTAAGTAAACTTGTATAATATAAAATTAGCATATAAAAATTGAAAGTGAGACAAAGACACATCAAAGAGAAAACTTCAGATCAATATCCCTGATGAACATAGATGCAAAAATTTTCAATAAAATTGTGGCAAATCACATACAAAAACATATTTAAAAGATAGTGCACCACAATCAAGTGGGGTTCAGCCCAGGGATGCAAGATTGTTTTAACATACAGAAATCAACAAACATAATTCATCACATCAATAGACTTACTTAAAAACAAGAATCATACAATCATCTCAATAGATGTACAAAAAGCATTTGACAAAAATATAGCACCTCTTTGTGTTCAAAACACTAGAAAAACTAGGGATAGAAGGAACATACCTCAACATTATAAAAGCTATATATGATAAACTTAAGGCCAACATCATTCTAAATGGAGAAAAATTGAAAGTATGCTCTCTAAAAACTGGAACAAGATAAGGATGCCCTCTTTCACAACTTCTATTCAACGTTGTCCTTGAAACTCTAGCCAGAGCAATTAGACAGGGGAAAGAAATTAAATGGATACAAATAGGAAAAGAAGAACTCAAACTATCACTATTTGCCAATGACATGATTCTACATTTAAAAGAGCCAAAAAGTTCCACCTGAAATCTTCTAAAGCTCAAAAATGAATTCATCAAATTAGCAGGTTATAAAATCAGCACCTATAAATCAAACATGTTCCCACACATCAGGGATGAATCTACTGAAAGAGAAATTAGGAAAACTAATCTATTCACAATAATTAAGAAAACAAACAAACAAAAAACAAAAGACAAAACTTAGAACTCAATCTAAAAAGAGATGAAAGTTCTGTACAATGAAAACTACAGAACACTAAAAACAAAACAAAACAAAACAAACAAACAAACAAACAAACAAAAACTGAAGAAGACCTTAGAAGATGGAAATACCTCCCATGCTTCTAGATAGGCAGAATTAATATTGTCAAAATGGCCATACTACCAAAAGTGTTATACAGATTTAATGCAATTCCAAATAAAATCCAAATGACATTCTTCATAGACCTAGAAAAAGCAATTATGGAATTCATTGGGAAAAATAAGAGACCTAGGATAGAAAGCAATCCTTAGCAACAAGAGTGAAACAAGAGACATCACAAGACCAGAACTTACACAAAACTAAAGAGCAATAGTAACAAAAACATCATGGTATTGGCACCCAAACAAACATGTAGACTAACGGTAAAGAATAGAAGACACAGAGACAAATCCACATAAATACAATTATCTCATACTAGACAAAGGAACCAAAAACATTCACAAGAGGAAAGTTAGCCTATTCAATAAATGGTGCTGGGAAAATTGGAAATCCACATGTAACAAAATGAAATTAAACCCCTATCTCTCACCCTGCATGAAACTCAACTCAAAGTAGATCAAAGACTCATGCACTAGAACAGAAACCCTGTGCCTAATAATAATAATAATAATAATAATAATAATAATAAAATGTAGACCCAAATCTTCACCATGTTGGCTTAGAACCTGACTTCTTTAATAAGACTCCTGAAGTACAAGATATAAAATCAAGAATCAATAAATGGGAGGGATTCAAACCAAAAAGGTTCTTCTCATCAAAGGAAACAGTCAATGACATAAACAGAGAGCCTACAGAATGGGAGAAAATCTTCATCATATGCACTTCACATAGAGCATTAATCTCCAGGATATATAAAGAACTCAAAAGATGTAACACCCCAAACCCAAGTAACTCAATCAATAAATGGCTAAGGAACTGAACACTTTATAATCAATCAACAAATTAAACATATTCAACATCTTTAGCAATTAGAGAAATGCAAATCAAAACTAAAATTTCATCTCCCCTCAGTCAGAATGGTAATTATCAAGAATACAAACAACAATAAATGTTGGAGAGGATGTGGGGGAAAAGATACACTCATACATTGCTGGTAAGAATGCAAGTTGGTGCAACCATTATGGAAAGCCGTATGGAAATTCCTCAAAACACTTGGATTGGAACCACCATTTGACCCAGCTATCCCACTTCTTTGTTTATACCCAAAGGACTTAAAATCAGTATATTACAGTGAAGCAGCCACATCAATGGTTGTAGTAGCTCACAAAAGCTAAACTATGGAACCAACTGAGGGGCTGCCCTTCAATAGATGAATGGATAAGAAAATGTGGCATATATATACGATGGAATATTATTCAGCCTTAAAGAAAAATGTAACTGTGGCATTTGCTAGTGAATGGATGGAGCTGGAGAATATCATGCTAAGCAAAATAAGCCAATCCCCCAACACCAAAGGCCAAATATTTTCTCTGATATGGAGATGCTGATCCATAATGGGAGTGGGGGGCAGGGGAAAAATGGAGGAACTCTGGACTGGGCAGAAGAGAGTGAAGGGATGGGAGTGGGTATGGGGGTAGAAAAAAGAGTAGAATGACTTATTACCCTATGTACATATATAACCTTATGACTTGTGGGATTCTCCATTGTGTACAACCAGAAGAATGAGAAATAATGCTCCATTATATATGATGTATCAGAGTGCATTCTATTGTCATGTATAAGTAATTAAAAAAAATAAAATTTAAAAAAATCAAAAGTGATTCCATATGCTTATAATGAATTACCTGAAAATAAAATCAAGAAAATAATTCTATAAAAATAGCTACATAAAATGATGTAGTTGAGAGTAAATTTAAACAAGAAGGTATAAAACCTATGCACTATCAGCTCTAAAGTATTAGTGAACAAAACCGAAACTGACACAAATAATTGAAAGAAATCCTGTTGTCATAGATTGGAAGAATTAATATTGTCTACATTACCCAATGTGACCTAGACATTTAATGTAATATCAGTCAAAATTATTTTTCACATAAATATAAAAAAATACTAAAATTAGTATAGAACCATGAAAGACTGAATATACAGTTTTTTTTTTTTGAGAAATAAAACAAAGCAAAGCAAAAACAAAGCAGGAAACATCTTACAGTCTGATTTCAAAATGTGCTACAAAGTGATAGCAATTGATACAAGTAGGCACAGTGCTGGCATGAAAACAGATATGTAGACCAATGGAACATATTTAAGAACCCAGAAAAAAATTCAAACTTTCATGGTCAAATGATTTGGGCAAAAGTTGCTAAGAGCACATAATGGTGAAAGGATAGTATCTTTATTGAAGGTGTTAGGTTAACTGGATAGCCACATGAAGGGGAATGAATTAGACTTTATCTCATACCAGATACAAAAAAGTAGTAAAAATTGTTGAGAGACTTCACTGTAAGACTCAAAATTATAAAAGTATAAGTTATGGTTTGAAAATAAGCTATTTCCCCAGAACTCCTGTTAATATAGGGATGTTCAGAGGTAAAGTGATTCGGTTGTGAGAGCTTCAACCTAATCAGTCCACCCTAGTTTGAATGCTCAAACTAAAGTTTTCCAATTTATTGAAACATATATCTTCAACATAGACCCTGAAGATCCTCTAAATTTATGTGATGTTTTCTAATTCATCTCTAATTTTATTAATTTGAATCTTCTCCTTCTCCTCCTCCTCCTCCTCCTCTTCCTCCTCCTTCTCTTCCTCCTTCTCCTTCTTGTTAGTATGCTAGTGTTTATGAAACTTGTTTATCTTTCAAAGAATAAATTTTTCATTTAATTGATCCTTTGCATTTTTTTAAACTCTCAATTTCATTTATTTTACTTTGATTTTATGTATTTCCTTCCCTCCACTGGTTTGGTAACTGGTTTGTATTGTTTTGTTTTTGGTTTGTTCATTTTCAAAGGTCTTGAGATACATCATTGAGTTATTTATTTGGGATCTTTTTGATTTTCTTACATAAGAGCTCATACCTATAAACTTTCCTCTTAGAATTGTCCTCATGGTGTCCCAAATGTTCTGGTATGTATAACCCTTCTCATTTGCTTCTATGAATTTTGCAATTTCTGTTCTGTTTCTTCTATCACATATTCACCATTCAAAAGTCTTTTATTCAATCTTCATGCATTTATATAATTTCTGTAGAGTTTTTTGGTGGATATTTTAAATTTCATTCTATTATGATCAAATAAGATGAAAGGAATCATATCTCTTTTTTTGTATTTTACAAGTGTGGTTTTGTGGTATTGAATATGGTCTATTTTGGAGAACATTCCATGAGTAACTGAGAAGAAAGTGTACTTAGATGCTGTTCTTGGATGAAATACTTCTTAGATGTCTGTTAAGTCAATTTGATTTATAACATGTTTCAGGTCCAAAGAGTCATTACTGAGGGAATGTTTGGATGACCAAATTATTTGTGAGATAGGTGTGTTGAAATCATCCAACATTATTGTACTGGTGTCAATCTGATGCTTCAGTTTGAGTAGTGTCTATTTTATGTAATTAGTTGCACCCATATTTGGGCTATAAATACTTATTATTGTTATATCTTCTTTTTGGAATGTTCCTGTTACTAGTGTGAAGTGACCTTCTTTGTTTCTTCTGATTATTTTTTTTCTTGAATTCAGCTTTTTCAGATATGAGACTAGCTACTCCTTCTTACTTTGACACTCCATTTGCATGGAATATCAATTTCAACACTTTCACTTTCAGCCAGTAAAGTGAATCTCTTTTCTTTGCCAGTAAACTGAATCTCTTGCAAACAACTTGGATATGGGTCTTCCCCTTAAATCCATTTTGCAAGCCTATGTCTTTAAGTTGGATAGCTGAATATATTTATAGCAATGTTATTATGGAGAGATGTTTACAAACCCCTGCCATTTTGATTTATTTCTAATGTTTGAAGTGATCCTGTTTCTCATTTGCTGAACTACTCTTTTAATGATATTTGTGAGCTCTGGAGTTTGCTTTTAACTTGAGTGCAGTATTTCTTTAATTGATTTCTGTAGTGCTCCATTAGTAATCATGAATTCTTTCAATTTCTTCTTATCTTGGTGGGTACTTATTTCTCTAT
Source organism: Spermophilus citellus (assembly GCF_964194105.1). Taxonomy (NCBI): domain Eukaryota; kingdom Metazoa; phylum Chordata; class Mammalia; order Rodentia; family Sciuridae; genus Spermophilus; species Spermophilus citellus. Next base: position 65,051,708 of record NC_138191.1, on the reverse strand, counting down.
AGTTTTTGAGGATAACTTTGCTTTATATAGCAGTATAGGTTGACTGTTATTTTCTCTCAGGACTTAGAACACATTATTCCAAAATCTACCTGTCAATTAGAGTTTGATAAGGAATCAGAAGTAATCGAATTGGCTGGCCTCTAAATGTAACCTGACGTTTATTTTTATTTTGATGCATTAAAAATTCTATCTTTGGGCTGGAAATAGAGCTCAGTTGGTAGAGTGCTTGCCTCCCATGCCCAAGACCCTGGGTTGAATCCCCAGAACCACTGCCCCTCCCCCACCTCACACAGAAAAAAAATTCTATCCTTGTTAATATGTTAGGCATTTTCATCATAATGTGTTCTGGAGAGTTTTTGTTTTGTTTTGTTTTGTTTTGCTTTGTTTTTATTTTAAATAAGGGGTCGAGTTAAGGGTGTTTAACCACTGGGTTACCTTCCCAGTCCTTTTTATTTATTTACTTTTTAATTTTGAGACAGGGTCTTGCTAAGTTACTTAAAGCCTCACTAATTGGCAAAGCCTGGCTTTGGATTTCTGATTCTCCATTCTCAACCTCCCAAGCCACTGGGATTACAGGTATATGCCACCATACCTGGTGAGAGGTTCTTTTTTGATCTTATCTATTTGAGATTCAGAATGACTGAAGTATTAGAAAAATTCTTGTTAGTATTCTCCTGAAGAGATTATCCATTGTATTCACTTTCATGTTACACCCCTATTCAATTTAATTGAGTCTTAAATCTGATCTCTTCGTGTGTCTTAGAGTTCTTTTTATATTTTTATCATGGTGACTCATTTTCTTTTCTTTAATTCTGACTGAATATTTAAGCCTATTCACTTTGTGTCCAGCTTTGAGATTCTGTCTTCAGCATAGTGTACTCTCACTCAGTTGTTCTTCTGTAGTCTTTATCAATTTTATAATCATTCATTTTAATTATTTACCTAGTACTTCACCACTTCAATACCTTTGGAGTCAGTTGCTGGTGAATTATGACCTTAGAAGTTGCCGTGTTACCTTTTTTGTTCAACTTTTTTATATCCATATGTTGGATTGTATGCATCTTTTGTGACAGATTCCTCTTCTATTCTTACATGTGGGTCTGTTTGGGTCACAGCTTTTTCCTACCAAAATGTCCAAGAGTGATCAAGTTTGAGACCCCCTCATAGGTTTGGTATCCACAGGCTTTGTATTAATTCTCTATTTTGATTTAGGAATGGATATCCATATGTGGGGCACAAGGGCCCACCTCTAGACATTTCTACCGGGCACCTGGTCATTGGTTTGGGGTTTTAGTCTCTTTTATGCTTTGTACGAAAGTAGAGCCAATGCTTGAGTGTTTTTAAATTTGTATGCAGAACATGGTCCATTTTTTGGCTGATTTTCTTTCAGCAGCAAAGCCTCTATCTTAGATTCCCAGGACCTCAAAGAAAGTGGGAAAACAAACAGTAGCAACAATCAAAGCAAACAATAAACAGCATTAATATAAATTTCCAGGGCTGGAGTTGTGGCTCAATGGTAGAACGCTTGCCTAACATGTGTGAGAGACTGGGTTCCATTCTTAGCACTGCATATAAATAAATAAAATAAAGGTCCATTGACAACTAAAAAATATTTAAAAAAAAATAAAATAAATAAATTCACAGTGAATACAGTAACTTCTACCACACTAACTACCATCAGAACAGTAATGATGAAGTCACCTATTGCCAACAGCAAAAACAAGAAAAAACTGTAAAACAAATCTGGTAGCACATTTAAAGTAGGTAGCAGGTGTCAACTATGTCATCTACAGCAATAATAATTGCAACAATTTGAATGATGAGGGCTGGAGTAATACAAACCAAATTGTTTTCAAAGATGGTGAAAACACAGTTCAAAATTAAAAAGCACATGGATGGGCCCATTCCCGGGTGGAAGAAAGAAATATTTTATTTTATTTTTTAAAATATTTTTAGTTGTCAATGGGCTTTTATTTTATTTATTTATATAAAGGATAAAAATGTTTAGAATGAGTAGGAATAGCATAAGTCAGATCAACAGGAGAAAATCTGCTCATGAGAACAAGAAACTAGAAAGCAGAAGACTTGTACCCCAACACCTACACATTGATGTGAAACTGATGCCTGTTGTCTCTCAGGACTGGACACCCCACATGTCTGCTTCTTCAAGCTTCTCCCTCACAGTAAATACCCAAGAATGGCATCACTATCTTTAGTTCCAACAGACAGATGACATTTAGCATAGTAAAAAACATGCCAAATCGTGTAAACCTTACACCTGTTGTAGTCCTTTATCAGTCCAAGATCGTTCTGCTGAAATGTAACCATGCATTTTATTTTTTATTATTATTAAGACTATATAGATTTACACAGTAGTAAGTTCATCCTGACAAACTCACACATGCATGGGAATCTATTTCAGTTATTGATCTCTCCTGTTTCCTTCCTGTCTTCCCTCATCTCTCCCATTCTCCTTTCCCTACTCTAGTAGACTTTCTTTCAATCATCTATAAATTCTCACTTGATTAGTTCTTTATGTTATCTTATCCTTCCCTCCCTCTTTTCTTTATTTTACTCTATCTTTTATGTATTAGAGAAAACACTGAACCTTTTATTATCTAGTTTGGCTAATTTGATTTAACATAATATTCTCCATTTCCATCCATTTACTGGCAATTGCCATATTTTCATTCTCTTTTAAGGCCTTAGAAGAACACCATTTGTGTATGTGTGTGTGTGTGTGTGTGTGTGTGTGTATCGCAGAATTTCTTAATCCATTCATCAATTACAGTCATCTGGATTGATTCTGTATTTTAGCTATTTTGAATTATACTGCTATAAATATTGATGTAGCTGTTTTGCTGTGGTATGCCAATATGCAATACCTTTTATATGAGGAACAAAATCTCACTAAAAAAGATACCCACAGGCTGTCAGAGGAATGTGCATGTTGTCCACAGAGCCACAAGATGTTAACATTGTGAATTCTCCTTATTTCTTTCTTCCACTAAGTCCCTAAGAGCATGACCATGTTTTCCTTGGGGTTTTACAGTAATGTCTATTTGCCTTCCAATCCATCACCCCCATTCCCTCACCCTCGCCTGGCCACAAAAGAATTGTAAGGGACTAGTGTGTGGCTTCAGGAAAGAGAGCTTACCTAGCATATGTGAGGCCCTAGGTTCTGTCTCCAGCTTGGCAAATGGGAAAAACAGATACAAAAACAATACACACACACACACACACACACACACACACACACACACCACTGAAAACAGAAGGCTTGTGGATAACAAGTGCCTAAGGAACTTTTTCCATCCCTCAGATAAAAGCCCTGAATACTGCATATTGGGATGGTCTGGTGAAGGCGTTTAGGTGGTCAGGCAAGAGCTCTGTTTCCCCATCACATTTCCCCAACACATGTGACCAGCAATGAAATATAAAGCTGTCATAAAAAACATTTGTGTGAAATTATAGCTATTTGGGGGCTTTTCAAGACAGTGGAATAGGGGAGGTTACTTTCCTGGTAGCTTCATGGCATGAAATCATGAAAGCAGACAGGCAGCTTCTCTTCAAGGTGGGTGGGAAAAAAAAAGTGAACTTTACCGTAATTTAAAACTGAACATTCAAAGGAATGGGGACACAGGAGATTGGATATAATAAAGTAAGGGAAAAAAATCCCCAGTGGCACAGCTCCTGCCACAACCCAGGCCAGAAGCACCAGCAAGAGTCATTCTCCTGTGAGCATAGTAGAGGGATTAGAGAACTATAGGAATCCATATTTTGGGGAGGCCCAAGGGATGTCTGGGTATGGAGCATTTAGAGACCAAGGACATTGACTGACAAACCTGAAAGGTGTGCTGCATAATATCTGTGTGCAAGGAAAAAACCCACCCTCTCTCTAGGTGGTGTGCAGAGGACAAAGGAAGGAAAAATTTGGCAGCCATGTTAAGGGGGCTAGCAGCTGAGGGAGCTGAGTGGAGGGATTAGGGAACTATAGGAAAACATATTATATATATATATATATATATATATATATATATATATATATATATATATCCTCAGATAAGGTGGATTTCAAATATATATGCCACATTTTCTTTATCCATTCATCTATTGAAGGACACCTAGGTTGGTTCCATAGTTTAGCTATTGTGATTGATTTAAGCTGCTATAAATATTGATGTGGCTGCATCACTGTAGTATGCTGATTTTAAGTCCTTTTGGTATAGACCAAGGAGTGTGATAGCTGAATCAAATGGTGGTTCCATTCTGAGTTTTCTGAGGAATCTCCATACTGCTTTCCATAGCATTTTTGAAGCCAGTTATTTTTCATGGACTAGTTGTGTGTGTGTGTGTGTGTGTGTGTGTGTGTGTGTGTGTGTGAACTACAATGTTTGGTTAGTGTATTTTAGTTTTATTTTGTATTCTTCCATTTTAATTTTTACTCTTAAAATTTTTTTACTTTATATATATTTTTCACCTACCTGCTTCCCTTGATTTGTTCTTTTCTTCCACTATCAACCAATCTCTATTGTTTACTCTTTCACACTTTTTAAAATTTTTTACTTCTATTGTCTCTCCTCCTCCCTCATAATCATCACATCTCATGTCTCTTCTGTCCTCTTTCTCTCTACCATTTGAAATTATAAACCCTTTTATAAGCTGCTGTTTTTTTTTTCCTTCTTCTTCTTCGTTTGGTACTAGGGATTGAACTCAGAGGCATTTGACCACTGAGCCACAACTCCAGCCCTATTTTGTATTTAACTTAGATAAAGGGTCTCCCTGAGTTGCTAAATGCCTTTCTACTGCTGAGATTTGGCTTTGAACTCATGATCCTCTTGACTTAGCCTCCTAAGCCTTTAGGATTACAGATGTGCACTACCATGCCTGGCAAAACCACGCCCGGCACCACCACGCCTGGCAACTTGCTGTTTTTTGTAAGCAATAACTGATTATATTATTTCTGTTTGTTGTGATAATTAACATTATAGATATTATAATAGGAATTATTTGATTTAATGCTGTACATTGTTTGAATTGTTTGTTGGTATTATTTGTCTTTCCCTAAACAATGTGATACTGGAAACCTTCAGGGACACTCTTAAGTCCACAGAATATGAACTCTACTTCCTCAGATCCATACTATTAGATGGATAGACACAAAAACAACATTAAAAAGGTAGGGAACAAATTGCCCCAAACAAACCAAGATACTCAAGTAACAGAATCTATCAACACCACAATGGGAGAAATGTTAGAGAAGGAGTTTAGAATGTACATAGTTAAACTGATCTGCAAAGGAAAGGATAGCAAAAGGAATGAAATCAGAAAATACAGGAAGTGAAAGATCACTTCAATCAAGAGGCAGAGATTCTGAAAAAGAAAAAGCAGAAATATTTGAAATTAAGGAAACAATAAACCAAATTAAAAATTTAATAGAAAATTTAATAGAAAGCATCACCAACAGACTAGACCACCTTGGAAGACAGAACCTCAGGCAATGAAAAATATATCTATATAACAGAGAGAAGATGTTAAGAAACCCTAAACAGATTTTTCCAAGAACTAGGTTTAACATAAAATGACAAAATTTCAGGTTTATTGGGATAGATGAAAGTACAGAAATATAAACCAAAGGAATAGACAACTTTTCAATGAAATAATATCAGAAAATGTCCCAAACCTAAAGAATAAAATGAAAAATCAAATACAAAAGGCTTAAGAACTCTAAATGTGCAAAATAATAGACACATTACAATGAAAATGCCTAACATACAGATAAGAATAGAATTTTAAAGCCTGCAAGAAAAAAATATTTGATTATGTATAGAGAGAAAACAGATCTTAGCTGATTTCTCAACCCAGATCCTCAAAGCTAGGAGGCTGTGGAATAACATATACTAAGCTCTGAAAAAAATGGATGTCAACCAAAATGTCATCCAACTACATCCCGGCAAATTAAGCTCTGTATGTAAAGACTCAATAAAAACCATCCATGGTAAACAAAAGTTAAAAGAATTCACAACTAGAAAGCCTGCAGTAGAGAACATCTCAACAAAATATTCCATGAAGATGAAATTAAAAAGAAAAAGTAAAAACCAGCAAAGGGAAGAACTACACTAAAGGAAAATTCAATTAAAGGAGAAACTAATCCACACTGAAAACTAGAAATAAACTGAAATGAGCAGAAATACAAATCAATCTCAATAATAACCTTGAATGTTAATGGCCTAAACTCATCCATCAAAACACATAGACTGGCAGATTGGATTAAAAACCAAGATCCTACAATATGAAGTCTCCAAGAGACTCACCTCATAGGTAAAGACAGCCACAGACTGAAGGTGAAAGGATGGGAAAAACATACCACTCACAAGGATTGTGTAAATAAGAGGGGGTTTCTATCCTCAGATAAAGTGGATTTCAAGCCAAAATTAATCATAATGGACAAAGAAGTACATTTCATACTGCTTAAGGGAAGCATATATCAACAAGACATAACAATCATTAAACATTTATGCCCCCCAAAATGGAGCATCTACATATATCAAACAAACCCTTCTCAATTCCAAGAATCAAATAGAGCACAACACAATAATCCTGGGTGACTTTAACACATCTCTAGCAAAGCCTCACCCAATGGGGATTTAAGGAGGTTCTGAGGCAGGTTCTCTGCCTCAAAGTGAGATCAAGAGCTGCCTCCTCTCTGGAGTGAGGGAAGTGGGCAGCAGCTCCAGTCCCTGGAACATGACATAATTGCCATGAGCTTCCAGGACTTTGGTGCCTTATTTCATAATCATGAAAGGGAATAGGCAACTGCTTACTTCTCATAAACAATCACACCCTTTAAGACCCATTATTTCTATCATTTCTTTTCTTCTTTTTAAGATGATTCGATTTTTTATGTCTTTATTTATTTATTTTTATCTGGTGTTGGGGATTGAATCTCATGCTAGGCGGGCACTCTATCACTGAGCCACAACCCCAGTCCTCTATCATTTCTTCTATAAGTTAGTCAATCCGTTCTTGTTTTTATAGAGAAGAATGACTCCCATGCTAAATCATCAGCTATTAAGATGATCATTTCAGATCAGGCCAATTCACCTGCTCATCATCGCTGTAGCTGGAATCTGCTTTTAAACAGCTATAGCACAGTACTTATTCTGTGAAAAGGAATTAATGCTTATGAATGACCCTAAATTCACATGTTGAGACCTAATCCCCAATGTGATGGTTACTAGGAAGGGAGGTCATAGGAAGTGCTCAGATCACAAGTGTGGAGCCTGCAAGAATGAGATTATTGTCTTTCTGAGGTGCCTAAAAGAACAGAATTTTTTCCTTACACCCTATGAGGACATAAGTAGAAGCCACCATCTGAACCCAGAACGTGGGCCCTCTCTAGACCCTTCATCTGCCAATGAGTTGATTTTGAACTTCCCAGACTCCAGTACTGTAAGGATTAGTTATCTATCATATAGATGATGCCAGCTAGTTTATGATATTTTGTTTTAGCCACTCATAAAAAATTAAGATACCCCCAAATAATTTAAAATTATTTTTACATGGTGAAAATAACAATTTGGGAAAATTCTAACCTGCTATTTTCAAAAAGTCTTATCTTATTTACTCACCTTGACCAAAGGAACACCTTTATTGCTCCCCCCTGGATATATAACAAATGTTCCTAGTTTTATTCTAAAGGAAACAAGTATAATTCATCTTTCCAGAGTAAATTTTCCTATGTGATATAATTTAATATAAGAACTGTATTCTGATGAACATTAATGCACTGAGACACTGTGTATATTCATTGCCTATTCAACAATTATCAAACAAACACATTTGTGCTCATTTAACTAGATTTTGTTTCCATTGTCTCTATGCCAAAAGTTCCTGACATAGAGACAATGGAAACAAAATCTAGTTAAATGAGCACAAATATACATGCAAGGCTTTTACTGGGGTGTAGGCCTAAGGGAGAAAAGTGATTTAGCTGAAGTGAGATCTCAGTAATCAAGTACCAGGCTGCATTCTGAGAAAAATGACCCACAAGCTTTTATTAATTTTCTGGAGTGGCCTCAAATCTGGTTGTTTTCCATTGACCAGAGACACCTTTTCAAAAAAATATTTCTTCTTGTACCAGAGACTCAGAGCACCAGGTGGTCACCTTCAACTTGTGCTAGGAACTGCTGAGTGACTCAGGTGCCATCATACTGTGCAATCATCCTGGCCTTGTCCTTCAGTCTGGGTCTGATAATAGGCTGAAGGACTTTGCATGTTTGGGCTGCTGTAGCTGATGAAAAAGCACAAGGGTGGAGTAGAGGAAAACACAAACCAGCTCCCACAGGCAATATGTCTGTATGCAGAGCTGAGGATAATCTTACCAAAAATTCAGTGATGAGTCAGTTTTCAGCAAAAGCAGCCTTCATTATCATCATGACCCACATGTCAGAGGTGTTATCCACAGCAAACTAGTGGGACACTAATAATGTATTGTCCAGCTGTGTGACCTCCAAAATAAATGATGAATAAGAACAAGTGAAGCTGGAGGTTTTAATTAGGTTTTTTTTTCCCCAGCTTCACTTGTTCTTAAAAATCTCATATAAACATTCTGCTTCTAGTTTTAACAGGGTCTTATAATGGGTATGTTAGAACTAGTCCAAGGGTAGAGATGCCATCTGCCATGCTACAAAGAGCAAATATTTATTGCAATCAGGGTTTTATTTCATTGTCCCATTCTTTTTCTCCCACCAAGGTGGTTCCAACTGTCTCAAAAGAATCACAACACAGGGCTGGGGATATAGCTCAGTTGGTAGAGTGCTTGCCTAGCATGCACAAGAACCTGGGTTCAATCCCCAGCACTATACACACAAAAAAATTGCAGCACATAATAACCAGCAGAAAGTATTTTATGAATAAGTGATTTTGTTCTTCAAAGGGATATTTCTTTTTTGCTATGCATGTTTTTTCTATAATAAAATCATTTGTGTATAAAATTCACACTACTCAGGAAAGCATACTAGTGTCAAATAATTATGAATAAAAACTATGAGCTGAAACTACTGTTTAATTTTGAGTATACACTCTTCTACATTTTTATTATTGATTTAAAAATAATAAATATGTTAATTATATATATATATATTCAATACATAGTATATATACTATGTGTATATATACTATGTATTAAAATAATTCAACATGTGGTATATATGTGCCATATACAATATATATACACAATGGATTATATAGTGTATGTATGTTATATATATATACATACATATATATATGTATGTGTATATATATATATATATAGTGTATATATATATATATATATATATATGTGTGTGTGTGTGTGTGTGTTACGTACACACACACACACACACAATGTATTGAATTATCCTCAATCTCTCCCTGAAGACTTTGGAAGTAAGATTGAGGCAGGAATTGCATTCTATGATTTAGGTGAAACAAGTCAGAAGTAACCAACTTTACAAAGTGAAAGAATGAAAACTTAGTGTTTATGCTGTATATTTGTATCTCAAGGACCTCACAAGTTTTATCATGAACTCTTTGAGTGACAGGGATTGAAATGCTAACATAATAAACACTCTGTTACTGCATTTGTAATGAAAAATGTTTTCTCCTTTTAACTTCATAAACTTTTCAAAATTATCCAATCATCAAGCTTTGGTTAAAGGAGATTTGCCTAGAATTGTGTATATAATTATAATATTCCATATGGAGCGGAATTCAGAGAAAAAACAAGGCACATTCATCAGAGACTGTTCTGTGATGGAGGCTTCATTTCCTGAAATAATCTAAAGCTACATGCAGCTGATGTGCATGGAGGTAATAACCAAGATTGAAATTCCTCACACATGAAAATGATTAATGTTGGAAGTGATGGAAATGCTTACTACCTTGATTATTAAATTTGAAAAGGAAAGCCAGGAAGGACAAACCAGTGACTAACAAGATTATATATCAATAGAAGATGGAGGTGGAAATGGGGTAGAAAGAAGAGAAAGACAACTAGAATTGGAATAAAGTGGTAAGATGTAGTGACATTTTTCTAACTACATCTTTTGAAATCTCTGATTTATTTTATTTTATTTTTTTTATTTTGAGTACTGGGGATTGAATCAGGGATGTTTTATCAGTGAGCTACATCTCCAGTCCTTTTTATCTTTTATTTTGTGACAGGGTCTCACTATGCTTAACTTTGCATTTTAGAACCGTGATATAGTAAAAAAATAAATAAATAAATGCAAACTGAAAATCAACTAAGACACAAAAAATGGAGGAGCCCCAAGTGGAACAGACACAGTAATGAATGAATCTTTCTGAACTACAAGTGAATTAACACCACAGTAGTTGAAGAAGAAACAAGCTGTCTAAGCAACTTTGGAATACAGTGTTTTGACCAATTGCATACACACATATACCAAAAGAACTGTCCACTATTAGTGTAACTCTGGTTAGTAAATTTGTTTCTTATAGAGTTTTAGGTCAACAACTTTGAAATTACTTTCTGTGTAAGCTAGACTTGAGCAAATAGTTAAACTTATTGTATATAATAACAACCAACACTCTCATAGAAAGAGGAGTTAAAAATAAAGAGTGGGGGAAAACTTGAATGAGTTTAGTTGTGCTGGATTGGAAATGAAAATATTAGAAACTCAAATTATATATGACAATTCATAGATACAAAGTTCATATAGATGTTTGTATGCTCATGCTAGGGTGTATGGGCATACACACACACAGACAGACACACATTTCATCTCTCCTTCTGAGAGGGTCTGGAAACAATGATTATAATTAGTGGGATATTCTGGGATTAATATCAAGTTTCCCATGATGTTTACCAACTCAATACTTTGTGTTATTAGTGTTTCCATATTCCCATTTTTACACTACATTTTCTCCTCCCAATTGTCTTCCTGTCATCACATCCCAAATAAACCACATGCATTCACATCTTTTTCTCTTGCAGGAGGAATTCAAACAAAACCCCTTTATCTCCACAGGCGCTTAAGACCTTTGATCTCTCATATCATTCCAAGATAGAAACTTGGGAGTAAAGGGAGAGATCCTGAGCCTCAAATCAAACACCTATGAACCATTGCAATGCAACAAGTATACAGGAAGAATCACAATTCCTGAACATATGCCCTTGGCCCACACCCTTTATCCATGCTCTTTTAACATGATGCAGAAACAGGCACAAAAGTAGGTTGGTCCACCCTAGATCCAACTCTAGTTCAACCTCTAGCACGTGTGCTCTATAAATATTGATACCCCACACCAAGGGGCTGCTGTGTCCCCCTCTGGAGAGAGCCTTCACTCTCCTTTGAATATGCATTTCTTCTTTTACCCAAAAGGCATCTCTCTTGAGATTGCTCCAATTTTCCCTTGAATATAGATCTGCTCTTCTAACTAAACCTCTGTTTTTGCCAGGCATGTGTTTAAACCCCTTTCCCATCACTTATGACAAGAACCTTGCTGGTTCTGAGACAAGTTTCCTGTATTTTCTGCTAACTGCTAAGACCCTTCTTCAAAGACATGTCCCCTCCTAGGACAATTGCAGTGAAACTTTTCAGAAACTACATTATAGCCAATGTGTGTGAGGGAACATAGAGTGGCATCATTATTGTTGAGTGCATTTGGTACATTTGCATGTGGATTTCTGCCTATCTTTTAATTTTTATTATATATTTTATATTAAATTGAAAAATCTCTGTAAGTTTTATATTAATATCAATATATTTCCATAAATTTCACATTGACATCAATAAATTGCTTTTCATTGGAAAAATCTAATCATGAACATGTTACTGAATAAATTATGTTTTTGAGTTACTACATATTAGGAGGGCCTGAGAACTCTTCTCTCAAGTATGGCTTGTGATACATGCATGACAACTGTGTTATTCTTTAATCCATGGTTAGAATGAACAAGCCTGTTCCTGGTGAATGTAGACAGAAAGGTCTGTCTTTGTAATCATTATCTTTGCCTTTTCCTATCCCACTAGGCTAACTGGACTCACCACCATGATGCATAGCTGAATAGACTTCCTTGCTCACTCACAGAAGCTGGCAGACCTGGGCAGCTATTCCCCAAGCAAACCACATTCTCCTGCAATAGAGATGACTATACTCCTTCACCACCTGTTCATCTTTGGCTTATGTGAGCAATGTGGCCTGTGCTCTGATATTGGGAGTTGGACTATTAGTTGTGCGGACCTGTGATCACATTGCCAAGACACCCAGGCAAGAGCTCTCATGGGTGAAAAACAGAGGAGGAAACATACTCTCTTTCAACACCTCAGCTTAAAAAGCTCTCAGATTTTTATATGCTATTTGACCTAGGTGACACTAGAAAAAGGCACTCAGATTTGGGTGGGGAATGGATCCACTACCCCTTAAGACAACCATACTAGGGTGGTGATCACACTCTGCATGTTGTAGCATCCATTTACCCAAACCAAGGGCCAGCACATGAGCCAAATCTGCCTTCTGCCTGCTATTGTAAATAAGGTGCTATAGGAACACAGTCACTCCCATTTATTTTCTGCTGATGCTCTAGAAAATTGGTCACAATAGAGACCTTATGGCTTAAAATAGTACTGCATTGCCTTTAAAAAAAAACAATAGCATAGATAAGGAAGGTGATAGTGGGGAAGGAATAGAGGACAGAAACTACCCTCTGCCCTCAAATAAGGCCTGCTTCCTCAGGGGTTTTCCTATTTCATCTCTCATCTTCCTCTTTGAACTGATTAATTTCTTCATTCCATGAATAGGTACACTCAATAACTTTCTTGACTATATAAAGGCCTTGTATTTGGGCCAATTGTCTATGTTTCTGTAAAAAAGGGACACCTGTTTTGGGAGAGATTCTATATCAGGGAAGCATAAAAATCTTGAGAAAAATGTTAACAGTGAATATCTCTGAATAAATTAAATTAGATGTTATTCACTTTATCTTATCTTTATTGTCTAGATAATTTACTAATAAGCAATTACCTGTTTAATGTTCCTTATTTTATGAAAAAATATGTTAAAATTTACTAAAAGTCTTTATTAATAAAACTTCTAGGAATTTCCATTAAGTAAATAATGTTTTAAAAGAAGAAATGATTTGAAATAATATCTTTGTAAACATTTATGCCATGGATTTTCTATATTCCTTGTGTGTTCAGGAATCTTAAGGCAGCCTGAGAGATGAATCCAGAAAGGATCCCGTGAAAGCTTCCAAGACAAGGACAAATAAAACCTGGCAGGATTGTGTTGCCTGGGTATAACAGTGGAGTGTCTGTGGCTTTTCTGACCTCTCACCTCTGCACCAAACATCCATATTTGAGCTCTGCTCAGATGTTCCAGACATGCCTTTGCTACCTTTAATGATGCCAACTTCTAGGCAGGAACTTTGGGGGCAAGTACCAGCACTTTCTGGCAAAGAAGCTGCTAAGTTGTCTTCTTGTTTCAGATAAGGCCTGCCAGAGAAAACCACAAGGCATCATTTAAACCAGCCAAAATCACCACGTAGTCATTTCTCTAGGTAGCCTAGAGTAAACTTTCCACATTATAATCCCATTATAATTCTAAATTCTCCGTCATCCCAAAGGTGTCCTGGGAACATTTGAATGTAAGAGGCAGCATGGTCTCTAACTGAGCATGCTCAGAAATGTGCCCATCTCTCAAGTGATGATGCCGGAGTCTTTCCAATATGAATATGCATAAGTTTCTACAATAAAACAGACAGTGTTTTGGATAATATCCCCAGTGCTCTCTTTACTGGCTGTGAGTACTAGGGCTTCCTTTGCTCTTATCTCCTGGTTGTGCTTTTTGGCTCTGAGTTCACTAACGAGCAAACCCATTCTAATCAGTGAAAAAAACAGTATAAATTATTCACTTTCAATTTCAGTTTTACTGCAGCATTCTATTTGTGGAAAGGATGAGTTTTCTAAGTATTTTTATGTTTTTCTTTTGTTTGTTTTTATAGCTATGTAAAGGGTGGCAGACAAGTGGAAGAGAGAAAAACAGCAAGGAGTGAGTGTGAGGCAGCTGAGAACTGCGCTGGAACCTCTGGTGCTGGGAGAAGGCTTTTTTTTTAAAAAAAAAAAAAACATGCAATTCAGTCTTTACCTTGACTTTATTTATCATTTTTACATTATTAGTTCAAATTCATAATTTTTATTAGTTCAAAATAACTTCATAGTCAAAACTTTGTATGTGCATGTGTGATGTTTGTTTCTCACAGGGACCTCAGAGTCCCCTGTAGCATTTGTTAGGTGTAAATACTTAGGCCTTGGAATCTAGATTTTAATTAAAAAAAATTTTGATAGTGAGGATTGCACCCAGAATCTTTGTACTACTGAGCCACATATCAAGTGCTTAGTTTTTAAATTACGAGTCAGGGTCTCACTACATTGCTGAGGCTGCCCTCAAATTTATGAACCTCCTGTCTCAGCCTCTCAAGTTGTTCGGATTATGTGTGCACCACAGCACTAGGAATTCTTTTTTTTTTTGGTGGTGGTGGTGCTGGGGACCTCTTGCATGCTAGGTAATCACTGTACTACTGAGACACATGGCTAGCTGGGAATCTACATTTTAACAATAGCTTAGAGTGAATCTTATGTATAATGAAAAACATTTTGAACGGGATCAAATAGAATAATTTGAATTTAAAAGTCCCAGGCTTCATTTAAAGCCAAGAGACCAGAGATGTATCTAAAGTTGATTGCAGTTAACAGCTACATCATCCTAGGCCTGCCTTTGATCTTACTTCAGAGAAGGGAGCACACAGTTCCAGGAATTATAATGTAGGTGCTAGGAATTCACGTTTTACCTCCATATGCCCCACTCCTTATACTGAAGAAGCAGACAAGAGGTTGTCATACAGGAACAGTATGTTTGAACTTGACTACTATTCTGTCTGCTGAAAAATTTAATGGTAATTTTTTTTTTGTAATTCATAGTATACAGATTTTGTTGAAATATATAATCTAATGGGCCCATTTGCTTATTGTAATTATAATTTAATTTTCATCTAACTTGACATTTAGTGAATTCATATTTTGTGTTTCATACTATGCTAAGATATGTTTGTGGTGTCTCATTTAACAATCAGATTCAACCTTAATTTTACTCACATTAGCTCTATAATTATCCTAAAGAACTTAGGCTCAACTAAAGGAAACTCTTTGATAAAGTCCACTCTAGTAGTAAATGATAGAGCTGATAATTTTGATGGCACTAGATGCATCTTGAATATTTAACAAATAATTATAAAACTGAATATAGGTGACATTTCTATGCAACATTATGCTTGCATATTCCAAGAATGAAAAAAATAAGCAGTTATCATAGAAAAGCATTTTAAAGTAGTGAAAACAAAAAATGTGCCAGGAGATGCATGGGATAAGTAATTAGACACAGAGCAGTTCATTTTTTACATTAAACTTTTATCTAAAAATAAATGACAATGAAATCTCCTATGCCTTCCCCTTTGTTTCACTAAAGAGATACAATATTATATGCATTTTAATTCTCATCCATGGGAGTAGGTTGCAGAGAACTGGATCCTTCTCAGTCAATTAGTACAGGCTGTATCTGAATTCTTAAAATTCCAGACATTCTCCTGCATCCCCATCTCTTTATGTTTATTTGTTTGAGAATGGATCTCACTATGTTCCCCACCCTGGTCTCAGGGGCTCAAGTTGATTCTCTTGTCTCTGTTCAAGCCTCATTCCCAGGGCTTCCAGCCCTCATTCCCAACACTCCTCTAATCCTGGAAATAAAAGTGCACTTAAGTCACACTGGTGCATTCAAGAATATGTTTTGGTCATTCCAAAGCTAGTGCAAGCTATTGATCAAAGAACTTCTAGCATAATCAATGTCTTTGAGGAGGATTTTCTTCCAGGTGGTTGTTATAGCATAGCACAGAGAAATAGATTTTCATAATATCCAAGATTATTATTTTTTCTTCTTCTTTCTCTTCTTCCTCTCCTCCTCCTCCTCCTCCTCCTCCTCTTCCTCCTCCTCCTGCTCCTCCTCCTCCTGCTCCTCCTCCTCCTTTTGCTGGTAAACTGTACATTGCAAAATTTACTGGATTAAGAATTCTCTGTACTTTTTCAGAGTACAGTTTGGGGACATGAGTGTTTCACATTGTTGTGCGACTACTCCCACTAAACATTTCCAGCACTTTTTCAACAATCCAGACCTAAACTCTGTACCTTTTAAATAGTGATCCCCCATTCTTCCTCCCAACAGCACATAATAATCGCTACTCTACTTTTTCTGTTAGATGTATTGAGCTTTATCAGGTACCTCACATAAGCAGAAGTATATATTTGTCTTTCTGTGTCTGGGTTATATCACTTAGCATCATGTCCTTAAAATTCATCAATGTTGGGGTATGTGTCAGGGCTTCACCTCTTTTTATGGGTGATTACATTCCATTGTACAGAATTGGATACTTTGTTAATCTATTTATCTACCAATGAAAATTTGAGTGTTTCCACACTTTGATTCTTGTGAATAATGCTGTCATAATTATGGGTATAGTTCTCTGTTCAAGTCCTTAACTTCATTGTTTTGATTTTTTCTTTTTTTGTGTGTGTGTGATATATGTACTCAAATGTGGAATTGTTGGATCAAATGCTAATGTTGAGTTTAATTTTTTTGATGAATCATCAGATTTTTCCCACTTTATGTTTCTGCTACCAATTTCTAATTTCTCCACATCGTAAAACTAACTCATATTTTGTTTAATTTTTTATTGTAGCAATCCTCATGGGTGTGAAGTGACACTTTGTTATGGCTTTGATTTGCATTTCACCCCTCTGCCCTATCTAGAGTTCATCTATTCCTCCCATGCTCCTCCTCCCTGCCCCACTAGAATCAGCCTTCTTATATCAAAGAAAACATTCAGCATTTGTTTTTTGGGGATTGGCTAACTTCACTTAGCATTATCTTCTCTAACTCCATCCATTTACCTGCAAATGCCATGATTTTATTCTCTTATATTGCTGAATAATATTCCATTGTGCATATATGCCACATTTTTAATCCATTCATCTATTGAAGGGCATCTAGGTTGGTTCCACAGTTTAGCTATTGGGAATTGTGCTCCTATAAACATTGATGTGGCTGTGTCCCTGTAGTATGCTGTCTTTAAGTCCTTTGGGTATAGACTGAGGAGTGGGATAGCTGGGTCAAATGGTGGTTCCATTCCCCATTTTCCAAGGAATCTCCATACTGCTTTCCATATTGGCTGTACCAATTTGCAATCCCACCAGCAGTGTATGAGTGTGCATATTTCCCCACATCCTCACCAACACTTATTGTTTGTCTTCATAATAGCTGCCATTCTGACTGGAGTGAAATAAAATCTTAGAGTACTTTTGATTTGTATTTCTCTAATTTCTAGTGATGATTAAAATTTTTTTCATACATTTGTTGATTGATTGTATATCATCTTCTGAGAAATGTCTGTTCAGGTCCTTGGCTCATCTATTGATTGGATTATTTGTTTTTTTGATGTTTAACTTTTTGAGTTCTTTATATAACCTAGAGATTATCTTATATTAGACAAAGGCGCCAAAAACACGCATTGGAGAAAAGATAGTCTCTTTAACAAATGGTACTGAGAAAACTGGAAATCCATATGCAAGAAAATGAAATTGAACCCCTGTGTCTCACCATGCACAAAACTCAACTCAAAATGGATTAAGGACTTAGGAATACAATCTGAGACCCTGCGTCTAATAGAAGAAAAAGTAGGCCTAAACCTCCATCATGTCGAATTAGGCC
This sequence comes from Spermophilus citellus, assembly GCF_964194105.1. NCBI lineage: Eukaryota > Metazoa > Chordata > Mammalia > Rodentia > Sciuridae > Spermophilus > Spermophilus citellus. Next base: position 65,033,888 of record NC_138191.1, on the reverse strand, counting down.
CCAACTTCCTTAATAAGACTCCTGTGGTGTAAGAATTAAAATCAAGAATCAATAAATGGGATGAATTCAAACTAAAAAGTTTCTTTTCAGCAAAAGAAACAATCTGTGAAGTGAATAGAGATCCTACATCTTGGGAGCAAATCCTTACCCCTCAAACATCAATTGTTCAGTATGAATAATATTATCCGAGTTTCCTTTGACTATCTTTCATTTTCTCATATCTCTCTTCTATAAACTCCTCTCTGACATTGAACCCAACCATTCTTCCAAGAAACTCTTGCTGCCTTCCATTTAGTCTGATTCATAGATGATTTGCCTCCATCTTTTTTTTTTTCAGAGCAGAAGAAAATTTTATTATCTTTTCATTCTTAACCATTCCTTTCCATAATCTTTAGCTTTACCATGAAATGACAGCAATCTTTCTATGGAAACTAAATAAAATCACCAATAATTAAAAGACAGATTTCTATCTCTTATGTAAAGGTTTCTTAAAATGTAAAAAATAAAAAAAAATATTGCTTTATAGTAACGTGGAAGTGCTAAAACATTGACATAGCAGCGCTATTGAAAAGAAACTTACATGATGACAAACTATGTTCCCATTTTTTAATGCCATACAAGATAGCCATTATGCTTATGTGGTTATTGAGATTTTGATATTGCCACCACCTTGAGAATGCTATCACTCTCATGTTTAATGACCTCTGCACATTGAAACAGGTGGCTTGCAAAGTAAGACATTCTTGAGGAAATAGAGAATGTACCATCCTGACTACTGTGGTATTTACAATCCAAGACTTCTGGCTATGTGTGTCCTAGGCTGCTTAGAAGATCTGCTCCTACCATATGCTGCTCTCTCCTCTTCCGTTGCAGGCTTCCCACTGGGCTCCACAGTGCAATCTGAAACCAAGGGCATCTGGATGTGGTGTGTGCCCCACCCCAACAAGCCAAACCACACCCTTGTCCTTCTGGACACTGAGGGCCTGGGCGATGTGGAAAAGGTGAGATGAGGCAGTGAGTCTCAGATCCTCAGTATGCTGAATTTTCTCCTTATTGCCTTATGATCCTTTACAATTTAACTGCTTTGATGTATTTGTGAAATTTGGAAACAGAACTATAGTGAATGAGGCAAACTGAATCTTTTTTTTTTTTGAGAGAGAGAGAGAGAGAATTTTTTTAATATTTATTTTTTAGTTCTTGGCGGACACAACATCTTTGTTTGTATGTGGTGCTGAGGATCGAACCTGGGCCACATGCATGCCAGGCGAGCGCGCTACCGCTTGAGCCACATCCCCAGACCCGCAAACTGAATCTTGAATCTTCCTGAAACAGGTCTTGAAAATCAGGATAAGGTCCTTATTTCCCTGGTGTTGAAATTAAATACCAGAGCAATGCCGATGTAGTACAGAAAAGAAGTTTTATTTAAAGGATAAAATAGAAACAGACTTCTTCCGGGTAGGGGGTGGTGATTCAGTGTTAGTATCCATGGGATGGGGTGAGTCCTGTCCTTATATAGATTTCATGTTTCCTTTATTCTCATGCCCCCTTTTCCTATACTGCCTATAAGACCAAAAGGTGGGATTAACCCAAAAAGTGGGAAAGGAGCCCCCAGGAATTACTCATTAATAACTCCTTTCTGGGAGGAACAATTCCCTGGAGGGGAAGTAACATTGGCAACAGGTTGTGAGGCGGAGGAAGTGTTCTGGAGGTATTAGGATTTTATTTCCTTTTGAATTAGGCCCCATCTTGCCCACCCCATCATCTATCTACCCTAACTGACTGCCCTTTTGTTCTTTTTGAGATGAATCTGTGGTACATTAGAGAGGATACTTTATTTCTTGATGCTGGGGTGAATGTTTTGATTCTCTATAAAAAAGCCTAATAAGTAATTAAGTTCAAGGCTTCTGGGCTCAGTAGATAGGCATTACTGACAAAGTAAAGGCTCTGTCCTCAAAAATACCCTTTAGTCCCATTGAAGAGACCACACCTATGCTTCAGATTAAGCACAGGGCCTGGGAAAGAAGCAGGTTGGAGAGAGGAAGACCCCATACTGCAGTAATGTCTGACCTCTGTCACTTCCACGGGGAAATCTGTGGCTGGGTTGGCCCTTTTGAGGGATCCTGCGTTGAGACAAGGAAGTTGGGTCTTGATCCCTGGTGCTGATCAGTCCTTGGAGGTCTGCCCTGGAAGCCTTTCTCATTAAGAGTGCTGACTTCTGAGGCCTGTCGTCCTTCTGCACTTCTAATAGCTGTGGATAATTTCTTCCAATACATAGAGTTGTGTATAAAGAGAACTTGATAGGAGGGTGGAGAGGTATTGGCTGCATCTCCATGGATGAGGAAAGGCTTCTGATCCACCATTCAAACTATAAAATGCAATTTGTATTTGAGTGTTAGAGTTTGAAGAGTTAAGTTTGCATTTCTTATGGTGAAGCTCATCAGTAACCCACAGAACATTCTGGAAATCTTTTAGAAATCCACAACTATGCTGGTTCTATCAAAGCATGTTTTTGACTTATAATACACATTTTAAGATGGTTTTTTGATATTTTAGCTTTCTAACAATAGGTAAACTGAGTAATCTGTCCTTTTTTGACATAATAACTTTATTTTGCTTATTTATTTTTATGTTGCGCTAAGGCTGGAACCCAGTGCCTCACATGTACTAGGCAAGCACACCACGACAGAGGTACAATACCAACCTGTGATCTTCCTTTTATGCCTATTTTTGAGACTTATTAAAGTGTCTAAATTTTCATACTCTCCTGTTTTCCATAAGGAGATAGATATTCTGTAATAATATTTATTCAGCTTTAAAAATATAATTAACAAATTATTTTTTGCAAATTCAAAAAATATAATTAACAAATAAAATTGTATGTATTTGGGGTGGGGTTGTGGCTCAGAAGTAGAGCGCTTGCCTACCATCTGTGTGGCACTGGATTTGATCCTCAGCACCACATAAAAATAAAATAAAAATATGTGTCTAAATATAACTAAAAAATAAAAATAAACATTTAAAAAAAGATTGTATGTATATAAGATGTACAACTTAATGTTTTGATTTACTTTGTGAAATGATCAGCACAAATTAATATATGTATCACCTCACACAGTTTTCTTTTTCTTTTTGTAATGAGAACGCTAAAGACACAGCTTCTTAGCAAAATTCAAGTATATGATACAGTGTTAACTTAGTGACCATGCTGTACCTTAGACTTCCAGAACTTATCTTGCATGACTGAAACTTTGTACTTTTTGTCCAATATCTCTTTATTTCTCCCATCCTGCAGATTCCAGACATACTGTTCCATTCTCTGCTGCTACAGGTTTGATTACTAGACCATTTTATATTCCACATTTGAATGAGATGACGTAGTATTTTTGTTTTTGAACCTGGTGTATTTCACTTAGCATAATGCCCTCAATTTTCATACATGTTTTTCAAATGGCAGGATTTCCTTTTTTTTTTTTTTTTTTAGGTTTGAATACTCTTACTCCATACTTTCTTTACCCATTTATTCCTTGATAAATGTCTGTATCTTTGTTATTGTGAAATAATGCTGCAATAAATAGGGAGGGCAGGTATCTCTCTGAAATATTGACATTACCTCCTTTGACTTTCTAGTTAGAGGTAATATTGCTGGATTATATGGTACTTCTATTTTTTGAGGAATTTCTAGGATGTTTTCCATAACGGCTATACCAATTTACATTACAATCAACAGCATACAAGTGTTCTTTTTTCTATAACCTCATCAACACATGTAATCTTTTATCTTTTTGTTCTTAGCCATCCTAATTGTTGTGATAGCTCATTGTGATTTTGACTTTAATTTCCCTGATGATTAGTGATGTGGAATAACTTTTCATGTATCGATTGGCAATTTGTGTATTAACTTTTGAGAAATGTATTTTCCAGTTATTTGCTCATATTTATTTCTTATATACTTTGAAAATTAACCCCTTATCAGATATGGTTTGCTAATATTTTTATCCCATTCTGTAGTTTATTTTTACATGGCTGGTTGTTTATGTTGCTTGCAAGAAGGTTTTTAGTTGGATGTTCTCCCACTTGTCTAATTTTGCTTTTGTTGTCTCTACTTTTGGTATATTTTCTACAAAAACCAATGCCAAACCAATGCTAAGAAGCTTTTGCCTATTTTCCTCTTGAAATTTTATGACATAGGGTCATTTATTTCCTACTATTTAACTGAAAATTTGTGTCCTTTGACCAACATTTCTCTATGACCCTTTCCCTGCCTTTGAACCACCCTTTCAACAACCATTGCACTCTCTACTTGAATGGATGCAACTTCTCTAAGTTCCATACAAGTGAGGTCAGGTGGTATTTACCTTTTTGTGCCTCTCTTTGTTTCACTTTAGCTTAAAGTTCTGCAGGTTCATGTATGTGGTTGCAAATGACAAGATTTCCTCGCTTTTATGGATGATGTTATTCTGGTGTGTGCATTTCCCACATTTTCTGCATCCATTTATCCATTGATGAACACTTGGTTTGATTCCATCCCTCAACTTCATTTCTTTTGGATATACACACAGTAGTACATCCACTTTCAGTTCTTACATGAAAGTTTCAAATCTATCTTGAGTTGATTTTAGCCACTCTTCTGCCTATGGATATCCAGTTCTTCTGACATCATTTGTTAACAAGGCCATTTTGTCCCTATTGTGTGTTCTTGGCACTGTTATCCAAGCTGATTGACTATTAAAGCATGGATTTATTTCTGGTTGCTCTTCTGTTCCATGAGTTTAGATGCCTGCTTTCACAAAATTATCATACTATTTTAATCACTGTAGCTTTGTAACATTTTAAATCAGGATGTGTGATACCTTGACCTTTGTTCTTCTTGCTCAAGATTGGTTTGGTTTTTCAGTGTCTTCTGAGGTCCTGTATAAATTTTAGAATTTTTCTTTCTGTTTACTTAGGATGTCATTGTCATAGGCATTTGAAAGCCATGTATAAAACAATGGTACGTGTTTATCTAAATGAGTTTCTGTTTGCCACAAATCCTAGTTTTACAGAGAACTCTGATTACTTTTTAAAAATTAGGGTTTGGAGAAATAAAGAAATGACTAGGTTAATCTCCTCACCCTTAAACTGCTATATAGAATATTATAGGCCTGAATCTGTTATTACCTTGCTCTCAAGTAATAAGCTTTATATACTCTTTATATTAGAAGTAAATTCTATATTAAGTTTAGACAAATGCTATAATTTATAGGAACAATTAGGTTGACGTTTTTAGTGCTCTTCATCAACCTGTGTCAGCACTCACCATCCAACATTGTTTCCTGCTTCTCAGTTGAACAAAATAACTATTTTTATTGCAAAGATCCCTGAAACCTACAATCTCTAGTATTCTTTCTGTGGATCTTTCTACTTGTAGGATCATCTTTATTTGTTCTGTCAACCTTCTGCCAACTCTTTAATGGTCAGCTTGTGATCTCTAGGAAGTCTTCATACATGTTTCTCTCGAATTTTCAAAGCTTTGTTCTTTTTTGATTGACATGTAGTTTTTAATTTAATATTATAGATATGGACTTCACTACTGATACAAATTACTAAGATCCAATTTTTAAAATATATATTATTATCTTTAGTTGTATTTATTATTGTGAATATTTATTATTGCTCTGAATTAGTCATCTTAAAGTAACGTGTCATTATTAAATTTGTTTTTCCAAAACTAAGAGCAGTGAGTTCAGTAGCCATCTATGCCCAGGTATATCTACTATGATAAGTACATATATATGCCTGTGTGTGTGTGTATATGTGTGTGTGTGTGTGTGTGTGTGTGTGTATATATATAGCCTATGGCCAATACATATGTATAGAATGAAGAAATGCTATTTCTTCTCAGTGTTCCACTGAGAACCCAATAGAGTACTAGTTTTTATATGTATATTATCCTGTTTCATCCAGTTGAGGGAAAAAAATGTAAGTGAAGATGGAAATCATCATATGAGGAAATTATGATTCTAAGAAACATTATAATTATCAAAGCTGTTATTTGTTCAGGTCTTTCTTTATTGCATATGAGTACTTTAGTAAACCCATAAATGAAAGACTGACAGAATAAAGTCTGAATGAATTTGTAAAATATAACCCTTAAGTCCCTTGCTGTAATGTGCTTCCTAGGGTGACCCTAAGAATGACTCCTGGATCTTTGCGCTGGCTGTGCTTCTCAGCAGCACCTTTGTCTACAACAGCATGGGCACCATCAATCAGCAGGCCCTGGACCAGCTGCAGTATCCTTCCAGGAACTCAACCTCCCTGTCATTGAGTTTAGGGGAATGAATATTGAGTCATTATCTTTTGCCCTGTCAATTAGTAGTTTCTAGTGAAGCAGGGAGCACTTATGGCAAAAGAGACTGTTTATTAGAATTTTTTAATAGGGAAACACGGAAATGGTGTTTTTTCCTCAGCCAAGACCTAGTTATGTGACAGAGCTGACAGAATTAATCAGGGCAAAGTCCTCCTCAGATCCTGATGAAATAGAAGATTGCACAGAGTTTGTGAGTTTCTTTCCAGACTTTGTCTGGACTGTCCGGGATTTCACCGTGGAACTGAAGTTTGATGGTCAGCTCATCACAGAAGACCAGTACCTGGAGAATGCCTTGAAGCTGATTAAAGGTACCAGAGTGTGGCTCAGGAGTGGGCAGGATCACTGAAAACTGTCCATCATTTCTGGGGTTCTATTGGTATTTGAAACTGAACTGAGGTCTGTAGAAATGGTGAGTGGAGTGTAGGTTGAAAAGTTCCAGGAACTGATGTTTACTTAAGAAATGTAAGGCCTAAAGTACAATAAAATTATTCAAAACCAAGTTCTTTTTTAACAATTTTTACTTTAGTTTCCTGATTACAATGGAGGCTAAAACTTCCTAGTGACCAGACACTGCTGTACCCTCTTTGGCATCTGCTTTCCTCTGTTTAGTAGAACAAATGGCCTCAAAATTGTTAGACATGAAATTATAATCCAAAGCCCATCTCATGGAAAAAATACATATCTCACACAGATATTCTTTCAAAAATATAATTTAAAAATACTAGTGTATTTATTTCATTCATATGAAAACCTTTGTAATCTGGGTGTGGCATCTATATCTGTCATCTCTTATAGTTACAACCCCTGTCAAAAAAACTTTATTTCCCTGTCCCAAGACAATTTCTATTGTATTCTTTGTTTTCTCCATCCCTCAGGGAGGAGCCACAAAGTTGCAATGTTCAATCAGCCCAGGGAATGCATTAGGAATTTCTTTCCAAAACGGAAGTGTTTTGTCTTTGACCGGCCAACAAATAACAAAGAACACCTTGCCCATATTGAGAGTGTCTCAGAAGACCAACTGGATCCTAAATTCCAGAAACAAACAAATAGTTTCAGTTCTTACATCTTCACCCAGGCAAAGATCAAGACACTCAGAGAGGGGATTGTGGTTACTGGCAATAGTGAGTCTTTTCATATTTCTGTGTTGACTAATACATGTTGAATATACTATACAATGTGTTCCCATTAGTTTTGTTTGATTCTATGTATAACTGTCGTAATGTATATTCATAATTGAAGAAATGTGTACACTTTTTAATCAAATTACTTGGTAGGGTTTATAGACCTTCTGAAAATTGTGCACTTTGTTACTGGTGTCTGTGGCTTCCACATGTCTGAAAAATCCTCCATTGATAATAAAATCACTAACAGGGTATTAAAAACAGATAAATACTATTTTTTAGGGGAATTCTTATATGTTAAGTGTTGTTTGCAAGGAGAATATGATGTGTATTTTGGAAATTTATAGTAGTTCATATATAAGTACTGGTTTGTAAATACCTGAAAATCCTTTGAAAGTTTTGGCAATAAATATAATCTGATATACCTTTCCTCATTGGTCAACCTATATAAAATGTTTTCCTTTGACTTTTGAGATGTTATGTTTTCCATATACACTTAGTATATTACAGGGAGGTGGACAGTTAACATTTTAAATACTGTGGCCTATGGAACCATAAAACTGAGGTGAATAGTAACACCAAAGTGATGATAGTAGAAAGAGGTAGGCATGTGTGTTTTTATGTGTATGAGGTTTTAGAAATATTGTCTTAGAATCTTGGATCTTATTGAGTTAAAGATTCCAATTTATCCTCTAAAATTTCTGGCTTCCTCAGGCCTGGGGACTCTGGTGGTGACCTATGTAGATACCATCGCTAGTGGATCAGTGCCTTGTTTGGAGAATGCAGTGACTACTCTGGCCCTGCGTGAGAACTTAGAAGCTGTGCAGAAGGCAGCCGACCACTACAGTGAGCAGATGGCCCAGCGGGTGCAGTTCCCCACAGACACACTCCAGGAGCTGCTGGAGGTGCACGCAGCCTGTGAGAGGGAACCATCACAGTCTTCATGGAGCACTCCTTCAAGGATGAAAATCAGGAGTTCCAAAAGGAACTGGTGGTAATTGTCTCAGTTATTACCTTTTATGATGGTTCCCTTGAAAATGAAGCCTACAGGTACCTTTATGGACCTTGTGGTTCCTCTCTCTAATTCAAGGATAAAGCACTTTGGATTCTCATGAGGAATACAGTTCCCAATGACCATATATACCGCTTTGCCCCCTCCCCCAAAACTTGGGGCACATTATCCAGAAATGTCTCAGATGACTAAAGGAAAACCCAAATAGATATCTTCTGTAATATCCTGACTATTGAAGCTAAATTGGTATAGATATCCCCCTGAATGATTTAATGGATACTTGTTAATCCTTCTATGGGTGATAAGCCAGCTTGGAATATTCACAAGTCACCCCCATACTGTTTCTTCTTCTGTGCACACTCTCCTTTTCCTAGGAATCAGTTTCTATCACCAGATCCTCTTTCCATGTTGCTGTTCATCTTATGTTACTCCTTGTATCATTGCATCATTGAAGATGGAATCACAGGACTTCACAGCTGCAAGACACCACAGAATTTCTGGAATGCAATCCCTTCACCTCAGAGATGAGCATTTTGAGGCCCAGGAAATTTAAAAAATTTTCCTATAGACTTACAGAGAATCTTCAGGGTTGCAATAAGACATGTTTTGTGATTTCCAACTCATCCCAAATCTTACTCCACTTGAATGCTTTTCTCAGGATAAATTCAGTTAGTTTAGCCTTTCTATCAGATTCTTTGGACTTTTCTCTTTTCCATTCCTATCTTCCAGTAACATGTCTGTAATTCCATTGCGGAAAATAATAGAGGAGAAGAAGAACTACTTCTTGCTGAAGAATGAAGAGACCTCTGAAAAATACTGTCAGGATGAACTGAATTTGCTTTCAAAGTCCCTAATGGAAAGCATTTTTGCAGGAACTTTCTCTGTTCCTGGAGGCCACAAGCTCTACATGAAAGCAAGGGAAAATGTTGAACAGGACTACTTGCGAGTGCCCAAGAAAGGAGTCAAGGTGAGGAATATGGGGTCATGGGGAGCTTACAGAAGAGTCCAGGATATCTTAAATCTGAGGACACAGCACTACTTGTGAGTGATAAGAAAGCATGATACCTTTATCTCCCTCCTTCTTCCTCAAAGCTGGAGATCGAAACCAGGGCTTTGTGCAATCTAGATGGTGGTTGGATTCCTGTAATGCCCTCCAACAGGTCTGTGAATCTGTGGAATGCATGCTCTGCTGAATGTGTGAAGAACAAGGGGTAGTGAAGGTCAGACTTCAGCCTGATGGGCAGGGTCTTTTCTATCAGTTTCTGAAATGTGCACTTGATGGTGTGGACTTGTGTGAATTCTGTGATTTCCTGCCTTGCCCTGCCTTTCAGATTTGGTTTGGTCTCTGAGCTCAGGAAATTATAGTATAGTTGCTGTTTCTTTCTTCCTTCTCTAAAACTTTCCTGTGACAGAGGAGCGGGCCAAGAAGGAGGCAGCTGAGAGGGAAGAGGAGCTTTCAAGACAGAGACTACAGGAACAATAGCAACAGATGGAGGCTCAAGAGAGGAGTTTCAAGGAAAACGTGGAGCAACTGAAAAAGAAGCTGGAGGAGGAGAGAGAAGAGCTCCTGAAAAACCAGAACACCATGTTGGAGCACCAGCTGAAGGTGGGTGATGCCCTGCTCAGTAGTTCTCATGGTCCTGGGGCCCCAGAAGGAATAGTGCAGATTACACTCAGCTCACAGAAGGAAGATAATCACCATGTGTTGCTTATGATTTATTCTAAGTGTTAATATATACTTATTAATCCCCCCTCCCCCTGCCCACAAACACTATTTTTTTCCCTTAAAATTTCTTTGAATTTTTTTCTCCTATTTGGGGTCTGGAGATCCAGGTCTTATGACTCATCAATCCTTGGAGATTACAAATTTATTTTAAGCTGCTGTTTTGGGAGATTTAAAGTGGTCTCACTCACAAGTGTCAGGGTAAATAGATTTTTCCATTGAGTTGTAGTAAATATGAGCAGCGATTGGTTTGCATTCCCAAGACTCATATTATCAAGATACCTACTCATATCCCAAAAACCCTAGGTAGATTCATACCAATATAAAACTGTTAGAAATTTCTGAAATTAAAAGCACAGGGAAGTGACAGCTTCTAAGATTGCTACAATCTGCTCCAGGTTTGTATAGCTGCCTGAGCACGCATATTGCATGGGAGGAAATCTTTCAGATTCCATCTAGATGTTATATGAGAACAGATTTCTAGATTAGCTGGTGAGTTCTCATCATCACTATAGTATTGAGACCATGCAACCCCAGTGGCACTGAGTGTATATTTGGTCAGACCAGTGGCTTTTCTTTTGGGAAGAATGTGAAGAAGTTTTTATCACCTTGGTTATCATAGCAGCAGAATTGTAATGGTAGGTTAATATTAAGCAAGTTGGAAACTATGTTTCCTTAAGAGTGTCTAGGTCTATTCCAGATGGTAGTTTTTGTTACTAAATTATCTTAACAATAATGGAGAAAACATTCTAGGGGTAAGAGATATTTTACAAAATTTTGACTCATTGTGATTCTTCAAGAATCAGAATTATAAAATATTTAAATCCCTTCTAATGCATATTTATTTATTTTAGATTCAAAAGGATTTGCTTGAGGAAGGATTTAGGAAGAAATCCAAGGAAATGAATGAAATAATTAATCAACTGAAAGAAAGAATTGAAGTTACAGAAAATGATAATACTCCCTGGATTGCAGGAGTGTTGGATGCATTTGGTGATAACCTGACTTCAGTATTGTCTGCTCCTGGTAAATGTATTGGTAATCTTGTAAAAAAGTTTGCCTCCCTATTTAAAAAGGATTAGTTTATCCTTAAGAAATCTGTAGATTATGGTGTATGCTTGGCCTGTTTTGATGTACATGGTTTTCATTTTCATTCAGCAAAGTTTTAAACAAGATAAAAAGTACTTTGTAGAAGATATCAGTGCCTGTCCTATATTAGACAGACATATAGCATGCATACATTGGCAAATGATGTTCACTTTTAGGAAACACACACTTACAATATTATACATATGTAAGAGTCATTTGATGCATTGATTTTTAACAGCAAAAATTTGATAACTACATAAAATTGGTACCATAAATTTTCATATGTGCTGATATTGGAATAGCCATGAAACAAAATATCATGAAGTTCTCTATAGCTTAATATATAGTGATTCTAAAGATGTAATGTGAAGTTCAAAACCATGTCTGAAACAGTGTATGTATTCTGATCACTATTAAAAATGCAATTACATGTAACCAATATATGTACAAAAATATTTTGTGAAAGATTAATGAGAAACTAGTATCATTGGCCCCTTTGGGGGAGAGCTGGGTGAAATCAGGAGTTGAAGAGACATGTACCTTTCATTGTATACTCCATCTTTTGAAATTTGTAAAGAAAACTTGTATCTACTTATTTAGAAATAAATTAGAAACTTTAATTTCTTATACTAAAACTGATAACAATGAAAGTGAATTTGACTATTATATGATGAAATATGCTCATTATTTCAATAAATGGTAGCTCAATGATGGATGGGATGTAAAACTGCTATCTGAGTACTAGAAAGCAAAACATTTGCATCCTAATCTTATTTTCAATGTGGCCTTGTTTTATAATCCCTATATTTGTTTCATAATTGAGGTATAAATTTTTCTGTGACTGTTGAAATATCAATTCAATCTTATCTCTGTTTCCTAATTCTGAGTTAATTTAAGTTGTGAAAAGCACAATGACCACATTTTCATAGTGTGCATGGGCTGGCTTTGGTGGTGCTCGCCTATAATCTCAGTGGCTGGGGAGCATGAGGCAGGAAGATAGTGAGTTCAAAGCCAGCCTCAACAAGTTAATGATTCCCTAAGAAACTTAGCAAGATATTGTCAAAATAAAAAATAAATATGTTATGGAGATGTGGCTTAGTGGTAAAGCATCCCTGGGTTCAATCACTGGTACCAGAAAAAAGAGAAAAAAAAAAAAAAGAATGTGCATTGGTGGAAGAATCTTGGCTTCCCTGCAATTTTAGAGGTGCTCTCTGTGGTGAAAGGGCAGAGGGTACAATGTTTTTTCTACAACTGGACCCGTTGGTGGGGAATGAGCCTGACACATGAAGGCCAGGTGTTGGCTTGCAATGAGCAGAATCCAAACAGATACAGGCATAGTAAATGAGCTGCTGCTGGACCTGTCCAGAAAGATGGGAAATGGGGTCTCTTATGGTTTGGATATGAGGTGTCTCCCAAAAGCCTCTGTGTTAATGCAGGAATATTCACTGGTGAAGTGATTGGATTATGAGAGCTAAAGCCCAATCAGTGGATTAATCTACCCAAACGACTGATACTTTGAAAGGACAACTGTACTGGGAGGTAACTAAACGCAGGTGGGTAGTGACTGTAGGAAGTACATCACTGGGGACAGGCCTTTGGTTTTTATATTTTGTACCTGGTGAGTAGCGCATACTGGCCCCCTTCCCTGCTGCCATGAATTGAGCAGCTTTACTCCTTCATGTGTTTCCATCATGATGTTCTACCTCACTTCAGGCCCAGAGCAATAGAGTCAGCTGTCCATGAAGTGATCCCCTGAAACTGGAAACCCACATAAACTTTTCCTCCTCTAGGTTGTTCTTATCAGGTATTTTTGTCACAATGAATAGAGTTGACTAACACAGAGTCACAAAGGATAGGGAGATAGCAATCAAAGGGAATGAAGAATGCTTTTCAGGTGAGAAGTCCAAGTAAAATTTCCCATGCTGGTGCCTCAATCTGAGCTGATTTTACATCCCCCAAACCCATCAGTTGAGAGGAGAGCAGGACTCAGGCTAAAGGACCCTGCAACTCCAGGACAGGGATCAATGGTAATGATTTTCCCAGTTTTCCCCTTAGGGGACCTCTGACCTGTACTCAGTACCTCTGTACTGGGCAAACTGGAATGGCCAACCAACTATTACCATAGGCAGAAGTAAAGAGATCTCAAATAGAAAGTCTGAAGTCAGAGGAGAATGAAGAATCAAGATAGCAGTTTATATGTAAAATGATCAATAAATATTGATTGTGTGAAACTGCTGTAATCATGTACTTGATTAAAAAAGAGAGAAGAATTAACAAAAAATAATTAAGCCAACATGAGATACAAGTCAAATATTTTGAAGTCCTTGACTTATTTTGGAGGAAAATAAAGGTGAATAAATTTGAAGTTGATGATTTAAGGATGAATATTGTCACTTACAAGGTAATTAATTCAAGAATAGGGAAAGTTTTAAAATTTTGATACTAGGAGATGTACAAATTATTTTATATTTCAGTTGTGATAGTCAACCCAAAGTGACTCCATTTTGTTTAGTAACACTCCATTTTGTAAAACAACCTTGCCAAATAGAAAGGTCATGACTGGGGCAAGTTGTTCTTTTCCTTTTGCAATAGAAACCCTTAAGAACACGGAACTACCTAATGGGCCATTGTTTCTGTAACTAGGGTAATGCAGCTCTGTTTCTGTAACTGGGGTGACTGGGCTAATTGTGATTGACTAAGTGTCCCACGACCTGACTGCACTCTCCGGCTTCTGTAACTTGGCTTGCTTTCATTTGCTGGACCCCCAAAGTCCCTTTTGTGGTTTTCAGGCTTATAAGGAGCACCCTTGCAATTGTTTGGGGCTGATCAGGGGAATAGCTTTATGTTCTGGTCAGTCACTACTGGTGTGTTTCAATAAAGGCTTGATTCGATTATACATGAATGGTCTGGAAGTCAACTTATGAAACTCTGGGACATTGCTTTAACTATAATACAGTAATTGAGTTAAAAAAATAACAGATCAAAATATCAATAAACTTAAGAGTATTTTGAAAATCATGATTAACAAGTATGGCCAAATATATTAATGTAATACTCAGCTCATTCTTTATAAACACACACGGAATAAAGAATAAAGTTTATATAAGCCACAAAGCAGGATTTTGTAAGATTCTCTAGAGGCAAAGCTTCCGGAAGAGATTTTTGTCCAAGTGATTTATCAAGGGTGCCTTTAGTACAGTGAGATTGAGGGAGGCAGGGGAAAGCAGGAAAATAAAAACTAAGAAAATATTTTGCCTCAAGTGAAACTAGCTTAGGGCTGAATTGTCCAAATGTTGCCTGAATTGGCTTCTTCTTAAGGTGCTGGATATCTGTACCCACCTTAGTCAGTCATCTTCAGTGGGCCATTCAGTTGGGAGAGGCTGTGTAAGCTCCCGGCAGAGCAGCTCCCATTTAGTCAAGGGAGTTTCTCTGGAGAAAGGGGCAGCTCTGAACCTTTATCAATGCAAACTCCCAGCTATAGAGTTATGGGTTCAGTGGTTTGGAAAAGGGGATTTGGGCGAGATTCTAATGACAGCAGTAGTAAAAATAGCAACTGCACAACTGCATTGTGCAAGACCATGCAGGCCACACCTAATACCACCAGGGTTCCTGCATTCCAGCAGCCAGTGATCTAGACCCAGAATCTCATCTTAGCATCTTAGATTTCAGATCTTTCCTGTTACAATCCACTGCCGATTGGATTCTACAGGAAGCAAATCATGAGATGCACATTTGCAGGAGTACTTCTGAAGTGAACATTCATGCAAAGGTGTAGAAGAAGATGGCATTGTGAAGAAGAGGAGTGTAATTGTGATGCAGACTCAGTAATGGCTTCACTAACTGCATTGGAAGGCTCTGGAGAGCAGAGGTTCTCATGGCAGTCAGAAAACTCGGAAAGAGAAGAGACCAGTCATCCTGAAGCCTGTGACTTTCTTCAGAAAGAGACTGAAAATAGAGTTTTTATTTTTATTTATTTTTGAGGAAACAGTATATATCAGAACCATAGAATATAAGATGGATAAAGAAGAAAATGGGAATATGGGTATGGTGAAAAGAGGGTGAGCAGTGTGCATATAGACTTCATTTTTCCTATAATGGGAGACTTAAAAATTCCTTCTTAAAGACTTGTAAGAATGGTGACATGACCTCAGACTACCACGGGAGCCAAGATCCAGCCCAGCCCTTGTGGGACCCAGTCTCACAGTAGACCTGGGTCCACCCCTTCATCAGCAGGCACCTGTTGGAACCTAGCCTCTGGCATAGGACCTTCTCTTCCAACCAGCAGACTACCGCAGGAATTAGGCCAGGCCCAGATCTGCCCACACCAACTTGTGCAGGACCCAGGTCCAGGATGCAGTATCATCCTTTGAGGGACACCAGCAGGGTCTGGAAGCCCAACATCAAGATGAGGCTCAGAAAATCTGCACAGGTACTACAAGAATATAGGATCCACACTGCAAGAAAGGAAGACACATAGACAACATGAAAAAACAAGGGAGGAAAGTGCCCCAAACAAACCAGGACACTATGGACAGTAAAGTTGATGAAATGTCAGAGAAGAAGTTCAGAAGTTTCATAATTAAAATGATCTGTGAATTAAAGAATAACCTAAATGAGCAAATACAGGCAAAGATTGATCACTCCAACAATGAGATAAGAGAGCAAATACAGGTAGCAAAAGATTACTTCAAGAGAGAGATGGAGACAGAAAAAACAACAGTCAAAAATCCTTGAAATGAAGGATACAATAAATCAAATAAAAAACTCAATAGAAAGCATAACCAACAGACTAGATCACCTGGGAGAAAGAAGGTCAGATAATGAAGACAAATTATATAATCTGGAAAATAAAGTTAGTGAAACTAGTTAGAAACCATGAACAGAACATTCAAGAATTATGGAACAGCATCAAAAGACCAAATATAGGAGTAATTAGGATAGAGGAAGGCACAGAATTTCAAAGCAAAGGAATGCACAATCTCTTCAATGAGATAATATCAGAAAGTTTCCTAAGCATAAAGAATTAATTGGAAAACAAAATACAAGAGGCTTACAGGACACCAAATGTACAAAATTACAACAGATCTACACCAAGGCACATTATAATGAAAATGATTAGCATATAGAATAAGGATAGAATCTTAAAAGCCACAAGAGAGAGGAATCAAATCACTTATAGGGGGAGACCAATTCATATTGCAGTGGATTTTTCAACCCAGACCCTCAAAGCCAGGAGATGGTTGAACAACATATTTGAAGCTCTGAAAGAAAATGGATGCCAATCAAGAATCTTATATACAGAAAAACTAAGCTTTAGGTTTGATGATAAAATAAAAACTTTCCATAAAAAACAAAAGTTAAAAGAATTTACAACCAGAAAGTCTGCACTACAGAACCTCCTCAACAAAATATTCCAAGAAAAGGAAATGGAAAACAATGATGAAAATCAGCAGAGGGAGGGATTACACTAAAGGAATCTAATCAGAGGAGAAACCAACTCATGTTAAATAACAAAAATGGCTGGGAATACATATCATGTCTCAATAATAACCCTGAATGTGAATGGCCTAAACTCACCAATCAAAAGAAATAGACTTGCAGACTGGATTAAAAAAAAAGACCCAACAATCTGCTGCCTCCAAAAGACTCATCTCATAGGAGAAGACATCCACAGACTGAAGGTGAAGGGCTGGGAAAAATCATTCCACTCAGATGGACTGTGGAAGCAAGCAGGGTTTCCGTCCTCCTATCAAATAAAGTAGACTTCAAATTAAAGTCAATTAGAAGGACACTACATACTGCTCAAGGGAACCATACACCAACAAGACTTAACAATTATAAATATGCATGCCCCAAACAATGGAGCATCTACATTCATCAAACAAACTCTTCTCAAGTTCAAGAATCAAATAGACCACAACACAATAATTTTGGATGACTTTAACACACCTCTTTCATCACTGGATAGATCTTCCAAACAAAAGCTGAACAAAGAAACTATAGAACACAATAATAATACAATCAATAACTTAGACTTAACTGACATATATAGAATATTTTATCCTTCAACGAGGGAATACACTTTCTTCTTAGCAGCACATGGATCCTTCTCTAAAATAGACCATATATTATCCTGCAAAGCAACTCTTAGCAAATATAAAAAGATAGAGATACTACCCTGCATTCTATCAGATAATAATGGAATGAAATTAGAAATCAATGTAAAATAAGAAATAAAATCCACTCCAACACCTGGAGACTAAATAATATGCTACTGAATGAACAATGGGTTACATGAGACATCAAGGAGGAGATTAATAAAATTTTTAGAGGTGAATGAGAACACAAATACAACATATTGAAATCTCTGGGACACTATGAAAACAGTTTTAAGAGGAAAGTTCATTGCATAGAGTTCATTCCTTAAAAGAAGAAAAAGTCAACAAATAAATGACTTAACATTACATCTCAAAGCCCTAGAAAAAGAACAACAAATCAACACCAAAAGTAGTAGAAGACAGGTAATAATTAAAATCAGAGCTGAAATCAATGAAATTGAAACAAACAAACAAAAAAAAATCAAAAAAATTGACAAAACAAAAAGTTGGTTCTTTGAAAAAATAAATAAAATTGATAGACTCTTAGCCATGCTAATGAAGAGAAGGAGAGAGAAAACTCAAATCATTAACATATGTAATGAAAAAGGAAATATCACAACAGACACTATAGAAATACAGAAGATAATTAGAAATTATTTTGAAAACTTGTATTCCAATAAAATAAAAAATATCGAAGGCATTGGCAAATTTCTAGAGTCATATAATTTGCCCAAATTGAATCAGGATAATATACACAATTTAAGCAGATCAATTTTAAGTGATGAAATAGAAGACACCATCAAAAGTCTACCAACCCAGAAAAGCCTAGGACCAGACAGTTACACAGCTGAATTCTACAAGATATTTAAAGAACAACTAATACCAATACTCTTCAATTTATTTCAGGAAATAGAAAAAGAGGCAGCACTTCCAAACTCATCCTATGAGACCAATATCACTCTGATTTCAAAACCTGGCAAACACATATCAAAAAAAGAAAACTTCAGACCAATATCTCTAATGAACATAGATGCAAATATTCTCAGTAAAATTCTGGCAAATTGAATACAAAAACATATCAAAAAGATTGTGCACCATGATCAAGTGGGATTCATCCCAGGGATGCAAGGTTGTTTCAACATATGGAAATCAATACATGTAATTCATCACATCAATAGACTCAAAGATAAGAATCATATGATCATCTCAATAGATGCAGAAAAATGCGTTTGACAAAATACAGCACCCCTTCATGTTCAAAACACTAGAAAAACTAGGGATAACAGGAACATATCTCAACATTATAAAGGCTATCCACTAAGCCTCAGGCCAACATCATTCTAAACGGAGAAAAATTGAAGGCATTCCCTCTAAAAACTGGAACAAGACAGAGATAGCCTCTTTTACCACTTCTATTTAACATAGTTCTTGAAATACTGGCCAGAGCAATTAGGCAGACGAAAGAAATTAAAGGTATACACATAGGAAAAGAAGAACTCAAATTGGCCCTATTTGCTGATGATATGATTCTATACTTGGAAGACCCTAAAAGTTCCACCAGAAAACTTCTAGAACTAGTAAATGAATTTGGCAAAGTAGCAAGATATAAAATCAACACCCATAAATCAAAGGCATTTCTGTATATCAGTGACAAATCCTCAGAAAGGGAAATAAAGAAAACTACTCTATTTTCAATAGCCTCAAAAAAAAAAAACTTGGGAGTCAACTTAATGAAAGAGTTGAAAGATCTATATAATGAAAATTATAGAACTCTAAAGAAAGGAGTCAAAGAAGATCTTAGCAGATCTACCTTGCTCTTGGATAGGCAGAATTAATATTATCAAAATGACCATACTACCAAAAGCTCTATACAGATTTAATGCAATTCTGATCAAAATTCCAATGACATTCCTAATAGAAATAGAAAAGGCAATTATGAAATTTATCTGGAAAAATAAGAGACCCAGAATAACTAAAGAAATCCTTAGAAGGAAAAGTAGAAGCAGGTGGCATCACTATACCAGACTTTAAATGACACTACAGAGCGATAGTAACAAAAACAGCATGGAATTGGCACCAAAACAGACTGGTAGACCAATGGTACAGAATAGAGGACACAGAGACTAACCCACAGAACTACAATTATATTAGACAAAGGTGCCCAAAACATGCATTAGAGAAAAGATATCCATTTCAACAAATGGTGCTTGGAAAACTGGAAATCCATATGCAACAAAATAAAATTAAGACCCTATCTCTCACCAAGCACAAAAACTCAATTCAAAATGGATCAAGAACTTAGAAATACAACCAGAGACTCTGTGTCTAATAGAAGAAAAAGTAGGCCCTAATCTCCATCATGTGGGATTAAGCCCCAACTTCTTTAATAAGACTCCTGTGGTGCAAGCTTTAAAATAAGAGATAAGAGAGCAAATACAGGTAGCAAAAGACTCAAACTAAAAAGTTTCTTTTCAGCAAAAGAAACAATCTGTGAGATGAATAGAGAGCCTACATCTTGGGAGCAAATCCTTATTCCTCACACATCAGATAGAGCACTAATCTCTAGGGTATATAAAGAACTCAAAAAGCTAAGCACACACACACAAAAAAAAACCCCAAATAACCCAGTCAATAAATGGGCCAAGGACCTGAACAGACATTTCTCAGATGATATACAATCAATCAACAAATATATGAAAAAATGCTCATTATCACTAGCAATTAGAGAAATGCAAATCAAGACTACTCTAATATTTAATCTCACTCCAGTCAGACTGGCAGCTATTATGCAGACAAAGAACAATAAGTGTTGGCGAGGATGTGGGGAAAAAGGTACACTCATACACTGCTGGTGGGACGGCAAATTGGTACAGCCAATATGGAAAACAGTATAGAGATTCCTTGGAAAATTGGGAATAGAACCACCATTTGACCCAGCTATCCCTCTCCTCAGTCTATACCCAAAGGATTTAAAAACAGCATACTACAGGGACACAGCCACATCAATGTTTATAGGAGCACAATTCACAATAGCTAAAGTGTGGAACCAACCTAGATGCCCTTCAATAGATGAATGGATAAAAAAAATGTGGCATATATACACAATGGTATATTACTCAGCAATAAAAGAGAATAAAATTATGGCATTTGCAGATAAATGGAGGAGTTAGAGAAGATAATGCTAAGAGAAGTTAGCCAATCCTCCAACCAAATGCCAAATGTTTTCTTTGATATAAGGAGGCTGATTCATAGTGGGGTAGGGAGAGGGAGCATAATGGCATAGGGAGAGGGAGGAATAGATGAACTCTAGGTAGGGTCAAGGTGTTGGAGGAGAAGGGAGGGAGCATGGGGTTAGAAATGATGATGGAATTTGATGATCATTATTATCCAAAGTACATGTATGAAGACACGAATTGGTTTGAATATACTTTGTATTCAACCAGAGATTTGAAAAATTGTGCTCTATATGTATAAGAATTGTAATGCATTCTGCTGTCATATGAATTTAAAAAATAAAATTAAATTAAAATTAATTTTTTTTTAAAAAAAGAATGGTGACATGACTTAATTTATGTTTTGACAACTCCCCATGACTGCAGCAGGTAGAATGAATTGGAGATGGTAAAAAGTAATAGTTCCTGCCAAGCCATCAGTTCTTACTAAAATCCCACAAATTTAGCCTATAAAATGACCTGCGTGTTTGTAGAAATGCTTGAAAGAGTAAATGTCATATGCTTGTTCTTGAACAACAATAATGGGAAGAGCTGGAACTCTTAAACATGTTTTTTTTATTTTCCTCCCTCCAAATTGCCCACAGTATTATTGCACAGAATTCTTCTCTATGGGGACAAGAGGTGAGGCATTACCTCTTGTCCTCAGGAGGTAAAATGGCAGGAAAATAGTTTTTACTCAAGACCAACTTTGATGGAAGATAGAGGAAACCTTTTCATTTTAAATTACCATCTTCAGAAAACTCAAGGGCAAGGGAAGATTTTACAAGGGAAGTGATGGCAAAGTGGGACAAAAGGCAGTAATAGATTTTAATGGTAATGGAGTATAGATTTAGCTAGTCAGTGTCATGTGGGGAAGTTAGAAAAACTTGGAGCTTTATTTTTCGGTATGATAAAGTTGCTCTTACTTTTAGAGGGACTGTGTTTCAGCACTGTGTGCCTGCCTGTGAACTAACTGGGAGGTATAGGAATTTTCATAATAATTTTTTTTTCCATTATCCTCAAACACTAGACACTACTGAAATGTTTATCAGCACTTGCATGGATAAATATTATGATATACTTACAGATGGAGTACTTAATGTCAATGGGAGTCAGTGATCCTCTAGCCATGCACAAAAGTGTAGACTAATGTCAAAAACAGCATATTAAAAAACCCTAAATATAGTTGCTGGGATTGTGTCTCAGTGGTAGAGCGCTTGCCTAGCATGCATTAGGCACTGGTTTTGATCCCTAGCACCACATAAAACAAACAAAACAAAACAAAACAAAAACTAAATAAACAAAATAAAGGTATAAAACCCTGAATACTAAAGAGTACATAGTTTATTATTTATTTAGATAAAGTGCTAAAGTAGGGTGGTGCTGCACTCCCATAAAATCTCTCCAATTTGCACAACCAGCAATAATGTTAAGAAATAGTTATATCATAATGTTGACTTGAGATGATTGTGGTTTAGAGATAAAGATTAAAGGTGAGAAAATGAAAAATAACAGGTGTGCGACAAGATTCTTTGCTGCAGTCTGGCTGGGCACAAATCACGAGCCACTCAAGCAGGAACAAACTTTATTTCCAAACTCCACCAGCATACTCCCCGGGAACTCTCCCGAACACCACCCACGGGGCTCCTCCAGGAACCACCAACCGGAAATCCCTCCTCCGGCACTTCCCCAACCAATGCGAACTCTCCAGGAATCCCTGTGAGAACTCCAAAGTAGCAGGCCGAGGTGGATAGTAAAGATCTAATATATAATTGAATCAATCCAGCATCATCTTAATGGCTCGCCTCTCAACCAATACTATTGGCAAAATGCCAGGGGCCATTCCGACTCAGCTGTGGCTCTCAGCAATTCTTCATTCACTTTGGCTTTAAGTCATAATCTGTCATCTGTTATAAGACAATGTTACATGGTCCCCTCTGGCCTTCCGGAGTCCATGTGGGCACCAGCAGGGTGGGTAACCAGCACAGGAGGCTTTGTTACATTTGGGTTAGGTTTGAGAAGATCCACCTTTCAAGATAATCCTGCGTCTTATGTGAGCTCCAGCTGTCCATGGCTTGCCAGAGCTTTCACATCCTTCTTGAGCTTGATCCTTGTTTTAAGATTTCTCTTCATGTAACATGTTTAATATCCCATTTCCTTGCAGACTTGTAACTGTGACTACTTAAGTCATCGTCTCTCCTGGAATGGGGGTGTAAGTTAGATTCCCTTGGAGGGGATGAGTCCTGATTGCACTGACTGGACTCTTGGAAGCTCTGAACTCTTCTGGATTCCCAGTGTGCCTGACATCTGCCCCTGAGGGCTCTCTAGCTTTTCACCTTAGTCCTTTGAATTCTGCTGTGCTGACTAACCACGTGGCCTATTATGAGATGCTGGGTTCTTGTGTTGATATTTGTAGTCCCTGGTGCTTAGAAGTCATGGACCATGGATTCCCAATGCCACATATTTGACAACCTGATTTTCAATGATAGTCACAATAGCTTCAGATTAAATTTTGCCAATGATGTACACATAGAAAATGACAGGGAGGTGAAAATGTTCACAGTACATCTGTAGCCTAGAGAGGTGCTTCCTATGAAGCAAGACTCAGTCCAGCATGGACACTGTAAGGTCTATGGTGGGATCCTCTGTGGAATGAGTAGAGATGGGTCAGGGTTTGTAGTTTTGGATTGTGTACAGCTGGCATGAGCAGATCTGTGCCTGCCGTGCCTCCTGCCTTTTCACGTCATCTCTTTTTTTTTTTTTTTTTTTTTTTTTTTTGGCCCTGCAACCTTATCAAGTGCTTGGTTTCTGCTCACACCATGAGGGTGAGAACAACTAATCATCTAAGTAGCCTTTCATATCAACCCATCTCAATGTCAATAATTCAGATGTACCCAGGTATGACCTGCTGTGTGTCCGAGTATTGAATGTAGCCAGTGTCTATGGAATACTTTTTAGCACATAAATGACCAATTGCATTGCAACATATGATATATAAAACTTGCCCAAAAACTATTACTTGAAAGAAATAACTTTTTTGAATTTTGCTACAAGAAATCTTAAGTTTATTACTTTTCAATTCCACATTGACAAAAATTAAAATGTATGTCTACAAGGAACATTATTTCCTTTGGAAATTCAGGTTATCCACTAGTCTTATGAATTCAGTTCTCTAGTAGATTAACACAATAAAGATGCTTTGATTATCTGCTTGTTTCTAATTGTTAGTATAGTAGAAGATTTTCTGAATCATTTTTATATCCTTTGCAAATAAAATGGCAATTTGTTGCTTCTTTGTGTTTTGCCAATTCCATTAATGTTCATCGGACACCAGATTTTGCATGCTTTGATTCTCTCTTTTGCATATTTGTTTTCTTGTTCATTAAATTTTTCTCTCAGATTTATTTTTTTCTCCTACTTTTGGCCTACTTTTCATAGTCCTTGATTGATAGTGGCTTTTAGAAAGCCTTCTCTTTAATCCTGTGGAGAGCAGCCTGTGTCCTTCTGTGAGTCCATCCATGATGAATAATAGAACACGGTTTTCAGGTTGTGCCCAGCTCTGAATCACTCCATTTTCTGCAGCAGTGGTTTGCCATGTGTTGTTCCGTTTTGAGCCCAAGTGCCAACATAGATTGACTCCTAGTTTTTGCAAGTAAACAACCACAAGTTGCCTAGCACCACTATAAAGTACAAACGTATTTTTTTTTTTTTTTACTTATAAGCTGGAGTGGAGGTGTGTAGTCCATTTGGACTGCTGTTTATTAGTCACCCATAGACTGGCTAATAAACAGATTTGTAAGTTCAAGATCAACTTATCAAATGCAGATTGCAGAATCACGTCGGTTACACATCCACAATTTTACATAATGCCCTATTAGTAATTGTTGTATTCTGCTACCTTTCCTATCCCCTACTATCCCCCCTCCCCTTCCCTCACATCTTCTCTCTCTACCCCATCTACTGTAATTCAAATCTGCATTTGGGGTAAAATTGGGAGTTCATAACCCACTTCAATCTAATGTATGAAATATGATATGTCAAGAGCTTTGTAATGTTGTGAACAACCAATTAAAAAAATTATACTAAGTTGTTTATACAATGGGCATAAGTGTGGTTGATGTAAGACAAAATAAATGTATGCTATCATGTCAATCACTTTCAAAGATAATGTTCTAATCAAACTCTCTCCACCCCATTGCTCAATCATATATACATAATTCACCATGTAAACATAAATAAATGTTTTTTATTTAAAAAAAAAAGATCAAGTTATCAGCAGACTTCATCCTTAGCGAGTGCTCACTTCCTCACAGACTGTTGCCTGGTTTCTTTAATATGATTTTGATGCACCCATGAATCCATGTACTTCTGATTTAATTTTATTCAGAATTCTGTACGGAAACTACTTCAAGTCTGTGCTTCTCTGGAAGGGCTGTGACATCTGTGGTTTTGTGGTTCCCTCATCAAGCTTTGAGTAGTGTGATAGTAAACAAGAATTCCCACCTGAGAATTTCCACCAAACTCCAAAGCTGAGTACAGGCACTAAGATAAATGAATGAATAAAAATAAAGAAAATAAAATTTTTAAAAAATCACAATTTCTAAACAATGATGTTGGCTCATCTTTTGTAGAGTTGTCTTACTAGACCACTGAAACATGAAAAAGTTCATTTCAGTTGTAAGTCTCATTCCATCAATTTAAGAAATCATTTTAACAATACTGTCCTTCCCCCAATATTGTATACTTCCGACAGGCTTACAGAATGTTTTTTTTTTTAAGTATTTTTCCTTGCAAAAGTTACCCACCATAAAAGCCAGGAGATAGGCTCCAAATGTGTTTTTCTTCTGTATTAAAAAGAATAATAACTAGAATCTACCACCAAAATATATATAATAAATAATACTTATTAAAATATGATAAATACTAATAAAATAGCAATGCTACAAATTTTAATTTAAAGACTAAAATTACATGTTTTATATTCTTCATTTCTACAATTGTATCTTTTAAAACTCATGAACAAAATAAAAAAAAGAAAAATAAGAGCAAAAGACAGAAGGAGAGAGAGGGAGAGAGACACAAAGAGAAAGAGAGAAAGACATTTGATCGATTTGCTGAGAGAGAATTTGGATGGAGGCTTGTTCCTAGGATTAGCCCCTACTACTCTGTATTTTCTGCTCTAAAATATATTTTCTTCAAGATCTTTTTTCTAAATTCTGAGTAATTTTCAAGATCCATTTGATATCCATTGCTTTTTGCTATATTTTATTAGATTTTTCCCCATCAATATACAAACTGATTGAAATAATAACCTTGTTTTTTTTTTTTTCTCCATCTTTAAACACCCAATAGCAATGAGCTCCACATTTGTATTATCTGTATGAGTAATTGTACCTAAATGTTGCAGGCAAAAGAAGTACGGTTCAATTAAAACAAAACAAAACAAAGATTATTTATGAAAACTGATAAAACTCATTTCACAAAATAATAGTGTATTTTAACTGTGAAATTAGGAGGTGCTAGTAATAAGCTCATATAAACATAAACTTTCAAATATGTGATTGGTAGCACTTCAGGACACATCAAAGAAAAATTAGAAGATTCAAAATTATCATTTTGAAGTTTATCTTCTGATATTGTATTCAAAGTAACAATGTTGGATAATTGTTATTTTAGATGATATTATAAAAACAGAGCTGTGACTTCTAGCTATCAGTACTTAGTTTTTGTCATGTTATTTTCAAAAAATAAATTCTACACAAATATACTGCTGAAAATGGGAGGGACACTCTTGATATCTTTTTGAGGAGCCCAGAGCCTTCTAGGTAGAGAAATTAGCCAGTGAAACATCCACATCTGTTTTAAGAACACGGTGTCTATTTATTTGCACCTAGAACCATGAAGGCAGCATGTACAGGCAAGGAGTAATCTGATTATATAATTTTGTCCTATGATTTAACACATCAGACTTCCTTCCTTAAGTTAATACATTTTTAGTTGTTTAAATTATTGCTCATACTAAAATTTAAATGTGAGAAGAAGTTACTTAATCCAAGATAAAGACAACAAACAGATGATATTTATGGCATTTGTCAGCTTTAGAAAATTGCTTATGGTTATGATTCTTTGCTAATTTTCAATAAATAGTCCCCATTTTTCTTTCTTTTTTCTTTTTTTTTTTTTTTGTTGGAGATTGACCCCAGAGTCTAACACTGCAGCCCTCTACCACTGAACTCTCTTCTCCTACAGACATCACTAATCATTTTTATTTTGTGTTTTTGTCTTTTATTTAAAGCAAAGATCCAAAATATATACATTCTAGGTCTTCAAGACTTAGATCCAATCTAGTGGATACATTGGAAGACTGTTTCAAAGGAACAGTAATCATATCTGGAATGTGAAGTTGGAGGACATATATCCATCTATCTATGCACACACACTACACGTGTGTGCATAGATAGATGGATATATGTAATTTTATTGCTAATGAAGAAATACTGGTACTCATGAGGAGAATACTTTAAAAAACTTGAGTGAGAGGGAGAGCAAGTGATGAGGGAGTAAAAATTTAAAACAAACAAAAAATTATTTTCCCTCCCCGAAAAGTACAACTGAGAGAGAGGGTATTGAGATACTTAGTCTCTGGTCACTGTTTTGACATTCCTGCCTGTTGTTCTACATCTATTGTGGGGCCAATGATACCTAAGCCACCTGGGGAGGAGGGACATGCCTTGGCTTCTGAAGCCAAAGTCCTTGTGTGGAGAAACAGGGCACAATCCGCCTGGCCTCAGCCACTCACTGAGTTTCCAGCCAGGGGCGAAAATGTATAAAACAATCAAATCCTTGAAAAGATCCTGTATTTTGGAATGCAATTTTCTTTGTCTCAAGTCAGCCATCCCTTAACTAGCTGGCTATAAATCAGATTTCTTTTCCAGTTTTTGAAAATCCTGGGTTTTGGAAATAGCCAGACACAGAACTTGTGGAAACAGGGTGGCTGAACACTTGTCCCCAGACTTTGTTGCCCTGGCCAAGTAAATCTTCTCCTAAGCTGGCCTTCCATTCATTAACAATATTGAAATCCCAAGTGCACACTCAGCACTTGGGGTGAGGAGCCCATATTGGAGGGTGGGTGAAGGCAGCAGAAGGACAGTGCAGGTGGCAGGAGGTTGCAGCCTATGTTACGCTGGGCTGCACTCGGTTGTGTGTGTTGGTTTTGTAAAGAGGTAACTGAATAGTGAAAGCACATACCCTGCATTTCCTTCCTGTGCTGCAGCTTCTCTGACATCCACCTTGGACTACCCCAAAGAATTTCTGCATGAACGATTCAGCAGTGCTTCACATCCTCATCTGCAGAAAGATGGGTTTTTTAAACCCAGGGACTGAAATTCAGCAGTCTAGCTTGATTTAATTAATTTATTAAATTAAAGTTATGAATTTGAATCTTCTCTTTTTCTTTTGTTTAATTTGGTAAGGGCTTATGAATCTTGTTTATCTTTTCTTTTTTTTTCAGTTGTTTTTTCTTTTTTTTTATTTTATTGTTGGTTTTTTTTTTTTTTTTTTTATTGGATGTTCACAACATTACAAAGCTCAGGACAAATCATATTTCATAGATTAGAATCAATTGGGTTATGAACTCCCATTTTTACCCCAAATACAAATTGCAGAATCATATCGGCTACACATCACATTTTTACATACTGCCATATTAGTGACTGTTGTATTCTGCTACCTTTACTATCCTCTAATATCCCCCCTCCTCTTCCCTCCCATCTTCTCTCTCTACCCCATCTATTGAAATTCATTTCCCTCCATGTTTGTTATCCCATTCCCCTCGTAAACTCTTATATATAATTTTGTATAACAATGAGGGTCTCCCTCCATTTCCATGTGATTTCCCCTTTTTTTTTTCTCCCTTTCCCTCCCGCCTCATGCCTCTGTTTAATGCTAATCTTTTCTTCCTGCTCAGCCTCACTGTTCTGCTCTTAGTTGCTCTCATTATATCAAAGAAGACATTTGGTATTTGTTTTTTAGGGATTGGCTAGCTTCACTAAGCATAATCTGCTCTAGTGCCATCCATTTCCATGCAAATTCCGTGATTTTGTCATTTTTTAGTGCTGCGTAATACTCCATGGTATATAAATGCCACATTTTTTTATCCATTCATCTATTGAAGGGCATCTGGGTTGATTCCACAGTCTAGCAATTGTGAATTGTGCTGCTATGAACATCGATGTGGCAGTATCCCTGTAGTGTGCTCTTTTAAGGTCTTCAGGAAATAGTCCGAGTAGGGCAATAGCTGGGTCAAATGGTGGTTCCATTCCCAGCTTTCCCAGGAATCTCCATACTGCTTTCCAAATTGGCCGCACCCGTTTGCAGTCCCACCAGCAGTGTACAAGAGTACCCTTTTCCCCACATCCTCGCCAGCACTTGTTGTTGTTTGACTTCATCATGGCTGCCAATCTTACTGGGGTGAGATGGTATCTTAGGGTGGTTTTGATTTGCATTTCCTTGACTGCTAGAGATGGTGAGCATTTTTTCATGTACTTGTTGATTGTTTGTATGTCCTCCTCTGTGAAGTGTTTGTTCATGTCCTTGGCCCATTTGTTGATTGGGTTGTTTGTTATTGTCTAATTTTTTGAGTTCTTTGTATACTCTGGATATTAGGGCTCTATCTGAAGTGTGAGGAGTAAAAATTTGTTCCCAGGATGTAGGCTCCCTATTTACCTCTCTTATTGTTTCTCTTGCTGAGAAAAAACTTTTCAGTTTAAGAAAGTCCCATTTGTTGATTCTTGTTAACTCTTGTGCTATGGGTGTCCTATTAAGGAATTTGGAGTCCGTCCCCACAATCTGTAGATCGGAGCCAACTTTTTCTTCTATCAGATGGAGAGTCTCTGATTTGATATCTAGCTCCTTTATCCACTTTGAGTTGACTTTTGTGCGTGGCGAGAGGAGGGGATTTAGTTTCATTTTTCATATGGATTTCCAGTTTTCCCAACACCATTTGTTGAAGATGCTATCCTTTCTCCATTGCATGTTTTTAGCTCCTTTATCAAATATAAGATAGTTGTAGCTTTGTGGATTAGTCTCTGTGTCCTCTATTCTGTACCATTGGTCCACCCGCCTGTTCTGGTACCAGTACCATGCTGTTTTTATTACTATTGCTCTGTAATATAGTTTGAAGTCTGGTATCGCTATACCACCTGATTCACACTTCCTGCTTAGAATTGTTTTTGCTATTCTGGGTCTTTTGTTTTTCCATATGAATTTCATGATTGCTTTATCTATTTCTACAAGAAATGCCATTGGGATTTTGATTGGCATTGCATTGAACCTATAGAGAACTTTTGGTAATATCGCCATTTTGATGATGTTAGTTCTGCCTAACCATGAACAGGGTATATTTTTCCATCTTCTAAGATCCTCTTCTATTTCTTTCTTTAGGGTTCTGTAGTTTTCATTGTATAGGTCCTTCACCTCTTTTGTTAGGTTGATTCCCAAGTACTTTATTTTTTTTGAGGATATTGTGAATGGAGTGTTTTTCCTCATTTCCATTTCAGAAGTTTTGTCGCTGATATACAGAAATGCCTTTGATTTATGTGTGTTGATTTTATATCCTGCCACTTTGCTGAATTCATTTATTAGTTCTAGTAGTTTTTTTGTAGACCCTTTTGGGTCTTCTAGGTATAGAATCATGTCATCCCCAAATAGTGATAATTTAAGTTCTTCTTTTCCTATTTTTATGCCTTTAATTTCTTTCGTTTGTCTAATTGCTCTGGCCAGTGTTTCGAGAACTATATTGAATAGAAGTGGTGATAGGGGGCATCCCTGTCTTGTTCCAGATTTTAGAGGGAATGCCTTCAATTTTTCTCCATTCAGAATGATGCTAGCCTGAGGCTTGGCATAGATAGTTTTTACAATGTCGAGGTAAGTTCCTGTTATCCCTATTTTTTCTAACGTTTTGAACATAAAGGGATGCTGTACTTTGTCGAATGCTTTTTCTGCGTCTATTGAGATGATCATATGGTTCTTCTCTTTAAGCCTATTGATGTGGTGAATAACATTTATTGATTTCCGTATATTGAGCCATCCTTGCATCCCAGGGATGAATCCTACTTGATCATGGTGCACAATTTTTTTGATATGTCTTTGTATCCGATTCGCCAGAATTTTATTGAGGATTTTTGCATCTAGGTTCATTAGAGATATTGGTCTGTAGTTTTCTTTCTTTGAGGCGTCTTTGTCTGGTTTCGGAATCAGGGTGATGTTGGCCTCATAGAATGAATTTGGAAGAGCTCCCTCTTTTTCTATTTCCTGAAATAACTTGAAAAGTACTGGTATTAATTCTTCTTTAAAGGTTTTGTAGAACTCTGCTGTATACCCATCCGGTCCTGGGCTTTTCTTGGTTGGAAGTTTTTTAATTGCTTCTTCTATTTCATCTATTGATATTGGTCTGTTTAGGTTGTGAGTTTCCTCCTGACTCAGTCTGGGCAAATCATATGACTTAAGGAATTTATCGATGTCTTCACTTTCTTCTATTTTATTGGAATATAGGTTTTCAAAATAATTTCTAATTGTTTTCTGTATTTCTGAAGCGTCTGTTGTAATATTGCCTTTTTCATCCCGTATGTTAGTGATTTGAGTTCTCTCTCCTCTTCGTTAGTATGGCTAGGGGTCTGTCGATCTTATTTATTTTTTCAAAGAACCAACTTTTTGTTTTGTTAATTTTTTCAATAGTTTCTTTTGTTTCAATTTCATTGATTTCTGCTCTGATTTTAATTAGTTCTTGCCTTCTGCTACATTTGCTATTGTTTTGCTCTTCCTTTTCTAGGGCTTTGAGATGAAGTGTGAGCTCATTTATTTGTTGGTTTTTCCTTTTTTTGAGGAATGATCTCCAGGCGATGAATTTCCCTCTTAAAACTGCTTTCATTGTGTCCCATAGATTCCGATATGTTGTGTCTGTATTTTCATTTATCTCTAAGAATTTTTTGATTTCCTCCTTTATGTCTTCTGTAACCCATTGATCATTCAGTAACATATTGTTCATTGTCCATGTGATGTAGGATTTTTCCTTCCTTCTTTTATCATTGATTTCCAGTTTCATTCCATTATGATCTGATAAAGTGCATGGTATTATCTCAACCCCTTTATATTTACTGAGGGTTGCCCTATGGCATAATATATGATCTATTTTTGAGAAGGTTCCATGTGCTGCTGAGAAAAAAGTATATCCACTTGATGATGGTTGATATATTCTATATATGTCAGTTAAGTCTAGGTTATTGATAGTGATATTGAGGTCAATAGTTTCTTTATTCAACTGTTGTTTGGAGGATCTGTCCAATGGTGAGAGAGGTGTGTTGAAGTCACCCATGATTATTGTGTTGTGGTCTATTTGATTCTTGAACTTGAGGAGAGTTTGTTTTATGAACGTTGCAGCACCATTATTTGGTGCATAAATATTGATAATTGTTATGTCTTGTTGGTGAATGGTTCCTTTTAACAGTATATAATGTCCTTCCTTATCCCTTTTGATTAACTTAGTCTTGAAGTCGATTTGATTCCATATGAGAATGGCCACGCCTGCTTGCTTACGAGGACCGTGTGCTTGGTATATTTTTTCCCAACCTTTTATCTTGAGCCTGTGTATGT
The DNA here is from genome assembly GCF_964194105.1 of Spermophilus citellus. Taxonomy (NCBI): domain Eukaryota; kingdom Metazoa; phylum Chordata; class Mammalia; order Rodentia; family Sciuridae; genus Spermophilus; species Spermophilus citellus. The sequence continues at coordinate 65,001,638 of NC_138191.1, read as the reverse complement.
CTTTTCCAGTCAGATGTGTCTCCTGGAGGCAGCATATTGTTGGATTTGTTTTTTTAATCCATGTTACCAGCATATGTCGCTTTATTGGAGAGTTTAAGCCATTACGTTTAGAGTTACTATTGATATATGGTTTGTACTTCCTGCCATGTTTGATTATTTATCTCTTTTTTTTCCCCTAATTTAGTTTGTTTCTCCATGATTAGCTTTCCTCCCATCCTCTGTCTTTACTGAGGCACTTCCCGCTGATGGTTTTGGTTATTGTTTTCCATTTCTTCCTCCTGTAGAGTTTTGCTCAAGACGCTTTGCAATGCTGGTTTTCTGGCTACAAATTCTTTTAGCTTTTGTTTATCATGGAAGATTTTTATTTCGTTGTCGTATCTGAAGCTTAATTTTGCTGGATACAGGATTCTTGGTTGGCATCCATTGTCTTTCAGTGTTTGAAATACATTGTTCCAGGATCTTCTTGCTTTCAGCGTCTGTGATGAAAAATCCGTTGTCAACCTTATTGGTTTATCCCTAAATGTAATCTGCCTCTTTTCTCTTGTAGCTTTTAATATTTTCTCTTTGTTCTGTATATTGGATAGCTTCATAACAATGTGTCTTGGCGTTGGTCTATTGTGATTTTGTGTGCTCGGTGTCCTGTATGCATCTACAGTTTGTATATCTGTTTCCTTTTTTATTTCTGGAAAGTTTTCTGTAATTATTTCCTTCAGTAAGTTACCCATTCCCTTGGCATGAATCTCTGTGCCCTCCTCTATCCCGATGACCTGTAAGTTTGGTTTTTTTATGTTATCCCAAATCTCTTGGATGTTTTTCTCGTGATTTTCTACCAGCCTATCTGAGTTGGCTAGACTCTTTTCAAGGTGATATATTTTGTCTTCATTATCTGACGTTCTGGCTTCTACTTGCTCCACTCTGTTAGTGATACTCTCGATTGAGTTTTTAATTTGGTTTATCGTTTCCTTCATTTCTAGAATTATTGTTTGATTTTTTTTATAATCTCTATCTCCTGATAAAGATGCTTAACTTCTTCTTTTATCTGTTTTTGTAATTCATTTTCAATGTGATCTTTAATGTTCCTTTCCATCTGTCTAAGGTGTTCCTTGAGTTCTTTATATAGCCATTTTTCTGATGACTCCAGGTCCTCCTGAATATTTAGGCTGTCTTTCATTGTTTGTACTCCTTTTCTTCCTTGCTTTTTTATGCTCATGATACTTCTTGTTCTGTTTGACTGTTGAGTTACTGTTTACTCTTATAAGTTTATTTGATCCTTGGGAGGAGAGGTATTAGAAGGGAAGGGAAGAAGTCACTAAAGAGAGTAAGTGTAGGCAGGTGGAGTTCAAGAGAGGGGGAATAAGAAAGTTGAAAAGAAATGAAAAGACAAAAGAAAAAAAGTGAGAAGAAAGAGAGAAAAAACGAAAAAATAAAAATTTAAAACAAACGAAAAAAATTATAATGGTAAAAAAAAATGGAAATTGAGGTTTAAAAAAATAATAGTAATAATAATAGAATAAGAAAAATTAACAAAAAAAATTGAAACCATTAGTAAGAAAGTTAAAGAACACAACAACGTCAACTACAAAAAGTGAGAATAAAAAAAAATACTAATAATAATCATTAAAAAAAATACTAATAATAAATGCAGTCATAAAGCTCAATTGACTTCTCTTCCAGTGGGTGGAGCTATGCCCACTGGGCCAGGCTTCTCCTCTTGATAGGTGGGAGCCAATCACTGTGCCTCAGCTCTTCTTCCCAGACTGTGCGGGTCTCCAGTCCTGAATGCCTGGGTCCTTCTCTTGTGGTTCCTCAATCCAGGCCCCAGTCGCCTGTGACGCTTACCACATTACTGTCTACACGTCGGGTCTGCTGCTCCTGGGAGCCTTGTTTTCATGGATGTCTGGGCACACCCTTTCTGTTTGCCTCCCTCAGGCCCTAAGTTTGTAGGGTTTGGGGCTGAGGACCCCCAGCGAATTTGTTTGCCCTCAGGTAGCAACTCCCCTGGTAGTTGGTGCAAGGGACCTCTGTTGTCAGCCCTGGTGGGGGCGATAGCCGGGATTTCTGTGCCGCTAATCCCACATCACTCCTGATTCCCTGGGTCTGGCTATGGTGCTCTGTTTTTTTTTGTTTTTTTTTTTTTTTTTACCTCTGTGAGATCATGTGGGCCGAGTAGTTATTTCAGCTGGGTCGTTAGTGCTGAGTCATGAGAAGCAGGCGATCCGGGGCTTAAACGCAGCAGATACGTGTTCAGTGTGTGTTTTCTGAGGGGCCCAAAGTGTACGCCCTAGCTCCACGTCAGCTCAGCATTGCCTAGTGATCCTGAGCAAATAGGCTTTAGATAGCAGCGCCGCCGCGGCCTCCGCTGTTCCTCGGCCCGGTGCCTAGCTCCCGGGACCCAAGCGGCTGCCGCCGCGGCTCCCCAACCGCCTCCTCTGGAGCACGGGTCCTCTCGCAGGGGGATGCCAAACGACCCAGCCTTCGGAGGACAGGGCTCGGCACGCAGCCCAGTTCTAGTCTCTAGATGCGGCAGCTAGACCGTGTAGACAGGGCCCTCAAGACAGCATGCCGAAAGCAAATGGCAGCTCCCACGGAGTGGATTTTCGGCCCTGAAACCCCAGCCCAGCCAACAATTTCAGTCCACTAATTCTCCCTGTATAGACAATATTAAAAAAAAAAAAAAAAAGGGCGGGGGTGTACTGAGCTTTCTTAGCCTCAGGTACTTAGGATCCACTGCTGATTACCCATTCAGCTTCTCTGCGGGGAGCGAAGTGGAAGAGGAAGCAGATGGGCGCAAAGCGCCCCTGGCTCTGAGCAGAAAAGCGTCCGGGAGCCAAGTGTCTCTTTTTCAATTTCTTTGTTTTTACTGCTGTTTGGCCGGGTGGTCTACTACAGACTAATGGTGAAAGGAGCTCTAACAAGCTGCGCAAAGACTCGATTAAAGCCTCTACTTTGAGCTCCAGGCTCAGCACTTCAGCCACCCCCATAGGCAGCCCAGTTCGTTATTTCATAGAGGCTTGGTTAGATTCCCTTCATGTCGCCTCCTGGGCTGGGCGGGCGGGGGGCTGTTTGATGTGCGGGCGGGGACCCTTCTCGCCGTGCCAGGTCCCGCCGCGGGGGGCCATTTGCCGAACCGGGCGGGCGGCACCGGCAGCCGTTTGGCGGCGGCTGGCAGCGGGACTGGTCCTCTGCACCGCGTGGCCAAGATTCACTCGTCTGGGACAAACTGTCACCTCTACTAAACTTACTAATTTCTGGCAGGTCTCTTTTCAGCGGAATTTTGCTCGAAGTTCATCAGTAGGTAGAATCTGGGTGTATTAATGGATCTTTTTGATCTCGTTACTGTGAAGATACTGAACGTGCTGCTTCCTTGCCGGCCGCCATCTTAGGATCTTTATTGTTGGTTGTTCAAAACATTACATAGTTCTTAATATACCATATTTCACAGATTGATTCAAGTGGGTTATGAACTCCCATTTTTACCCCGTATACAGATTGCTGTGTCACATCAGTTACATTTCCATTGATTTACAAATTGCCTTTCTAGTGACTGATGTATTCTGCTGTCTATCCCATTCTCCACTGTCCCCTCACCCCTCCCCTCCCCTCCCCTCCCCTTCTCTCTCTCCATCCCCTCTACTATAAATCATTTCTTCCACTTATATAATTTTTCTCCTACTCCTCCTTTCCTCTTATATGTAATTGTGTATAACCCTGAGGCTCACCTTCCAATTCCATGCAATTTCCCTTAACTCTCACTTTCCCTCCCGCCTATCATCCCTGTTTAATGTTATTCTTCTTCTCCAGCTCTTCGTCTCTACCCTGTCCTTGGTTACTCCCCTTATATCAAAGAAGACATTTGACATTTGTTTTTTAAGGATTGGCTAGCTTCACTTAGCATAATCTGCTCTAATGCCATCCATTATCCTCCAAATTCTATGATTTTGTCATTTCTTATTGCAGAGTAATACTCCATTGTGTATAAATGCCACATTTTTTTAATCCATTCATCTATTGAAGGGCTTCTAGGTTGGTTCCACAATCTTGCTATCGTGAATTGTGCTGCTATGAACATCGATATAGCAGTGTCCCTGTAGCATGCTCTTGTTAGGTCTTTAGGGAATAGACCGAGAAGGGGAATAGCTGGGTCAAATGGTGGTTCCATTCCCAGCTTTCCAAGAAATCTCCATACTGCTTTCCAAATTGGCTGCACCATTTTGCAGTCCCACCAACAATGAACAAGTGTACCCTTTTCCCCGCATCCTCGCCAGCACTTGTTGTTGTTGGACTTCTTAATGGCTGCCAATCTTACTGGAGTGAGATGGTATCTTAGGGTGGTTTTGATTTGCATTTCTCTGACTGCTAGCGATGTTGAGCATTTTTTCATGTACTTGTTGATTGATTGTATGTCCTCCTCTGAGAAGTGTCTGTTCAGGTCCTTGGCCCATTTGTTGATTGGGTTATTTGTTATCTTATTATCTAATTTTTTGAGTTCTTTGTATACTCTGGATATTAGGGCTCTATCTGAAGTGTGTGGGGTAAAGATTTGTTCCCAGGATGTAGGCTCCCTGTTTATCTCTCTTATTGTTTCTTTTGTTGAGAGAAAACTTTTTAGTTTGAGTAAGTCCCATTTGTTGATTCTGGTTGTTAACTCTTGCGCTATGGGTGTCCTATTGAGGAATTTGGGGCCTGACCCCACAGTATGTAGATCATAGCCGACTTTTTCTTCTATCAGACGCCGTGTCTCTGATTTAATATCGAGCTCCTTGATCCATTTTGAGTTAACTTTTGTGCATGGCGAGAGAAAGGGATTCAGTTTCATTTTGATGCAAATGGATTTCCAGTTTTCCCAGCACCATTTGTTGAAGATGCTATCCTTCCTCCATTGCATGCTTTTAGCCCCTTTATCAAATATAAGATAGTTGTAGTTTTGCGGATTGGTTACTGTGTCTTCTATTCTGTACCATTGGTCCACTCGCCTGTTTTGGTACCAGTACCATGCTGTTTTTGTTACTATTGCTCTGTAGTATAGTTTGAAGTCTGGTATCGCTATACCACCTGATTCACACTTCCTGCTTAGCATTGTTTTTGCTATTCTGGGTCTTTTATTATTCCATATGAATTTCCTGATTGTTTTATCTATTTCTAGAAGAAATGCTGTTGGGATTTTGATTGGGATAGCATTGAACTTATAGAGAACTTTTGGTAATATCGCCATTTTGATGATGTTAGTTCTGCCTATCCATGAGCAGGGTATATTTTTCCATCTTCTGAGGTCTTCTTCTATGTCTCTTTTTAGGGTTCTGTAGTTTTCATTGTATAGGTCTTTCACCTCTTTTGTTAGGTTGATTCCCAGGTATTTTATTTTTTGGGGGGATATTGTGAATGGAGTTGTTGTCCTCATTTCTGTTTCAGAGGATTTGTCGCTGATATACAGGAATGCATTTGATTTATGCGTGTTTATTTTATATCCCGCCACTTTGCTGAATTCATTTATTAACTCTAATAGTTTCTTTGTAGACCCTTTTGGGTCTGTTAGGTATAGAATCATATCGTCTGCAAATGGTGATAATTTAAGTTCTTCTTTTCCTATTTTTATGCCTTTAATTTCTTTCATCTGTCTAATTGCTCTGGCCAGTGTTTCGAGGACTATGTTGAACAGAAGTGGTGAGAGAGGGCATCCCTGTCTTGTACCAGAGGAGAATACTCTTGTTTATCTTTTCAAAGAACGAACTCTTCATTTCATTGATCCTTTTATTTTTTTTTAAACTTTCAATTTCATTTATTTTACTTCTGATCTTATGTTTTTCTTCCCCTTTACAGATTTTGGAATTGGTGTGTTCTTTTTCAAAGGCCTTAAGGTGCATCATTAAATTGTTTATTTCAGATTTTCTTATGTGGGCACTCATAGCTATACACTTTTCTCTTAGAATTGCCTTCATATTGTTCGAGAGGTTCTGGTTCAGCTTATGACTGTCTTTGCCAGTATTCTCTTTTGCTTCTGAGAACTTTCTAATTTCTCCCCTATTTCTTCTATCACACATTCATCATTCAAAAGTGTATCATTCAAGCCGGGTGCAGTGGTATACGCCTGTAATCCCAGTGGCTCAGAAGTCTAAGGCAGGAGGATTGCAAGTTAAAAGCCAGCCTCAGCAATTTAGGAAGGCTCTAAGCAGCTCAGTGAGACCCTGTTTCAACATAAAATATTAAAAGGGCTGGGGATGTGGCTCAGTGGTAAGCATCACTGAGTTCAATACCAAACCCAGTCTCCCCCAACAACAATACCAACAACAAAAACCAAGTGTATCATTCAATATCCACACATTTATATAGATTCTGCAATGTTTTTTGGTGTAGATTTTTAATCTCATTCTACTATGATCAAAAAAAGATGCAAGGAATTATATAATTTTTTTGTATTTTATAAGTGTTTCTTTGTAGTATCAAATATGGTGTATTTTGGAGAAATTTTCGTGAGCCACTGAGAAGAAAATGAATTCAGCTGTTGTTGGATGAAATACTCTATAGATGTCTGTTAAGTCCATTTGGTTTATAATTTTTTCAAATTCAAAGGGTCATTACTGAGCACATGTCTGGATGACCTATTTATTGGTGAGAAAGGTGTGTTGAAATCATTCTGTATTTTTGGACTGGAGTCTATGTGAAGCTTCACTTTGAGTTGTGTCTCATTCATGTAATTGGCTGTATCCATATTTGGGGCATAAATATTTATTATTGTTATATCTTCTTGTTGGATTGTTCTCTTTACCAGCACGAAGTGACCTTCCTTGCCTTTTCTGATTAGTTGTGGCTTGAATTCAGCTTTGTCAGATATGAGAGTAGCCACTACTCCTTGTTTTCATATTCCATGTGCATGATATATCAATTTCAACCCTTTTAATTTCAGCTTATGACTGTCTTTGCCAGTAAAGTGGATATCTTGCAAAAAACATAGTTGTGTCCTCTTTTTACATCCTTTCTGCAAGCCTATGTCTTTTAGTGGGATAGTTAAGATTATTTGTAGTTAATAAAATTATAGAGAGTTGTTTATTGACTCCTGACTCTTTGATTTATTTCTAATGTTTAATGTGATCCTGTCTCTCATTTACTTGGCTGATTTTGAAATGATATTTGTTCACTTGTGAGCTCTGGAGTTTGCTTTTGATTTGAGTGGAGTATTTTCTTTCTTTTTTCCAGTTCATTTCCCTGTTTTTTTAAAATTTTTTTTACCATCTTTCTTTTGTTCTATTTTGGATATATGTAACTGTAGAGTATATTCTGACATAGTATACTTACATGAAGTAATGAAATATAACTCATTCTTCACTAGGATTCCATCCTTGTGGTTGTACATGATGTGGCATTTCACTGGTCGTATATTCATATATAGAGCATAGGAAAGCTATGTCCAGTTCATTCTACTGTCTTTCCTCTTCCTAGCCCACTCCCTCCCTTCATTCGTCTTTGTCTAATCCGATGAACTTCTATTCCCACCCCCCCAGCCCCCGTCCCCGCCTTTGTATTGTACTGTGTCAACATCCACATATCAGAGAGAAAATTTAGCCTTTAGTTTTTTGGGGATTGTCTTGTTTCACTTAGCATGAGAGTCTCCAGATCCACCCATTTATCTTCAAAAGTCATAAAATAATTCTTTTTATGGCTGAGTAATATTCCATTGTATATAGATACCATATTTTCTTTATCCATTCATCTACTGAAGGGCATCTAGGTTGGTTCCACAGTTTAGCTAATGTGAATTGAGTTGGTATAAACTTTGATGTGGCTACATCACTGTTGTATGGAATTCTTCTTCTTCTTCTTCTTCTTCTTCTTCTTCTTCTTCTTCTTCTTCTTCTTCTTCTTCTTTTTCTTCTTCTCCTCCTCCTCCTCCTCCTCCTCCTCCTTCTTCTGCCAGGAATTGAACCCAGGATCTTATGCATGCTAGACAAGGACTCTACCAACTGAATTATATCCCAGCCCCTATATGCTATTTTTAAGTACTTTGGGTATATACCAAGGAGTGGGATAATTGGGTCAAATGGTGGTTCCATTCCAAGTTTTCTGAGCAATCTCCATACTACTTCCAGAGTGGTTGCACCAATTTGCAGTCCCACCAGCAATTTATGAGCATACCTTTCTCCCCACATCCTTGACAATATTTATTGTTACTTGTATTCTTGATAATTGCCATTCTGACTGAATTGAAAAGAAATCTCAGTCTAGTTTTAATTTGCATTTCTCTAATTGGTAAAATGTTGAAATTTTTTTCATATATTTGTTGACCTACTATATTTCTTCTTCTGTGAAGTGTCTGTTCAGTTTCTTTGCCCACTTTTTGATTGGGTAATTTTTGTGTGTGTGTGCTAGGTTTTTTGAATTATTTATATATCCTGGAGATTAATGCTCTATCTGAGGGGCAGGTGGCCATTTTGTGGACTCTCTCTTCACATTCTTGATTGTTTCTTTTGCTATTAAGAAGCTTTTTAGTTTGATACCATCCCATTTATTTATTATTGATTTTACATCTTTGGCTTTAGGAGTCTTGTTGAGCAAGTTGGTTCCTAAGCTGACATGATGGAGATTTAGGCCTACATTTTTTTTTCCTAGTAAGCACAGGGTCTCTGGTCTAATGCCTGGTTCTTAATCTACTTTGAGTTGAGTTTTGTGTAGGGTGAGAGATTGGGGTTTTGTTTTATTCTGCTACATACAAATTTACAGTTTCTGAAGACACCATTAAAAGCCTATCAACAAAGAAAAACCCAGGATCAGACGGATTTTCAGCTGAGTCCTACCATCTTCCAAGAACTAATACAAATTCTCAAATTATTCTATGAAACAGAAAAGGAGGGAACTCTTCCAAACTCATTCTGTAATATTAGTCTCACCCTTATACCCAACCAAACAGACACATCAAGGAAAGAAAACTTCAGACCAATATCCTGATGAACATAAATGCAAAAATTCCCAATAAAATTCTGACATATCACACACAAAAACATATTAAAAAGACAGTGCACCATGATCGAATGGGGTTCATCCCAGGGATGCAAGGTTGCTTCAATATATGGAAATCAAAAAGTGTAATTAAACACATCAATAGACTTAAAGACAGGAGTCACACGTTTATCTCAATAGATGCAGAAAAAGCATTTGAAAAAATACAGCATTCATTCATGTTAAAAAAAAGTAAGAAAATTTGGATAGTAGGATATATCTCAATATTGTAAAAGCTATACCTGTTAAAACCAAGGCCATCATTATTCTAAACTGAGAAAAATTGAAAGAATTCCCTCTGAAAACTGGAACAAGACTGAAATGACCTCTTACATCACTTCTATTCAACAGAGTCCTTGAAATTCTAGGCAAAGCAATTATACAGAAGAAAGAAGTTAAATGGGTATGATTAGGAAAAGAAAAGCTCAAACTGTCTTTATTTACTGATGACATGATTCTATATTTAGAACCCCTCCACACACCAAAAAAACAATCTCCACCAGAAAATGTCTAGAACTCATAAAGGAATTCAGCAAAGTAGTAGGATATAAAATTAACATCCATAAAGCAATTGCATTCCTATACTAATGATGAATCAGCTGAAAAAGAAATTAGAAATGCTATTTCATTCAAAATAACCCAAAACCAAACCAAACCAAAACAAAACAAAACAAAAAAAAACCTTGGGTATCACTCTAACCAAAGAAGTGAAAGATCTGTACAATGAAATCTACAAACGACCAAAGAAAGAAATTGAAGAAGAATTTAGAAGATGAATTTAGAAGATGTTCTTGGATAGGCGGAATTGTTATTATCAAAATGGCATATTATCAAGAGTGCTATACAGATTCAATGCAATTCTTATTAAGGTTCTGATGACATTCATCACAGAAATAGAAAAAGCAGTCATGATATTCATTTGGAAAAATAAGTGGAACGTCTCCTTATATAAGTTCTGTAGTACTGAGTTAGTAGCCATGAATTCTTTTAGTTTCTTCTTATCTTGGAAGGTGTTTATTTTTCTTTAGTTTTGGAAGAATTGCTTTGTTTTATGTAACAGTCTAGGTTGACAGTTATTTTCTTTCAGGACTTAGAACACATCCTTCCAAATCTACCTGTTGAGTTTGCTGAGGAATCAGATGGCTTCATTCTAAATGTGACCTGATGTTTTTATTTTGAGGTTGAAAAATTCTATTCTTGTTCAGTATATTTTATAATAATGTATTGTGGAAAAGTTATTTCCTTCCTTCCTTCCTTCCTTCCTTCCTTTCTTCCTTCCTTTCTTTTCTTCCTTCCTTCCTTCCTTCCTTCCTTCTTTCCTTCTTTCTTTCTTTCTTTCTTTTATTCTTTCTTTCTTTCTTTCTTTCTTTTCCTTCCTTCCTTCCTTCCTTCCTTCCTTCCTTCCTTCCTTCCTTCCTTCCTTCCTTCTTTTCATATCATGGAATTTAACCCAGGGATGCTTAACTTCTGAGTCCATCTCCAGCTCTTTATATTTATTTTTCTAAATTTTGAGACAGGGTCTTGCTAAGTTACATAGGGACTTACTAAGTTGCTGAGGCTGTCTTTGAACTTGTGATCCTCTTTCCTCAGCCTCCCGAGCCACTGGAATTATACATGTGTGCCATAAGCGAGAGCTTCTTTTTGTGATCTTATATATTTGTGGTTCTCAAATATCTGGCTGTTCATCTCATTTCCAAGATTTGGAACATTTTCTGTTAGTATCTTCCTGAAGAGGTTGACCTTTCTATTCACCTATATCTCACACCCCAATTCAATTCCAAATATTCTTAAATCTGATCTCATAATGTATCTAAGAGTTCTTTTAAATTATTACCATGGTGACTTATTTTCCTTTCTTTAATACGGTCTGAATGTTCAGTGCTGTCCATTTTACCTTCCAGCTTTGAGATGTTGTCTTCAGCATGATCTACTCTCACTCAGTTGTTTTTTTTGTTGTTGTTTTCTTATAATTTATTGATCATTTTAATAATTATTCTTTTGAATTATTTTTTTTCTTTTATTTATTTATTTATTTTTATTTTATTTTATTTTTTGTTGGTTGTTCACAACATTACAAAGCTCTTGACATATCATATTTCATACATTAGATTGAAGTGGGTTATGAACTCCCAATTTTTACCCCAAATGCAGATTGCAGAATCACATCGGTTACACATCCACAATTTTACATAATGCCCTATTAGTAACTGTTGTATTCTGCTACCTTTCCTATCCCCTACTATCCCCCCTCCCCTCCCCTCCCATCTTCTCTCTCTACCCCATCTCCTGTAATTCATTTCTCTCCTTGTTTATTTTCCCATTCCCCTCACAACCTCTTATATGTAATTTTGTATAGCAATGAGGGTCTCCCTTCATTTCCATGCAATTTCCCTTTTCTCTCCCTTTCCCTCCCATCTCATGTCTCTGTTTAAAGTTAATCTTTTTTTCCTGCTCTTCCTCCCTACTCTGATCATAGTTGCTCTCATTATATCAAAGAAGACATTTGGTATTTGTTTTTTAGGGATTTGCTAGCTTCACTAAGCATAATCTGCTCTAGTGCCATCCATTTCCCTGCAAATTCCATGATTTTGTCATTTTTTAGTGCTGCATAATATTCCATGGTGTATAAATGCCACGTTTTTTTTTCCATTCATCTATTGAAGGGCATCTGGGTTGGTTCCACAGTCTAGCTATTGTGAATTGTGCTGCTATGAACATCGATGTGGCAGTATCCCTGTAGCATGCTCTTTTAAGGTCTTCAGGGAATAGTCCAAGAAGGGCAATAGCAGGGTCAAATGGTGGTTCCATTCCCAGCTTTCCCAGGAATCTCAGACGAAAGAAATTAAAGGCATAAAAATAAGACAAGAAGAACTTAAATTATCACTATTTGCAGATGACATGATTCTATACCTAGAAGACCCAAAAGGGTCTACAAAGAAACTACTAGAACTAATAAATGAATTCAGCAAAGTGGCAGGATATAAAATCAACATGCATAAATCAAAGGCATTTCTGTATATCAGCGACAAAACTTGGAAATGAGGAAAAACACTCCATTCACAATATCCTCCAAAAAAATAAAATAAAATACTTGGGAATCAACAAAAGAGGTGAAAGATTTATACAATGAAAACTACAGAACCCTAAAGAGAGAAGTAGAAGAAGATCTTAGAAGATGGAAAAATATACCCTGTTCATGGATAGGCAGAACTAACATTATCTTTTGAATTCTTTATCGGGTACTTCATCCACTTCGATACCTTTGGAGTCAGTTGCTGGTGAATTGTGACCTTTAGAAGTTATAATTTTACCTTGTTTTTTTCATGTTTCTTGTATACCTGTATTGTGTTTTATGCATCTTTTGTGATGAATTTCTTCTCTACTCTTCTATATGGACCTTTTTAGGTCATAGACTTTTCCTATTAAAATGTCCAAGAGTGATCTAGTTTGAGACCCTCTCATAGGTATGGTATCTACAACTTTTGTGTTACTTCTTTTCTGTTTTTGTTGTAAGAGTGGATGTCCATATATGGGTCCTTAAGGCCCACTTCTAGGTATTCATACCTGAAGCCTAGTCATTAGTTTTTGTTTTGTTTTTTCTATCCTTTTAAATAAGATATAGCTGAATCTTGAGTGCTTTTAATTTGTGTGTAGAGCGAGATCCAAAGTTTTTTTTTTTTTTTTGGCTGAATTTAGTTCAGAAGCAGAGTCTGTACCCTATGAACTTGTAGTGTTCCTTTAGATTCCTAGGACCTCGCAGAAAAGGGGAAAACCAACAGTATGAACATCCAAAGCAAACAATGAACAGCATTAAAATAAATACCCAACATGTATGGTGACTTCTACAACACTAGCTACCACCAGAACAGGAATGATGAAGCCAGCAGTTGTCAACAGCAAAAAACAGTAACTGTGAACTAAATATGGTATTAAAGTGAACAGCAGGCTTCAATTCTGTCATCTACAGCAATAATAATTGCAACAACTTGAATACTGGGGGCAGGAGTTATGTAATACTAATCATTCTGAAAAATGGTAAAAACACACTTCAAAACAAAATTGCACATGGCTGGACACATTTCCAGGAGAGGATGAAAGCGTTTAATACTACTAGCAATAGCATAAGTCAGATCAACAGGAAAAGTCTGCTCACGAGAATAGGAAACTAGAAAGCATGAGACTTGAACCCCAGTACCTACACATTAGTGGAGAACTTCTGCCTGTTATGGCTGAGGGGCTGGACACTCGTGTGCTTTATATTCTTCAAGCTTCCCACTCACAGTAGCTACCCAGGAATGACATCACTATCTTTAGTTCTTAGCAAAACTATGAGGTTTACCATAGTAAATACATGCCATAATCATGCAAACCTCTCTCCTACCAGAGTTCTTCTCTCAGTCCAGGCTAGTTCTGAAAATCAGCTTTTCAATTTTTTTATTATTATTCCTAGAGCTACGTAGTGATACAGAGAAGTTGGGTTCCTCCTGACAAACTCATGCATGCATGGAAATCTGTTTCAGTTCTTTCCCTCCTCTTTCCCTTCCTGTCCTCACTTCCCTCTCCCATTCTCTTTCCTCTACTCTACTAGACTTTCTTTTGCTTATCTATTAATTTGTATTTGTGTTATCTTTCTCTTCCCATTTTCTTTATTTTACTCTGGCTTCCACATATGAGAGAAAAATTTAGACTTTCGAATTTCTGAGCTTGGCTAATTTCACTTAGCATAAAATTCTCCATTTCTATCCATTTACCAGCAAATGCTATAATTTCATTCATTTTTTTTTGGCTGAGTAGAACTCCATTGCCCGTGTGTGTGTGTGTGTGTATACTGGAATATATATATATATATATATATATATATATATATATATATATATATATATATATATCAGTATTTCTTAATCCATTCATCTATCAAGACACATCTGGATGGATTCCATAATTTAGCTGTCATGAATTGTGCTGCTATAAACAGTGATGTGGCTCTGTTGCTGTACTATGTAGATAAACCATACATTTTATATGAGGATCAAATTCTCACTGAAAAGGATACCCACAGTGTAAGAGGGATCTGCATGTTGTCCACAGAGCCACAGGACGACAACATTGTGAACTCTCCTTATTTCCTCCTTTCACTGAGGTCCTAAAAGCATGCCTCTGCTTTCCTCAGGATTTTAAAGTAATGTTTAGTTGCCTTCCAGTTTCCCCACCCCAAAAGCACTGGCAAGGGCTGGAGTGTTTCTGTATTGAAAGAAAGCGTGACTGGCATATGCGTGTTCTGTTTCCAGCATCACAAAAGGGGAAAACAAACAAATAACACACACACACACACACACACACACACACACACACACTTTTCCCACTGGCAGCAGAAGGCCTGTGGATAGCCAGTCGCCAAGGACCTGCTTCTGTCAATCAGAGGAATGCCCTGAATACTGCACATCTGGATGGTCTGGTCAAGGGCAAAGAGCACCAAGAGCTCTGGTGCCCTATCACCTCTCCCCAACACACGTGACCATCAGTGGAATACAAAACCATAAATCAGGAAAAGTTGGTATTAAACTGTAGCTATTTCATAATACAATAATGAGGATTCAGGAGTGAGGTAAATAACAATAAAAGCAAAGTAATTATTCTCCTCTCAGTTAAGTTAGGGCATAAGTTATCATCTGTTTGGTTTGTGTGTGTGTGTGGTGTGTATGTGTGTGTGTGTTTGTGTATTAATACATACATATATATGTGTTTGTATGTATCTATCTATTTCAAATAGTTTTCCAAGCAATGATCTCTCCTGCATTTGAAGATTAATAAATAGTTGTTGAATTTTTGAAGGTACAACAGATCTATTTCAAATACCTTCTCAACAATTTTGTAGGAAGACAAATGCACACCCAATCCTCTACATGGTATTTAGCCATTTCTAAAACCCCTTGTGCATATTCTCAGACTGTATCCACAGCTAAACTTGCTAGTGCCACCTTCTCATGTGTTGGGCTGAGTTTGAACAATCCAGAATAAACCAGTCCTTTGGGAAACTCTCCTGTTGTGCAGTAGAAGTTAGGGCTGGGAAATCATTAAAAATATAAAGAAATGTAGTTGACCTCTGTCCCACAGAACTGGAAATAATGTGAGGAAAGAGGTTAGTTGAGGAGACAATTGCAGTCTCCTTCTGGACTCCTCAGTCTCAGATTACATTCTGTCACAGAAGTATACATCCTTCAGAGGGAGGAACTAAGAACATATAACCAAGCTGCCTAATCCCAGTGAGAGCCCTCTGTGAAGCAAAGCCTCACTCAAGGGGGATTTAGGAAGGTTCTAAGGCAGGTTCTCTGCCTCAAAGTGAGATCAAGAGCTGCCTCCTTTCTGGAGAGAGGAAGTGGGCAGCAGCTCTAAACCCTGGAACATGGCACAACTGCCATGGGCTTGTAGGACTGTGGTACCTACACAGGCTTGTAGGTCACGGTCATGAAAGTGAACAGGCGCCTGCTTCTTCTCATAAACAATCATGTCCTTTCAAGCTGAGTGGTGTCATTGCTTCTATCATGTCCTTTGCAAATTCTTCAAACCTTTCTCGTTTTTTACAGAGAGCAATGATTCCTGGGCTAAATCATCTGCTATTAAGGTGATCACTTCAGATCAGGCCAATTCATCTGCTCATTGACCGCCTCATCGCTGTAGTTTCAATCGGTTTTAAACAGCTATAGCACAGCACTTATTCTGTGCAATGGACTGACTGTTTACGTTGCCCAAAATGCACATGTTGAAACCTGATCCCCAGTGTGATGGTACTAGCAAGGGAGGCCATGGGAAGTGTTCAGACCATGAGTGTGGAGCCCTCAAGAATGAGATTTAGTGCCCTTCTGAGGGCACTAACTCTGTACCCAAGAGAACAGAGTTTTTTCCTTCCACCATATGAAGATGTAACTAGGAGCCACCATCTGTGGATCTGAAGTTGGGCCCCACCAGACACTGCATCTGCCAATGAGTTGATCTTGAACTTCCCGGACTCTAGAACTATGAGAAAGAATTACCCATTGCACAAACAAACCCAGACACTCTATGGTATTTTGTTCTAGCCACCAGAAAGGAAGGACTAAGGTCCCTTGAAATAATTTAAAGTATATTTTCACATGGACAAAATAAGAATTTAGGCTTATCTTATTTGCTCACCAGGAAGACAAAAACCAAAAACATCTTTATTGTCTCCCACAACTATACCAAATGAGTCTAGATTCTTTCTATATGGAGGGAATGAATATAATTTATCTTTCCAGAGAACACTTTCCTATTGGATCCGAGACACTCTGTGTGTATAGAAGTTTATTTATGAATATTATTGTTGCAAGCAGTCTCTTCCAATTGGAAGATTCTAGTTGAGAAATTGTGTCAAATCTTCCTCTCAGTGATTGTTTTTATGATTGTTGAGCAAATGCTTCAAATTCAGTACTTTCAGTTTCCTCTTCCTAGATTTTTGCAGTTTGCTTTATTTAAACATTTCCTCATTGGGCCACTGGAAGAATTGGAATTCAGTACTTTCAGTTTCCTATTCCTAGTTTTTTGCATAGTTTGCTTTATTATTTAAATGTTTCCTCATTGGTCACTGAAAGAAGTCTATAAAGTCCCAGGAAGTCAGCGCAGTAAGGTTATAAAGCAAAGTGACAGGTGAAACAGAAGGGGAGGAGCTCATCAGCACTCATCACCTCCTGAAAGCAGCCTTCTTCCCAAAGGATACTTCTCTAAAGGATCCTTGCTCCAGGTGAGACTGGGACACAGTTTACGAGGTGAATTCATTCTTTCTGAAATGAGCATCTCCCAAGAGAGGCTGCTCCTGAGCCAGATGTGGGATAGGAGCTCACTTATAATCCTGGGGATATCAGGAGGCAGCTGTCCATTAAGTGCCCACTGCTCTTCCTGTGTTGAATCTGGCTCCAGCAAAAGTGGAGCCCACAGAGGGAACTGGGAAGGTTTTAAGATTGTCATTTCTTTCTTGACACTTAAATTACCTAATAAAATTCAAATGAAATCTTGCTTTATTGATTATTTTCATAGCTCTAGGTAGATAAAATTTAACAACTTGGAATTTGCCTAAAAAGGCCATTGTCCCAAATTTGGGAACTTTTAAAATCTTGTGCAGACATTTTCTCTGGGCCAGTCACTGACTGGTTCTCATTTCGTGGTGTAATGCCTTATGCTGTATAATTGAATAGATTATCAGCTTGGTGGTAATCTCGGTGGAGAATTGTAAGAGGAAATGGGTTCTGATCAGAGAAAAATTAAAGGCTTTTTTTGTGGTGGGGCTGGGGGAAAGACTTGGGAAGCTAGACTGATTGATTAAAATGGAACAAGTCAGAAGTAACCAACATTTTCAAGTTAAAGAATGAAAACTTGGGTGCTTATGCTAAATATTTGTTTGTATCTCAAAGAATTTACTCATTTCATTGCAAACTCTTTGAGTAACAGGGATTGTGATGCTGACAAAAAAATCAGTAAGTTAATTCATTAATAATGGAAAAAATTTAATTTCTAATATATTCTAGATGTATTAAAATTTATAAATACATTCTAGATGTATGTAATTTTTAATACATTCTCAGTGGTAAGATGAAGTGACATTTTTTCCAACTAAATCTTTTTGAAAACTCTGATTTCCCCTCTCCTTTTTTGGTACTGGGGATTGAATCTGGGAAGCTTTACCAGTGAGCTACATCCCCAGTCCTTTTTGACTTTTATTTTGAGACAGTGTCTCACTATGCTTAAAGCTCTGACTTATAGAACCGTGGTGTTTCACATAGTCCAAAAATAAACACATACTGAAAATTAATGAATACACCAACATATGAAGAAGGCCCAAATGAAACAGAAACAGTAATGAGTGAATCTGAGTGTGCTACAAATGAATTGAGCACACCTCAGAAAGTGAAAAGTGGAAGAAGTTGTCTAAGCAACTTTGGAATATAGTGTTCTGATCATGTGCATAAGTCTAAAGACAAAAAAAAAGAACTGTCTGCTAAAAATGTACTCTAGTTAGTAAATGTATTTTTTTGTAGAGTTCTGAATCATCAACTTTAAAATTACTTTCCGTGTGTGCTAGATTGGAGCAAATAGGTAAATTTACTGTGTGTAAAGATAAGCAGCCCTCTCATAGTCAGAACAATGAGTTAAAAATGAAGAAGGGGAAAGGTTGAATGAATTCAGTTCTCTTTCTCTTGGAGAAGAAATCTAAATAAAAACACATTATCCCCACATGAGCTTAAGAACTTAGGCTTCTTTCACCATTCTGAGACAGGAATTTGGGAATAAAGGGTGAGATACCGAGTCTCAAATGAACTACTGATGCGAAAAGTGCCCAGGAAAAATCATAACTCCTGAACACATGCCCTTGGCTCATGCCCTTGAGCCATGCCCTTGTACCATGAGTGCAGAGAAAACTGGCACAAATGTATGTAGGTCACTCTGGTTTCAGCTCTAATCCAGTCTCTAGAACTGGGCCTCTAAAAATATTAGCACCCCACACCCACTAAAAATATTAGCACTCCCCTCTGGAGAGAGCCTTCACTCTCCCTTGAATGTGCATTCCTTCCTTTACCCCAAAGGCCTCTCTCTTGAGATTATCCCCATTCTCCCTTGAATATGGATCTACACTGGCAGGGACTGAAATAAATAGATAATTTTTTCCCATTTAAAAATGTTTTAAATCCAAGAAGATAGTAGTTAAAATAATAAAGTAAAATAAGAGCAGGAGTGAGGGGGAAAGAGAGAGAGAGAGAGAGAGAGAGAGAGAGAGAGAGAGAGACTGACTTTGATCCATTTTTTGGGTGCCCATATCTCACTTTATATCACCAATCTTTGTGTCTGAGGAAGTTAAGTCCACTTTATTAGATCAGCAGTTTCAATTTCTTTCAGGATTTTAAAAAATATCTGTTTCTGATACTATAAGATGAGCCCAGGCAGAAATTGGATTTTTCTAGCTGCTCTTGCAACTGAGTTGTCCTGGTGATTATATTTATACATGAGATTTCATCAGAATTACTTTTATGTTACTCTGTAGGTCTTATCTAGAGAACTCTGAGCCATTATTCAAGCAGTATCTCTTTTCTGTTCCTGTTTACTCAGGATACCAGATGTGGTAGAAGTCAATCTTTGATCTCGCAGATGAATGCAGTGCTTTAGTATGTAGGAAACAAGGGGGAGGCAGGAATCTGAATCTCTGAATGACCATGTGAAGCAAAGCTTCCACTCATGTCTAAGGTGGAAGGGTTAAACATATCTTTCAAGTTGTATCAATAGCTCTTTAAGCAATCTGTGTCAACAATGCCATAACCTTATTCTCTGTTTCTTCCTCCTATCAGAAAGAAGGAACTCCAACACAGCTGAGTACCTAGTAGTCTTGAAAGTCTCTTCCTGTGTGTGCAACAAAGCCCAAGACTGGGGTCCCCAATTACTTTTCTACTTCATCCTCAGTAAGCCTGTTCCACTGGCTGCATTGGACCCAGGCTGTTTCCCAGCTTTAGCTCCTACCATGGTGGATCTCCTGTTCTAAAATATATTTTCTCCAAAATCGTTTTGCAGAACTCCAATTTTTAGATCCAATAGAAATGTCTCTTCTGTGAAGCCATCTATAATGCTTACAACTAAAACTATTACTTGGGTAGAGACCACACCTTATTTGAATCAACATTTTAACATCCATTGCTTCTTGCTATAGTTTACAATATTTTTTTCCTATCAAGACAGACTGGCTGAAGGAAGAAACTTGTTTTGTTCATCTTTAAGTATTCAATAGCAATAGGCCCCACATTGCTATTGACTGAATGATTATATGTCATCTAAGTATTGAAGAAAAAAATAGCATTGCTCAGTTAAAAAATAAAAAAAAAAGTAAAGACAATTCATGAAAATTGACCAACTAATTTCACAAACAATAGTAAATTTTAACTGGGAAGTTAGGAAGTGCTAGAAATGAGCCATAAAACCACAAGTATTCCAATAAAAACACTATCTATAGCGTTGCATAACATAGTGAAGAAAATGAGGGGTTTTGAAAAATTCACTTTGAAATTCATTCTTGTACTGTATTCAAGAAATAGTTGTGAATAACTGTTATTTTAGCAATTTATTTTGATGATGCTATGCAAATGGACATCTAGCTGTTGGTACTTAGTTTCTGTCATGTTATTGTCAAAGATTCCATTCTATTCAAATATGAAAATGGGGTGGATACTCTTGATGACTTTTCTAGCAACATAAAACTTTCGAGGCAAAGAAAAATACCCAATGAAACTAAGTTGACAGCAATTCTAATAACCCAGTGCCTAGTTATATGCATTCAGAAGGCAGCATGTATAGCAAAAGATGTAATGTAATGTAATATATAATCTTATATAATTTGATTACATATGATTTTTTCCTATAGTTTAACATAGTAAAATGATTTAAATTACTACATTGTTTTCTGAATGATTGCTCATACTGAAACTTAAATATGAGAGGAAGTGCCTTAATTAAAGATCAAAAACAATAAGTAGAGATGATATTTGCAGCATTTGTCAGCATTTTTTTTTCCTGTACTGGAGATTGAGCTCAGGAGCACTTAATCACTGAGCCACATTCTCAACCCTTTTTATTTTTTGAGATAGGGTCTCACTAAGTTGCTTAGGGACTTGCTTAATTGATGAGGCTGACTTCAAACTTGTGATCTTTCTGTGTCAGTCTCCCAAGCCACTGGGATTACAGATGTGTACCACCACATCTGGTGCATTTGTTAGCTTTTAATTGTTCATGGTTCTGACTCTGTTAATTTTCAATAGATAATCACTTTTGTGTGTGTGTGTGCTAAGAATTGAACCCAGAGCCTAACACTCTAGTCCTCTAACAATGAACCAACACCCACAGCCCCAGTAATCACTTTTGAATTAATATTTTGTCATGTTTACTTAAATAAAACACCCCAAATATATAAATTCCAGGTTCCCATTGTCTAGATTTACTCTAGTGAAAAAATTGGTAGAATAAGCTTGGAAATAATAGGAATGAATTTGGAATGTAAAGTTGGAGACAACATACACATGTATGATTTTAGTCTTAATGAAAAGTGCTGATAACACTAGATAATAATAACAAGAAGAGAGAGAGAGAGAGAGAGAGAGAGAGAGAGAGAGAGAGCACATGTGAGCAAGAGATGAGCAAGTAAAAATTTAAAATAAACATCAATCCTTACCCTACTAAAAAGTACCACTGAGGTAGGATGTTGAAATGCTCTAGTCTTTGGTCACTGTGGTGACATTCTTGCCTGCTGTTCTATATTTATTGTGGAGATCAAGGATCCCTAGGCCAACTGGGGAGAAGGGACACACCCAGGGTGTTGAAATCAAAGTCCAGGTGTGCAGCAACAGAGGATGGTTCACTTGGCTTCAGCCATTCACTCCAATTTCCATTTTGGTTAAAATGAAATGAAAAGCCCCCCAAACAGTTGAATCCTTGAAAAAAATCACATACTTTTGATTTTGATTCTCTTCACCCTGACCTTAACTAGAGACCAAAATCCAGCACTCTGGTAGACAGGTGGCTGTGGAGTAGCTTCCTCCTTCCCATTCCCATTCCCATTCTCTAATGTTTCCTGACTGTACTCTGTTGACCACTGAGAAAACAGTGAGAAAGATGATCTTTAAGAGAAAATACTGATCTTAAGAGATTGTAATTATCTGTCAGTCAACAGTTAAAATAATTATTATTAAGGTTTGGATTATATGGTGTCCCCTAAAAGCTCATGTGTGAGATAATACAAGAAAGGTTAGAGGTAAATAATTGGGTTATGAGAGCTCTAACCTAATTAGTGCATTAATCCAACTGAATGGATTAACTGAGTGGTATCTGTATGCAGGTAGGGTGGAGAAGATAGGTCACTTGGGACGTGCCTATGGGTTTGTTGCTGGTGAGCAGAGGTTGCTCTTTGCTACCTAGTATCATGACCTGTGCTGCTTTCCTCCTGCATCCTTTTCTGCTATAATGTTCTGCCTCACTGAGTTCCAGAGCAATGCTGTTGGCTATCTAAAGGACTGAGACCTTTTGAAATTGGGAATGCCAATCAAACTTTTCCTCCTCTAAAGTTGTTTTTGTCAGATCTTTTGGTCACAGTGGTGAAAAAGCTAATGAAAACAATTACTAAATGGTTTAAACTTGTGGTTTCTCTCAATGTGTCATCCAAGCAACCAAACACAAAAATTATTTTCACTTTCAAGTTCAGTTTTTCACTCTGTTTTCCTTTGTGAGAATGAAACAAAACAAAACAAAAACATCCTCAGTATGTTTACATCTTCTATAAAATAACAACAGAAAATTGGGTGGAAGAAAGGGAACAAGATGAGTGGACAACAATTGGCAGTTTTTTTGGATCACACTGCCCTGCACAGAGAGAGAGCAGAAATGCTTATTCAAGGACTTTCTTTTACATATAATTTAGTCTTGAGCTTAAGTCCCTTCATTTCTGATTTAAAGTGGCATATGAGAAATGGGGAAGTGAGGGAGAAGATAGTCTGATGGCCTGGATTGCAGGGTGCAGTTGCTAGCTTTAGTTGTTATTAGTCTAAAAGCTAGTCTCACTGCTAGTTTGGAAGTAACAGATGGGAGACTCCTCCCCTAAGATCAGGAATAAAACAAGGATGCTCTCTTTTTTTACTTCTTTCCAACATAGTACTGGGAAGAACTAGCTAGAGAAAATAAGCAAGAAAAAGAAAGAAAAGACACCCAAATTGGAAAGGAAAAATTAAACTTTTCTGTTCCTAAGTAATGAGATGTAGAAAACTCTGGTAATTTCATAAAAATTTATGTAAAGTGGCAGGCTATCAAATCAACACTCAAATATTAGATGCACTCCTGTATATTAACAATGAATATACTGCACAAGGAAATTTTAAAAATACAATTTCATTTACAATGGCTTAAAAAATTGAAATAAAAAACACAACAAAATATTACTGAAAGAAATAAAAGAAGACATAAGATAAATAGGCAACCTAGAGAATGGGAAACAATATTTGTAAATAGTATATCTAATTAAGGATTAATATTCAAACTATATAGTGAACTTCTAAATCCAGTAGTGCAAAACTAAACTGAAGCAAAAATGGCAGTGTATTTGAATTAACATTTCTCCAAAGACAATATACAAATATACAATGAGAACATGAAAAGATACCCGGGATTACAAATTATTATGAAAACATAAATCAATACTACCATGAGAAACCACCTTATACTCAGTAGGAAGGTTATTCACATAGATTAGGGATGTAGCTCAATGATAGAGCACTTGCCTATCATGAGTGAAGTCCTGGGTACAATCCCCACCCCCACCCCTCACCCTGCAAATGAAATAAGTAAATTAATAATAAAAGTTAATAAAGGGAGACAAACACACATATACACAATAACCAGTGTTGAGAGGAATATGGAGAAACTGAAATGCTTCTGAGCTCTTGGTGGGAATGTGAAAGGGTATAACTGCTGTGAATAATGATAATGATGGTTCCTTAGAAAATTAAAAAATGTAATTATCATATAATTCATCAATTCCACTTGTGATTATATTCCCACAAGTATTGAAAGCAGGGTCTCAAAGAGACATTTGCTCACCAGTGTTCAAAGCAGAATTATTTGTAATGTGTAAAACATAGAAGCCACTAGTTATTCATAATTATGCATGAATTAATAAGCAAATTGTGGTATATGTATTTGATAGAATATTATTTAGCCTTTTAAATGAAGAATATTCTGACATATATTACAAATATGAATAAAGCTTGAGGTCATTGTGCCAAGTGGTTTATTTGCCAGTCACAAAAGGATAGTTGGTGATTCCTTATTTGAACTATTTTGAAACTTCAAGTATTATAAAATCATAGAGACAGAAAATAGAATGTAGTAGCCTAGGGATGGGTAACAGAGATGTAGGATTATATTGTTTAATGGATACAGAGTATTAGTTGTGCAAAATGAAAACCATCTTGTAGATGGATAGAGGTTTTGGTGCAAAAACGACATAAAGATATTTGAAACCACTGAGCTGTACGTTTAACAAGGTTTTATGTTGTTAATTCTACCACAATTGAGAAAATGGAAAAAAGGAAAATTTTAGTTTTCCTCAAGGACCTTCCTGATCAAATAGCATCCCTCACAAAGATGGTGGTTTGCAAATACAGAGAAAAAAGAGTTTGTCCCTAGTATTTTATCACTCTTATCATTGGAAAAGATTGTTTCTTATTTATACTGGTGGAAAAAATAAGTACCTACTACATCTATTCCCTTTAGGTCAAATAATAGCTCTGTAGTCAAAGCTGAGGTTTTTCTTTTTCTTTTCCATAGATTTATTTTCTTTAGGGATATCAGGATTAATCTAAGGTAATCCAATGTGTATCAATGTGTATGTACCCCATGTGTGGTGACTTTTTTACACACATTGTTTCTTTTTCGGGGGTGGGAACGCAGAATCAAATTCAGGGGCACTCACTCAACCACTGAGCCACATCCCCTCCCTTTCTTATATTTTATTTAGAGGCAGGGTCTCACGGAATTGCTTAGTGCTTTGGTGTTGCTGAAGTTGGCTTTGAACTCATGATCCTCCTGCCTCAGCCTACCAAGCTACTGGGATTATAGGTGTGTGCCACCATGCCTGGCCATACATTGATTCTTAAGTTTGGGAATCTGGGTTTTACAACCACTCTGAGTGATACTCTTCTGTCTTACATTTTGAAAAAGACTTTCTGAGAAAGAGTGAAAAACATTATTCTGATAATGTGAAGCTACAATTTGTGGTTCTTTAATAATAGAGGCATGACAGGCCTGGTTTTTATAAATAAGTTCTGCAATCAAATTCATATAATTTTGCAGTCCCCTTAATCTGCTCCTTGAAAAAAGGAAAGCAAATCCAGAATTCTAATGTGGCCAAAAGGAGTTCTTATTTTCCATATTCATAGAGCCTAAAGGTTCTAACAAAATAAACATAAACAAAAACAATGTTTTCAGCCTACTAATGTCTCATTCCAATGAAAAATTTATTTTACACTGTATGTCTCTTTAACTTGCATTTACAGAATATTTTGAAATACATTATCTGGTAGACCAATCTTCATGGTAGTTTTTGCAGATTCATCTTTCTAAAAATTAATTAATTAATTAAATTTACAATAGAATGCATTTTGCATATTGTGCACAAATGGAGATTAATTTTATCAAAACCAACAATCTGTTGATTAAATAATGTTACAATAAAGGTTACATCATTCCATTTAAATCTCAAAACAAACTTGAGGTAGGAAGAATTTTTTTTTTAACCTGTAACCCTCATAAAATGATGAATGTGTTTTGTTTTCATTCCTTGACACCCAGCTAGCTTAAGCTCTTTGCACAAGTTACATGGGTAGATGTGTTAGTCAGCTTTCCAGTACTATAACACAGATCTGAGATGATCAGCACACAAGAGAAAAGGTTTCTTTTGGCTCACAGTTTTGGAGCTTCCAGTCAATGTCAATTGGTTTCATTTATTTGGGTCTATGATGACACTAGCATAACACATCATAGCAAGAGTGTGTGGCAGAGCAATACTATCCTCCTTATGGCCAAGAAGCAGTAGAGACAAAAGAGGAAGTGGCTGAAATCTGCAGTTATTTTCAAAAGCACACCCCCAGTGACTTGAAGACCTACCATGAGGCATCACATGTTCAAAGTTCTACCATCTCCCCACAGTGCTACCTTGGGGACCAAGCTTTAACACATGGGCCTTTGAGACACATTCAATGTACAAACTGTAGCAGTAGTAAACTGTAGAGCTGAAAATTTTTGAAAGTCATAGATACATGCTAAATATGTAGCATTTAAAATATAAATATATTTGAGTGACTTCAACAGAATGTTCTTACATATTATTACAATAAAAAAATTGGATATATCATAGAAAGCCACTGATATACAAAGCTAAATAAATGCTTGCCAAGAGATTCATACAATTATAGTACTTTTAATGCTTAATAAGCTCTAATTAAATCTTTGTTTTAAACAAAGTAATTCTGAATTATAGAGAAAGTTTAAGACTACATGAAAGTTCAGATATTTCTTCTCTTAGATTCATTCCTGGTGATATTTTGGACATCATTTATGTGCTTTTGTTTTACAAATGGAAGCATAGTTTTTCTATTTTCATTCCTATTCCAATTTTTAGTTGACAAAATAGCAGAGAACAAGACCTCTCATGTGTGCAGGCCTGACTCTACAGGAATAAGTGGAGTCCACTCCACCACCCTAATGGATCAGAGCATCATGCTGTTGGTAAAGGAGTGTCAATGGAAAGCCCCTGTATGATACTGATTAAGGAGCACAGGAAGCAATGTTGTTGACAAAGATCATTCTGCCAGAATGAGTGGTCACAAAGCATGGTGTAGGGAAGTGACATTCCTGGCTTCAAACGTTGGGACTCCCACTATTCACTAGATATGATGAAGCAAACTCCTCAGTCTTTCTGAACTTCATCTTGTACATATGCAAAGTGAGTATAAATAGTGTTAAATTTCAAAACTCCTGTAAACATCAATGAGCTCAGGTATGTAACACCTACGTGACAGCTTTGTATAGACTGTCAATGCATGATAAACATTGCTTGAATTTTATTTTTATTATGGAAGTAAAACCACTACTTCATTACTTCAGATTTTTTCATTTTACTTTTAACTTCAGATTTTTAGTAGAGGAAGCCCTATGCAAATGATATCCTACATTTTGTGCCATAGAAAAATATGGAAATCCTCTGAGCTCCCTCCTGTCATAACATGTTTGATTAAACTTCAGGGGTTGGGGGAACTAATTTGCGATCTTGTTTCTACAGGGAGGCCCTTTTATTTTTGTAGATCGCCATGACGTCTGGACCAATTATGTTGGTCCCAGTGTGTCTGGTAGAAAACAACAATGAGCAGCTAAGGGTGAACCAGAAAGCCTTGAAGATTCTTCGCAAGATTTCTCAGCCTGTAGTGGTTGTGGCTATTGTAGGGCCTTATCGCACAGGAAAGTCTTACTTGATGAACCGTCTTGCTGGAGAAAACCTTGGTGAGTGAGGTCCCTCGGCAGGGCTATTTACTTCAATCCAGCTCTATCTGTCACTGCATCTTCAGGGTAACAAGGAGGGAGATTCTGAATCTCCTCTCCAACAAATCTAATTCTTTCCAGCAAAATTGCAGCCTTGTCAATGTGTCCAATGCTTTGATTTACATCTGTCATTTCAGCTTCCTGTAAAAGGGATATCCTTCATTTCTAGCAGCTTAGGACCTGAGCTCTTACAATGACCTTCACCCACCTGTGGTTTTCCTTTTTCCACTATCTTATTCTTATTAACTTGATGCTTTCTCTGAATTCTGTATCTCATTATGGCTTCCATATCACTGTGTTTTTTTAAAACTCTATCACAAGCAAAATTATATTGTCTCAATTTCCTTTTTCTACTTTCTTCCCACTTTTCAATCAACTCCTCTATTTTCTTAAAACCCAACATTCCACTGAATTGCTCTTTCTCTTTCAATATATACCAATGACCCTGTCTTTTCTGATTCAAAATGTTTCTTTTTATCCATCCCAGACCCTTGCTTAGCATCACTTCTCCTGTTTCACCAGCTTGCTCCTAAAAACACTTTCCTTTCTTATTATCTCTATACCACACACTCTTGGTTTCTTTCTATCTCTGAGTCTCCATCTCCATCTTTTCAAGGTACTCACAGGCTTTAGCCTCAGAAGGGCGGGTATTTCAGCCTCATTCAGTCCTATTGTATCTCCTGGAGCTTTAACTTATCGATAGTACCTGGAAAATAATAGTTACTTAATAAGTAATTGTTGACTAAATTTCTTTGTTTATTCCTCAGATGATTAAAAGGGCTTGATCTAATTACAATACCATCACTAGCTTAACTTCCTTTTGAAGTCAGGGTGGTTGGACAGCTAAGAATCAAAGCATCTTTGTGTGTAGTGTAACTTCTTTCATCCAGTGCACTGGTGGGCCACACCAACAGGAAGGCACATTTTCTTACAATGGGAAGAGGAATTAGAAATTATGAACAAACCAAACTTTAAAATGTGGGAGAAGCTGACAGAGAAAAATATGGGGTGTTTATGTGACACTTAAGTTGGATATCCTCAAAGAACAGAGAAGCATCATCTTTTTTTTTCATTGCAATAAGTATTATTGTAAAACATAAATATACTATATGCAACAACATATCCACACCCACTAAAAACAAATATTCACACACATATACATATGGATATACATGCTTATACTTTATAAATATATGAAACATACATGTAAATATATAAAATCAGAGAAGTAGTGTCTCGTATCACCGGCTCTTATGATCCTACAAGTGCGATTCTGTAGTTCAGGAGGTTCCTGAATATCTGCTCTTCGCTTGCAGGCTTTCCTCTGGGATCCACAGTGCAATCTGAAACCAAGGGCATCTGGATGTGGTGTATGCCCCACCCCAACAAGCCAAACCACAGTCTGGTTCTTTTGGACACTGAGGGCCTGGGAGATGTGCAAAAGGTGAGGAAGAAGCTCAGACAGATATTTTTTATTCTGGTATTTTTTCTTAGCTTTCCATGATACTTTTTACTTCAACTTATGTATTTCATTCCTGAAATCCCCAAATGCTACTCTATGGAATGAGACTTACTTCGATCTCTTTGAATTTATACCATATAATGTGATACGTTAGGTAAAATTGTATTCCTGAGAAGTGAATTGAACAGTTTCATTCATTTTAGTAAGTCTTTATGGAGAAGCTGAGATATAGGGTCTTGGGCAAGTACTCTTGATGAGGTAAAGGTCCTGCTCTCTCAGAGCCTTCAACTCTGTTGAGGAGATGGTGTGTATAAGTCAACTAGAATACCATGTGATCACTGCTTGGGTGTGAGTGAACCAGGTGAATTTCCTAGAAAGCAGACTAAGAGACACCAACAGGCAGGAGGTCTTTTAATTCAGGTTTTAGTTTGCCTATTCTTACGTTAGAGTGCAATTAAGACACCATGTCTATTTCTGTATCTGTCTCTCCCTCTTTTCCTCCTTCCCTATTTAGAGATTAAATTAGAAACAAGATCTATATTTCTGTAGGGTTCATTTACTCCCAAGTTTAAGCAGATATTCTGTCCTTACTTATAAAACAACATACCAAAGATACGGTCTTGGTGCCAAAACCTATTGTTGTTTCTCTAAGTCCAACTTGTTCTGATCTCAGTCAATTTACTTCTTAAATAATTAGAATTTGGGAAATGCAGTATATTCATAATATTTTTTTTTCTTTTCCAAATTCCCATATTCTGGATTTGAATTTCAGGATTTTCATTTCCTCAAGCAGGTAATAAAACATATCAGAGTTTTACTACAACTGACTGCTGGCTTCAGTGATTCAGTCAACACAAAAGCAGCTTTGCCTCTTCAAGGCTCTCACCATCTTGCCACAGAGCTAGCTTTGAAGTCACATCTTCTGTATCTACCCTTGGCTCTGAGACAGTCAGACCTAAGAACTCTATGCTTATTTAATTCTAATGTTGATTTGGCTTCTGCAAGTATTTCTATTTTGCATACCCTTTTGTTATGTCCACATTTTATAAAAACTTCAGCATTCAGATGTAATTTCCAGTTATATTCTATGTCACATACAGTCATTTCCTACTTTCAGTAACTTTTGTTCTCATTGACACTTTCATTATTTTTATTCAATATAATAACTGTTCTTTTTACTTTAGATCCATTACTAATATGTAAACGCTTTAATTATGTTATTATCCTTGTTTGTCGTTGTTTTTAAATTAATGCATTATTAGATAATCACATAGATTGTAAAACTTGCTGTGCTTAAGTATGTTTTTCACCAAATAAACAAGGTGAGCAACATTTTTTAGTAGCTCACACATATATATATATATGCTCTGTGGATTTGACTTAAGTGCTCAGTGGTGATTAGCACAGCATGTATTATGTGGCCCTCTTATTGTTAAGTGAGACTTGGTCTCTTACTACTAAGCAACTAGTTGCATATTGGACTCTGTTTTTTCAACCTGTATTTTCTTATTTCATCTCATTCAGAAAAAGAAGGATCATTTGAAGAAAGTATTGTTAGAATACTTCCATAGATGAGGAAACAGGGGTCACAGAAATTTCATTGCCAAAGCTGAGATTTAATTTTGTTTTCATGTTTTATTTTCTTTGTGTCAACACTGTGCTGTCTGTAATAACAAATGAAAAATAACTGAACAACAACAACAACAACAACAACAACAAAACCTGAATGAACATTGAAGGAAAAGATCATTCAGTGCTTGTTTTCACATGTTTTCCAGGGTGACCCTAAGAATGACACGTGGATCTTTGTCCTGGCTGTGCTTCTGAGCAGCATGTTGGTGTACAACAGCATGGGCACCATCAACAATGATGCCTTGGAGAAGATGCAGTATCCTTTCTAGTTTATTGAGAAATTGTGGAGGGAATGGAAACCAAGCTGAATCCTTCCTCCAGTGGCTGAGTTGCCTTTGGTAGGTCAGAGAGGACCCAGGGGAAGGGAGAGCATTCGTAATAATTTTTTAAGGGGAACAAGGAAATTGTGCCTGGCCGCTCCTTTTCCTTAGCCAAGTCCTAGTTATGTGACAGAACTCACAGAACTAATCAGGGTGAAGTTTTCCCAGAGACTTGATGGAGTAGAAGATTCCACAGAATTTGTGAGTTTCTTTCCAGACTTTGTTTGGACTGTACGGGATTTCACTCTGGAGCTGAACCTACATGGTCACCCCATCACAGAAGACGAGTACCTGGAGAATGCCTTGAGGATGAGTCCAGGTATGTGAGCATGATGTGGGTCGGGAGCTGTCTAGTAAGGTCTAGTAAAGGATGATATTTGATAAACATTGTCCATCATCTCTGGGGTTGCATTGTACTTCAGACTAGCTCAGGTCTACAGAAATGACTGGGGTTGTTGGTTATTACTCTTTGATAAGTTCTAATGACTAGAGTTAACTCACCCAGTGATAGTAGGGCATGAATGTGTACAAAGTTATTCCAAACCAATTTTCACTTAAAATAATTTGTACTTTAGCATTTAGCTTATGTCAGGCACTAAACCTTTCCAGATACCTGGCATTGCTCTTTCTTTTGCTTCTCCTTTTTTTTTTTTTTTTTTTTTTTTGTGGAAAAACAATGAGAAAAACAATGTACTAGTTAATTGTTAGTCATAGAATTACAACGCAGAACCTACTTTGTTCAGTTTTATTTATTCTCCTTTCAGACATTGTTTTAGTCAGCTTTTTCACTGCAGTGACTAAAGGTCCTGACCAGAACAATTATAAATGAGGAAAAGTTTATTTGAGGACTCACGGTTTCAGAGGTCTTAGGCAGAACATCATGGCAGAAGAGTGTGAAAGTGGAACGCAGCTTACATGATGATCAGGAAGCTGAGAGAGAGACTCCACTTGCCAGATACAAATATATACCCCAAAGCCACGCCCCCAATGCCTACTTCCTCCAGCCACACATCACCTGCCTTCAGCCACATGACGCCTGCCTCAACTCCATTAGGTGATTAAATCACTGATAGATTAAGGCTCTCGTAAACCAATCATTTCTCCTCTGAAACTTCTTGCATTGTCTCACTCATGAATTTTTGGGGGACACCTCACATCCAAACCATAACAGACATGTATTAACTTTTAAGAGAATGGCTAGTTATGTCTTCCATAAAAGCAACTTTACACTCCAAATAGGCCTCAACAGTCCCTTCCAAACTTTTTCAATATTTCTACTGTCTGCCAGAGCCTTCATTTGTTTCCCTACCATGTCATTCTCTTCATATTAACACCTATGATGATACTGTTCTCAGTTAATAAATTATTCTAATGTATTGCATTTAGGTGGGTGAGTGTCTGATAAAACCCATGAATTTATTAAGTAGAGACAAATTATATATCTTACATTTTGAGAGTTTATATTCTTTAGAGTTTATACCCAAACTACATAATCCTATTTGTTGTGTGAATAACAGTGATTACAGTTTTCCTTAACAATGTGTCATCTGTCTTATTTTAGTTATTGCTCTACTATCTTTATTTGTGGCTCCTCTTCATTCAGTCTTACAGTTGGACTTCCACTATCAGTACTATCAGACCAGAAATTGATATGTAACCATCTACCAATCAAATCACTCCTGAAATTCTTATAAGCCAGGTGCTGATCTTGGTTCAGTGGATATCAACCCAAGTTTTTCTTTTTTTTTTTTTATTCCTTGGCACATGCCTCCCACAATTCATTTACAGAGATGCATCACTGATATGAATTTGATTTGCACTAAGCCATTGAATGAATATATAAAATTGGATCTTTAAGAAGATTCCAATGAACAATAATTCCAAGTCATGATATGCTTGAGATGCCTTGTCCCTAGTTTGTGCTCAGGGTGACTCTGCTTTTCCTCTTCCTCAGGTGATAATGATAAAGCGAAAAATACTAACACATCAAGGGATTGTATTAGGCGTTTCTTTCCCAACTGGAAGTGTTTTGTCTTTGACCGGCCAAAATACGAAAAGGAGCTCCTAGCTCATATTGAGGACGTGTTGGAAAATCAACTAAATCCTGAATTCCAGGAACAATCAAAAAATTTCCGTTCTCACATCTTAACCCACGCAAAGATCAAGACCCTCAGGGAAGGAGTCAAAGTCACTAGGGATCGTGAGTTTACTTTTCTTAAATGAAACTTCTGTGTGGTCTAATATTTGTTGAATCATAGTACATGCTATT
Organism: Spermophilus citellus; assembly: GCF_964194105.1. Taxonomy (NCBI): domain Eukaryota; kingdom Metazoa; phylum Chordata; class Mammalia; order Rodentia; family Sciuridae; genus Spermophilus; species Spermophilus citellus. The sequence goes on along the minus strand of NC_138191.1, from coordinate 64,968,838 downwards.
CAGTTTTTTATTTATTTTTATACAGAAGCATATAGACTATTTATCAATATTCATATACCACATGAAAATGTGTAAGTGTTCATGTCATAGGATTTACAAAATCCTATTATTTATTTTATTTTCCAAAACTTCAAACATCACTGGTATGGACAGTTCCTACATATATGAAGGGACCCATCTTGGATGAAATAGAAGTGATAGGGTCAAAAACAGACTGCATTGTCTTTTCATGGGAGGTCCTGTGAAAAGGGAGACTATCTGGCAGTTTAAACCAGTCCAAAATAAATGTTAGCTTATGAGGCCCTGAAAATCCTTTGAATGCTTGATAATTAGAAATAAATGATTTTTGGATTCCCCTACCTCCTTAGTCTATCTGTTTATCCTACTTTTCTCTTCAGGTATGTAAACAAAAAATAGTTTCTTTTTTTCCTGAACAACCATGATTATTTTATTTTATTTTTATCTTTCAAAAGAGAAAGAAGAATCACAATATTATGGTATTTGTAAATAATCACAATTCCTTACTAATGGGATGTGGGCTTGAGGAACCTGCCTAGATCCTACCTCCTTTAGTCCCTTGTCCACATTGATTTTCATGGTTCAGTTGCTTTCATCACCGTAACCATTTAAAACTCAGCTTTGTAAAGATCTCAGACCATATCTTTAAAACTTTTTAGAACATTATAGTTAGTATAGTAGTTGGGTTCCTCCCAACAAAATCACACATGCATGGAGTTCAATTTCAGTTCATGTCTGCCCTTCTTCTCTTCCCTCCTCCCTTCCCCCATTCTCCTTCCTCTTCTCCACTGATCTTCCTATCACTCACCTATTTATTTATATTTGATTAATTCTTTCTATTTATATATAAAAGTGAGATTCCCTGTGGTATATTTATGAATGTACTTAGCATGATTTTAAAAAATTCATTCCACATTTCTCTATTTCCCATCTCTTTTCTCTCCCTCTCAATTTCCTTCTTCTATTCCATGATCTTCTCTATATTTTTATATATTTAATCCCCTCTCTTTCATTTCTTTATTTTGCCCTAGCTTCCCCATATAAAAGAAAACATTTGACTCTTGATTTTATGAGACTGACTTATTTCAGTTAGCATGATGTTCTCCATTTCCATGAATTTACCAACAAATGATATAATTTTATTTATTTTTTTGTGGCTAAATACAACTCCATTGTATATATGGAGTTGTATTTAGCCACAATAGGTATATATACACCATAATTTCTTATCCCATTTATTAATTGAAGGATACCTGGTTTGATTCCATAATTTGGGTGTTGTGAATTTTGCTACTATAAATATTGAGGTGGCTGTATTGCTATAGTATGCTGATTTTAGTACTCTTGGATTAACACCAAGAAGTGGGATAACTGGGTCATAATCATCTAAATCAGATTTTAGATGAAGGTTGGTATTCAATATTTTAAACTGTTAAGTCCCAGTGAGTAATAGAATGAAGAAAAGGTGTGAAATTGTATGTGCTGATAGAAAAAGTATGCAAAGCATGTGTTTGTTTATCTTTGTCCTTTGGACTATTATTTAAAAATACCTTAAACTGGGAGTATGAAACAACATACATTTTTTTTCTCCAGGTTTTGTAGGCTGGGAACTCCAAGATCAGGGTGCCAACACGGTAGAGTCTTTGAGAACTCTTCCAGGTTGCAGATTGCTGAGTTCTTGCTGTGACCTCACATGGTAGAAGGGGCAATTTAGCTCTCTGGGGTCTCCTGTAACATACTAATTCTGTTCATGAGAACTGTTCCCCCATTGTCTCTAATCACTTCACAGAAGGCACCACCTCCTAGTTCAATCACCTTCATGGTGGGAATTAATAATCAGTCCATGGTGTTATGTGTGATTTTAAAAACAGTCTCAGACTCTTGTATCCTATTGAGTGAGAACTTGACATGCATACCTATTCTCGGCCTTATTCAGGGCTGGGGAGTTTGGTGGAGACCTATGTGAATGCCATCAACAGCGGAATGGTGCCTTGTTTGGAGAATGCAGTGACCACTCTGGCCCAGCGTGAGAACTCAGCAGCTGTGCAGAAGGCAGCCAACCACTACAGTGAGCAGATGGCCTAGCGGGTGCAGTTCCCCACAGACACACTCCAGGAGCTGCTGGAGGTGCACGCAGCCTGTGAGAGGGAAGCCATCGAAGTCTTCATGGAGCACTCCTTCAAGGATGACAAGCTGGAGTTCCAGAAGAAGCTGATGGTAATTAACCTTAGCTTATACCTTTCCTGATCTTGTCCTGGAATAAGGTTGATAGTCTTTTTGTGTGTGTGTGTGGTGCCAAGGATGAAATCCAGGGCCTTAAACACCACTCCACCACTGAGCCACATCCCAAACCCCTAGGCCTCACATTTTTATTCCAGGGTTTGTATCCTTCTTATCTCAGAAATAACCTAGATTTTTGTGGGTAACAAGACTCTGCAGGCTACAAGTGCTCTCTTTATCTAAAAGATGACACTTTGTTTTCTATTGCTGCAAAACAAATGATCATGTACTCAACAGCCTAAAATAGCATGCATTCATTAGCTCACAGTAAGGTTAGATCCCAGCATAGGGTATGTGGGGGTTCTACTCAGTGCCTCACAAGCTGAAAACAAGATATAAAATGGGCTTAGTTCTCATCTGGACACCTGGGTACCCTTTTCATCTTCAACATACCAGTGATGCATCCCATCTTTCCTTCCTTTCTAGTCTCTCTGTTTTCCCTTCTGCCACAGCTGGAAAAAACTGTTCTAATGTGCAGATGTGGTTAGGTTCAATAGGGTACTGTTCATTTATTATATTCATCCTGTGTAATGCCACATATTGTAACCATAGGATTACTAACCATCATATTCACAGACCCGGGGACAAGGCAGGAAGTGGAGAGAACTCTCAGGTGACAACTTAGTTTGGCTGATCAGATGCACCTTCACTGAAAGTTTTTCTTTCAGACCATTTAGTACAGATCTTAATTTGACAAAATTCTCTTATTGCATATTGAGGAAAATCCAGCTGGATTGTAACTTCCAAATAGAAACAGACAAACAAATGCACCTATTCTTATATCCTCACACACTGAAACTGTCACGGAAAGAACTTGCAAAGCAGTCAAAACTCTGCTCAGAATATACTTAACTTGTTTCTGGTGGGTAGGTGTGCCATGAATATATTTTCATCTGTAGCAACCCGCATTCTCTGAGGGGAATTTTACTTCAACCAGAATTAAACATTAAACATTTTATTAGTGATTGTTAGGGTTTCGGTTGCTGTTAATCATACTATTACTAAATAAACTATAGAGTTTATGTCTTCCAACTCCATCATTTCACATATATTGAGACTGACATTGAGGTAAGAGATTTTTCAGAGTCACACACTGAATTGGCCAGACCTGGGACTGAAGCATGTCTCCTGACTCCTTCTATGTTCCAGTTCTCTTTGAGGCGGTCAGACTGCTTTTTCTGAGGGGATACCAGTTGGGCCTTCCTTCTAACAACTTCTTTGTATTTTACTTCCCTACATTTCCCTTCCAGGACACCATAGAGAGAGAAAAAAAAAAGCTCTCCTGCTGCAGAATGAAGAGGTATCTGTCAACTGCTGCGAGGCTCGGCTGAAGCAGCTTTCAGAGCCCCTGATGCAAAGCATCTCAAGAGGAGCCTTCTCTGTTCCTGGAGGCCATAGGCTCTACTTAGAAGCAAAGAAGAAGGTAGAACTTCAGTACAATCTAGGGTCCAGGAAAGGAGTGAAGGTGAGGAGTAAGGGGAGGGGAGAGGGCCAGTATGTGGTCAGAGGGTCTGTGCTGCTCCTTCTAAAACTAAGCTGCCACCATTATTTGTGAAACAAAAGCAGAGAATGGCTATATGTTGACATTTATATAATTTTATATCCCCTGTTAGTTAGATCCTCTTAAGTAAACCAGAAACAGTTCTTCCCAGAGAGGGTTTAGAACCAGGAATTCAGGTGAAACCAACCATTTCTTTTACTTATTAAAAAAGCGGTTTTAATTTTTTTCTGCTAAAACACAGAAGGTACAATATGAAAGAAATGACTTTGTTCTTGTGAGGTTTAACATATTTCAGTTGGACAAATAATAGTCAATGGTATATGAAGTGATAAGTTTATTATAAGTTAACGGTAACTGGTGTGTACTCATAGTAGCAGAGAATGATGATGGACGTAGTTGTTAGGAAACATTGAACATTCTCTTCCTACACCAGGTACAGGTTCTGGTGATTTCCTTACATTACCTATTTAATTCTCAGAATACACAAAGTACATATTACTATCTTCCATATTAATACCCTTAAGAAAAGTAGTGCATAGAAGGCCTAATACGTGACCTAAGATCATAACAGCCTGCCAGTGACAGAGCTCATGGGGCAGCCATTTTAAACTCAGAATTTATTTTTAAGGTGGGGGGATAGGGGGATACTCCTAGTGCACCCCTTCAGATTCTTCCAGCTATTCTACAAGGTTCCCTTTTTCCCACATCCTCAGCAACATCTCTTGTCTTTGACTAATTGATAATAGGCTTCCTCACAGATGTACTAAGATCTCATTGTAGTTTTCATTTGTGTTTCACTGGTATTAGTGATGTTGAGCACTTTTACAAATATCTGATTAACATTTGAATTTCTTCTTTGAAAAATGTTTATTCAGGTCCTTTGCCCATTTTGTAATCAGGTTATTTATTTTTTTTACTGTTGAGTTATGATTTTCTAATATGCTTTGTATATTACCCCTTATCAGATATATGGCTTACAAATATTTTCTCCCCTTCTATACATTGTACATTTTGTAATCAGGTTATTTATTTTTTTTACTGTTGAGTTATGATTTTCTAATATGCTTTGTATATTACCCCTTATCAGATATATGGCTTACAAATATTTTCTCCCCTTCTATACATTGTCTTTTTCATTTGGTTAGTGGTTTCCAGGCTGTGCTGAAACTTTAGTTTGTTGCAGTCACATTTATTTTACTTTTTGTTTTTGTTGCCTGTCTTTTGGTTTTAAATACAAGAAATCTTTGTAAAGGCAAATGTCAAGGTTTCCCCCCTAAGATTTCTTCTAGGAGTTTTATAGTTTCAGGTCTTATGTTTAAATATTTAATAAACTTTTAGTTCATTTCATAGAAGGCATAAGATAATGGTTCAATTTCATTCTTTCCTGGCTCTCTATTCTGATCCACTGGTGTATGTGTCTGTTTTTATGGTAGTACCATGCAGTTATGAATACTAAGTAATACAACTATACACATCATATATGTGATAGAATATCATTCAGTCTTAAAGAAAAGTACTGTCAATGACGACAACATGGATTAACCTAGGGACACTGCACTATATGAAATAAGTCAGCCACAGAAAGATAAATGCTGCATGGTTCATGTTCAGTGGCGCCAATCAACAAAAGGAGCAAAAAGCCATTAAGCTCATATTAACACAGTGTTCAGTTAAAGTAGAATAGTGATTAGCAGGGCCTGAGAGAGGGGAAGGGAGATATTGGTAAAATATATAAACATGCAGGTATAGATGAGTAAGTGCTGCCCACCTGATGTACAAATGTGACTGTAGTTAAAATACTCTATTGTGTACCTTAATGTTACTAAGATAGTAGGCCTTGTGCATTCTCATGACAATGGAAAATGTAACTGTGTGATGTGATCAGCATGAAAACTGGCTTGATTGTAGGAACCATTCAACAATGCAGTCATATATCAAACATCATGTTATATAACTTCAAAGTATACAATTTTTATTTGTTAATCTCAACAAAGCTGAAAAGAAACTCAGAAGGCAGCCTAGAAAAGCTTTCTAGTATAGGAGGTGGAAGACACAAGTCAAACAAACTGTAGATATGATGCTAGTTAAGGAAGGCTAGAAAAGATCCAGAAAAAGGATGTGCACATACCACAAACAATGGAGAGGGTACGTGTTTGTAGAACTGCTCTTACATATGACTGGGGTGGCTGGTGGGCAGCACTCAGGGGAGAGGAGTCTGCTGTAGAGGGTTTTCATGTCTCACCAGAGCACGGACTTTTGTTGTGTCCTTAGAAGGACAGGAATCTCTATGGGATCCTAACTAAGAATGGTGCAAAATAAAGTCCGTTTTGTGGTCTATTGAATAATAACTTCCTTATCAGAAGACTAGATCTTTGATGCCTAAAATGTTTTTGTTCCTTCTTGGTTCCCCAGGCAAACGAGGTCCTTCAGAGCTTCCTGCAGTCACAGTTTGCTGTAGAAAAATCCATCCTGCAGTCAGATAAAGCCCTCACTGCTCAAAAGAAGGCCATAGCAGGTACAGGGGAGGTCACAGCTCTCAGAGAGTGGGGAGGTTCCTGCATAGACTGACTGACTGGACAGGAAAACCTTCCTGAAACCAGAAGATTCTTCCTGCTGTGGACAGCACATGCTCTGCTAAATCTGAGAGCAACAGGGGAGGCCAGCAAATAAGTTTTTCATCACATTTGGAAACATACTGTGGCTATCATGGCTAAAGGGAGGATTCAGATATCCCTCTTGCTTTTTCTGAAATAAGTTTGGTTTGTGAAGCTAGGATAGTAGAGCTCAGACCTGACTGTTTTTGTGTTTTTTCCCTCCCTAAAACTTTTGTGGAACAGTTGAGCGGCTCAAGAGGGAGGCAGCTGAGAAGGAACAGGAGCTGTTAAGACAGCGACGGCAAGGGCAGCAGGAAAAGATGGAAGCACAAAAGGGAAGCTTAAAAGAACACATTGCTCAGCTGGAGAAGAAGTTGGACAGGAAAATGGAGAACCTTCTGAGAAGGTTGGAAAGGAATCTGGACCATACGCTAAAGGTGAGCCTGGGCAGGGCCTGGCAGTGCCTGACAGACAGTGCCCTGGTTCCTCAGGAAGGGAAGTACCAACATGTTAAGCATGGACATGATTTCAAAGGGAAACTCAAAAGGTGCATGTTTCACTAACTCCTCATGTATACCTGCATCCTCCTGAAGTCTGTAAATCTCTGAGACTCCCGCACCTTGTATATTGATAGAATTCAGAGTATACAGTGTTCCCCAGGGTGATGGATTAAGGTTTGTTGAGATTACAGGGTGGTCTTACTGTGTCCCAGTTGAATAGTGTTTTAGCCCATTGGTCTTTTTAGGACTCTTGGCACAACCATCAAAGAGATCAAAATTAGATCCATCTGAACTGCACATATCACCTTTGACCTGATATAAAGTGGAGGATCTTTGAAAGCTCTGAATTTGCTCCATTTATTTCTATAGCCTGATTCTTTCTACAACAAAAATAAATTAAAGTCTTTGTCCCAACCAGGAGCTTGATAACTAGTGTTCTCTACTAGGTATTTCCTATTATTTGTTAGAAGATCATAGCCATGCTACTTCAGTGGAACTGATAATTCATTAGATCTCAATCTGTGTGCCAAGAGGAATTCTCTTTTTGGGGGATTTTAAAATCATGAACAATGGCATATATTAATTGTACAAGTTAATGGAATTTACCATGATATTTCCATACATGCATATACTGTGCATTGATCAGGTCCATAGATCCTTCTTCTATCCTTTTCCTCTCTCCCTTCCTCCCTTATAGTTTCAGACAGGATCTCACTAATTTATTGAGACTGGCTTTGAGTTCATGATCCTCCTGCCTCACACTCCCAAGCCTCTGGGATCAAGGCATGGACTCCCATTTCTGAAATTGTAATTATCATATTTGTGCACCCAGCTTTCTTTCAGGAGACTTTAATTGAAAACTGTCCTGAAGGCTGGGATGTGTTTCAGTGGTAGAGCACTTTCCTTGCATGCTGAGGCTCTGGGATTGAGCTCCAGTGCTAGAGAGAAGGAAGGAAGGAAGGAAGGAAGGAAGGAAGGAAGGAAGGAAGGAAGGAGGAGAGAAAGGGAAAAGTGAGGGAGAGAGGGAGGAAAAAGGAATGGAAGGAAGGAAGGATCAAAGAAAGGAAGGCAGGTAAGGAAAAAGATCAGGAAAAGAAAATTATAATGAACACCAATTAAAATGTCTTCTGCTAACCTACATAATAGTCATTCAATACAGGAACCAAAACCCTCGTATGACTATTTAAATTAATTAAAATTCTACAAAATCAAATTTCAGTATCTCAGTACCACCACTTATTTCAAGAGCTTAGTAACCACATGGGCTGGTGGCTATCATACCTGACAGTGCAGTGCAGATACTGTACATTTCTGTCATGGCAGAAAGGTCTATTGGACAACACTGATAAAGAGGAAGCATCACATCAAGATACTGGTATTGTGGATGTGTTAAAGAATATTCAATAAAATTAAACACCATACATGTTAAAAAAAAAACACTTAGCAAATTGTGACCTACAAGAGGACATCCTGAAACCAAAAAAAAAAAAAAAAAAAAAAGGACCTTCTTAACAAGCCAGTCAAATCAGCAGCATCTCATTCATGATGTTGGCAAAATAACATCATTTGGAAAGTAGCCTCTTTGCTGTGTATATACAAAAAAGCATTGTAATGAGTTTAAAAGTCCCAACTCTTGTATACAAATCTGGGTTGATTATCAATTGAATGTTACAAATAGAAAAACAACCAGGAAAACTAGTTCATCTAATGCATAATAGCACAGCATTAAAATAACAGACTGGAAATTCTTCCATGAAACAAAGCCAAGTGAGGGGTGTGTTAACACAGTGAAAGTTCTTTCTTGACTAACTGCTCCACAGGAGTCAAACTAGACTTTTGAAATTCATAAGGAATTTTCTAACTTTTTTTGACTGTGGTCTGCCTTTAGTGAATATACATATGTGAATATACTTTTTTAACTATATTTCACTCAATTTTCTCTGATATATTTTTGTTGTAAGAGTTCATAAACACTGATTTAAAAAACTACTTCTTGCTACTGCAGTTCTAGATACTAGTAGAGCTAAATTCCAATTGATATATGAAAATAGGGTCCTATATGATATCTTTGATCTTAAATCTGGTATCAGTAATCATAAGGTCTAAAAACTACTGCACTGAAGTTTAGTAATTCCTATTTATTACATGCTGGGTATTATACAAAGTGCTTAATTCCATTTATTTTATTTACTTCTGTAACAACTCTGTGTTATGAAGTAGGTAGTATTAATCCTATAGCCTAACAGGCTGATTTTAGTTCAATAATGTGCTCCCAATGAGTCATTCAGTCAGAATTTGAACCCAGCTAGCTTCCATTAATTTTACTATCCCAAGATCTAGGGCTCCTAATGAGGAATATTAAAAAAGATAAGTTAAAATTTTTAATTTTGACTGCTTATTACATACCAAGTAATTCTAAGCCTGTTCCTTAGTAGATCATTAAGACCACATGCCAACATATCTCCACATAGGAATCAGTCTTGACAGAGGAAGGCAGGTAGAGCTAGTGCAGTGGACTTGCCCAGGGCAGAACTGGAGCAGGAGCTGAGCCAGCACCCAGGCAGCTGGCTGCAGAGCCTGCACTCTTCATGGTGCTAGAAGTTCTGCAGGACTGTAACTATGTTCTGCTGTTTACCATCCAACCACAATGGCTCAGCTCCCTTCTATCAATGTGGAGAAGGGCCCAGGAGAACAAATCACATGAGCAGTGCCTGGGAACCAGGGAAGAGAGGCCAGCAGCCTCAGGTGAAGAAGGAGGTCAAATGAGATGATGACCTGCAAATGATGCTGGTGGGCCCCTGTCTGCAAACCACTGCCCAAGGATGTGGGAGAAGGAGCAGGTGGCAGGGATGAGGACCATGGGCTATGAACAGGGCCAATGGAAAGCCATCAGACCACTGGAAAGGCACACAGTTCCACTATCTCAGGATATATAGTAGACAATAAGAAATGTTAATCTTAACCAGGTGATGGTGAAGTGTACTGAGAATTTATTAGGTGAGTTACTGTTCTAAGCACTTTTCATCTCAACAAACTCAAAGGAACTCCTAGTTGATCTACATAAGAGTCAGCCCTTTCTCATTGTATGATTGCAAGAAGAGTTTGTGGTGCTATTTAGTCCAGGGCTAGTGCAGATGGTGTGAACAGTTTGGTCACTTGGGAAAATCCTCAGGGAGTTTAAAGACACAGACACCATTTTACCTTTAAACCAGCTCTGGGATGGCTCCTTGAACCCTCAGCCTCAAGATCCCCAGGGGGCAGTGAGGTTTTCCTGAAAAGGGGGGGGGGGAGAGAGAGAGAGAGAGAGAATGCTAGGGATAGGGCTTTTATTGGAGAACAAAAAATTCTGGGGAAAATTTCATCCAATGAAGGTCAAGGGGGGCCAATGTGGCAAGGTCAGGTGCGATGATTGGATCTTTGGAGCAGTGATGAGGCCCCCTCTGGCCCTCTTGGCATACCCTGTGCGTGTAAGGAGGTGAGAGAGGGCTTCCTGTTGTGGTCTAAATGCCTCTGAAAAAGGTCAGTGTCTCTGCACGCTTCATACCCCAGTAGAGGAAACAGTAACTATGGATCCCGATGGCGTCCTCAGACACCTGGCTGTACTGGGGTCACTTAAGAGTCTGGTTTTTCTTTGGCACTGTGGGCCACTTGGGCTGCCACAGTGGTTATGGATGCAGAGGGTGTCCACGCTGACAGACATGGTCTTGGCTGGATCAGGTTGAACTGTTTCCGGCCCGAGCTGTATTTGTACAGCTTGTCGATCATCTTCTTGGTGGTTCTCCTGGGCCCTGGGCCCGTGAGCTTGCAGATCTCCTTGGTGTCCGGGTAGTAGCAGTACAGCGCCCTGAACTGGCAGCCTGTGTCACGAAATAGGATGAAGTAGTGATTGGCGTCACACTTCTCCAGCTCCTCCAATATGGAGTTCTTGTGAGGCTCCTTCACCTTCCCAGCGGTGGGAGATGGCCTTGTGGATGATGGGCTTGTTGGACTTTCTACTGGGCTCCTTGAAGAGCTTGGGACCTATGTACTCTGCCACCTAGGCCAGGGAGGAAGCTGCCAACGCCTTTTCCCAGTCCTGGTCTGTTCTCCTGCTTGGGTTGACGGCAGGGTCCTCGCCAATGAAATCCTGTTCCACTTCTTCTATGTCTCCCACATCAGAGTCAGAATCTGGCCTCAGGCAACCCAGAGCTCCTTATAGGGGGTGCCAGAGCTTCTTGGACCAACACATAACCTCCCCTCTGTGTCACCATCAGTCTTGACTAGGTGAAGGAAAAAGCCATTGGCAGACTGTCACTGAGACAAGGGATCCAATCTGCCAATGGCCAGAGCCCCCCCCCCCCTCCATGCACTTCTGTAGCTTCTGCAGACTGCAGCCCCACTCTGCAGGGTCAGTGCTGGCAGCAAGCTCTGAGGACGAATCGGGTGAAAGTGCTATTCAAGTCACGATGGCCGGTCGTTTTCTTCTGAACAGCAGGTTGAGTGCCCTTCCTGGGCCTCCTGGGCACAATGCTCCAAGGTCTCCTTTCCCCTCGCTCATCCTCCTTGGTAATGGTCTGCTTCCTTTGCTGGCCTCAGCACTGCTGGCAGCAGGGGCTCCAAGAAATATATGTCAGGCTTATTCTCTAGGGTATCCACCTGCCTCTGGGGGACTGGATCAGTGCGCTTCACAGCGGATAGCCTGTGATCCACAACCGCCCTCATCTGCCCTGGCCCTGGTTCCACACACACCCCCCCCCCTCCAGCTCTGGCCAGTGGCTGGTCTCTGGGGGACTTGGCAGTGCATGGCGGGGAGGGGCTTATGTGGACAGGGTAGTCTTGGAGGTGGCTTGATAGGGCATCCAAGGGCCATGCGTGGGGATGGAGGCAGGGAGCTCTGGCCCTCTCTTGCCATGCATTTGGCGGGAGATTGAGTCCTGGAGACTGGAGGAAGCGCGGGGATGAGTGTGGGATGGCGGTGGTCGCTCTGGCGCTGCATTGGGCTTGGGACTGCAGAGATGGCTGCTGACCAATTGTCATCCAGGGTCAGGGCGGCCACAGGGTCATGCGGTGGTCCCAGAGGGGAGGCGGCTGCGGGCGGGGCGGGGTCTTCTGGGAGGATGGAACCTTGGGATGGGCGCCCACAAGCGCTAGACTTCAGGAGCGGGCACTATGGGAACCGGAACACTGTGGTCCTTGGTGATCAGTGAGCAGTTGGAGCAGGAGGACGTCGCTGAGGCAGCTGCGGACCAGAGCTGATACTCGTGATACTCAGGATACTCACGGGTTAACTTGACTTTTCCTTCTTGGTTTTCGGGTCTTCACAATCGTCTTTCCCACTGGGATCTTTTTGTAAGTGTTGTGACATTTCCTGAAATTTCATTCTGATGAGTACCTAGGTAAAGAAACTAACAAGTGCTGTTCCCTTTTTACTTTTTCTTTACCCACTTCACCTCATCTAGGCCTTGGTTGACGACTACTTTGGGGAGGGGAGAGGGGTCTAAAGGTGCAGGGACACTCTCCTTGCCTTTATTTCTGAGTGCCCCCTCTGTTGCCTCTCTATCCTACCTCTTCTCTGTCCTTTCCTTATTACTGTCCCTTCTGTTTCCATTCACCATTTTTCAACCATGACCTTAGCACACAAAGTTAGGGTGTAAATTGGAATTGATAAGCTGGGAGATCCCAACTGCTACAAGGAGAGTATGTCCCTGTGAGTATGTGGCCAGGATACCCCAAGACCCTGTGGGTGCTAAAAATCTGGTGTTCCAAAGGTCGCCCCCCTTCTGAGGAAACCAAGTGGACCAGGACTGTCCTTTTCTTTGAGTCAGACAGGTGCTGGTTTATTTCACTTTTTCACTACTGTCCCTGCCTTAGAGACCAAGGATAGGGTTCCACACTGAGTCATTTGGATCTTTGACATCCACTGAATTCTTTGGATCTTTTGGGGGAAGGGAGGAGTGTTAGGTGTTTTGTGAATATTCCAAGACCATTTCTAAACAGCAGGCAGCTTTTGTTCTATATCAGTTTTGTTCTTTTCTTCTTTGGGTTCACTTCACCTCCTTATTGAGTTTGGGTGTAGGGTCTCCCTCTTCATGAAAAATAATTCAAAATTAGATGTGAAGGTGAGTATTTAGGATGAGTAAATAAATCACAGCACATTATACATGTGTGTCTTTGAGATTTAGATCCTTTTCCCTGCAGTGAGTTCTTTAAGCAGTTTGCCAGAAATGCCAACTTAGAAATGCTACTTCATTGTTAGAACTGTGCAAGTGAGGAACAGTGACACTTAAGCCTCATTAGGTTGACAATACCTATAGCTCTGGTCTCATGATTTTGATAAAACCTTTCAGACTGAATTTGAAGAAAGCCCGATGGGCCCAGGTAGAAAAGTTTCAGCCCCCAAGTTGGCAGGATATTGAAGTTTAGCTGAGTTGAGGAATCACTATTCAGTGAACGTAGGGTAACACCAGCCCACTCCACCTCCCGAAAATAGAACAACTTCTCAATTATCATCCCCTTCACCTCCCACCTGCAAAAGTCCTTGACCTAGGAATGTGGGCCTTTACAACTGCTCTTGGTCCCAGGGGGTTAGTACTACCATTGAACAAAGATGATTCCCAGAAGGGATTCTGGAAGAATTCTGATGCTCGTCCATCATAATTTATTCACCATTCACTCTGAAAATTTAGCAGGGTCTCACTTTATGCTAGACAGACTCCCTGTAGAACCTTTCCATTTAATGAGTGGCAGAATACAATAACAAATACTAGAGCCAAAGGAATGATTATTTTCAATGGAGGGAATGAAGTGATATTTTTGTGTGAGCTTGAAAGTGAAAGGTAACTTTAATAAGCACAGAAGTGGGGAGGCTTTCTGCACAGAATTGCTGGTTATCTCTAATGTCTACCAGGATCTCACTGCTTTGACAGTGCAGCCATGTGCTCTGAGCCATTGAGGAATCTGAAAGAAAGCTCTGTAGATGGCCAGAATGTGCAGGTGTCTCAAATCAAGCCAGAACCACTTGATTTGAGACAACAAGTCACAGACAATAGCTCTGAAGAGTAGTTGGTTTGCTGTTTCTTTTTAATTTCCCACTCACTTTCATCATGGTGATGAGCCACACACATAAAGATAATTCATGTGTGTAAAGAATCCAGGGGATTGATAAAGGTTGGGAGCACATTCTGGTCTTTTCTGTGGAAAGTGGTATGTGTTTTATTAATTGTCTTTATTATTACGTGATAAGGAAATGAGCCACCTTGCTCATAGAGCAGATATTCAGCAATAATGCCTCCCTTGATAAGAGTTTTATTTTTCTTGAAGAAAGTTTCAGGATGTATTGCTGAGAAAGTTTTCAAATGTCACAGTCTTCCTTTTTATTTTATTTGTTGTGGTGTTACATATTGAACCAGGGCTTCAGGCATGCTAGGCAAGCACTCTACCACTGAACTACAGTCTAGTCCCATAGTCTTCCTTTGAAAGGAAGAGGTAGGAACTAATTAACATGTTTATAGAAGTGTTAGGGAAGGGTAAGTTCAGTTTCAACTTCAGGGTGTATGCAGACAGAACCTTCCATAATTTTACTTACAATATATTTCTCTAATATTCATTCAGTACCACCATGATGTCACATCTGTGCTTAGCATGTTAGAATGAATGGCTGGCTTCCACAGGATATTCAGGGGACTCTAGGATTGGTTGAGCCTTGCTGGAGAGAAATGGGAAGGAGAGTGATGGAGCTTATGGGGATGATATTGAGATAGCCCAGAGTAGATCTGAAGGTAGACTAAAAAAAGAAAAACAAGTTTTTATCATGGGAAATTTCAAACAGTCATGAAAGTAGGCCCAAGAGTATTTGAACTCTGTGTATACAACCTCAGTTTCAAAAATTATCAACACCTGTACAGTCTTTTATCTCTACTACCATTATACTTCATAATCCTTAAAAGCAATTATACACAATACATCAACATGGCTGTGTTCCTAAAACATTCTTTATTTATTAAAATAGGCAGCTGCCCTATATAACCTTGAATTCAAGGATGGATAGTGTTAGGTTGTATGTTTAGGTGTGTGGTTCCTGTTCATTTTAGAGTTGACTGAAATAAGGTGTGAGGTTCATCCCTCACATTATGGATATCTGTTATTTCAGCACCATTTATTGAAAGACCACGGAATTACTTTGGCATCTCTGTCAGAAATCGGTTGACTGGGATCTAAGGTGGCAGAGTAGAGGAGATCCTGTTTCTAGCTTCTCTGTGCCTGAATCAGTGAAAGCTATCAGGTGGCTTCTCCTCCTCCAGGTCTTGCCTTGAGGAAACACAACATCTCAGCGCATGTGACAGGACTCCATCCAGCGGATTTTCGCAGAATCCACCAGAGCTGTGAACACCAAACAGAACTCAGAAACTCTGTGTTCAGGTGAGACTCCAGGCTCTGGTCCCAAAGCCCACAGTTTGAGCACAGGTGCCACTCTCAAGTGGGGGAGCAGAGACACCAAGTCAGCACCTCGGCGGAGTGGCAGAACTCCAGAGGATGCTCTGCTCTCACGCAGGTCCCCAGACCACATTCTAGGCACAGCACAAGGACATCCCAGCTCCCCCCACCTCACCAGACACCCCAACTGGGAAAAGGACTGACTCGACCTTTCTCACCATCTTTGGTGGGTGTGGTTACCAGCCGGATCTGTGACTGAACAGGTACCTGGGTTCCAAATCCCCTCCTCCAGCTGCAATAACTCAGTATAGAAACGATCAGCACAAAATCAGCTCTCAGGTGAACAGGAGAGCAGTGCCACCAGGAAGCTGCCCACCTGGTGCGATTCTAAGGTGGAGGGAGTGAGGTCCCCCAGCTGAGACCTGATAAGCAATAGAGAGAAGGGGGCTAAAACCTTAGGAGCAACTCAGAGAGACCAAGATTAGGGAAGCCCAGATAAGACAGGAAGAGCTTTAGTCTTCTCACACTGGTTACCTACACCACCCTGAGGTCAGAGAACCAAGTTTGGAATAGACAACTCCACCTACTGAAAGAAAAGAGAAGAAAAGGGAACTCTGAGAGTATTTTGTTGTTTGTTTGTTTTGTTTTTTGTTTTCTTCTCTTCCATTTTATCCTCTTTCTTTCTCCCCTACCCCTCCTTCTCTGGTCCCCACAACCCCACAACCAAGAACTTTGCATGAAATAGAACTGAGTGACCATAATAATATAATATAAAGGAATTGCATAAGCCACCCCTCTTTTTTATTTCTCTCTCTCTCTTTTCTCTTTTTTGCTTCCTTTTTATTTTTCTTCCTCCCTCTCTTTCTCTTTAAACCTCCTAATTTTTACTATTTTTACTTCTTGTAATTTTCTAAACACATATATGTGTTTGTTTTTATGCATTCTACTGTCCTCCCACATACTTGTCTCCCCTAAATTACCTCCTGTCTATTCCCCTGCTGCTAACCTTCTTGATTAGAGTTCTCCTCCAAATTTCTTAAGTTTTATTAATCCATTGCCCTCACATCTTTCGCCCTTAACATAATGTCAGATACCTGACCTCCAGTTCTCTGTCCACCACCAGAAGAAAGTGTACATCTTCTATGAAACTACTGATTATATTTTAAAATATAATTGAATCTAACATTACTAGACATTGAGACTATAAAAGTCTTAATAGCAGTAATTTACACATAAGTGATGTATTGTTGATATTGGGAACTGTCAACATTGTTCTTCCCCACAAAGAAGGGATCTTGGAATATACAAGAGCACTACAAATCTATAGGGTAAAAAGAATAACACTCCAGTCCCACAGAGCAGGAAAGAAATACCAGCAACATGAAAAGTCAAGGGAAGAAAATACCACAAACAATTGAAGACAATGCATCATTAGAAGAATTATCAAAAACAGCAGAAAAAAATGACAGAGAAAGATTTCAGGATTTACATAATTCAGATATTTTGGAATCTTGAAAAAGACATTAGACAACAAATACAGACAGTGAAAGATCACTTTGACAATGAGCTACATAAACAAATCCAAGAAGCAAAAGATAACCTCTACAGGGAGATTGAGGATATATATATATATATATATATATATATATATATATATATATATATGCGTGTGTGTGTGTGTGTGTGTGTGTGTGTGTATTTTAACAGAAATCCTTGAAATGAAAGAAATAATGAACCAAATTAAAAACACAAATGAGAGCATCACCAGCAGAGTATACAACTTAGAAGATAGGACATCAGACCACAAAGACAAAGTATATCATCTTGAAAAGAATGTAGACAAGCACAGCAAAAATGATAAGAAACCACAAGCAGAAAACCCAAGAAATATCACATAGCATAAAAAGACCAAATTTAAGAGTCATTGAGATAGAGGAAGGCACAGAGGTTCAAACCAAAGGAATGAGCAATCTATTCAATGAAATAGTATCAGAAATACTTCCAGACATGAAGGATGAAATGGAAATCCAAATCCAAGAAGCCTACAAGACACTGAATGTGCAAAATCACAACAGACCCACACCAAGACACATTATTATGAAAATGCTCAATATACAGTAATAGGAGAGAATTTTAAAAGCCGCAAGCAAACAGAATCAGATTACTTATAGGGGTAAACCAATTAGGATAACGGCAGATTTTTCAACACATTCCCTGAGAGCTAGAAGATCCTGGAACAACATATTTCAAACTGGAAAGATAATGGGTTCCAACCAAGAATCTTGTATCCAGCCAAACTAAACTTCAGATTTTAAGATGAAATAAAACTTTCCATGATAAACAAAAGTTAAAAGAATTTACAGCTAGAAAACCGACACTAAAACACATCCTTGGCAAATTATTTCATGAAGAGGAAATGAAAAACATTGATAACCGGCAGAAGGAGGTAGTACACTAAAAGAAAAACTAATCAAAGAGGAAACCAAGTCACGTTAAGTAATAAAAATAAACAAATATGACTGGAAATACAGACCATATCTCAATAGTCACCCAAACATTAATGACTGAAACTCACTAATAAAAAGACATAGGCTAGCAGATTAGATTTTTAAAAAAGATCCAAGAATATAATGCCTACAGGATACTCATTTGATAGAAAAAGACATACACAGACTGAAGGTGAAAGGTTGGGAAAATCATACCACTCACATATAGTGAGGAAGCAATAGGGGTCTCCAAACTCATATCAAATAAAGTAGACTTCAACCAAAGCTAATCAAAAGGGATAAAGTTGGACGTTCCATACTGTTCAAGGGAACCATACATCAACAATACATAACAATCATAAATATATATGCCACAAACAATGGTGCAGCTATGCTCATCAAACTCTTCTCAAGTTCAAGAGTCAAATTGACCTCCCAGCACAATAATCTTGGGTGATTTTAACCCACCTCTCTCACCACTAGAGAGATCTTCCAAACAAAAGTTAAATAAACTTCAAGAAATAGTAAATGAATTCAACAAAGTTGCAGGATATAAAGTCAACACCCATAAATCAAAAGCATTTATGTATATCAGTCACAAATCCTCTTAGCAGGAAATGAGGAAAACTCCCCTTTCACAATATCCTGAAAAAAAAATAAGATACCTGAGAATCAACAAGAGAGGTGAAATAACTATACAATGAAATCAACGGAACCCTACAGGGACAAAGCCACATCAATGTTTATAGCAGCACAATTCACAATAGCTAAACTGTGGAGCCAACCTAGATGTCCTTCAGTGGATGAATGGATAAAAAAAGTGGCATTTATACACAATGGAATACTACTCAGCCTGATAAAAGAACAAAATTATGGCATTTGCAGGTAAATGGATGGTGTTGGAGAAGATAATGCTAAATGAAGTTAGCCAATTCAAAAAAAAAAACAACAATGTCAAATGTTTTCTCTGCTATAAGTGGGGTGACTTATAGTTGAGTTGGGAGGAACAGCATGGGAGGATGAGATTAATTCTAGGGAGGGGTGGGAGGGAAAGAGAGGGGGAAGGGGATTAGCAAGGATGGTGGAATGTGATGGACATCATTATACAAAGTACATATATGAAGACTTGAAATGGGTGTCAACATACCTTATATACAAACAGAGATATGAAAAATTGTGGTATATATGTGTATTACGAATTGTAGTGCAAAAAATAGAACATATATAATGGCATAAACTGACGTGAACATACTTTATATCCAGAGATACAAAAAATTGTGCTCTGTATGTGTAATAAGAATTGAAATGCATTCCAGTGTTGTCATGTATTTAAAAAAATAAATGAATTTATAAAAAAAGAAATAGCTTCACTAAATACAAGAGAGTTTACTTTGAATTCTATTTTATTCTGTTGATTTGCATGTCTCTTCCCAGGCCAAAAGCACACTGGCTTGAATCCTGTAGCTCTACAGTGAATTGTGAAGTCAAGTAGTCTAGATTCTCTAAAATTTCTTTTGCTCTCCTATATCTTTAACA
The DNA here is from genome assembly GCF_964194105.1 of Spermophilus citellus. Lineage (NCBI taxonomy): Eukaryota > Metazoa > Chordata > Mammalia > Rodentia > Sciuridae > Spermophilus > Spermophilus citellus. The sequence continues at coordinate 64,949,511 of NC_138191.1, read as the reverse complement.
TTTTCATATAAACTTTAGAATCAACTTGTTAATTTCTGCATAAAAACATGCAGGGTTCTTCCAAAATCCTACATATTCAGCAATAAAAGAGAATAAAATCATGGCATTTTCAGATAAATGGATGGTGTTGGAGAAGATAATGCTCAGTGAAGCTAGGCAAGCCCAAAGAAACAAATGCCAAATGTTCTCTCTGATATAAGGAGGTGGATTCATAGTGGGGTAGGGAGGGGGAACAAGGGAGGACTCTGGAGCAGAGGGGTGGGAGGGGAAGGGAGAGAACATGGGGTTAGAAATGATGGTGGAATGAGAAGGTCATCATTATGCCAAATACATGTATGAAGACACTAATTGGTATGAATATACTTTGTATATGACTAGAGATGTGAACTATTGTGCTCTATATGTGTAATATGAATTGTAATGCATTCCACTGTCATAAGAGCATAAAAATGTGTTTTATAAGAGATCAATAAATGAGATGCTTTCTATGTTAGAAATGCAAAATAATAGCTTTTTGTAGTATATAAGTAATCTCAAAGTCTAAAATTATTCCAAGTACAATATCATGTGGTATATGTTTTTGTCATTTTACCCTTCTTACATACTAACATTTCTGTTGTAAGGACCGAGCTCCTTTGGAACATTTCAGCAATCATTAATGGCAAAAGCAGCTGCCACCCATAAGTTCAGAAAATGGAGATTTCCAGGAAGATGTCGATACTGTGAACGCATTTTCATATTTAGAGGTCTTAAATGCGAAGAGGTAAGATCTTTTGGGAATCACAATTTTTTCTTTTGCCATATACTTTTTTGTTAGGATTTTACTTATTTAGAGATGTGTGTGTCCACACACAAACACACATTTAAATATATATAAATTTGTTGCTTGTACTCCTGGGAACTAAATTCAGGGTCTTGCACATGCCATATTTTTAGAGAGAGAGAGAAGAGAAAGAGAGAAGGAGAGGGGGAGAGAGAGAGGGAGAGAGAGAGAGAGGAGAGAGAGAGTTTTTTTAATATTTATTTTTCAGTTTTTGGTAGACACAATATCTTCTTTTAAATTTTATTTTTATGTAGTGCTGAGGATCGAACCCAGCGCCCCGCGCACACCAGGCAAGAGTATTACCGCTTGAGCCACATCCCCAGCCCATCTACCCTTTCTTAAAATTGTGTTTTGAAATGGGTTCTTGCTAGATTGGTCTGGCCTTCAACTTGTGAAATTCCTGTTTCAACCCCTCAAGTAGTTGGAATCATGGGCATATGCCATCACACCTGGCTTGCCAGTACATTTTAATAAAGTCCCACAGTTTATTTCTATAGTTTTCTTCTTTGTTTTCCTGTTAACTGTAATTCACAAACCACAAATAGTACTTTTTAACATATTTTTGTCGTTATTACTCGGCCTGTATTTTGCTTAGTTGTGAATAATTTTAAGGTGAGTCAATCAGTTTTCAAATATCATTTTCTTATAGTGTCTTCTTGTCTGCCATAAAAAATGCATGGCAAACTTAACCATCATTTGCGGACATCGGAAACTTCGGGGGAAAATGCACTTATTTGGAGCAGAATTGTCCTGTGCTGCCAAAAAGGAGCCAGATGGCATTCCTTTCATAATCAAAATGTGTACTTTAGAAATTGAAAAGACTGCCTTGTGTTTACAAGTATGTTGTTTTCTCTTAAAACTCTAAAAACATAAATGCCTTTTTGATTTGTCTTAATGAAAAAGAGACTTTAAGAAAATCAGCACTCTCCATTTGTAATAACTGAATTTATTCACATTTATTTGGAAAATGTTAATTTATTTGACTTCAACTTGTATTTTTTAAGTACTAATAAAATTGAAGTAGATACATCATCTCTGTCTAGATGTCTGCATTTAGCCCTTTGTACTAAAGTAAAATATTGCATTCTGTTTTTCTTTTCTCTTCAAGGGAATTTATCGAGTGAGTGGCAACAAGGCAAAAATCGCAATACTGTGTCAAGCTCTGGAAAACGGAAGGCATTTAGTAGATCTGTCCGAATTTTCTTCACACGATATCTGTGAAGTGTTAAAATGTTACCTTCAGCAGGTTAAAGTTTTATTCTAAACCTACCATCAAATGCAAAGAGCAAAAATATTTTATATTTCATATTTTTCATTGGTATAGACTATGTCATCACCCCCCTCATTATTCTAAGATTTTATAATGATGTACTTTGATGTGGATATATTTCCATCCAGTATTCTGGCCACTCCATGAGCTCCGTCAGTTGTGAGCACTTTAGTTCTTGGAACTTTTCTTGATTTTTATTGCCATTCTCCCACCCTTGTACTTGAAGCTCTTGTTTGGGGATGTGTGTGTGTACACATACACAAACACACATATACATATTTATAAATCTGTTATTTGTACTCATGGGGATTAAAAATTCACGGTCTTGCACTTGCTTGGCAAGCATACTTGTTCTCCAGTTCCCTTACCTTTTCTTTATTGTTCTTTTTTTCTTCAAAAACTTTCTAAGACATTTCCTTGTCTTTTTCTTCTTGAATAAGTAAATTACTCCATTTGTGAGATCATGTTTTAATATTCAAGAAGTCTGATTTTCTATTCTTTTGATAACATTTTTTAAATGATTATATGATGCTCTTTTATTGTGGATATTCATAGATTTTTCTCATTAAGGGTTCTTTTCTCTATTTGGCCTCTAACCTTTGTAGAAATACAATGTGACCCTCATATATAACATTAAATTTTCTATAGCAACATAAAAATTAAAAATAAAGTGAAGCGAATTTTAATATATCATTTAACATTTTGAATATCTAGTTTTTCAAATTATGAGGTATTTTGTTTATTTATTTATTTGTATTGCAGCTCTTCTTCTTTGAAATATGGTATCTATTTTTCATTTAGAGCACATCTCAATTTAGATCAGTTGCATTTCCAGTGCTCTTTCACCATATCTGACTAGTTGCCAGCATATTGACAGCATCATTTTACACCTTCAATTTGTTCTTTATCTACCCATTTTGATTTTTGTCTTTCATGGTGTCTAGTTACATGAGTTTGGGCTTGAAATCACTTTGGAAGCACTTGAACACACATCAAGGCTTTTTAAAAACTTTGAACTTTACTATAAAGTGGTCTAGGTGGACTGTTTGGTATATGCCTAACTACATGTCTCTAGTTCCCTGTTCTGGCACTGGTGTGGTCCTCCTGGGATGGCATTTTTGTTAATTTTGATGGACACAATACTTTTAATTAATTTATTTATTTTTATGTGGTGCTGAGGATCAAACCTAGCGCCTCACACATGCCAGATGAGTGCACTACCACTGAGCCACAACCCCAGTCCCCCAGGAAAGGGTTTTTTCCTTGCCTAGAGATACAGTACCAATACTGTGGGAGCCAGGGTTACTAAGACTGTAGGATCTGTGCTTTCAGTGTGCATATAGCCAACATATCCCCATTTGAAGACAGTTACTTCTCTGTTCCTTATGTTTGGCATTGCCTCAATTCAGAGAGCCTCTGTATCCCATTGCCCAGAGAAAAAATTTCCAGAGTTTTAGAAAGGAGATTGCCCTAGTACATGGAGTGGAGACAGGATTCTATAGAGAGCTAAGCTTTCTCAGCTGGCCCACCTGCAACCTAAGCCAAGATCAGAGGACCTGGTAGTGATTGTCCACATCCCTTTAGGATTCTGAAGATCATGTTGAGTGACAAAGGGTCAGTTCTCTTGGAAATGCTGCATCAGGACTTATTCATCTGCTCTTCTACTTGTGAATTGTTGCTTTTTGTTTTCTCTATTTTCCTAGTCCTTATGAGCCTACTGTATTTTAGTGGAATTGCAGGAGGGAAAGAAATTAAGTATAAATTGCTGGATTTACAAAGTTAGCCCAGGAAAGCATTGATAACCCTTTAATCACATTCTACAGACCCCTCAACTGAGAAATGGAGGTTGATACCTTTGAATGACTGGAAGTCTCATAATGTGTCATCCTTAACCTTGTTTAGTCAGTCAGGGAGAGGAGATGAATTGGGTCCAATACAATAAACTTGCATTCTGTTGAGGAATTTTGTATGTCTAAGACTTTCATTTGGGAAAGTGTGCTCAATTCTTGCAATAGTGTTAGAGAGTAGCCTTTATCTGACTCATTGACCTAAAGCTCCAAGAGGTGATGTGACTTGCCTCAGATCCCAGAGTGGTGAAGATAGAAACTGATCACAAGGCAACACCTTAACTTCCCACAGATATTATAGGACATCAGGTAGCTAACTGTTCACTGAATTGTCTATTGTAGATCAGTAGAAACATTGAAATTCATTATGGCAGTGGATATTTGTTGTAAGAACTACTTCTTTTGATCTATTCATGGCAAATCAGCCTGTTTTAAAGTTTCATGAGATGTTGACAGTATGTTTTTGTAGGTCATATTATCTTGTGCTGATCTTCATTCTTGCCCAAGTAAAATCTGTGCCCTTTAGCACTTTGATATTTTTACCCCTTACTCATAAAATCCATGGGTTTCTGATTCATTTTATAGATTTTGTTCACTATTCTATGTTTGTTCCAGTAAAACAGCTGAAGATTATGCTATTTGGGGGGCAGATGTGAATATAATGTGTTTAGGATAGAGATGAAGAGTTTTAAAATCCCATAATGAAGCTTAAAGCTTAAACTTCATTTAAAGTTTAGAATTTCACTCATTATTAATTTGTTATTGACATAAATATAATTTATAGTCAAGATTTTGATTTGCTTTCTAAGTCACTTCTCTACCAAACATATATATTTTATTTTATGGGCAGGGATGAAGCTGAGTACTAGAGTGCTTGCATAGCATGCTTGAGGTCCTAGGTTCAATCTCCAGTACTGAAAAAGATATCAATAAATACAGATTGACTTTAGAAAATTTTGTTAATCTAAAGGGACATGCTAAATTATTTGAGCAATTCTCACTTATACTTGACTTTAACAAAGAAAACAGGCAGAAGATTTTTTCAAAATATTTATTTTTTGGTTGTAGCGAGATGCAATACCTTTATTTTGTTTATTAATTTTTATGTGGTGCTGAGGATCAAACCCAGGTCCCTGCATGTGCTAGGCAAACACTCTACCTCTGAGCCACAACCTCAACCCAAAGGTATTTTTAATATAATTTTGTTTCTTTAGCTACCAGAACCATTGGTTTTATTCCAATGGTACCAGGAATTTATGGAGCTTGCAAATGTCATCCAACATATTAACCAAGAACAGGACACCAAAAGGGACAACTCTGAAGACAACACATCTCCAAATATGTGTACGGAAATCAACCAAATTATTCTCAAAACCAAGGACCTTCTAAGACAATTGCCACCGTCCAATTTCAACACTCTACATTACCTTATCATCCATCTTAGGAGGTAAGAATTTTTATACCATCTTAGCCATTTTTAATTGAACAGGGCAATAGTATTCAGTACATTATACTGTTGTGTTATGATTTTCAAAATGATTTTTAGGATGTTTTTATTATGTGTTGGGAGAGGGAGACATTGAATACATGTTCATGCAGCAAACATGGTTCCCTCAGATGCTTCCTGTGTGCGAGGCTCTGGCTGGGGAAACTAGGATGGAAGTATAGGGTTTCTGCTATTTGTGGGCTTATCCTCTTGGGGTACAGATCTGTATATAACCACAGTCCACCATCATCCTTTTTCTAGTAGCTGTGCACAGCTTGTAGGCATGCAGAGGAAGTTTTGGGGGTAGGAATAGAGCAGAAGAGGCAAAAGCCCTTGTGTCTGATTTTAAGAACTGAATGGTGATTTGGTAGTGAATGTGCAGAAGAGCATATGAGGCAGAGAGAAACAGACATGGAGACACAAGAAAGCATTTTGCATTTAGAAAATTTGATTTCATTAGGCTACAATATAGCAAGTAGTAGCAGGAACTGTGCTACCCTTCATAGAGACTTGATAAAAAATTTTACCTACCTGGCAGATTAGTTGACCATGTTGTTTCTATACCCACTAAAGAACTTGGAATCAGGAATTTCACATATTCAGATTTGCCTGCTAGACCTTTCTGACAACAATTAAGATCTCCTTTTTAAATTTTTTTAAATTTATTTTTTGTGGCTGGAATTGTGGCTCAGCAGTAGAGCATGTGCAAGGCCCTGGGTTTGAACCTCAGCCCCACATACAAATAAATAAATAAAATAAAAATTAAAAAAATTTTAGTAGTTCAAATCAGTTATATATGACAGCAGAATGCTTTTCAATCCATTGTACACAAATGGAGCACAAATTTTCATTTCTCTGTACATGATGTAGAGTCATACCACGTGTGCCATCATACATGTACTTAGGATAATGGTGTTTGTCTCATTCCACCATCTTTCCTACCCCATACCCCTCCTCTTCCTTCCCTCTCCTGAGCCCAATCAATGTTCCTCCAAACACAGAGACCCAATTATGTATCAACATTTATTTATCAGAGAGAATTTTGGCCTTTGATTTTGGGGGATTGGCTTACTTCATGATATTCACCAACTCCATCCATTTACCCATAAATGCCATTATTTTATTCTCTTGTAATGCTGAATAATAGTCCATTATGTATATATACCACAGTTTTTTTAACTATTCATATCTTGAAGGGCTTCAAATTATTCCATGAAATAGAAAAGGAGGAAACCCTTCCAAACTCATTCTGTGAAGCTAGTGTCACCCTGATACCCAAACTAGCCAGAGACACATCAAGGAAAGAAAATTTCAGATCCATATCTACCTGATGAACATAGATGCAAAAATTCTCAATAAAATTCTGGCAAATCACATACAAAAACATATGAAAAAAAAAACAATGCACCATGATCAAGTTGTGTATTCCAGGGTTGCAAGGTTGGTTCAACATACAGAAATCAATAAATGTAATTCATCACATCAATAAACTTAAAGAGAAGAAACCTATGATTATACCAATTGATGCAGAGAAAGCATTTGACAAAATACAGTACCTTTTCATGTTCAAAATATTAGAAAAACTAGGGGTAGTAGGAATAAACCTCAACATAGTGAAAGCTCTCTATGCTAAACCTAAGGCTAACATCATTCTAAATGAAGAAAAATTGGGGGCATTTCATCTAAAAATTGTTCATCATAATCCTTGCCACTCTAGCCAGAGCAATTAGATGAAAGAAATTCAAGGGAATACAAATAGGAAAAGAAGAACTTAAATTACCATTCTTTGCCAATGACATAATTTTATACTTGGAGGATCAAAAAAACTCCACCAGAAAACTTCTAGAATAATAAATGAATTTGGCAAAATAGCAGGATATAAAATTAACACCCATAAATCAAATGCATTTGTATACATCAGTGATGAATCCTCTGAAAGACAAATAGCAAAACTACCCCATTCACTATATATATATATATATATATATATATATATATATATATATATATATATATATATATATCACAGCTTTTTCACCCATAGATGAATCTAGTATCATCCTGATAGCTAAACCAGGCAGAGAGATTTCTTTGGATAGTCATAGAAATAACAAGCTGAGAGTGTTTGAAGTAAAACCAGAACATTGATAGTGGCAATAGAACAGAGAGATGTTCAAGAGAGAGAATCATCTAGGCTAGAAAACTAGCTGTGGGCAGCTGGGAGTGTGGCTAGTGACAGAACACTTGCCTAGCACATGTGAGACACTGGGTTTCATACCCAGCACTGCATAAGAATAAATAAATAAAATAAAGGTATTGTGTCCATCTCTAGGTAAAAATTATTTTTTTAAAAAAAGAAAACTAACTGGGCAGTGAGAGAGAAATTGACAGTGCCAGTTTCCAGTATAAGAAACGGGGAGTATATCCGACATACAATGATGGAGCAATTTTTAGAGGTGTTTTTCTTCCTTCTGCTACTGAGTTCAGTAGTTCCTTCTACTTACTTGCATTTTATCCTAATATAGTACTCTGAAACTCAGTTTGGTGTGTGGTAAGTATCATAATGAAACAAAGGATTCTTTCCCTAGACCTACCTAACTTGACCCTTGACAAATGTTTTGTAGTCTTCTATAGCCCGAGTTTTCTCCAACCTTCTCAAGTCATAGTAAACTACCATTAAGGACCTCTATTAGGCAAATCTCATACACTTTATGTGTTCTTCTTTTCAGGGTTGTAGACCATTCTGAAGAGAACCTGATGAACTCAAAAAACTTGGGGGTGGTATTTGGACCCTGTCTCATGAGGCCCAGGCCTACAACCACTCCTGGTACCATCTCCTCCTCTCTTGTTGCCTATGCCAATCAGGCCCTGTTGGTAGAGTTCCTTATTACCAATGCACAGATGATCTTCGATGGGTCCCTAGAGCCACAAAATGTTTCATCTAATACTGACGTTGTTGCACCTTCGGTGGATATAAGCCCTCCTTCCAAACCCGTAATATCAACAGAACATTCCACAATGTCACAATATTTTTCTACAAAGCAAGTGAGTTTTGACCGTTACAGAATTGAATTAAATTTGTGATGTTTATGTTAACAAGTTAATAGTCTTTGAACTGTTTGAGGTGTGTTTTGCTTTTAGTTTAAAACTTTTCTTGTATCAATAGGATATTCACACTGCAGATATTGAAATTAAAAATTATGAATTGGCTACATCATTTGAGGAATCAGAATGCAAGCAAAATGCATTGGAAAAAAGGGATGCATGTCTCATTGGTGAGTGGTCATGTAACATATATCTTTGCATATTTCAAACCTTGCCAAGAAGTCATGATTAAAAACCAAGGTGAGGGCTGGGCTTGTAGCTCAGTGGTAAAACACTTGCCTCGGCCTGTGTGAGGCCATGAGTTGGATCCTCAGTACCATATAAAACAAATAAATGAAGATAAAATATTGTGTCCATCTACAATACTCATCCTTTTAAAAAAAGGTTAGTTTAGTTGAGGTAAGTTCAAACTTCAAGGTTTTATTATTTAACTTTTCTAGCCATTGAGAAAGTTTAGTGAATGTCATTTAAATGAATATCACGGTTTGTTTCTTTCTTGTAAAAAGATATCTTGAAATTCATAAATTATTTTTGTTCTCTTTCTGAGATTTGTTTTCATCTTTACTTCTTTGTCATCAATTAAAGTCAAAATAGAAAAAAGCTGGACTCCTGAAACTCAAAAAAAATAGACTCCTAAAGTTTTTTGATGTCCCTTTACCTGTGGCCTAACTTTAGCACATTAAGCACACATGTCTTCCATTTTCTTGGCTCCAGTCTTTTTGTTCTCTGTTTTTTGATCATTTTATTTCAGTGAATGGTTTCTGGTAAGGGGGTTGAAAACCTTTCATTCCTTACTGCTTTAGTAGAGCTGAATCCGAATTTTTCAATACATAGTCATAAATGTTAAATTTGATATATTAAATTAATAAAATATCAATGAGTGTAGCCTGAGAAAGTCTGAAAACAAAGACAGTCCATTACCTCTCTGCAAAGAAAAGCACTGGACTCACTGATTCCATTTATCTGATTTGATCTTATTAGCACTTCTGTGCTATGAATCTTGGCCTCATTTAAGCCATATCTAACTGTCTGAAGAAGGTAAATAATGCCAAGGGTCATGTCCCTAAATTATTGTTGATTCAGGATTTGAACCTCATCCTGTCTCATTCCTAAATGGAACCTTGTTTCACTGTCCAATGAAATTTGATTCCCAGATAGGTATACTAATAACAATAAATAATTTTAAAATATTTGAAATTTTTATTACATACCAGGTAATTCTGAGCCTTTTCTTTAGAAGATCATTAACACCACATGCCAACATATCTCCACATAGGAGTTTGTCTTGACAGAAGAAGGCAGGTAGAGCTAGTGCACTAGGCTTGCCCAGGGCAGTACTTGAGCAGGAGCTGTGACATCACCCAGGCAGCTAGAAGTGGTGCTAGAAGTTCTGCAGGACTATAAATATGTTCTGGTGGTTGCCATCCAACCACAATGGCTCAGCTCCCTTCTATCAATGTGGAGAAGGGTCCAGGACAGGAAATCACATGAGCACTGCCTGGGAAGCAGGAAAGAGAGGCCAGAAGCCTCAGGTGAAGAAGGATGTCAGATGAGATGATGACCTGCGATCATCATCAAGTGATGCTGCTGTGCACCTGTCTACAAACCACTGCCCAAGGATATGGGAGAAAGACTAGGTGGTAGGGATGAGGACTGTGGGCTATGAACAAGGCTGTTGGAAAGCCATCAGACCAGCGGCAAGGCACACAGTTGTCTGATGTTTCTCTGCAGGGAGACGCGGATCATGGCCAGATGGCTGCACCTTTCTAGCAACAGGAGATTCTGGGGTACATGCAGCAAAGACAGAGTGGGAGATGCTAGAGTTATAGGTGAGAAAATGGACCTTGGGACCAGAATAGAGGAGAAAGAGAAGGAGGTAAATCTGGAGTCTCCAGGACCAGTAGCACAATGGCAATTTTGACAGCTCTTCAACCTTCCTTTGTCCAGAGGATATTGCCATGTATTAGTGGATCAGCTGGGAGAGCATCCAAGCCCTCTTTGGTGTGTTGCCCTCAGTATGGACAGAATGTAGCTGGAAAGCAGATTAAGTGATAGGCAAAGTCCTTGGGATTCAGGACATGGCATTTGTTGGTGTACAGAGTAGTGTTACTGTTCTAGGGTTACCATTGTCTGCCTGTTGAAATCAGGAAAATCTTAACACAGAAAATATTCATTCATGGGTAGTATATAAAAACAAGTTATTACAGGAAGTGTTTTTTTTTTTTAAATTTTATGTGCTTTGTGACTATTTGTTCTCTTAAGGTGAATTTGAAAAAGTAATGCTTTAATTAAAAATGTGCCTTTAATATTGTATGGATTTTTAATTCCTCTGCATAGATGACTGAGAAAATAATGTTGGAAAAAATATGTAAGACTCTGTTCTTTGAGAGAATGCCCATTCATAAATAACCACACTTCCTTATTAACCAAGCTTCATGAAGTTAAAAAAAAATCTCTTCTTTTTCAGACCACAAAGAACTTGAATCATCATCACAAAAGATGGACAATATGTGTAAAACCACAAAACCACTTAGTCTGAAATCTGATGTGACAACAAATGATATACAGAGGCCTATGCCAAGCCCCAAGATCAGATGTTGCTGTTTACCTGTAGATAGGTTCCATCTTGCAAGCTCTCCTAATGAGAAAAACAGCAGAAATGTGGGAAATGTCAATTCAGACAAGTTTTGCCAGAATCTTACCTTTGAAGGACTTAATAGAAAAGATACCTCTACTACTGTTGGCTCCCAAATTAATGGTTTTGATCTGCAGATTCCACAAAAAACTCAGGAACAACAATGTGAACCAAAGAACTTAACTGGCAGGAGTGCAGTGATTGTGCCAAGTGTACTCCAGGAAAAAGTGACAATGAGCATCAAGGTTAGTGGTGACCATTCCAACGGTGCCACACAGCCCAACACACCAGCCAGTTCAGCAAGAGAGACACCCGTGAGACTGTCCTCTCATTCTCACCGTCTTGCTCCTGCAAGAGCACCCAGATTACTGCAGCCCCATCTCGGGACAACATTTTACAAACCACCTACCCCGACCAGCAAAGTCAGGGAGACTGAAGAGAGACCAGCTTCACCTTCAGCAGCAGTGCCTCCTAGCACAGCTCTTATTCCCCTGAGTCATGTGGAAAAATCTGTTCCAGAGGCAGACAGCACATCAGCTTATGCTTTGAAACCAGTTGCTGAGCCTAAAGAGAACTGTGAGGAGGTTGGCCTGCCTGACATGAATCCAATGTGCCAGGGACTCAGGCTAAAACAAATGGAAGAGTTACAAGACCTTGAATTTGAAATGCCACAGTTTGTGTAGGTTTTCAAAATTCAGTTTTTCTTTTTCTTGTTTCATTTTTATGTATTGTGTTTATTTTATGAAAGAATGTTGTAATAGAACCCCTTTTGTATACTATTGCCAAAGTGTATATTTTGCCTTTTGGCCTGTATTGTGTTTGCTAGTCATATAGAATGACAGTGTTTTAGTCATATAGAATGTTAGTGCTCACTGGTATTGTCTTTAAATTCTGTTTTTGAAGTTATGCATAAAATAAGTATTATAATTTTAAATTTAATATAATTTTCTCTATAAAATGATTCATGTAAATGCATCCTTAATGTATAATATTGTTCTCAACAAATAGGGGCAGTAGGGGAAAATGAGCTTTATTTTGGAGCAAACCTGGTGCTGATTCATAAAATGCTTCTGAATGCAAGTGCCTGAAAAATGTTGATTGGGTATGAATATATTTTTTTCCCACATAATGTTCTAGTGCATCTTTGACCACTTGTGTTGTTATAGCATGTATGGAAGCATTGGCAATTCACTTAACTTTTTAAATATTTACATAGTGGACTAAAAGCTTGCGAATCTGTGTTTACTAGCATTCTACTTGTCAAATTTTACATATGGTAATTAATGCAATTGTAGAAAGGAAAGGCACATCAATACTAAAAAGTTTGAGACATTGGCAGAGACAACACAGATGGACAGAGTTGAGGCATCTCGAGTGTAAGAGACCTGTAACCTCACTCCTCTCAGCTGCGGCCTGTTACTGGATTGCCTGCAAATTCTGGCTGTCTGCTGAGGAGAGCAACTGGCCAATAGCTAGGGCAAGATGAAGCTCTCTCTGGTGGCCGTGGTTCTGCTGCTGCTCTGTGCAGCATGGCTGAGGAGGATGACAAGAAAAGGACATGGGTACTGTGGTCGGCATCGACCTGGGGACCACTTAGTCCTGCATCAGGGTGTTCAAGAATGGCCACTGGAGATCATCTCCAATGATCAGGGCAAGTGCATCAGGCCGTATTATGTGGCCTTCACCCCTGAAGAAGAACATCTGATCCGAGATACAGTCAAGAATCAGCTCACCTCAGATCCTGAGAACACGGTCTTCGATGCCCAGTGGCTCATTGGCACCACTGGGAATGACCCTTCTGTGCAGCAAGACATCAAGTTCTTGCCTTTCAAAGTGTTTGAAGAGAAACATAAACATAAATCATACATTCAGGTTGATATTGGAGGTGGGCAAACTAAGACATTTGCTCCAGAAGAAATCTCTGCTATGATTCTCACTAAAATGAAAGAAACTGATGAGGCTTATTTAGGAAAGAAGATTACCCATGCAGGTGTTACTGTATCAACCTATTTTAATGATGCCACTGGCAAGCAACCAAAGATGCTGGAACTATTGCTGGTCTGAATGTTATGAGGATCATCAATGAGCCTACAGCAGCTGCTATTGCTTATGGTCTGGATAAGAGGGAGGGAGAGAAGAACATCCTGGTGTTTGATCTGGGTGGTGGAACCTTCTATGTGTCTCTTCTCCCCATTGACAATTTGATGTCTTCGAAGTCATGGCCACCAATAGAGATACTCATCGGGATGGAGAAGACTTTGACCATCGTGTTATGGAACATTTCATCAGGCTGCACAAAAAGAAGACTGGCAAAGATGTTAGGAAAGAAAACAGAGCTGTGCAGAAACTCCAGCGTAAAGTAGAAAAGGCCAAGTGGGCCCTGTCTGCTCAACATTAAGCAAGAATTAAAATTGAGTCCTTCTATGAAGGAGAAGACTTTTCTGAAACCCTGACTCAGGCAAAATTTGAAGAGAAAACATGAAGCCTGTTCAGAAAGTACTGGAGGATTCTGACTTGAAGAAGTCTGATATTGATGAGATTGTTCTTGTTGGTGGCTCTACTCAAATTCCAAAGATTCAACAACTTGTTAAAGAGTTCTTGAATGGCAAGGATCCATCCTGTGGCATAAACCCGGATGAGGCTGTTGCATATGGTGACACTGTCCAGGCTGGTGTACTCTCTGATGATCAAGATACAGGTGACCTAGTACTGCTTCATGTATGTCCCCTGACACTTGGTATTGAAACTGTGGGAGGTGTCATGACCAAACTGATACCAAGGAACACTGTGGTACCCACCAAGAAGTCTCAGATCTTTTCTACAACTTCTGATAATCAACCTACTGTTCCACTCAAGGTCTATGAAGGTAAAGGACCCCTGAAAAAAGACATCCACCTTCTGGGTACATTTGATCTCACTGGAATTCCTCCTATGGGGTCCCCCAGATTGAAGTCACTTTTGAGATACATGTGAATGCTATTCTTTGGGCGACAGCTGAAGACAAAGGTACAGAGAACAAAAATAAGATTACAATTACCAATGACCAAAATTGCCTGACACCTGAAGAAATTGAAAAGATGGTTAATGATGTTGAGAAGTTTGCTGAGGAAGACAAAAGACTCAAGGAGTGAATTGATACTTGGAATGAGTTGGAAAAGTACGCCTACTCTCTAAAGTATCAGATTGGAGATAAAGAAAAGTTGGGAGGCAAACTTTCCTCTGAAGATAAGGAGACCATGGAAAAAGCTGTCGAGGAAAAGATTGAATGGCTGGAAAGTCACCAAGAAGCTGACATTGAAGACTTCAAAACTAAAAAGAAGGAACTAGAAGAAATTGTTCAGCCAATTATCAGCAAATTCTATGGAAATGTAGGCCCTCCCCCAACTGGTGAAGAGGATACAGCAGAAAGAGAGGAGTTGAAGACACTGATCTGCTATTGCTGTAATATTGTAAATACTGGACTCATAACTTTCCTTAGGAGAAAACTGAGAGAACTTAAGTCTGGAATGTAATTGGAATCTTCACCTCAGAGTGGAGTTGAAAATGCTATAGCCCAAATGGCTGTTTACTGCTTTCCATTAGCAGTTGCTCACATGTTTTGGGGAAGAGAGAGAGGAGGAATTGGCTATCTTAAAAAACTGGATATTAAAATGTGGGTCAGGATGTGTGTTCACCTCAGAAATGTTCTATTTAACAATTGGGTCATGCACATCTGGGGTAGGAACTTTTTTCTACTGTAAGTGACACCAATAAATGTTATTTAAAAAAAAATACTGAAAGTTTAGAACTGTCATAAAATAAAAATTTGTACAGATAAAGCTAAGGGAAAAAACACTATCAGAAGCAATAAAACCATCTAAAGCCAAATAACTAAACTATATAATTTAAATTATATTTATATATTATATATTATCTATTATATATTATATACTACATATGCAATACATTTATATAATATTATAATTTAAATTATATAGATAAATTATTTCTTATTTGGCTTTAGATGATTTTAATACATTTGATAGTTTTTAACCCCTTAACTTTATCTGTATAAATTTTTATTTTATGACATTTTAACCTTTTTTGTATTTTTTATAATGGTCTTAAAAATGCGTGCTTCAGATATTTTTAATTTCAATGCATTTTCTCTTGACATTATGAGGGTTTGGTTAAAACCATTCCTTTGGATGTATGCCTGTAATCCCAGTAGCTTGGGAGGCTGAGACAGGTGGATCTCAAGTAGAAAGCCAGCCTTAACAATGGAAAAACTCTTAGCAACCCTGTCTTTAAATAAAATTCAGAATAAGACTGGGGATGCGGCTCAATGGTTGAGTGTCCCTTAGTTCAATTTCCAGTTCCCCCAAAAAAAATCCTTTTGTATGAAATGTTTTGACTTATAAATCACTTTACATACTTTTTCTACCTGACTATCAACCAGTGAAAACGTATATGTCATTAGAATTGTGCAATAATTTATTTAAGTTCATTTTGGGAGTATAGTAAATCACATTGTTTGCAATTTGAGAGATGTAGATGACTGAATGTGTTTCACTTATAAAATACCCAGTTTTTATAAACTAGTCCATTCCTGTTATTTTCTGGGTTTCATCATCTTGACTAAAATATGATGTAAAAGGGACAAAAATAAAATAGCCTTCTTTGGTATGTGTGAACTATATTGTGAGTCAATGTTTTTGTATGATCATATTATACTTGATAAAAATTATATGTACAGGTTTATACACACATTATTATATGTGAATTATTTCAAGTACAATAAGTTATTGTGGCTTCTCTGAAATTGTTGCCTCTTGGAGTATGATACTTTAAGATTATTAACTATTGACTCAGTGATCAACACATGGGCTCATCACTTGACTATGATATGAAATGGGTTTTAGGGCATGTTGTCTTATAGTTCTCCATAACATTAAGAACTAAGGAGAAATGAACAAATGGCCTTTTTAATGCTAAAGCCATTTTTTAGCCTTCCTTATACAAAGTACAAGAATCAAATTGGTTTGAAAACTTAAAAATAAAATCAGAGCTAACATTTATTGAGCTTTGTGTATTTAGACTTTACCAAGTTGAAGTTTCACAGCAACCTCTAATGGGTAAGGAAGCATTTTATAATTCCTGTGTTACAGATGAGGAAACTGAGGCTTAGCTAAGTGACATGCTTTTAGTTTTCAGAGATTCAGCAAGCAGAATTGAATCTCAAATACAGGGTTGTGAAACTTTGATTAGTGCTTCTTTTTTGGAGTACCAGAGAGCTACATCTGCCACAGTCTGGCTGGGCACAAAAGCACGAGCGACTCACAGCCTTGTAGATTCAAACATCAATTCTTTATTCCCGAACTCACACTGGCACTCTACAATCACGTTCTGGGGAAATTCACGTTCTGGGCCAAATCCCCTGGGCTCTGAATCCCAAATACTCTCTGAATCCCGTGAGAACTCAATGGGAACTCAAGGAGCCGGCAAAACTGAGGCAGCAGGATACACCCTATTCCCAGCAGGGTACACCTTAAACCTGGAACAGCCCTGAACCCAAGGAGCGGGATACTCCCTAATCTCAGCAGGATACACCCTAAACCTGGATCCGCCCTGGTCCTTGAGCAAGGTCCCTTTACTCAAGCATACATGCAATGTCACTGCAAATGACCTGGGTCCAATATGGAGAGTCCTTCCTCTAAGCAACATTGGGTAGGCTGACAAAGAAATTGCCATGCGTCATTCCTACTTGGCAATGGCTCTCAGCACACATCCACAATCCTATTTTGTTTTTTATTTAGAGCAGGGTCTCACTGAATTTCTTAGCACCTTGCTTTTGTTTTGCTGAGGCTGGCTTTGAACTTGCAATTCTCCTGCCTCAGCCTCCCAGTGGGATTACAGACATGAGCCACTGTGCCTGGCTGGTTAGTGTTCTTAATAAATGTGATTACTAAATAATAGCAGGAAACACTGAACAATAGAAAATGCATCTTTCGATGTTTCTATTGTAAAATACACTTACAATTTGCCATTTAGACCATTTTGAAGTGTACAGTTAAGTCACACTAAGTATATTCACATTGCCCAAGGTGGCGTGTATTGCTGCATCATCAGTTGACTGAAAGCAGAAGGGGGGAAAGGGATGTGAATGATGTGTGAAGCCTCTAATAAGGGCATTCATTCTGTTAAAAATATAGAGCCCCATGACCTAATCACATGTTTTGACTTACTAATCACTTTACATACTTTTTCTACCTGTACTATCAACCAGTGAAAACGTACATGTCATTAGAATTGAGAAACAATTTATTTAAGTTGATTTGGAGAGTATACTAAGTCTCATTGTCCCTTTGGCTGCTGTCACAATGGTGATTGTCACAACATACACATTTGGGAAGAACATATTCAGACCATAGCAACCATGTTTAATACACTTTAAAGAGAAATTCTGGATAATCATGGCCGCTGCGTACCGGGGGTTGCTGAAGTCCTGAGCATGGTGCTCAGAGCAGCGGCTTTAAGTGAGATTTCGTGAAGCTTGTTAGAGTTCCTTTCACCGTTAATCTGTAGCGGATCACTTTGCCAAGCAGCAGGAGGAACAAAGAGATCGAAAAGGAGACGCTTGGCTCCTGGACGCATTGCTGCTCAGAGCCGGAGGCGCTTTGCTCCCATCTGCTTCCTCTTTTGCTTCGCTCTGGGCAGAGAAGCTGAATGTGTAATGTGTAAGTACCCAAGGCAAAGAAAGCTCACTGTGCCCCTCTTTTTGAATATTTTTTTTTCCGGGAGAGTTTGTGGATTGGGATTGTTTGCTGGGCCTTGGTTTCTGTGCGGAAAATTCACTCCTTGGGAGCCGCCATTTGCTTTCTGCTTGCTGTCTTGCTCTGTTTGCACTGTCTGGCAGCGGCATCTAGAGGTTGGAACTTGGCATTGCATCTAATAGACTTAAGAACTTTGTGAATAAGCCAATGTGTCAATAACAACTCATGCTCTTATCACCTTAGAGAAAAGACTTGTGGCTTATTAAGTCAACTTAGACGCTTACTTGCTATTCTGGATTGCCCCACTAGACGCAGAGGTCCAGATCCGCCAGCCACAGTCCACGCACTGTGGCGCGCGGCTGCAGGCCCGTCTGCCCGCAGCAAACGTACCTAGGTCCCGCTAGCCTCCGAGACGCAGCTTGGCAGGAAGAAGTCTTTAGCCAAGCCTTCATGAATTAGCGAGCTGGGAGCTGAGGCCAACTGGGGAAGGACCAGTCCGACCCCTCCCTTCAGACACTCGGGCAAGGAGCCTGAGGCCCGCCATAGCAGAGAGGTGACGTCATGGGAGTTCAGCCGATGGAATTCCTTCCCAGCAAAATCCACTTTAGCAGGTTGTGACTCCCTCCCCATCCAGATACAAGCATCCAGGAAACTTTATGGACCTCTCAGGGGTCGTGTCCTTAGGGAAGTAGAGGGGATCCCTGACCCCCAAACCCCCATATCACCAGCGGTGACTCCCAAGGTCTTAGCCACCAGTTTACCACAGCACTGGGGCTTAAATGGGACACGCGGTAGGGCTGCAAGTGTAACTGGATCTCTGGGGAACCGCTTCTGGTGAACAGGACCTGGCTGGCTGGCTGAAAGGAGGAAGGGGAGTAAGGGTCAGAAAAGTGAAAGGGCTCTGGACTGACTCCCAGGAGACGCCTTACAAGGATCGCTATGGGCAGGTAGAGAGCAGAAGCTCCGCTCGGAGGGCACAGCTCCGCCTACTGGAAGAGAAGAAAATGGATCTCTAAGACTTCAATTTTTTTCTTCTTCTCTCTCTTTTCCTTTTCCCCTTTTCCTTCTTTCTTTCTTTCCCGTTTCAAGTTTTCTTGTTCTTTTCATTCTCCTCTAATCTAGCTATCTCTCTCTCCTTCTTTCTTTTTAAGAGCACCTTCATTCCCCTACCCCCCAACTTTCATCCCAAGCATTATGTCTTCCATTACGTGTAATTGTCTAAATGCAAATAGGTGAAGGTCTCGAGGCTGTCTATAGGGCTCCTAAATACCTAGCTACTACCAACACCCTGATCCAATTGCCTATTATTATCCACCTTCAGTAGAACAATCTTCTAAAGTAGTCAAGACATACTAACCCTCATACCACCATAGCACCTAACCTAAACATAAAGTCCTAAGAACAAACAACAAATCACTATATGCATACAGAACCTGGAAGCCTTTTATGAATTGAATGAATCAGATTTAAAGTACAATAAAGCCCAACATTTCTAGGCATAATCTCCCACCACAAAGGAGAGACAACAGAGATATACAAAGCCAAAACAAATGTATAGGAGAAAGCAGTTACAAAGCAGTCAAACAGAGCTGGAAAGTAATGTGAACAACATGAAAAAACAAGGGAAAAAAGGATTACAAACAAAGCAGGACAACTTAAATCTACAGGAGGACCTAGAAGCATCACAAACATGGACAGGGAAAGAAATCAAGGAATACCTAAATCAGATGGAATGGAATATTAGAGAAGACATGAGACAGCAAGTCCAAGCATTGAAAGTATATTTTGAAAACGTGAAAGGGTAAAGTTTCTAAGCTGGAAACCTTGAATTGAAATGTAAAAGATTAGGTACTATTAAGTTCCTCTGTTACACCCAGATTCCTGAGATAGTTAAGACAACGCCCTACTGGCCATTTAGCCTAGGGCCCTGTGCAGTTCGTCACAGGGCCCGAACCAATCAGTTTGAATGTGTACCCAGTTTAGAAGTGACCAATCACCCCTGCCCAGCCTGTTCCCGCCAATGAATGGACTAATCATGTATCAGAGTTGTTGTTCAATTTTCCCGCGCCTCATGATGATTTGTTCTGATGTATGCAAAGCCCCCCACCCTCTCCAAAAAGTGTACTTAAGCTCTGCTTGACCTCTGCTCTGGGCTCTGGGCTGCTCTCCCTTCTTGAGTGAGCACAGAGTCCCAGCACGCTGGAACGGATCCAATAAATCCCCCTTGCAATTGCATGAAGCTAGTCTCGTGGTCTCTTTCTCCGACGTTTCGCCGGACCCTTACATTTGGTGCGTTGGCCGGGAACTGCGCATCGCCGGACGGGGAGACCTAACGAACTGCTTCGGGGGTAAGTAAGGTGCCTCTCTCTCTCTCTCTTTCTCTCTCTCTCTCCCCTCTCCTTCTTCTCCTTCTCTCCCCCTTGTTCTTCTTTCGCAATTGCTCAGGTGCGATCGCTCAGGTTTGGCTCAGGTGCGATCGCTCAGGTTTGGTCTCTGGCGGCTCAATGGTGGGCGTAAGTCCCCAAAGGGCATAATCTCTCAGAGCCTCGGGTGGGGTTGGCAGTGTGTGTGTGTGTGGCTGTCAGTGGAGAGTGTAAGCTCCCCCTGGCGGTGACTGGCAGACGTGCCTCAGGAGTCACAGGCCACGCCCCCAAGGGATGCTTTGGGGGACTCGGGGGGACGGAGGTGCTCCCCATCAGGTAGAGGGGCGGATGAACCCTCGTCGGTGTATTTTACTGCCAACCCGTCTGGTTTTGCCGGCAACTCTTTCTGTTGAATTCACTGTCTGTCTTTAATTTTTGCTTCTGAATTTGTGTTAAACGTTTACTGTGTGTCCGTGTTTGCGTCACGTTTGTGTTGTCTCCCTGCGCTTCAGAGTGGCCCACCCTCGGAGTTGAATGGCCCCCAGGAGAGTCCCTCCCGTTTCAGCCAGGGCCGCATGGCCATCCAGATCATAGTGATCTAACCTTTCAGGACCTCTGCGAATCTCCTCCTGTATGGGTGGGGTCTGCGCAGTCTGCCGGGAGGATTCCGTGGTATGGCGGATTCATCCTGTCCCTGTTCCTCCTGGCCCTTCCACCCATCTGTCCTCTCCGCCCGTGGCCGTCTCCCCTGGGGGGGGAGGGGGAATGCTCCCGCAGGTTTGGGGGATGGGCGGACGGAATCGGGGGTGAGGTCCGCGGGGGACCGCCCCTCCTCCCCCTCCTCTGCCGGCAACCAGTTGCCACTGGGCCCATTCGCACCACAGCAGAGCGGGCGGAGTTGGCGGGGGATTGCCCCCCCTTCCGTCCTCCCGGCGAGCAGAAAAAGCGGCTCTGGAGTACCTGGCCCTCTCCCTCCTTCGTGGGGGTAGAAGGGACCGGGTCCCCAAACCCCCCCCCCCCGAATGTTACAGCCCTCCCCGGCTGCAATCACCAAATCCCGGCGCAAAAGAATCGAATGGGTCTTCCTCGAGTCGGGCTGCTTAAAAATGAAGCCCAAAGCAGATGATAGATTCCAACTAAGGTTAATACTGAGACTAGGAAAGCGATGTTTTCTCTCCCTCCCGTAATCAGCTTGAGTGCATATAGAGATGCTTGCTGGAGATTTAACAACTTTGACATCTCGCTTTGACTTTTCTCAAAGCCCTGTCCTCATTATTAAATTGGTGTTAATTGGCTTTAGAGATGTTTTATTGGGGAAGCCTAGCACTCGAAATAACTGTAAGCAGAGGATGGGCTTTTTGGGAGCTGGCTACTAAAAAGTTAGGAAAAAAAAAAAAAGCCTAGTGCCTAAGGTCAAACCAAACTGGAGGAGCTAATCTTGCAAGTGAAAGGGAAACTGAGGAATTCCCAGCAGCTGCCAGAGCCATTTTCGCTTTGGGGAAAATTTCCTCATAATTTCCCTGCACTTAAGGATTACTCCACCTAAATGCAGTAAAGTCAGTCACACTGAGACCCTTGATTTTACACCTATAGTTGCCCCTATGTGAAAACATCTGGTCCACCTGTGGGAAAGTCTATGGTGCCACTGATGGGAGTCATAATTAAATGAGAGTTCAAAACCTGGAGGGATATATTCTTATCTGGTTGTCTGATTGTTTCTTAAAGATAAACTAGGTTAAATGTGTGTCTAAAAAATAATTTCTTTATTGTAACAATCTGGTATCTGAATGGGTTTCTAAAGCATTGCACTATCTTGCAGTTAAAAGTTGGGTTTAAGCAATTGTTTAGTTTGATTTCAGATACTTCTAAAGAGTTTCAATTTTGAACTGGGTAGTCTAAGGAGATTTCACTAGGTATACAGTGCATTGATTTGGGCAAGGATAGTAAATTATGATTTGGTATCTGTTTCTCTGTGTGTAAGATTTAGGAAAAAAGTGTTGAATTAAAACGTTGGTCTAGCTTATTGAAATGACATTAATTAGTAACAGTCTTGGGAATTTTCAAAGCCTAATTTCAGATATGCATGGTAGTGTGTGGTTCTTTCTAAAATTTTTTAGGCAAATTTAATGTAACTTAATGCTACTTTAGGAACAGTCTTGGGAATTTTCAAAGCCTAATTTCAGATATGCATGGTAGTGTGTGGTTCTTTCTAAAATTTTTTAGGCAAATTTAATGTAACTTAATGCTACTTTAGGAACAGTCTTGGGAATTTTCAAAGCCTAATTTCAGATATGCATGGTAGTGTGTGGTTCTTTCTAAAATTTTTAGGCAAATTTAATGTAACTTAATGCTACTTTAGGAACTTCAGAACAAGGAAAGTGGCTTAGAGGTCCTAAAGAAATTTCTTCTGATGGTAGAGATCCTATTTCCAGTTTTATGTGAGCAAGTTTTTCTAGTGTAAAAAGATATAAAATTTTGGGAATTGCTTCTTAAATTTGTATCATAATTTTCAACATCCCAACCTGGAAATATGACTTATGGCTAAAATGCCTTAGGCCTAAAGTATCTGTTCAAAATAGCAGTTTTTCCCTGCTCCTTCCAGACCTTAGCCAGGGCTTAAGCTGATATGCAAACAGAAGCAGCTTGGAACTCAGGCCCAAGGAAAAAAAAGGTAAAGGTATCTTTTTATGGGAACTCAAACTAGATTAAAGGACTTTTGCCTTTTCTTAGATTCTATGTTTTTTTGAGCTCATGATTTTTATCCTACAGACAAGTTAATGTTTTTCTGATAAGTTCTATTTTTTGATCAACTGGAGTTTTTTTTAAAACATTGCAATGGAGATTTCATCTGCGAAAAACTACGAGGCCTTTATTATTGTTATGTGTGCACACTCTTGTTATGTGTTGTATGTCGGTATGTCTGTATGTGTGTATGTCCATATATCCTGCAGTGATATGACAATTAACAGATGAGGAGCGCTCATAAAAAAATTAAAAATGGATCCAAATATCTTTGATTCACGTGATTCAAATGGTTCACTTTAAATTTGGTAAACAGATAAAAAAGGAGGTCTTAAACTAAGCTTATAAGTTTTTCTAGGTGTTCAAAAAGGCCCTAATAAAATGTTAAATCTGCTTAAATTAAAAAGTTTACAAGTATTGTTTCAAGATGTGAACAGAAGGAGGTTAACAGATAGAAAAGAGAAACTAGAAGGTTCTAGGTATGGATTTAATAGAGGGAAAATGTGTTTCTGGATAAGAGAGTCTATGTGATTAAGTAATTAAGAGTGTTTAAGTAAGTGATAAAAAAGGTCTGTGCAAGTTGGTTATAAGTAAGTTTTTGAGCAAGTAATCTTAAAGAAATTAAGCAGCTGGTTAAACAAATGCTGTTGTTTTAGAAAATTGTGCTATGTTATTTCTTTAAAAGCCAAACTTGGTTAGCATAAAATCATCAATGTAATTGTGATGTTACTAATGTGTTCATATCTTCCAGGTATACAAGTCTGTAAGGTAGAAGCTTTACAAGCTGGTGTTCTAAAGTTGTATCGTAATTTTAGGTTCAAGAAAAAAAAAACCAAACATGTTGGAGATTCAATTATATCATTTGTGTTCTATAACTGGACTTGTTATCAATAAGATGGATATGTAAAGTTCTATGTTGCTTTCTACACTGAGACAATTTAAATGTATTTTTAAGTTAATGAGAGCCTAATCTGGGTAAAGGTTTTATTGTAAAACACAAAAGTGCTTTGCTACTTTCCTACAAGAGGTTAAAAGCTTTCAGCCTTTTTTTTAATTCATGTTTTAGATGTGATATTATGTTGTGTTAGCTAATATTCATGTGAACTTGAGCGACAATTTATGTAAGTTTTGTAAAATGATGTCTAAAAAGCAAAGATCAGCTTTAGAACTATAGTATTTAAGACTTATGAAGAGCCCCGCCTTACTTCAGATAAGGCTCTATGTCCCAACTCACTGCGTGTGAAAGTGACTATGAAAGAAGTAGGCCAGATTTCAGTGCATTTAAAGTTGTGTCCAAAAGTTGGTTTTTGTCACGATTGCCAGGATCTCAAACAGGGGATGTACTCTGCCAAAATTCTAGGTAGCTATTACATAGACTAAATATGTTTTTATCCTAGTTAGTTTTGTTTTGAAGTTTGCTTTTAGATGGTCTAAGGATTACCTGTTAATTTTTTAAAGAGGTACTGCTCTAAGAACTCACAACCTGGGTTAACTTAAGATAAGGAGTTATCACCTACAGGATAGAGAGATAGACATATAAGACTGTTGACTTATTTGCTAGATGTTTAAGATTAAGTTTTAAAATTAAAAATTTGGCTCTTGCCCTCTGAGTCAGTCTGAATCAGGGAATAGGGAACTTTTTCAAAGGGCTCTGCAACTCTAGGCCACATAACTTCCCGAGCAGGGAGATTAATGAGACCAGTGGAGGACAGAAGGCCAATCAGTGCATTTGCTGTGAAGAGGAGGGTCATCAGAAAAGGGAGATATCCCTGATGCTTCTGAGGTAAGCCGTATGGTCAAGCAAGGCCTGGACCCATCCTAGCGCAAATGGCACTAAGCTGCTGTGAAGTTCCCGAGGACTTCCCAGAGACTCAGCTGACTGTTAACAATAGGTAGAAACAGAAGTCAGTTTGACTTGCTTCATCTTAAACACTTAGCAAAGACAGTCAAAGCCAAAGCACAGCTGTTCCTGGACATCTTAAATGATAATAATAGTTAAATGTAACTTCCATAAATAAGTAGACTGGAGGCTACAAAAGAGAATCTTAGACAGAAATGCCTGATAACTGTCAAAGGGACTGCTAGAGTAGTTTTAGTCTAAGGCCTTTATTTCTAACCAGCGCAGGTAGGCTTGATGTTTGCTAGTATGGTTATCCAGCCCTGAGTAGCAAAATTAAAGATTTCTCTATTAGACACAGAGGTCATACTAGTAAAAGGATTTTGCAGGATCAGATGGCATTAAATTATTAGACTATATCTTAAAGGAAAAGACATCTGTAACCCTAAATGTTGTGTTGACATCCCTGACATTTCTGACAATGTGACAAATATCCTTAAAGATTTACATGCTCAGATGGAAGCCATGTCCTCAGCAACTTTGTTGTGAAAACAATATCTTAGCTCTTAGTTCCTGGTACTGCCTGATGGAAAACATTGTTAATCTTTGTCTTGGTCATTATACTCATTGGCATATTCCTGTGCTGTGGCATTTATTACTGCATCAATATGGTTCCAGTACTAATGAATTCTTGTTTCTCTTATAGACCACCTACCACTCGAATGGCCCTCCAGCCTATTACTTCTCAATTGGACTTTTAGCATGGACCACTCGATAGACCCGATATTTCTAAGGGGGACTCCAAACTGCTTGCCCCTCACCGTCCCTTTTCAGCCTGAAGAAGCCAGAGAGATCCTCTTCGTCCCCCTTCCTCACAGCAGTAAGGAGTTCCCAAATTAGAGGGGGGAATGAAGCCAGATTTAAAGTTAGGTAGTCAGTGTAGTTAGATAAATCAGGGTCTAATACCGAGTGAAATCTAAAATGGAGGCCATGCTAAAAATGATTCCAGGAAACACAGGACAACCCATGGTAATCAGAAGGCAATATGCTCCACCGACAGAGATGAAAAATGAGACTCCCCAATAATTATGATTCATTACTTTTAAGATTAAAAGTAGTCAGAAAAAGGAGTGGGGAATGAAAGGGTAAAGTTTCTAAGCTGGAAACCTTGAATTGAAATGTAAAAGATTAGGTACTATTAAGTTCCTCTGTTACACCCAGATTCCTGAGATAGTTAAGACAACGCCCTACTGGCCATTCAGCCTAGGGCCCTGTGCAGTTCGTCACAGGGCCCGAACCAATCAGTTTGAATGTGTACCCAGTTTAGAAGTGACCAATCACCCCTGCCCAGCCTGTTCCCGCCAATGAATGGACTAATCATGTATCAGAGTTGTTGTTCAATTTTCCCGCGCCTCATGATGATTTGTTCTGATGTATGCAAAGCCCCCCACCCTCTCCAAAAAGTGTACTTAAGCTCTGCTTGACCTCTGCTCTGGGCTCTGGGCTGCTCTCCCTTCTTGAGTGAGCACAGAGTCCCAGCGCGCTGGAACGGATCCAATAAATCCCCCTTGCAATTGCATGAAGCTAGTCTCGTGGTCTCTTTCTCCGACGTTTCGCCGGACCCTTACAAACGAATTAAACAAACAAATTCAAACTGCAAAGAACGAGCTTCATGAGGAGATAGAGATTTAAAAACAAACAAACAGTAATCCTAGAAATGCAGGAAACCATAAGCCAGATTAAAAACTCTAATCAGAATATTACAAATAGACTAGATCAAGTAGAAGTCAGAATATCAGATAATGAAGACAAAGTTTATCAACTTGAAAAGAATATAGTCAACACAGAAAAGATGCTTAAATCTCACGAGCACTCTATCCAAGAGATATGGGATCCCATAAAAAAACCAAATTTGAGAGTCATTGGGATAGAAGAAGGCACAGAGGTTCAAACCAAAGGAATGGACAACCTATTAAATGAAATAATCCTAGAAAACTTCCCAGAGATGAAAGATGGAATGGATTGCCAAATCCTGGAAGCCTACAGAAACCCAAACATCCAAAACCGTAATAGACCAACTCCAAGACATAATGATGAAGATAGCTAACATACAGAACAAGGAGAGAATATTAAAAGCTACGAGAGAAAGGAGGCAGATTACATTCAGGGGTAAACCAACTAGGCTAAGGGCTGATTTTTCATCACAGACTTTGAAAGTGAGAAGATCCTGGAACAACGTATTTGAAATGCTGAAAAATAATGGATTCCCACCAAGAATACTGTATCCAGCAAAATTAAGCTTCAGATTTGACAATGAAATTAAAATCTTTCACGATAAACAAAAGCTAAAAGAATTCACAGCCAGAAAACCAGCACTGCCAAGCATTTTGAGCAAAATACTACAAGAAGAGGAATTGAAAAATAGCGCCCAAAACTAACAGTGGGAGGTGTCTCAGAAAAGGGGGAGAAAAATAACCAAAGAGGAAAACTAGCCAAACTAAAATAAATAAATAAATAAACATGACTGGAAGTACAAACCATATTTCAGTTATAACCTTAAATGTTAATGGCTTAAATTCACCAATCAAGAGACATAGGCTAGTAACCTGGATTAAAAAAACAAATCCAACAATATGCTGCCTTCAGGAGACTCATATGAAAGGAAAAGACACACATAGGCTGAAGGTAAGGTTGGGAAAAATCATACCACTCACATGGCCCTCGGAAGCAAGCAGGAGTGGCCATACTCATATCGAATAAAATCAACTTCAAACCTAAGTTAATCAAAAGGGATAAAGAAGGACACTATATACTGTTAGAAGGAACCATCCACAATCAAGACATAACAATTATCAATTTGTATGCACCAAACAATGGTGCTGCAACGTTCATAAAACAAACTCTCCTCAAGTTCAAGAGTCAAATAGACCACAACACAATAATTATGGGGGACTTTCAACATACCGCTCTCGCCATTGGACAGATCCTCTAGACAAAAGCTGAACAAAGAAACTATAAAACTCAATAACACAATCAATAACCTAGACTTAACTGACATATATAGAATATATCAACCATCATCAAGTGGATACACGTTCTTTTCAGCAGCATATGGATCCTACTCAAAGATAGACCATATATTATGCCATAGGGCGACTCTCAGTAAATATAAAGGTGTGGAGATAATACCATGCACCATATCTGATCATAATGGAATGAAACTGGAAATCAATGATAAAAGAAGGAAGGAAAAATCCTACATCACCTGGAAAATGAACAATATGTTACTGAATGATCAATGGGTTACAGAAGACATAAAGGAGGAGATAAAAAAATTCTTAGAGAGAAATGACAGTGCAGACACAACATACCGAAATCTATGGGACACAATGAAAGAACTTTTAAGAGGGAAATTCATTTCTTGGAGTTCTTTCCTCAAAAAAAGAAAAAAAGAACAAATAAATGAACTCACACTACACCTCAAAAACCTAGAAAAGGAAGAGCAAAACAACAGCAAATTAGTAGAAGACAAGAAATAATTAAAATTAGAGCAGAAATCAACGAAATTGAAACAAAAAATACCATTGAAAAAATTGAAAAAACTAAAAGTTGGTTCTTTGAAAAAATAAATAATATCGACAGGCCCTTAGCCATGCTAACGAAGAGAAGAAGAGAGAGAACTCAAATTACTAACATACAGGATGAAAAAGGCAATATCACAACAGCACCACAGAAATACAGAAGATAATTAGAAAGTATTTTGAAACCCTATATTCCAGGAAAATAGAAGATAATGAAGACATCGATAAATTTCTTAAGTCATAGGATCTGCCCAGATTGAGTCAGGAAGACACACACAATTTAAACAGACCAATAACAAAAGAAGAAATAGAAGAAGCCATCAAAAGACTACAAACCAGAAAAAGCCCTGGACCAGATGGGTATACAGCTTAGTTCTAGAAAACCTTCAAAGAAGTATTAATACCAATACTTTTTAAGCTATTCCAAGGAATGGAAAAAGAAGGAGTTCTTCCAAATTCATTCTATGAGGCCAACATCACCCTGATCCCGAAACCAAAGACACTTCAAAGAAAGAAAACTACAGACCAATATCTCTAATGAACTTGGATGCAAAAATTCGCAATAAAATCCTGGTGAATCGAATGCAAAAGCATATCAAAAAAATTGTGCATCATGATTAAGTAGGATTCATCCCTGGGATGCAAGGATGGTTCAATATATGGAAATCAATAAATGTAATCCACCACATCAATAGACTTAAAGACAAGAACCATATGATCATCTCGATCGATGCAGAAAAAGCATTCGACAAAGTACAGCATCCCTTTATGTTCAAAACACTAGAAAAACTAGGGATAACAGGAACTTACCTCAACATGGTAAAAGCTATATATGCTAAACCTCAGGCTAGCATCATCCTAAATGGAGAAAAACTGAAGGCATTCCCTCTAAAATCTGGAACAAGACAGGGATGCCCTCTATCACCACTTCTATTAAATTTAGTCCTTGAAATTCTAGCCAGAGCAATTAGACAGCCAAAAGAAATTAAAGGCATAAAAATAGGAAAAGAAGAACTTAAATTGTCGCTATTTGCGGATGACATGGTAATATATTTAACAGACCCAAAAGGGTCTACAAAAAACTGCTAGAGTTAATAAATGAATTCAGCAAAGTGGCAAGATATAAAATCAACACGCATAAATCAAAGGCATTCCTGTATGTTAGCAACAAAACTTCTGAAATGGAAATGAGGAAAACCACTCCATTCACAATATCCTCAAAGAAAATAAGATACTTGGGAATCAACCTAACAAAAGAGGTGAAAGATTTATACAATGAAAACTACAGAACCCTAAAGAGAGAGATAGAAGAAGATCTTAGAAGATGGAAAAATATACCCTTTTCATGGATAGGCAGAACTAACATCATCAAAATGGAGATATTACCCAAAATTCTCCACAGGTTTACTGCGATGCCAATCAAAATCCCAAAGGCATTTCTTGTAGAAATAGATAAAGCAATCATGAAATTCAATGGAAAAACAAAAGACCCAGAATAGCAAAAGCAATTCTAAGCAGGAAGTGTGAATCAGGCGGTATAGCGATACCAGATTTCAAACTATATTACAGAGCAATAGTGACAAAAACAGCATGGTACTTGGTACCAAAACAGGCGGGTGGACCAATGGTATAGAATAGAGGACACAGAGACCTATCCACAAAGTTACAACTATCTTATATTTGATAAAGGGGCTAAAAGCATGCAATGGAGGAAGGATAGCATCTTCAACAAATGGTGTTGGGAAAGCTGGAAATCCATATGCAACAAAATGAAACTGAATCCCTTTCTCTCGCCATGCACAAAAGTTAATTCAAAATGGATCAAGGAGCTTGATATCGAATCAGACTCTGCGTCTGATAGAAGAAAAAGTTGACTCCAATCTACATATTGTGGGGTCGGGCTCCATATTCCTTAATAGAACACCCATAGCACAAGAGTTAATAACAAGAATCAACAAATGGGACTTACTTAAACTTAAAAGTTTTTTCTCAGCAAGAGAAACAATAAGAGAGGTAAATAGGGAGCCTACATCATGGGAACAAATTTTTACTCCTCACACTTCAGATAGAGCCCTAATATCCAGAGTATACAAAGAACTCAAAAAATTAGACAATAAGATAACAAATAACCCAATCAACAAATGGGCCAAGGACCTGAACAGACACTTCTCAGAGGAGGATATTCAATCAATTAACAAGTACATGAAAAAATGCTCACCATCTCTAGCAGTCAGAGAAATGCAAATCAAAACCACCCTAAGATACCATCTCACTCCAGTAAGATTGGCAGCCACTATGAAGTCAAACAACAACAAGTGCTGGAGAGGTTGTGGAGAAAAGGGTACACTTGTACATTGCTGGTGGGACTGCAAATTGGTGTGGCCAATTTGGAAAGCAGTTTGGAGATTCCTGGGAAAGCTGGGAATGGAACCACCATTTGACCCTGCTATTGCACTTCTCGGACTATTCCCTGAAGACCTTAAAAGAGCATGCTACAGGGATACTGCCATATCGATGTTCATAGCAGCACAATTCACAATAGCTAGACTGTGGAACCAACCCAGATGCCCTTCAATAGATGAATGGATAAAAAAATGTGGCATCTATACACAATGGAGTACTATGCAGTAATAAAAAATGACAAAATCATAGAATTTGCAGGGAAATGGATGGCACTAGAGCAGATTATGCTTAGTGAAGCTAGCCAATCCCTAAAAAACAAATACCAAATGTCTTCTTTGATATAATGAGAGCAACTATGAACAGAGCAGGGAGAAGGAGCAGGAAGAAAAGATTAACATTAAACAGAGACATGAGATGGGAGGGAAAGGGAGATAAAAGGGAAATTGCATGGAAATGAAGGGAGACGCTCATTGCTATACAAAATTACATATAAGAGGTTGTGAGGGGAATGGGAAAATAAACAAGGAGAGAAATGAATTACAGTAGATGGGGTAGAGAGAGAAGATGGGAGGGGAGGGGAGGGGGGATAGTAGGGGATAGGAAAGGTAGCAGAATACAACAATTACTAATAGGGCATTATGTAAAATCATGGATGTGTAACCAACGTGATTCTGCAATCTGCATTTGGGGTAAAATTGGGGGTTCATAACCCACTTCAATCTAATGTATGAAATATGATATGTCAAGAGCTTTGTAATGGGAGGGAGCATGGCCGCCGAGGAGGAAGCAGCGACTCTAATGTCTCCGCACTAACGAGATCAAAAAGACCCTTTGGAACAGCGGCAGTCTTCACACTGAGGAACTTCTAGCAGAATTCCATGAAGAGGGGTCCTGCAGGGATCTGGGAGGTCTACTAGAAGTGTCGGTTTGTGGCCGCCGGGACTCGGGGCCTGGGGACTGTGGTACTTGCCGGAGTCAGGCCGTCGCCTCCCCGGCCCCGGGCGCCGCTGGAGCCGCGAGCCATAAAGACACGGACCGGGCCGCGGTGCGGCTAGAAGCCGGGAACGCCGGGGGCGGAGAGAGCGAATAGGGCAGCGCCGGCTGTAGAAACCGCGGCAGAGAGAGGCGTGGGAGCTCGAGGCAGAGACACACCGGACAGAGCGAGCCAGTACCCCGCCATCATCCCGAAATAGCGAGAGGAGAAAGATGGCGGCGGGAAGTGAGTAAGCCCCTCCATGTTCCGTGCCCCGCACCACCGCGTCTGAAAAGCTGAGACAGACAGCTGCGACTCAGCATTAAGCTATCCGGCTGAGGCGGCGGGTCAGCCCTTCTCCTTCCCCAGAGGTGGATGCCTGCCGGGCCTTCGTGGGTAGTGGCCGCAGGGTCCAGGCGGGGCTTGGGTGACAGTGGGGACCCGCCCGTGGCGTTGGTCGCCCGGCAGGGGGAGGCGAACTGTAGCCGTTTGCGGAGGACACCACAGGGGCGGAGGGCTGGCGTGGCATGACTGCGGCGGAGGAGATAACTTCATTGAAGCCTGCTGCAGCAGGTGTGTGGTCTCCTGGTTCTCCCTCTCCACGCATCAGGGAAACCTTAAGAGCCCCTCCCAGCTCTCCCGAGAGTGCTACAGCCAGCCCGAGGGAGTCAGAGGTGGTGTGGGACTGCCGCTCCTGCCAGGGCTGGCTGCTGAGGTCTCTTGCACCAGCTACGGGGGTGTGGCTACCGGAGGGCAAGCAAAATTCGCTGAGGATTCTCAGCACCAAGCTCTACAAGCTTAGGGTCTGAGGGAATGGCAATATGGAGGAGTGAGCCCAGTGGTTCATGAAAACAGGGCTCCCGGGAGCAGCAGACCTGGCCTGTAGCCAGTATTGTGGTGAGAGGGGCCTGGTTAGAGGAAAAGTGGAAGTGTTTGGACACAAGAGGAGGCCCTAGGCACTCAGGATTGGAGACTCGCCCAGTCTGGGAGGAGCTGCTGCACAGTGATTGGTTCCCGCATACTGACGGGAAAGACTTGACCTGGGGGGCACAGCGCCACCTAGTGGAAGAGAAGTTAATCAAACTCTAAGACGGCATTTATTAATCTTTTTTATTGTTGTTGTTGTTGTTGTTTTTTTTTGTTTTTTTTTTTCTGATTGGGGTTTTTCTTTCATTTTCATTTTTCTATCTTGTTTTTTTCTTTCTTTTCTCTCTTTTTTTCTTCTTTCCCTTCTAATCTCAATTTTAATTTTTTTTAATTATTATTAATATTTTTTTAAATTTTTGTTCTTTTTTAGTTCCTATTTCTTTCTTCTTTTGTCTTTTCATTTTTCTTATCCCCCCTTCCTTGAATTCTACCTGCCTACTCTCATTCTCCTTAGTGACTTCTTCCCTTCCCTTCTAATACCTTTCCTCCCTAGCATCAAATAAATTTATAGGAATAAACAGTAACCCGGCAGTCAACCAGAACAAGAAGCAACATGAGCAGCTTCAAGAAGCAAGGAAGAAGAGGAGTACAAGCAATGCAGGACAGCCTAAATATTCAGGAGGACCTAGAGTCATCAGAAAAATGGTCATATAAAGACCTCAAGGAACACCTTAGACAGATGGAATGGAACCTCAAAGAGGATACAAGACAGCAAATTCAAGCAGCGAAAGAACACATTGAGAATGAGTTACATAAACAGCTAAAAGAAGAAGTTAAGCATCTTTATAAGGAGATAGAGATTATAAAAAATAATCAAACAATAATTCTAGCAATGAAGGAAACGATAAACCAAATTAAAAACTCAATTGAGAGTATCACTAACAGAGTGGAACAAGTAGAAACCAGAACGTCAGATAATGAAGACAAAATATACCATCTTGAAAAGAGTCTAGCCAACTCAGAAAGGCTGGAAAAAATCACGAGAAAATCATCCAAGAGTTATGCGATAACATGAAAAAACCAAACTTACGAGTCATCGGGATAGAGGAAGGTACAGAGATTCACACCAAGGGAATGAGAATCCTGCTGAATGAAATAATTACAGAAAACTTTCCAGAAATAAAAAAGGAAACAGATATACAAATTGAAGATGCATACAGGACACCGAGCACACAAAATCACAGCAGACCAACGCCAAGACACATTGTTATGAAGATATCCAATATACAGAACAAAGAGAAAATATTAAAAGCTACAGGAGAAAGGAGACAGATTACATTTAGGGGTAAACCAATACGGTTAACAACGGACTTTTCATCACAGACACTGAAAGCAAGAAGGTCATGGAACAATGTATTTCAAACACTGAAAGACAATGGATGCCAACCAAGAATTCTGTATCCAGCAAAATTAAGCTTCAGGTATGACAACGAAATAAAGATCTTTCATGATAAACAAAAGTTAAAAGAATTTGCAGCCAGAAAACCAGCATTGCAAAGCATTTTGAGCAAAACACTACACGAGGAAGAAATGAAAAACAATAACCAAAACCATCAGTGGGAAGTGCCTCAGTAAAGACAGAGGGCGAGGGGAAAGATAATCACGGAGAAACAAACTAAATATTTAAAAAAAAAAAAAAGGATGAACATTCAAACATGGATGGAAGTTCAAACCATATATCAATAGTAACTCTGAATGTTAACGGCCTAAACTCTCCAATAAAGCGACATAGGCTGGTATCATGGATTAAAAAAATAAATCCAACAATATGCTGCCTCCAGGAGACACATCTGATTGGAAAAGACATACACAGGCTGAAGGTGAAAGGATGGGAAAAAATATACCACGCACACAGTTCTCGTAAGCAAGCAGGAGTGGCCATCCTCATATCGAATAAAATCGACTTCAAGACTAAGTTAATCAAAAGGGATAAAGAAGGTCATTATATACTGTTAAAAGGATCAATTCACCAACAAGACATAACAATTATCAATATTTATGCACCAAACAATGGTGCTGCGACATTCATAAAACAAACTCTCCTCAAGTTCAAGAATCAAATAGCCCACAACACAATAATTATGGGTGACTTCAACACACCTCTTTCACCGTTGGACAGATCCTCCAAACAAAAATTGAATAAAGAAACTATAGAACTCAATATCACAATCAACAACCTAGACTTAACTGACATATATAGAATATATCAACCATCATCAAATGGATATACTTTTTTCTCAGCAGCACATGGATCCTTCTCAAAAATAGACCATATATTATGCCATAGGGCAACCCTCAGTAAATATAAAGGGGTGGAGATAATACCATGCATTTTATCTGATCATAATGGAATGAAACTGGAAATCAATGATAAAAGAAGGAATGAAAAATCCTACATCACATGGAAAATGAACAATATGTTACTGAATGATCAATGGGTTACAGAAGACATAAAGGAGGAAATTAAAAAATTCTTAGAGATAAATGAAAATACAGACACAACATATCGGAATCTATGGGACACAATGAAAGCAGTTTTAAGAGGAAAATTCATTGCCTGGTGGTCATTCCTCAAAAAAAGAAAAAAACAACAAATAAATGAGCTCACACTTCATCTCAAAGCCCTAGAAAAGAAAGAGCAAAACAACAGCAAATGTAGCAGAAGGCTAGAAATAATTAAAATTAGAGCAGAAATCAATGAAATTGAAACAAAAGAAACTATTGAAAAAATTAACAAAACAAAAAGTTGGTTCTTCGAAAAAATAAATAAGATCGACAGACCTTTAGCCATGCTAACGAAGAGAAGAAGAGAGAGAACTCAAATTACTAACATACGGGATGAAAAAGGCAATATTACAACAGATCCTACAGAAATACAGAAGACAATTAGAAATTATTTTGAAAACCTATATTCCAACAAAATAGAAGATAGTGAAGACATCGATAAATTTCTTAAGTCATATGATTTGCCCAGACTGAGTCAGGAGGATACACACAATTTGAACAGACCAATATCAATGGATGAAATTGAAGAAGCCATCAAAAGACTACCAACCAAGAAAAGCCCAGGACCGGATGGATATACAGCGGAGTTTTACAAAACCTTTAAAGAAGAATTAAAACCAATACTTTTCAAGTTATTTCAGGAAATAGAAAAAGAGGGAGCTCTTCCAAATTCATTCTATGAGGCCAACATCACCCTGATTCCGAAACCAGACAAAGACACCTCAAAGAAAGAAAACTACAGACCAATATCTCTAATGAACCTAGATGCAAAAATCCTCAATAAAATTCTGGCGAATCGAATACAAAAACACATCAAAAAAATTGTGCACCATGACCAAGTAGGATTCATCCCTGGGATGCAAGGATGGTTCAACATACGGAAATCAATAAATATTATTCACCACATCAATAGACTTAAAGATAAGAACCATATGATCATCTCGATAGATGCAGAGAAAGCGTTTGACAAAGTACAGCATCCCTTTATGTTCAAAACATTAGAAAAATTAGGGATAACAGGAACCTACCTTGACATTGTAAAAGCTATCTATGCTAAGCCTCAGGCTAGCATCATTCTGAATGGACAAAAGTTGAAGGCATTCCCTCTAAAATCCGGAACAAGACAGGGATGCCCTCTATCTCCACTTCTATTCAATATAGTTCTCGAAACACTGGCCAGAGCAATTAGACAGACGAAAGAAATTAAAGGCATAAAAATTGGAAAAGAAGAACTTAAATTATCACTATTTGCAGATGACATGATTCTATACCTAGAAGACCCAAAAGGGTCTACAAAGAAACTACTAGAACTAATAAATGAATTCAGCAAAGTGGCAGGATATAAAATCAACACACATAAATCAAAGGCATTTCTGTATATCAGCGACAAAACTCCGGAAACGGAAATGAGGAAAAACACTCCATTCACGATATCCTCAAAAAAAATAAAATACTTGGGAATTAACCTAACAAAAGAGGTGAAAGATTTATATAATGAAAACTACAGAACCCTAAAGAGAGAAGTTGATGAAGATCTTAGAAGATGGAAAAACATACCCTGTTCATGGATAGGCAGAACTAACATCATCAAAATGGCGATATTACCAAAAGTTCTCTATAGGTTTAATGCAATGCCAATCAAAATCCCAACGGCATATCTTGTAGAAATTGACAAAGCAATCATGAAATTCACATGGAAAAATAAAAGACCCAGAATAGCAAAAGCAATTCTAAACAGGAAGTGTGAATCAGGCGGTATAGCAATACCAGATTTCAAACTATATTACAAAGCAATAGTGACAAAAACAGCATGGTACTGGTACCAAAACAGGCGGATAGACCAATGGTTTAGAATAGAGGACACAGAGACTGATCCACAAAGTTACAACTATCTTATATTTGATAAAGGGGCTAAAAGCATGCAATGGAGGAAGGATAGCATCTTCAACAAATGGTGTTGGGAAAACTGGAAATCCATATGCAACAAAATGAAACTGAACCCCTTTCTCTCGCCATGCACAAAAGTTAACTCAAAATGGATCAAGGAACTTGATATCAAACCAGAGACTCTGCGTCTGATAGAAGACAAAGTTGGATCCGATCTACAAATTGTGGGGTCGGGCTCCAAATTCCTTAATAGGACACCCATAGCACAAGAGTAAACAACAAGAATCAACAAATGGGACTTAATTAAACTTAAAAGTTTTTTCTCAGCAAGAGAAACAATAAGAGAGGTAAACAGGGAGCCTACATCCTGGGAACAAATCTTTATTCCTCACACTTCAGATAGAGCCCTAATATCCAGAGTATACAAAGAACTCAAAAAATTAGATAATAAGGTAACAAATAACCCAATCAACAAATGGGCCAAGGACCTGAACAGACACTTCTCAGAGGAGGATATACAATCAATCAATAAGTACATGAAAAAATGCTCACCATCTCTAGCAGTCAGAGAAATACAAATCAAAACCACCCTAAGATACCATTTCACTCCAGTAAGATTGGCAGCCACTATGAAGTCAAACAACAACAAGTGCTGGAGAGGTTGTGGAGAAAAGGGTACACTTGTACATTGCTGGTGGGACTGCAAATTGGTGCGGCCAATTTGGAAAGCAGTTTGGAGATTCCTGGGAAAGATGGGAATGGAACCACCATTTGACCCTGCTATTGCCCTTCTTGGACTATTCCCTGAAGACCTTAAAAGAGCATGCTACAGGGATACTGCCACATCGATGTTCATAGCAGCACAATGCACAATTGCTAGACTGTGGAACCAACCCAGATGCCCCTCAGTAGATGAATGGATAAAAAAAATGTGGCATCTATACACAATGGAGTACTATGCAGCAATAAAAAATGACAAAATCATAGAATTTGCAGGGAAATGGATGGCACTAGAGCAGATTATGCTTAGTGAAGCTAGCCAATCCCTAAAAAACAAATACCAAATGTCTTCTTTGATATAATGAGAGCAACTATGAACAGAGCAGGGAGGAAAAGTAGGAAGAAAAGATTAACATTAAACAGAGACATGAGATGGGAGGGAAAGGGAGAGAAAAGGGAAATTGCATGGAAATGAAGGGAGACCCTCATTGCTATACAAAACTACATACAAGAGGTTGTGAGGGAATGGGAAAATAAACAAGGAGAGAAATGAATTACAGTAGATGGGGTAGAGAGAGAAGTTGGGAGGGGAGGGGAGGGGGGATAGTAGGGGATAGGAAAGGTAGCAGAATACAACAATGACCAATAGGACATTATGTAAAATTGTGGAAGTGTAACCGATGTAACTCTGCAATCTGCATTTGGGGTAAAATTGGGAGTTCATAACACACTTCAGTCCAATGTATGAAGTATGTTATGTCAAGAGCTTTGTAATGTTGTGAACAACCAATAAAAAAATAAAATAAAAAAATAAAATAAAAATAAAAAAATAGGGATTAGGATGTACACATCGTAAAATTCAATGTTTCTAGCACACATTTCTGTGAGTTTGGATTAATCCACACAGTCCCGTAACCACCATCCCAATAAAAACATGGAACAATCCTACTGACAAAAAAAAAAAAAGAGCTTTGTAATGTTGTGAACAACCAATAAAAAAATAAATAAATAAAAAGAATGATAAAACACTTAATAAAATGTTAAAATCCTGTCCATTCTTTATAACCCAGCTTAAATCATCATATCTCAACTTTATCACTAGGTCTGACTCATCCAAGGAATCACTGGGGTGTGAATCTTTGTTCCATTTTCCTTGCTGTTATATATTTTTATTATGGTATTCATCAGTTTATATGATAGGTCTTCATAGTCCAGATCCCTCTAGTAAATTGCAGATTTCTTAAGGGAAAGAACTTTTTATCTTCTGAGCTTATTGCAGAACATACTCTCCATAATTACTCAAGGGATTAGTCTAAAGCCCACATGACCTCTTATATATATTTTCCTCAGACAAGAATTCTATGTCTTCCTAGTAACAGAATTCTAGATCTTCTAGATTAGGAAAAGAAAATTATGAAATTTTGATAATTTGGTTTTTGTACTGGAATTTTAATAATTTGTTTTTAATATCCTTCCTAAGATAGAGGGTTTGACTAAATATGAATTGGACTCCTTACCAGGGGAAATAATGTGTCCTCAAGGAATGCAGCCCAAAGAATAAAAGATGACTTTGAGTCAGACTAAGATTTTTATTTGGTTCTGACAACTACTGTCTGTATGACTTTGAGTAAGTTTTCTCATTTGTATCATGAGAGATGGTGTCTACTTCTATAGTTGTTTGAGAGATCAAATGAGTTAAAACTTGCAGTGTCACATGGTGCTTGGCATACAATAAGGGCTTAATAAATATTATTTGATTTCTTAGAACATGACACCCTGTCTTAGATTGGGGTCACTAGAGGCAGATTCTGAGACAAGGATTTATGTATAAACAATTTACAAATGAAGTTTTCAGGGGAAAAATTAGGGAGTTGTAGGAAAAGGCAGTAAAAAAGAAACAGTCAATTAGAGATGTGATTATAAAGTCCTAATGATCCACAGGGATCTCTGTCATACCTTAGAACTTGTTCCAACCCACAGTAAAGGCACTGAGATTTCATATTCCGGCACTCTCTGGCATTGGTTAGGGACCACCTTCATGGAATTAAGCTACCTCTGGTTCTCCACATGAAGCAATGTCAG
This sequence comes from Spermophilus citellus, assembly GCF_964194105.1. NCBI lineage: Eukaryota > Metazoa > Chordata > Mammalia > Rodentia > Sciuridae > Spermophilus > Spermophilus citellus. Next base: position 64,909,573 of record NC_138191.1, on the reverse strand, counting down.
TAGCCTGGGGGTCATTATACAAAGAAGAGCTGCAGGTATGGATCCTTGGAAGCAAAAGCATATTTAAGCACAGAGAAGGAGCCCACAAGAACAAGAAAGAGGATATGAAAGAACTTGGGGGGAACACCATACCCCATGGTATGACCAACTGGACATAATATAACTAGCCATAGCATGGCATAGGGACAGAAAAACAGGTTTAGATCCCATCTCCTCCACTTTCATAGATATACAAACTTGGATAGTTGACTCAATATCTCTGAGTCTGTGACTCACCATTTATAGATAGGGGAAGAATTAATGAAAACTAAATAAATTAATAATATAAAGTAACTATCGAAGTATCTGACATACTCAGGTAGGCTCAGTAAATATTAATTCTCTCTAATCCTTGCAAGATTCTTAATCTATCCCAAGAATGGATTACAGTGATCATGGTGGATAAATGAATTTGTAAGGTACTCACTCTTGGTGTAAATTTCTTCAGACAAATTCTGTTTAAAGCAAGTTTGTTCAAAGGATATTTCTCCTTATGGCTTCTTCATTCTTTTGATTATATGAAGAGAAATTCTTTAATACACACATGCTACAATATTTCTACAGCATCTGCTAAGTTTATAGTTTCTAAGAAGAAATGAATGCCCTGAACTAAGGGTTCAGGAGGTATAACAAATAGAAGGAGCAAAAGAGCAGCCAGGGAGAGTCAGGAGGGGCCGGCACAGCAATGACCAGCAGGAAGCCATGAGAGGAAACCACACTGGGCTAAAAGTCATGTATCTCCAGTCTCAGTTTTTCTATTTAGTCAGACACTTCCTTGGACACCAGGATTCTCAATTCCAAGTCAGTGTTTTCCCTAGATGCCTCTAGGGTGGTTTCTAGTTCTAAAACTGTATAATGTGACTTTTCAAAACCTCAAATCCTTATCCAAAATCTTGAGGATTTCCTCTGTGGAAAAATTCCTTTATGGTACAAAGTTTAAGGAAGGGAAATTACAGCCTAGATTGCTCAGAAAAACTTCATAGGGAAGTAGAACTTGAGCTGAATATGGAGAAGAAAGCAGAATTACAAACATGGGTGTGTACAATGACATTATAGTGGGAAATTTTAAAAAAATTCACAAAACATGAACATACCAGGAGGTGTAATGACAGGAGGGTAAGGTTTATTATATGTAGTATTCAGAAATAACCCTGGAAATTATAAGTTGGGGCCAGATTGTAATGGGTTCGGATAGCATGTAAGGGTTTGTGACAACCTAAAGTAATGATATGTTCTTGAAGAATCTGACAAAGGAAAGATGGCATTGTACACAATACAACTAGGTGATATGTAAGATAAGTCAGAGCCAGAAATTACTGCTTTCTAAAAAATCTTTAATAAGTCTGCCAAATTGCCTAGTTATAAATGAAAAGTCTTTGAAAGTTGAGGTTTTTGTACCATTTTGTTAATACCAACAGAGAGAGGAAAAAATGGAATTACCTCCAATAGTCCATCCCCTCATAGAGAACCTACAGGAAGATGGGTTTCTTTTGTTTTTATGTAAGACTATACAGCTCTTTATAAACATAATTACCTCCCATTGATGGATTTGGAGGGTGAAAATTTGGGAGGAAAGGTAAGAGCTAACATATAGCTTTGTAGGTTAGAAGAAAAGTAATTGGAGTTCCAGGAATTTATCAATCCAAGAAAGAAGAAAAGGATCAAGGAAAGAGAGGGGGGAAATGAACATTAAGAATAATTTGATTTCACATTGTTCCCTGTTTTGGTGTATTGGAGCTTTCAACTAGCAAGAACAAAGCACAACCATTTTCTTTCAGAGTTTGGAACTAATTTGGAAATAGACATAAGGGTCAGGCAGATGATCAAAACAGTAGTTGTACATATGGTGAAATTAGACTAAAATTGTGTGGTATGTATGATCTAAAGCCACACTTGGGATTTCTTTTTTCTTTGTAATCTTTTAATTTGTTTTAATTAGTTATACATTCTATATATACATTCTATATATAGAATGCATTTATGCACTTTGATATATCATACATAGATGGAATATAATTTCTCACGTTTCTGAGTGTACATGTTGCAGAATCACATTGGTCATGTAGTCACGTATATACATACAGTAATAATGTCTGTTTCATTCTACTATCTTTCCTATCCCCACATCCCCTCCCCTCCTCTACCAAATCTAAGGTAATGCTATTCTTCCCTAGTGTCCCTCACCTTATTGTGAATTAATATCTGCATATCAGAGAAAACATTCAGCCTTTGGTTTTGTGGGATTGGCTTATTTCACTTAGCATGATATTCTCCAACTCCAACCATTTACTGGCAAATGCCTATAATTTCACTCTTCTTTAAAGCTGAGTAATAGTCCATTGGGTATATATACCACACTTTCTTTATCCACTCATCTATTGAGGGAAACCTAGGTTGGTTCCATAGTCTAATTATTGTTAATTGAGGTGCTATAAACATTGATGTGGCTGTGTAACTATAGTATGTTGATTTTAAGTCCTTTGGGCATAAACCAAGAAGTGGGATAGCTGGGTCAAGGGGTGGTTCCATTCCCAATTTTCTGAAGAATCTCCATACTGCTTTCCTTATTGGTTGCACCAATTTGCAGTCCCACCAGCAATGTATGAGTGTGCCTTTTCCCCCACATCCTCACCAACATTTATTGTTGTTTGTCTTCCTAATAGCTGCCATTCTTATTGGAGTGAGATGATATCTTAGAGTACTTTTGATTTGCATTTCTCTAATTGTTATAGATGTTGGACACTTTTTCATATATTTTTGATTAATTGTATTTCTTCTTCTGTGAAGTATTGTTCAGTTCCTTAGCCCATTTATTGATTGAGTTTTTTAGGGGTTTTTTTGGTGTTAAGTTTTTTGAGTTCTTTATATATCCTAGAGATTAATGCTTTACCAGAGGTGCATGTGGTAAAGATTTTCTCCCAATCTGTAGGCTCTCTCCTTACATTATTAATTATTTTCTTTGCTAAGAAAAAGCCTTTTAATTTGAATCCATCCCATTTATTTATTCTTGATTTTACCTCTTGTGCTTTAGGAGTCTTATTAAGGAAGTCAGATACTAGGAATTAGGAAAACTACTCCATTCACAATAGCCTCAAAAAAAATATCTGGGAATCAATCTAACAAAAGAGGTGAAAGACCTCTACAATGAAAACTACAGAACACTAAAGAAAGAAACTGAAGGAAACCTCAGAAGATGGAAAGATTTCCCATGCTCCTGGATAGGCAGAATTAACATTGTCGAAATGGCCATACTACTCAAAGCATTATACAGATTTAATGCAACTCCTATTAAAATCCTAATGACATTCTTCATAGAAATAGAAAAGGCAATCATGAAATTTATTTGGAAAAATAAGAGACCCAGAATAGTTAAAGAAATCCTTAGCAAGAAAAGTGAAGCAGGAGGCATCACAATATCAGAGTTTAAATTATACTACAGAGCTATAATAACCAAAATGGCATGGTTTGGGCACCAAAATAGACTTGTAGACCAATGGTACGGAATAGAGAACACAGAAACTAACCCACATAAACACGGTTATCTCATACTAGACAAGAGTGCCAAAAACACTTATTGGAGAAAAGATGGCATATTCAACAAATGGTGCTGGCAAAACTGGAAATCCATATGTACAAAAATGAAATTAAACCTCTATCTCTCAACCTGCACAAAAGTCAACTCAAGTGAATCAAAGACTTAGGCACCAGAACAAAGACTCTGTGGCTAAAAGAAGAAAAAAATAGGCCCAAATCTTCACCACAGTTGGGATTTCTAATACTTCTTCTCATGTCTGGAAATCATAAAGACACTCCCATTATGACTCCAAAGATATAGTCTGATGGGAAGGCACTTATCTGATTAGGTACAAAGGGAATCATACCTTACATTAATTGGACTCTGGGGGGAGAGAAACTGGTTTCCAGACCTGCCTCTTTAAAGACAGGACAGGACTCTGACCATGTGTGCTCAGCCCAAGGAATTTTGGAGAAGAAGGCACACACTGAGAATGGACAGATTCAAATGGAAAGAGGAAGAAACCAAGCTTCATAGATAAGTTCTAGCCCACTTATATCTCAGGTTCTGTGTTAAAGGTAACTTATAATAACTAAAATCCAGTATCACCTTCAGAAAATGTATAAAGGGAGTAACTCAGCTTTGCAAAAGGAACCTCTTCCCATTTTTTAAAGCTAGCAATCTCACAAATATGAGTTCTTCCAGGAAATGAAAAGTGAAATCATAGACCACATACCTACCTCAATAATAATATAAATCTTCCTGTCATAATGAAAGAAATTGATTTTTACTCTCCTAGCATGTGACTGATCAATGATTTTAATCTCATGACAGAGGACCTTCTGTTCCCATGATAATCAAAAGTACTGACACTCCCTGGAGAATTCAGTGTTCATCTGAAGCTCCAGAGAAGAACCTGGAATAGGAGGTTAAAAATAAAAAGAGAACAAAAAAGTAGCACCCCACTTTCTGTATTTTCTGGCATTTTCATTCTCCCTATGAGGAATATATAAGGAAATTCTCTCAAGATAAATTTACATGGGAAAATCCAAATATGTTTCTTTTATGGTTCCTGTTTTTTAAAAAAAGTGTTATTGAGACAATAAAATGTCTGTTTGATCTACAAAGAGAGTAGAAGAGAGAATTATTAACACAGTAAAGGTATGTTCTCCTAAGATATTAAATGTTCATCCAATCCGTCAGTACTCTATGACAGAATCTGTTATCCACCAAAATTAGTTTTTCTTTCTTTTTAAATTAACATACATTAATTGTACATATTAATGGGACTCACTGTAATGTTTCCATACATGCATATAGATTGCATTGATTATATTGAAATCAATTATTAATTTAACTATATGTATTATTTCCTTTTTGAGTTATGATCTGATAACTAAATCGAAAAAATATTTTGAAGTTCAATAGATTATATATAACAAATGTTTTATATAGGAAAAATGTTCAGTAATTATATTTGAAAAATTAAACATTTACCAATTTTGTAACATTGTACTTATAAACCTAAACATACTATTAAGGGTAAAATAAAGATGAGCTCAACCAAATCTAAATATGTACATGATATTCAAGGACCCTGGGAAAATTTTAGCAAAATAGGCTCAACATTAAACGTACCAAATACCCCAGATCTGGTGTAGAATTAGAGAGGAAATCAAAACTTAAATTCATCTTATAAACTATGTAGAAACAAATGTTAAGTGTATCAGTGAACAAAAGAGACTATCGACACTGGAATACACTATGCTAAAACTTGTGGAATGTGGCCAAAATAGTGCTCAAGGTATTTGTTTAAAACTTATTCCTAAACAACAATAAAACAAACACAAATAAATTAGTTAAGTAATTAAATTGGGAAAGCAGCTAGAGAATTACATTAGAAATCAAAAGTAACAAAAACAATGACTAATAAAGAAGAAATTAATGAAATGTAAACAACATCAATAACAACCAAAAGCTACAAAAATAATTTTAAATATACAATTCCTAGGACTTGTAAAGGCATGGGGAAAGCTTTTCTTACATTTATGATCCCCTGAATTGTAAATATGAATACAGATAAATGGAATTTGTAAATCATAATTAATCCATATTATAAAATTACAGATTCAATGTTTAAAAAATAGAAGATGATTGCATGTGTACCACGATAAACTAACACCATGCCTATACATGCCAACCTCAGGCATACTCTTGGATCCACTACACTGTTTCCCTAATATCTTCTTTTCTTTTTTTTATTAGTTGCTCAAAACATTACAATTATCTTGACATATCATATATCATACATTTGATTCAAATGGGGTATGAATTCTTATTTTTCCCACGTGTACAGATTGCAGGATCACATTGGTTATCTATATACAGCCACATTTATACATACTGCCATACTAATGTCTGTTGTATTCTGCTGCCCTTCCTATCCCCTTCCTATCCCCCCTCCCTTCCACTCCCCTCCCATCACCTAATATTTTCTTTAAATAAACATTCTTTAAAAGAAAAACACAGGAAGAACTGGCTGCAACAAAAGGAAGAAGTCCTCTCACTCTGGGGCTATGCTGTCTTCCATGGTTTACCAGCGTTCCCCCAGTGAGTTATCCAGTGACTCATGTGTCTCTTCCTCCAGGATCTCATGGCAGAGGTGAAGGTGAAGGTGCAGCTCCCCCAGTGTAGATCCAGTCAAAATAGAAAGCAGGATTATAGAAGGATGCCAATTTCCTCATGGAATCACTGACCAAGTAATTCAAAATGAAATGCCTTGTATAGAAACCCAATAGCAGGCAGTGGCCATCGATAGATTGTTGTCCATGGGTCAGTTGAATCTCTTAAGGAGCAATACAGGCCCCCTTTCTTTCTTTCTCTTTTCTTTTTTTTTAATTAGTTCTAATCAGTTATACATGACAGTAGAAAGCTCTTCCATTCATTGTCACAAACAGAATAGAAGTTTTTGCTTCTCTGGTTGTATATGAGGTAGAATCATACCATTCGTGCAATCATACCTATGCCTAAAATAATGATGTCCATCACATTTTACCATATTTCCTAATCCCTTACCTCCACTCCTCCCCTTTGCCCATTCAAAATTCATCCCAGTGGAACTTTGTTCCACTGTGCCCAACCCATTATGGCTTAGCATCTGCTTATAAGAAAAAAACATTCAGCCCTGGTTTTGGGAGATAGGCTAATTTTGCTTAGCATGATGTTCTCCAACTCCATCCATTTATCTGCAAATGCCATAATTTTATTCTCTTTTAATGCCGAGTAATATCCCACAGTTTCTTTATCCATTCATCTAAGGGCATCTAAGTTGGTTCCACAGTTTAGCAATTGTGAATTGTGCTGCTATAAACATTGAAGTGGCTACACCACCAAGTATGCTGTTTTTAAGTCCTTTGGTTATAAAATATAGGCCTTTTATACAGAATAAAAAACTCTTAGAATGCTGGTAAAATAAAGGGCTCAGGCAACCAAGAAAAACTACTATATGAAATTATAGAGGACGCAGGAAATAAAGGAATATGGAGCAGAGATATTTGATATAAAAGTAACTTATCATTAACAGAAATCAACAAAATTCTAAAGAATTCAGAAAGTAAAAAGCTTATCAAAGTTCTTAAGTCTGTAGCAGCCTCCAAAAAAGAAAGTATATATGCTCTGTAATCTGAGCCAGACCAGTCTGTGACTGGTAGAGCCTGGTACAGTGATCAGGATTTTGAATCTGAATTTGTACAAGTGCTTAACAGTGTTTCAAATTCCTACAAACCAAGGCAGAAACATCGTGAGAAAGCAAACAGAATCCAATGATACAAAGAAATAGTTCATTTCCTTCATTACATGAAGTATGGAAATATATCTGCGAACTGGGAATCAGTAAGGTAGAATTGTCCATGAAGAACATTGAAACGAGCTTAAATACACTTATTTGTGATGAGTAAAGTAGATAAGAGTTTTATTGCTACAAAAGAAGGCACAGTTGGCAGTATAGACAGACATATGAAACTGTACAGGGCAGTCAATCCAATCATCCCACCCATGGGTTTAATCCGATGACCCTGCAGGCTCTGTTGGGTTTTTGATGACTGCCATGAAGGTGGTGAGATTTCATCATCTAACTGTATTTACATGACAGAATGGCTCAAATTTTGATGCAGAGTGATGAACTTTACTGGCATGCAAATGAAGTTGCCTGGAGAGCATTTTAATTCATGATGGAATATCAAATTTCCTTGAAAGCAGATTCACAGTAATAGATACAGACTTGCTGCTGTGAATACATTTTTTTAATTTATGAAGGCTAAATTTATATTGGTAGAGTGGCCATCAGAATATGCAACAGATGAGGTTAGTACTGAAATCTATTCTTCAATAAATAAAATACTTTGAATCCCTGGAGGAAAAAGAAACCAACAAACCCATATTTGCCAAGTACCATGGCTAGAGCACAAATATGTTCAATTTAAAGTTATTGATTAAGGTCTTCATTGAAAATTTTTTTTATGTCTGGCTCATTACCACCATTTTTTTATTGTTGGTCGTTCAAAACATTACATAGTTCTTAATATATCATATTTCACAGTTTGATTCAAGTGGGTTATGAACTCCCATTTTTACCCCGTATACAGATTGCTGTATCACATCAGTTACACTTCCACTGATTTACATATTGCCATTCTAGTGACTGATGTATTCTGCTGTCTATCCTATTCTCTACTATCCCCCTTCCCCTCCCCTCCCCTCCCCTCCCCTTTTCTCTCTCTACCCCCTCTACTGTAAATCATTTCTTCCACTTGTATTATTTTTCTCTTATCCCTCCTTTCCTCTTATATGTAATTTTGTATAACCCTGAGGATAACCTTCCATTTCCATGTGATTTCCCTTCTCACTCCCTTTCCCTCCCACCTCTCATCCCTGTTTAATGTTAATCTTCTTCTCAAGCTCTTCGTCTCTACCCTGTCCTTGGTTACTCCCCTTATATCAAAGAAGACATTTGACATTTGTTTTTTAAGGATTGGCTAGCTTCACTTAGCATAATCTGCTCTAATGCCATCCATTTCCCTCCAAATTCTATGATTTTGTCATTTTTTAAAGCAGAGTAATACTCCATTGTGTATAAACGCCACATTTTTTTATCCATTCATCTATTGAAGGGCATCTAGGTTGGTTCCACAATCTTGCTATCGTGAATTGTGCTGCTATGAACATCGATGTAGCAGTGTCCCTGTAGCATGCTCTTATTAGGTCTTTAGGGAATAGACCGAGAAGGGGAATAGCTGGGTCAAATGGTGGTTCCATTCCCAGCTTTCCAAGAAATCTCCATACTGCTTTCCAAATTGGCTGCACCAATTTGCAGTCCCACCAACAATGAACAAGTGTACCCTTTTCCCCGCATCCTCGCCAGCACTTGTTGTTGTTGGACTTCATAGTGGCTGCCAATCTTACTGGAGTGAGACGGTATCTTAGGGTGGTTTTGATTTGCATTTCTCTGACTGCTAGAGATGGTGAGCATTTTTTCATGTACTTATTGATTGATTGTATGTCCTCCTCTGAGAAGTGTCTGTTCAGGTCCTTGGCCCATTTGTTGATTGGGTTATTTGTTATCTTATTGTCTAATTTTTTGAGTTCTTTGTATACTCTGGATATTAGGGCTCTATCTGAAGTGTGTGGAGTAAAGATTTGTTCCCAGGATGTAGGCTCCCTATTTACCTCTCTTATTGTTTCTTTTGCTGAGAAAAAACTTTTTAGTTTGAGTAAGTCCCATTTGTTGATTCTAGTTGTTAACTCTTGCGCTATGGGTGTCCTATTGAGGAATTTGGAGCCTGACCCCACAGTATGTAGATCATAGCCAACTTTTTCTTCTATCAGATGCCGTGTCTCTGATTTAATATCAAGCTCCTTGATCCATTTTGAGTTAACTTTTGTGGATTCAATTTCATTTTGTTGCATATGGATTTCCAAATTTCCCAGCACCATTTGTTGAAGATGCTATCCTTCCTCCATTGCATGCTTTTAGCCCCTTTATCAAATATAAGATAGTTGTAACATTGTGGATTAGTCTCTGTGTCTTCTATTCTGTACCATTGGTCCACCCGCCTGTTTTGGTACCAGTACCATGCTGTTTTTGTTACTATTGCTTTGTAGTACAGTTTGACCTCTGGTATCGCTATACCTCCAGATTCACACTTCCTGCTTAGAATTGCTTTTGCTATTCTGGGTCTTTTGTTTTTCCATATGAATTTCATGATTGCTTTGTCTATTTCTACAAGAAATGCCGTTGGTATTTTGATTGGCATTGCATTAAACCTATAGAGAACTTTGGGTAATATCGCCATTTTGATGATGTTAGTTCTGCCTATCCATGAACAGGGTAGATTTTTCCATCTTCTGAGATCTTCTATCTCAGAATTTCATGATTGTTTTATCTATTTCTACAAGAAATGTTGTTGGGATTTTGATTGGCATAGCATTGAACTTATAGAGAACTTTTGGTTACCACCATTTTTGTTTTCTGTTTTCTCAGTGGTTTCATTGAGAAGAAATTAAAAGTGGTGAAGACAAGAACAGCATAAGAGTAAATGAAAATTTAAGGAAACATTAAGTGAGGGAGAGTAGAACATTCCTTTTCTACACAATATTGATTCCTTCCTATATCAGTAATATTCTTTCGAAGGATTATGCTAACGTACCTCAAAACAAAGGATAAATATTGTTGAGGATATTTCAGTGTGTAAATATTATCATTTTCATCATAAAAGGAATATTTTCATTGTTCTTTTGATAAAGCCTTACAAGCTTCATTCATTGACTCAAGTGTATTTTTCACCACAATTTCCTTGAATTCTTATATAATGTCTACAATGTTTGTGTGTCTGAATCCTCCCACTCCCACAGATTCAGATGTTAAAATACAACCCACAATGTGATAGTATTTGAGGCCTTTGGAAGGTGACAGTTTAAGGGTGGAGTACTCATGAATGGAATTTGTGCCCTTTTAAAAGAATCCAGAGAGTTCTATTGCACCTTCTGTGGTGTCAGTACCCAGGGAGAAGAAAACCATCTGTGAACCAGGAAGTAGTCCTTGCCAGACACCAAATCTGCCAGTACCTTCATCTTGAACATCCCAGGCTAAAGAATTGTGAGAAATAAATTTGTTGTTGATAAAACACCAGTCCCTAGTATTCTGTAAAGCACACAGAAGGGACTAAGACAATGTGTATCCATTTAACTAAAATTAAAACTGAACAAACAAAAAAAAAAAAAAAAAGAAAACAACAAACTTGGTGTAATTCTACCGGTAGTATCTGGGGAAATACAAGTTTTATATGTTGGATACATTTTTCTGTCATACACAAGAATGAAGCCATAACACATGACTCTTTCAAAGTCTTCCTTGATCCAATCAGGGCAAGGAAACCCAGCCCTCTCCAATGTTGCAATTGAGCCTGTTTACCTAAGTTGTATCTGGTTTACACCCACCAAGCACAGTCCTTTCTAACTTGTGAGGAGCTGGCCTCTGCTGGAATGAGACAATGGGCTTGTAGCCGGACCAGTCACCTGGGAATATGTCAGAAGTGGATCAGTCATGAACAAGGATGTGTCAGGGGGCACTGGAGCAGCTCCCCACTTCCTTCTGTACCAAGAGAGTAGAAATTCAGCCAGGGAGATGAGTCGAAAATAAGTCAAGTCCAATTCAAAGATTCCTGAGATAAAAGGAATTTGTGGAAGTGGACTGTTGTAAGTGTTCACTATGCTTCATATGCTCTGTTCCAGACTTGAAGGGAGATTTTCCAAACAGCTTTGGCAAATGGAAAATATCTCCCTTCTCATTTTATTACAAAGACCTTCTCAACTTTATTGAAGGGTAATAGCACCTTCTCAAATGAACTAGATAATCTACCAAACAGAGAGGATCCACATCCCCCAGGCATCTCCAATGTTTCAAAGACCTTAGACAAACTCCTATTTAGACATGGGGATGTGTTGTTATTTTTGGCTTAAGTGATCTCATTTACTAATTCAGTCAATCCACTGGTCAAAACAATTCCCAAGCACCAACTCCATCGGCTCAGAACATGTCTGGTTTGCTTGAAGCAAGTTAAGAGAGAGGTAGGGAGTAAAAGGAAGGCAGCTCAGGAGGAACAAAGGCAAGGCCATGCAATATGTATTTGTTAATAACCCTTCTACTTATATCACAGTTTCCCTGGGGCTGCTGCAACAGGGCCATCCAGAAACTTTCACAGCACAGTAATTCTATGAATGTAGAACTATCCAGCAGTATTCCAAGGGGATGGAACAAGGGCATGGGAGCTACCTGAGAAGGCAAAGCCAGGGCACACATGACAAAGCCTCTATCTTGGAAATGTGGCCAAGAATCCAACATTGAATACTCACATTCATGAAGGTGTTCTTTGCTAGTCTATTTTCAGTCCTCTTTTGGGTTCGAATATGTTTGGCTCCTTCTACTTTAGGACAAGACTTCTGGATTTATTATTGTAACTCCTAACTTGACTTCTTTTCTCCTTTAAAAAAACTTATTGTATTATTTGCCTTATAAAACCACATTGCCTCATTATGGAGTGATTAGATCCCTGGTACCTAGTATAACAGTGCCGAGTTTAAATCCTGATTCTGAAATTTCCTGGCTGTGTGATCTTCACAAGTTTTAAACTCTATATGCCTCAGATCTCCATACTATAAGTATTTACATTAGAGAGTTGCCATGAGGACTAAGGGAATGAATCTGTGCCTTGGTAAACAATGAATAAATGTTAACCATTCGTCTTTCAAAATAGTAACCAGCAAAGTACCAGGTCTTTTTTTATATGCTAGCATAAAAATTAATTCTTTTCATTCTTTACTGGACAAGATTTTAAAATTTCATGCTAATAACTTCATTTAATCAAATCTTTAATTTATAAAAGTCTTTAATTAAGCAACCTTGGTTTCAATCCCTGGTACCAGAAAAAAAAAAGTCTTTAAGATCTTCAATTTGGGTTTTAAGTCTATTTTACCTAATTTGGGATCATTTACATTTAATGATCTTATATTTTATTCAATTATTTACATCATTTATTCCTAGATGATAAATGGCTCAGATAATTCAGTTGCTCTGTAGCACTGAAGAGCAGTATTAGCACTCTGGGAATTGCTCATTTTATTATGAGTTTTTATGAATTTTCATCCTCCACTCTACAGAAGATATAGTCTATGTCTATATTTAGGAAATTAACCAAAATTAGGAAGAATAAAAATGTGCCTTAAGAAGAAAATGTGCAAGTACACTTTATAGAAAGACCTGATTTCTATATTATGATTCTTGATCACTTTTACAGTAACATACTATAAAAGTGTTGTGTAAATTGAAGTCAAATACTTTCCCATATATGTAATATTGACCTTTAAACAGTCAACATCCATAATTTTTAGAGGTATATTTAGACAGAGAGAGACAGGGTGAAAGAAGCCTTTTGAATAACCAGAAAGGAACAATGGGGTTATTCAGAGGTTTGGTCTCCCTCTTAGTCCTATTCCTGCTGCAGAGGTCAAACACTTCCCTTGTGAGGCTGAATGACAATGGTTATGAAGACCTGGTCATTGCTATAGATCCTGGTGTGCCAGAAGATGGAAAACTAATTGAACAACTAAAGGTAAGACAGATGTGATATCTTCTGTTTTAATTGTGGAAAAGAAAAAAATGTTAATTAAAGTTAATAATTATCATGGAAACTCTGAAATCTCCAGAAAGTTTAAAAGCAGCATGGTGCAGTGGGGACAATGTTGGAATGGGCAGAGGGAAGTAGAGGTTCTAGATGGGGTTCTAGCCTACCTCATCACAGTATGAACAATATGGCATAGGGCCCCCTGATCCTCAGTTTCCTCATCTGGAAATTAGTATTTGAACTTATCTGTTCTTTGGTAAGCTATTTATTGAATGCTTATGGCATGCTAGAGGAGAAAGCAGTGATTTAAATTTTAAAAAGCCTTTGGTCTCATGGAGTGTATGTTTTTTTTTTCAGAGATCTAATTAATAAAAATGAGTAAATCAGCAGGTCAGGTGTTAGCAGGTTGCTGTGGAATACACCAAATCAGGAAAGAGAGTTCAGAGTATGGGTGGGAGTAGAATAAGGGGAGAATATTAGTGTCATGTAGGATAGTCAGGGAAGACCTCTCTGATCAGTTGACGTCTCAAGGAGACGGACATGAGTGAAAGGAGAGCCCACTGACAACCTGTGGGATGGGCACAGCATGGAGATGACAGCATTCTTCCTGTGACCAAGGAAATGACATGGATGAAGAGGAGGAAGAGTAAGTTTAGCTGAAGTTGAAGAGGAAGCAGAGCACACACCACTGGAAAGCCTTTGGCTTCTACTCTGAGAATCTATTAAGGAGTTTGTTAGGGGAGGTGTGCACTGTACTTCATGTTCTAGGATTGTTCCAACAGTGCTGTGGAGGAAATGGTGAAGGGTTGGCACTTGTTGCTCATCCTGTGTGAATGCTGTTGCAACACAGGAGTACAGGTAGAAAGCTGTGGCAGGTGAGCAGTAATTGTGACAAGGACAGTGATATTGTGGTAGATAGTTAGTATGTGTGATTCTGAACATGTTCTGAGGGTATCATGGACAATACTTCCTGATTATTTAGATGGGTGTGTGATAGGGGAAGGTAAGAATCAAGACAGGACCTACACTTTTGCGTAAACACTTGGATTGATTATATTCTCATCAATTGAGAAGGGTACAGCTGTGAGTAAGGAAGTTTGGCAGTTTGGAGATCTGGAGTTAGTTTAAGGGTTTTGAAATTAAGATGCTTATTAGATATCCAAGTAGAGAAGACAAGAAACTGAATCTAGGATGACAATTTGTGTGTAGGTAAAAATTTAAGATTCATCAATCAGTGTGTGATGATTTGAATGCACTAGGTAAGTGCAAACAGAGAAGAGAAAGGCATCAAGACCCTGATTTTCCAGTTTCTCTGAACCATAAAAATCCCACATAATACAGAGTTTGGGCTTACAGTGATGTGAGTTGTTTCTCTCTACCTGACATCTACATATACTCATTCCTTATATTCAATTTCCACAACTGTGTTGGGATGTTCACTTTAGAAGCCTTCATTGGTGATTCTGTGGCTGCTATTTATTATTTATTCCTTATAAATTCTGTTGCAACATAGAGGTCTTTGCTTATTGTACCCTTTGAATTCCAAAAAAGATAAATATTCCTTTTGCTAAAAAGTATAGGTTATAAGAGCAGATAGCACATCTAATTCTTAATGATGGTTTCTTAGTGTTCAGGGCTAATAGATCAATTGTAAACATTTCTGAACTCAGAAATCAATATTTGATAAAATGTTTTGTTGGATTAAAGAGTGTCTTAACATGGTCTTTTATGAACACTAAAAGTGTAAATTCAATCCTTGCAGACATGCCTAGATATCACAATATTTATTGGTATTCCCTCAGCCCTCAACGAATTTATTACATTTATAACTTGTAAAATACTATCATTCACATTACACAGAAAGAGAAATCTGGGGTTCTGAAAAGATAGATGACTTTTCCCAGGTCATATAAAATAAACTCAGAATTGAAATCCTGCTCATGAACTTTAAATGCTGATAGACCTGGGTTTTAGTTCTGGCTTGAATAAGAGGGCAAAAACCCACACCAAAATATTCTTTCCCAGACTGTTTTCCTGAGCTTGCATCCATTAAAGCTTTTATTGACTCAGATTTTTAGTACTGATATCAAGCAGCTTTAGGGCTGCTTATGGACAGAGTACTTTCTAATTCATCTCATCTTTATGACCATCAAAATAGGTGTGTGGCAGTGATTCATTGAAGAGGTGAGGAAACTGAACTTCAGAACATTATATAAATCAACCAAGATCTGTGAACCAGAAAGAACTAATGACCAGTACTGAGATGAAGAAAATTAACCCAAAGTTCATATATATATTCATATTAATCAGTTCCTCTAAATACCAACAAAAGCAATTGTCTTTTGGTGTAAGAGAACAGAAGACTGAGAAGCCTTTTAATATGTAGGACAAAGCATTAGTTTGAGTTTGACAGGTTGCAGAATAGTGGGCAATCATCAGGCAGGTGCTTTTGTGTTGACAGGTACCCGGGAGAGATGTCAGAGATGAACTCTGCTCAGCAATACTCACATATTGTTTTTCATTAAAATAGGACATGGTCACTACAGCATCTACCTATTTGTTTGAAGCCACACAGAAAAGATTTTTTTTCAAAAATGTTTCTATATTAATTCCTGAGAATTGGGAAGGAAGTCCTGAATACAAGAGGCCAAAACATGAGAGCTATGAACAAGTAAGTGTAAAAATCTTCTCTAACAAAAACAAAGAATATTTTCAGATGCTTCTCAGGTTTGCCACAACTGATTGTCTCAGAGTCTTTCTAATTAAATATTATCATTTCTGTTCTTCTTATTTTAATGATCTTTTGAAACATTCTCAGGCTGATGTTAGAGTTGCAGCACCAGCCCTCCCAGGCAGAGATGAACCCTACACCAGGCAGTTCACAGAATGTGGAGAGAAAGCAGAGTACATTCATTTCACCCCTGACTTTGTACTGGGAAAAAACAAAATGAATACGGACCATCAGGTATGAAATTTGGCTAAAACCGCTCATTTTAAGTAAGCATTTCTGTTCCCAGCTTTAGTGGACAGATCTTGGAGCCAAAGTATTCCAGTTTCAAATCCTGGCTCCTCTGTTTTGGGGTTTTTTTTTTTTTGTTAGGTGTGATGTTAAACAAGTGACCCACCCTTTCTGTGCTTATTCCTGACAAAATGGTGACTAGTTGAGTTTCTACCTTGTAGAATTTTTGTGAACCACAATCTACAGAATCCATGTAAAAGTATACAATATAGTGTCAATAATGTTTCAGAAATTTTGACACCAGAATTAATAAATGTTATCTAAGGCATACTTTTTAGATTTCAGTTTTCTAGTTCTCCATATCTGTTAATCAATCACATGTAAGTTCCATAAAAACCAGATGGGGTGCAAGCTGGAGAGAGCCATGATGCCAGTTACTGATCAAGAGAAAAATTCATAGGCCATTATTTGCTGATATTATTATTTAAACTACTTGCTTATATCAAATAAAATTGTTTGTAGTTGATCATTTGGGCCTATTAAAAATGGAAATTTCATCTAATTCAATATAATGTTAAGATTATTTATTCAGCTGAATGAAAGCAATTAGTTTTCAGACAAAAATGAAAATCACTATTAAATGAGAGTCCAGTTCACATGTCACTATTCAGTAAAAACTTTCATGCAACCCCATACCCTATAATTGCCTCTCCCATTGCCTGTTCAGTGAAAGTTCATTAGTCTCTGTTTCTGCCAACACAGCCAGCGATAGTTATCAATACCTGGACCAATTTCTCTCTCCAACCTTGAAAGCTCTATCATTCCCTCCATCCCAATCTTACCTCTCTTCCACACATTATCCTGACAAGAATTGCTCTCCTTGGTTCCCCAAAATATCACACCACCCTAAGTGAAATTTCTTTCTACCCTGACATGTCCAGCAAATCTAGTCACTTGAGCCACAAATACAAATAGCTCAATTCCCCAGCCACTCTTATCCTTAACTTCCATCTCCTGCACTATATGCTCTTGTCTGTCTCTTTTTGGCTCCTGTTACCTGTTTCCCAGACTGTTTAAGGAATACATAACACTAACTGGCATCATTACAAGCACACAGTTTCTAAGCTCAGTTATGCTCTCAAATCTATTTAACATTATTCTTACTTGGTTCTTCTCAGTTACCTTTCTTATTTCCCATAGTAGGTATTTCAAAACTTCTACCATTTTTCTCAAGATCTCTAGTCACTCTCCTTATCTATTATCAGAGGCCTAGAGTGAGAAAACTGAAGCCAATACCTATTTTGTTTTATAATCCAAATTCATGTCCACTTTTACCTCCTCTACCTATACTGGTCATAGAAAAGACTTCCAATTTTCCCCATCTCGGATCTTGATCCTTCATCATATCCCCAAACTTAGACCTATTCTATTACTGACAGTCCCACCCTTCCTTTTAGACAGGAGTTTGTTATGTCATTTGATGTATGTATTTATAAAAAGAAAATTCACATTCTCCAAACCTTGCCCTAAAAACAACAGGCTTTCGGAAAAATAGGATGAAGAAGAGAGGCCTCAAAATCTGCTTATTTTCATACCAACCACAATGGTAATATGGTATCTAGACAGAACATTTGGTCCTACCAGGCAGCAACTCAGTATGGCTGGAGGATGCACTAGCAGATATTAAAAGTACACATGTATACACACACACACACACACACACACACACACACACACACAGTAAAATTTCTGTTAGAATTGAGAACAATGAAGGCTGAAATGACATGATTTCAATGGCAATAAAATCCTAAGTCAGAAGGGCTGGTTTTCAAGTGTGGATGGGAGGTAGAGCAACCTGAGGAGGGCAGAAGGCTGAGGGTGGAACTTTCTAGAAGATAGTCACAGATGAAGGGAATTTTAAATTTTCTTAAAATTTATCAAAATCCTATAGTAGTACTTGATATGAGGGTTTTCCCCTCCACTGAAGGTTATAATTCCACTCCCACTAATCAGGTCTCATTTGCCCAGAAAATCATAAAATTTTAAATTTTAAAGATTATTGCATAAACAATAACATAGGGATATTGTTAAAATCCAGACTTTGATTTAATAGGTTTAGTAGGTTTAGAGTGAGATTCTGCATTTCCAGCAAGCTCCCCAGTGATGTTGATGCTGCTGGTTCAGGACCATATTTTGAGGTCTATATTTTTCATTTTTTAGGTCCTTAATATTTTGAGGTATTTATTTTTTAAATACCCAATATTGCATTCAATGTATATAAATAAAAATAATAATTATTTTATATAACTAATGCTTACATATATCATAAATGTATCACTTTATTTTGACACCCCCAAAATCCTCTGCGGTCTACAATACTGTTTCCCAGTCTCTTCATTACCACTCTCTTAAGAGATTTTTTACGCAAATTTTCCTGATTTTATCATTTGGTATCTTAATACAATAATTATTATATATCTGATTGTATTGTTGGTGGAGTTGAAGTTTAGAGAACCATAAATCATTATATTATGTAATATCTTTTGCTCCCAAGCTACCAAACCCCAAATATTTGTCTACTTTGATGATAGCATATGCTCCATAAATGTTTTATTGATTTAGCATGTTGTGGAATAAAAAGATAATATACTATTTAACAGTGTAGTCATTTAATACCATGGGGTTTTTAGAAACAAAAATGTTAGGAGTTATGAATATCTTCAATCAAGATATATGTTGTAATGGAAACATCTTCTTTAAATTTTTGAGATACAAAAATTTTCACCTGAATTATCATCATGCATTTGAAATAATTTCCTACAGGTAGATTGTTTGTCCATGAGTGGGCTCATCTCCGCTGGGGAGTGTTTGATGAGTACAACGAAGAGAAGCCTTTCTACAGTGGCAAGTCAAAGAAAATTGAAGCAACAAGGCATGGATATTTATATTCTCCTAATGACCTCAGGCTTTTAACTGTCTTTTTTTTTACTTCTTTCAAATCACAATTATTCATTTTTGTCTCAATGCAAATAACAGGTGCTATATTACAGAACTGCCTCTTTTTAGGGAAATTTATCTTAATGCAGTTGGTTTTCTATTTAAATTACACATAACTTCCATGGCAACTATTTGATTGGCATTTGGCATTTTGATGTATTTTACACCTGTCTATCATAACTGCCAGAACTCATTTAGACTAAAATTGCACACTACATAGTTGGACTAACTACAAAATTGATCAAAATTATTTCTATTTGTATAAAAGTAAACAAAAATGGTTAAGTACTTCTAAGTGTGGGCTGAATAAGAAACCAAATGCTCTAAGAAGCCAATTAGTAACTTCTTGGAAACTAATTAGAGGTCATTTTAGAATGTCAATCTAGCATCACAGTTAATAAAAGACTGTCCACTTGAGTCTAAGATTAAGAAAACAAAGTGGTTGGGGAATCCACTTAAAATTGGGTGCCCAATCAATGATACATGTCCACCTGGGGAGGGGAACTTGTCACACAAGTGCAAGCTAGTAATAACTAAATTTCCTCAAAATTAACTGTCACATTTTTTTTCAGGTGTTCCACAGGTATCACTGGCAAAAATAGCATTTATAAGTGTCAAGGAGGCAGTTGTATAACAAGATCATGCAAACGAAATTCTACAACAAATTTGTATGAAAAGGACTGTCAATTCTTCCCTAATAAATTTCAAACAGAAAAGGCATCCATAATGTTCATGCAAAGCATTGATTCTATAAGTATGCCAATCATGATTTATAATCAAAGGGCATTTCCAGTTTTATTCATTTTTATTTTTATTATTTTGTGGTGCTGGGTGTCAAACCCAAGGCCTTATGCATGTTAGATGAGCACTCTATCCATTGAACTACATTCCCTGCCCCACATATCCTATTTTAAATGATCTTTCCAGGTGAAGTAAGGCTTAAATATAAATAACATAGAGTTCTTTGAATATTGGCTGGTGCATGGTAAGCACACAAATAGTGTAATCTGTTATCACTATCACTATTGTGGTAAAGTTACTTGATTCTCATTAATTACATTTTATTCAATAAAAGCATACTTGCAGAATATATTTGAATTTTTTTCCAATTTTATAGTTAGGCTTTTTTAGTTCAGGGGATAACAAATTATTTTTCATTTTATTAATCTTTTAGGTGTTGGAGTTCTGTAATGCAGAAAACCATAACCAAGAAGCTCCAAGTTTACAAAATATTAAGTGCAATTTTAGAAGTACCTGGGAGGTAATCAGCAATTCTGAGGATTTTAAAAACACTACACCCATGGCAGCACCACCTCCTCCACCTGTGTTCTCATTGTTGAGGATCAGTGAAAGAATTCTGTGCTTAGTTCTTGATAAGTCTGGAAGCATGTCTGTAAGTTCATGTCTGAAGGGTGGGAATGGAAATAATTGAATGCTAAGAATACACTGAACTCTACCTGTACCTGGGTTGTTCTAAATCACATGGTGACATAAAATACCATCACTTCCTGTGATCATGAGATCAAGGCGTAGCAACAGAATATTGTAGCAAAAGATTATATCAGCAGAGTTAAGAAGACCTAACCTAAGGATCTCCTTCCTTTTTCCACAGAAAATGGATGGTTACTAGGAGAAGATGTGGGATTTTAGTTGCAAAATTAAAACGAGACATTGAAACACAAAGTTGTTTTTAATTATGGTCCTTTTACTGAAAATGCTTAAGAGACATGGTGATAGAGTGGGTTAGTGGATGCTAAACCCCATTCCAGTTCAAGGAACAAAAACAATCAGCAGAATTTCTAACATGGCTTTCTCTTATTTATTAACTGTACAAGTGACCTCTTTATGCTTAAAGACACACACACACACACACACACACACACACACACACACACGATATATAGCTAGATGCATCCATTCATTCCATTATATTTTGGTGAATGGAAATCATTCGGTTAGGTTTATGTCCATGTCATTCAGATGTTCAGAGTCCAATACACAATTTTCTATCTCTTTTCTCACTACCTGAATGACTTATATTATTCTATAAAATTTGGGAGAGGCACTCACCCATAGATGGGCTAGCTTTATAACATGCTGTAGGTTATTCTGATCCTAACACTGCCCTGTGCTTATGTCCATTACTATTATTAATTATATGGAAACTACACATGTCTTTCCCAACAAGCCTAGGAGCTCTTCTAGGAAATGGAAATTTATCTGATGCACCTTTTGATCCTATGGCCTAGAACAGAGTTTATCACATAGGGTCAGTCAATAAAAATTTGTTGAAATGTATGGACTACTAAAAAGCAGATGCAATGTGATAAAGCACGCAGAGGATGACACATTTGAAGCAGAACAGAGCATGCATGCTGCAGGCCAGGAATAAAAACTTCAGCAAATAGGAAAAGGGTGGATATTGAAAGGGCAGAGAAAGATACGATTAATGAGATGAGCCACAGTAACACAGAGTTCCAGAGAGAGCAGCAAAATGCTAAATAGCAGCCCATAAAGTGAACAGTAAATGTCACTGAGGAAAGAAAATGCTCCTGATTGGCAGCTGAGGAGTCTTCCCTAGACAGGGTGTTGGCAGATCCAGTGTTAAAGGCAAAGTAAAGCAGCAAAGTGGTGGAGAGTACTCAAATATGAGGGTATAGAAGTTTTTCCCTGTAATTTGTTCAGGAAGTTCAGAGAGAAACTTGGTTGTGGTTGTGGAGAGGAACCCTCTGAGTGTGGTGAGGAGGGATGAAGAGGACAAATTATGAAGAAGTATACATCCTCAAAAACCCAATACCAGGAAGAGGGATGTGAGTCCTGAAGTATTACCAAAGAACCAATTCAAATTAATCCATAGCTGGAGAAGTGGTGGGGAAGGTTAGGAGAAAGGGAAAGGAGGGAGGGAGGGACTGGGCTTCTCAGCATTTACTGCAGCTCAAGTAAGTTTTGCATTTGGAGTAGACTAGTCCCCAGTAGATGGACCATTTGAGCTCTGAGTGGAGGTTAAGATAGACTGGTTGGATTGAGAGTTCTGGGGTGTGATTTCATCCAAGGACAACAGGCACAGAGGCTCTCAGGAGGAATTAGAGAGGCTCTAAAATGTGTATCATCATTTGCAACTCAATCTCCTCCCTAGCTTCCACCTCTAACTTGGGTGGTTAGCAACAGTAATCAGTTCAAGTTGAAAAATATGTGCTCCTTAATATACTGTATGTGTTCCATAACACACATAACCATATTTTTCAATTTTACAAATTAATAATTGCTTTCTTCAACAATACCAATTAATATTTATAGAAATTTCTTATCAGTAAGGTTTATCCACTCATTTTGTGTGATCTGCTATTATATTCCAGATGAAAACCACTTGTTGTTTTCTTGTCTTTTTTTTAAATTCAGCTTTATAATCGCCTCAATCGAATGAATCAAGCAGCAAAATATTTCCTACTACAGACTGTTGAAAATGGATCCTGGGTAGGGATGGTTCACTTTGATAGTGCAGCCAGTGTTAAAAGTGAGCTAATCCAAATAAAAAGTAACAGTGAAAAAAACAAGCTCTTGGAGAGCTTACCTACTGTAGGTCTTGGAGGAACTTCCATCTGCTCTGGAATTGCAGCTGCATTTCAGGTAAAACGCATATTTACAAATATGTATTTTTTCTTTTTTGTTTGTTTTTAGGACATTTTAATACAAAGTGCTTCTACACATGCTTTCTGCCTAATTTTAACATAATTTATCCTAAGAGGCACAGAATATACAGAAAAAAATTCAGTTCATTTTTAAATGAATCAGTGAATCAATGAATAAATATAGGGAAATAAATAAGTATAAAAATGCCATTACATTGTATGTCCAATAAGGCCAGATATTTTGCTCTTGTTCGCATAGAAGAGTTGGTGATAAATAAATGTCAGTTAAGTAAATAATAGTGTGTGGGCACAAAAGCCATCAACTTTGGGGGCAATGAAGCAAATTACTTGGTGTGATTCCACTCTGGGCCAGTTCTTTTAGTTTATGTGGCATTCAGACAGGGCAAACTGATGCCTATCTATTAAGGGACTATTAATCCTATTTAGTGTAAGCCATGTGAGTCAGGGAATGACCTTTCACATCAGAGTACTGGCTCTGTTTATTAGCTTTGTAACCTTAGGCAAACTTTTTGGTCTCTATGGATTCCATATGACTTATCTATACAATAGAGGACAGAGGAATGCCTACTCATAGGATTATTATGAAGATGATGTGAACTTATACAGTTATATACTTGGAATGATCTTTGCTGTATTATAGAGTAAAATTTATCCAAATGGTCATATTGAACACATCATTAATATCAACTGTCATTTTTCTTTTGTTTAGAAACCCTCCCTATCTCCTCACAGTCTATAAAATTAAGTCCAAATTCCTCAGTCTGAAGTTACTCCAAAGTCTCCTGAGGCTAAGATTACCCTCTTCTATTTTCCAGCCTTTTTCTCAGTTCTCCACTCCTGATGCTCTATGCCCCAAGAACTTACTGTGCACATTGCTCTCCAAGCCCCCTGTGTGTTAGCAGTCCCTGTACCTATGCACATGCAATTTCTCTACCTAAAATGTTTCCTTTTTTCCCATCTTGACATGTTAAAATTCTACTAGGTCTTCAAAATCCTCTCTCTTTTTAGCTTTTACTGCCCCTCCACAACCCTATAGAGTCTCTTTTATGAATTACATGGCCTTTTAAGTGTAGGTTTATAAAATGAAGAACTGCATCTAAATCTCAATTGTCACTATTAGCTTTGTGACACTAAACATGATTGACCTCTGAGTCCTTGAGTTCCTCCTTTGTAAAATGTGATAATGAAAGCCAGCACATAAGGTAGTTCATGTTTTCATTTATTCAACATGTATTTAATGTCTAGCTGGTATGGGCCAATCAAAGCTGCTTGTCTCTATCGTGTTTGCTGTGGTGTTTGCAAACAGATATTACCTCTAGGTGAATACAAACAGTAATGCACATCATGGAGACAGTGTTGTGAAAGAACCTAGCAGTGTGCTATGATTATGAGTAACTGGGAAAGGAGGGAATCACTTCAGAAAAAGAGCCCACTGAGGCTTTCCTTAAAAAGTGACATCTAAACTAAGACTTGAAAGATGAGAAGAAGCCAATGGTTTATGTCGAAAAAAGAGCACAAAGTTCCTCGGGAAGAGTTGGATAAAAACTAGATTATTCCAAGAAATGGTAAAAGCTGGTGGCACTGGAGAATAGCAAGTGAGGGGGTATGAAATGTGGTTGAAAAATTAAATGATGTCTAAGCATTCAAAACTTCAAAAATATATAAGAATTATAATTTGTTTTAAGTACAATAGACAGCTACTAGGGCTTCTGCCAGAATCTGATTATCAATTTATGTTTTAGGAAGGTGATCTGGTTGCCCCACGTAAAACCAAGTGTAGGGAGCAAGAATGGTAATAGGCAGACAGGAGACTGGGCTTCGTAAATTACATACTATGTAAAACATCAATGTTCAATAAATGGCAACTCTGTAATATGTCATTTCTCTTAAACTACAGAGTACTCTGTTATAGTATTTGTTGTATTTTTTCTTACTCATGTCTACATTTTCTCAGTCTCAAGACACAAAACTCAGTAGGGATTATTAAATTGAATTTAATTATTTCCATGAATGTAGGAACTATGTAGTTCCTACTGAATTTCCACACAGTGGCTGACCCATGGCAAGTGCTCAGTAAGTAATACAAAAAAGGGAGAGATGAAGGATAGAGAACGCTACTTCATCTTTGGGTCTTTGTTTTGACTTCGTGTGGGGGATGTGATTTTGGAATGCTGTACAGATGTCATAAGTGTATAAAAGTCTTCCTCTTCAGTTGATTTCAATGTATGTCAGAGAATATTTCCCATGTATTAAAATATATATAAGTTGCTTTGCCTCAAGCCATAGGCAAATTGTAATATGGGTGGTAATTTTTCCCCTGATACCAGTTCTATTAGGGATTTCTATATTCTCAAACTTTTTCTGTATACATGTCTCTACTCCTTGAGCAAAGAAGCCACTGATAATCTGACATTTTTTTCCCTTGCTGGCTGGACTCAGTTTTCCAAAATGGTGCTCAAAGAAGCCACTACTAATTAAAACTGACAGAGAAGTTGAAATCGAATTGCTATCCCAAGCTAAGTTCTCTTTTTCCTCTACCACAACCATCTACATTCAGAACTCCAAGGTTCAAACTGCTAGACTTGTAGGAAAGCAATTCAATTGCAAATAGAAATCAACAAATATTGTTCAGGTTGTCTTTGAATACCACTAATATGGTTAGATCTGTGCCAGTTACTATTAAAAGTAAAATAAAGTTTTACAAGATCCCTAGCTCTACCATGCTTAGAATTTAACATATCTTTTTTAAAAAATATGCTAAGAGTTTTCTAATTTGAAATCAAGACTTTTATTTTGAGTGGACTCTTTTTTTTCATTTGTTCATTTCAGTTATATAAAATATTAGGGTTCTTTTTGACAAAATTATACAAGGATGATATATAATCTGCTCCTATTTAGTCCCCAGTATTTCCCTTTTTCCTCCCCCCTGTTCCCTTTAGTGAGGTAGATTCTTAATGCATTTATCTGAATATACAACAAACATTATACACTGAATTTTGTTGGAAGATAGTCCAGTCAAAGAAAGCAGTAAATATTACTTCCATATTACACAGTTAAATTTTAGGTGTCTGGTTGACTTTAATTTCCCAGGCTGAGACACCACTGCCATTTGGTCCAGGCAGGATTTTCCAATGTCAGATAGCTTTAGGTTTTAACTCTGAAATGCCAATTTAAAAATGGTATCAGAAGCTATTATATTTGAATAAATATTCTCTTCAATGGGCAGGGGTCAGGAGGCAGGAAAAGGTAATGTTTAAATTTCCCCAGGGATTGTTGATTTCTATGATTTTATAAGAAACTTATCTCCTCTATTCTTCACACTATTGTTTATTCCTCTATTTTTTTTCTAATTTCCCTTTTGTCTTTGGGATCTAGGATGGTAATTGTGTTCTGAATTATGCTTGCAGGTGATTGAAAAGCTAAAAGCCCAAATAAATGGATCTGAAATAGTGCTACTGACTGACGGGGAGGACAGCACTACAGAGAGCTGTGCTGATGCTGTGAAACAGAGTGGGGCCGTCATTCATTTAATTGCTTTGGGGCCATCTGCTGAACAAGCAGTAATAGAGATGAGCACTGAAACAGGTAAAACATGATCTGTACATTCTAGACCTTTAATACCAATGTATATAAAGAGGCTGACAACTCAACAACTTCTCTTGAGCACCTGGTTTTCAGGTGCTGGGCCAAGAGTTGAAAACCCCAGTCAAACCAGATGCAATCTGTGTTCTAACAGTACTCAGAATTCAGTTGTATGGAGTGGGAAATGACACTGCAAATCAGATCACATAAGATGATAACATTCCTTGACAACATGCAAAATATCAAAGAATAAATTTCTATGTGATAAAAGAAAGCCATCAGTTCTCCCAAGGTTATAGAGAATAAGGGCAAGGAGGGCTGAGCAATGAGGAGATTTCTTTGCTGGGCCTTGAACAAGGTGTTAAATTTCTCCAGGAAGGAAAAAGGGAAATAATCAAGCCATGAGCAAAAAAAAAAAAAAAAAAAAAAAAAATCACTGTGGAGTGACAATGTGAGGCAATCTATGGAAACAGTGGTGTTCCTGTGGGGTAGATGTAGGTGCTTATTTGTGAAGCAGGCTGTGAGGTGGGAGGCCATGCTGTGACAGAAGCTCAGCCAAAATATCCAAATAATAGATATTAACTATGGTAGCTACTATTTTAGACACACAGATGAATGATTCAGATTAAATGTTTCTAATGCCTTCTAAATAGCAGAGAAAACATACTTCATGAGTACAAATTACCAAATAGGCTTTAATGTCACAAATATAAATGTGCTTGTAGTTGTACAGACTCATCATTTTAAAGTGTTTCTGTTTTGTTTTTGTTGTTTTGTTTTGTCTGAGACAGTGTCTCTTAAGTTGCCAAGGCTGGCTTCAAATTTATAATTCTCCTGCCTCAGCCTCCCAAGTAGCTAGGATTACAGACCTGAGTTGCCATGCCCATTCAAAGGGCTTTTATAGCAAATGTCTAATTTAAATATTTTCCAAGTAGTACTTTTTAAACTTGACTCCACTGCTTACTTTTCTTCTATCTCCTGTCAATGATTATCAAGGTACTGCAGCATCTTTCTAATATCTTTGTAATTTGTATATTATCATTCTAATTTTCTGTTTGATCTACACTTTGAAAAATCTAAAAACCACTTTTTTAGAATTATATCCTATATAAAAGTGAATAATTCCCCTAAAGGGCTGTGTAAATACTGCAAGTTTAGACACATGGAATTGTCACATCTTCTTTCATAGTCCATAATTATTTGATGTATTTCGGGTAGCTGAGATTTCGATGTTGAGATATTAAAATAGCTTCTACTACCATTTTTAAATTGGCATTTTAGAGTTAAAACCTACAGCTATCTGACACTGGTCTATTTTACTAATATATTCTGAAACTGATTTTATTTAAACTGTTACCTTATTAACCACTAATATGTACTTATTTTCTAGAAAGTCAACTAATTAATGCATTTACATTTTAGGAGGAAAACATATTTATGCTTCAGATAATGCTGAGAACAATGGCCTCATTGATGCTTTTGGGGCCCTTGCATCAGAAAATGCTGATCCCACCCAGAAGTCACTTCAGGTCAGAGTTGCCACCCTTGGGGTTTTTGTGTTTGCATTTACCATAACTGAGCAGAAGAATTTGGTAGTCTTAAGTTTTGAGTTCTATATTTATCTCAAAGTGAATTTTTAATTAAAATCAAAACTTCTGCCAGAAATAGAAATTATTCTTTAGCTATAACCAAATTAAGTGCTAAAATAAGAGTAAAGTAAATGGTGAGATAGCTAATATTGTTTTTCATATTCCCATAGAATTTGGTTAAGGAATAATGTTAAAACCAAATTACATCCATTTCCCACCAAAAGACTTCATCTAAAATAAAGCAACCATTTTGAATGAAAAACAACAAAAAAAACCTCACTCATATTTCCAAGCTTTCCTTGCACTTCATTGTTACAAAATAAATTTAGACAAATGAACTCAACTGCCTAATTTGGAAATGGAAGAACTGTATCTTGGAAATAAATACGAGAAAGAAGGGTGAATGATTATTGTATCTACAAGGCTAGGGCTTCTCCCATCTTTTCAACCACACTTTTCACTGGCATTTTATTTTACTCACCTCTCCTCTGAACTCAACTCTTTTTCTCATCTATATCACAATGACACCATCATTTTCTGCTACTTAAATTCAAGAACTTTGATTAGGCTCTGGTTCTTCAATTCAGATCCCATGAACAATGTCAACAAAGCCTGTATCCATCAAAATATATTTTTAAAAAATCTGTTTATCTTCTTCCCAAAAGTCTATGTCATACCTCCTTATGTCAAGACTTCTGTGTTCAGTTTTTCTATTAATCAAATCACTATCTACATTAAAACTTAGCATGATCACCTGGACAGACCTATTTTCCAACAATAAGGAGAGCATAGAAGGAGAGCTGTGGCTTAGAATATGTACATATTGGTTTGGAGATTTAACTCAATAATAATACTTTCTTAAATCAAAGACATATTAACTTAACTAAAGGAGATGGAGATTTTTATAACAATGATTTTCAAAGTAGCAATCTGCTCACTTTTATTAGCATGAAGGTATTTTGGGTTGTGGAGTAAATGGAAATAGAAATGAGATTTCTTATTCTACAGAGAATGCTCCACCTAGGAAGCATGTAGTGAGTGAATTAAGTTGGATCTTCTGTGACATTATGTTACCTGAAACAAGCCAGGCCCAGAAAGACAAAAGTGCATGATCTTACACAGTTGAACTCAGAGAAACAAAGAGTATAATGATGATTACAAGCTGCTGGTAGGATGTTGGGCTTGGAGAAATGTTAGACAAGGATACAACATTTCTGTTAGATGGGAGAAATGAGATCAAGATATCTATCATACAAACATGGTGTTGATAGTTAATAATATGCATTATTTCCTTGAAACTTGTTCAGCATGAAATTAAGTCCTTTCACCATAAAAAAATGACAAGGATGTGAGGTAATACTCATGTAAATTAGCTTGATTTAGCCCATCAATAACATGTATACTTTTCAAAACACCATGTTGTATATGATAAATTTATACTATTTTTGTCACTTTAAAAAATAATAATAAAGCAAAAGAGTTCACTCTCCTTGACTAAGTGCTATCCACAGAGATTTTAATAATTTCTTTAAAGTTTCTCTCTGAGAAGATCCTATTTTTATTGGTCTTTTCTCAGAATTCCATCCTGTACACATTAGTTTCCTCTTTTGTATTTACTGTCCAGAGCTTCCCTCTGTATCCTGTGAAAAACTATTTCAAGATTCCAGATCAGGGAAATGTATCCATGAGAGCTTTTTCCCTTATTTATAAAGCTCTAATGACACATAAACATTATACTTCGGATCATCATGAAGATGGGGAAACTGAGGGTAATCACACACATACACAAAAACACACACATGTACACACCCCCAATACTCCATTTCTGTCCATAGCACTCATTAATACTAAAGACTGGCATGGGTGTTTATCAAAAACCTGAAAAAAAATAATACTAATGAGTTCATGCCCCCAACTGTTAATGGCTCTTTTTTATGCTGTTCTTCTCTCAGACCCTCTTATTTCCACATTTTCTAGATGACAACTGCTACATACCAATGAGCTTTCAGAAAGATTCCAATTATAAGGTGGCCATATATAAGATTGTGTCCAGATGAAAAATTGTACATTATCTTTAAAAGAAAAAGAATAAAATTATTCTATTCTACAGTTATTGATTTTTAAAATGTATCTAAACAGCTCGAAAGTAAGGGATTAACCCTGAACAATGATACCTGGATGAATGACACTGTAATAATTGATAGCACTGTGGGAAAGGACACATTCTTTCTCATCACGTGGGAAAACCAGCCTCCCAGTATTTCTCTCTGGAATCCCAGTGGGACACTGACAGAAGCTTTCACACAGGACACTGTTTCCAAAATGGCCTATCTCAGCATTCCAGGAACTGCACAGGTAAGTGATCGGCTTTTAGACATTCTCTGAATTTAAAAGCTGAAAATTCATTGTTTAATGTCATAAATGTGAGTATTGATGATTATATCATCTACAAAATTATTTTATCATACACTCTCCTAGACTTTGTGATCCTAAAGACTGCAGTGGATAGCTGGAAAAAGAAATAAAGAACTCTTGCATCAGGAGAAAGTCTAACAAGAACCCTCAGGAAAAACTATGGGAAGACTCTGTAGTTAATGTGCAGATTGCTGTTGAGGTCAATGAATAAGACCAAAGGCAAATTCTCCAGTAATTATTTTTTCCAGATGACATGTCACAAAATATAGATGCCATGTGTGACAATAATCAGAGTACCTGCCTGAACCCCAACTCACACCATTTTAAACCTCAAACCATCAAAACCCTGTTCATTATACTTCATACTTCTAAGATTTATTGTAGATTTGAATAATAGAAACCAGAATATGATTTGACTCTGGAAACTTACCATCTTTCCACTGGAAATTTTAGGTGGGCACTTGGACTTACAGTCTTCAGACCAAAGCAAACACAGAAACACTAACCATGACAGTAACCTCTCGGGCAGCAAGTTCTTCTGTGCCTCCAATCACAGTGAATGCTAAAATGAACAAAGACACAAACAGTTTCCCCAGTCCAATGATCGTTTATGCACAAGTTCTCCAAGGGTATCTCCCCATTCTTGGAGCCAGTGTGACTGCGATCATTGAATCAAACAGTGGAAAAACACAAGTTTTGGAACTTTTGGACAATGGTGCAGGTAATTCACATGTTTTATGAATAAGCTTATATTTTCAAAACTCAGGATATGGTAAGGGTCCTGTGTCAAAATGGGGCAGTAAGATAGATACCCAAGGGATGGGGAAATAGCAGGATCAGTAGGGAATTCTACCCGATAAAACCTACAATCAATGATGTTGACAATAAATGTTATTTGTTGTCATTATTATTGTTTGTCATTGGTCAGCCAATGGTTGTCATCATTTAAGTAGATCTCATTCAGGCAGTTGAGGACAGCATCAGCAATGCTGGGCCAGTGTTTCATAGGGGAACATCACCAAGAAAGTCTGCTCAGAGACAGTTAAGCACAAGCAGCCAGATGAGATCTAGTGGTACTACCTGGGCCCCTGGTAGGAAAAGGGAAAGAAACAAGAGAACTCCCAACAACTGAAAAAATGACATGAGAGCTAAGACCCAGGGGCAGCAGGAGCTACTTGAAGAAAGGAGGGCTCCTCACTGGGGCATCAGATACCAGTTGTTACAAATAGGAAAAAAGGAACTATGCTGGCTTCTGGGTAAGAGGTCAGTAAGCAAGGAAATAAACAATTTGATACATATCTTAATTATTACAAATTTGAATCAGTACCTTCCAGAATGTAATTTATTCACTCTTTTGATAATACTGTCTTCAACTAGAGTTGGCAAAGTATCCTTACATGCAACTCAATTCCTTCTTTAGGCATAACGATATTTACACAACTGTCCTTTGCCTTTTCTTTCCCTTTCCATAAACCCATCTGCAATATATTAAACTTACCTGCATCTTGTTTGATTTCTTTGCATTTTACCAGATGAATATTTAGCTAATTGGAAAGTAACTAGTTTGAAATGTCTTCAACTTAAAAGGCATTGGTGGTTAACAATGGCTCAATGAAGGCATTCTCAAACTTTAGTGTACAAGGGAATCATCTAGAGAGTTTGGTAAAATATGGAATGCTGAGGCCCTTCCAAAGTAGTATGAGAAATTTACATGTCTAAAAATCTCATCTCTAGATTTTTAGAGATACAGATATTGGTGGTCCAAGGACTTCATTGTAATACACTGTTTTTGAATATTAAACTATGGGAAATCTTTTGGCAATTGAACAGGTAATGCCAATGCTGGTGTTATCAAGAAATATACATATGATATAATATCCCACAAATCCTCCAATTTTTTTTTCTAATAGCAGATGAGATTTTCCTCTGTCAGACCAGAAAGTTAATGGATCAGAAGAATAAAGGCTGGAGAAATGAAAAAGAAAGAGTTGTGGAAGATAAAACAATACAAGTAATGTAGTCAACTAGAGTAAGAAATAGATTCTATACAAAGTCACTATTTTTTCCTAGTGGGGACCTTTTTGATTTAAACACAGGGATGACATAATATGACTAGATAAATTAAGGTAAAATTGAAGCAATTGGCAGAGAAATGGTAAAAACACTATAAAATATATGTAAATAGATTAAGGACAGGAATATGAGGTATTTGTTTACATATACAAATATAAATGTGTTGTATATGTGCTATATGGATATAAAGATATCAAAACAACTCTAGTATCAATTCAACTCTAGTATAAATATATTGAGCTGACAGAGCATAATAGAACTAGTCTCCAGAAGGTCAAACTCTAAATATGAGGCCTGATCTAGAGGGCATGTTATAGACGCCAAAGCTTGTTGTATTAGAAAATGCATGAATTTCTCTTTGTATTTACAATCATTTATTTCTTCATTTCTATGATAAGGTGCTGATACTTTCAAAGATGACGGGGTCTACTCCAGGTATTTTACTTCTTATTCAGAAAATGGCAGATATAACTTAAAAGTGCGGGCTCACGGAGGAACAGACTCTGCCAGGCGAAGCTTGCAGTACCCACTGAATAGAGCTGCCTATATACCAGGCTGGGTGGTAGATGGTGAGTAGCTCATGGCAGCTGAATTCATGTATAGATTGAATAATATTTGGGATTTGGTATAACTGAGGCTTCAGACATCTTACAACTCAAAATATAGCTTTTCCCACTTCTGGAATGAAGTTCTTGGCTAATTGCCCTCAAATTGATCTAAGCTTTAGAATAATGCCTAGCACCTAGTAAACATTTAAAAAACTGTTAGCTAGTATTAGATTAGTTTGAGAAAACTTCATGATATCAACAAAATATGCCGAATTTTCAGCTCAGGACATAAAAACAAATCAATATGTTATGAGCCTAAGTATAAGCAGAATTTATCCTTCAGATTACAAGTGATATTAAAAATAAACATTTATTTGTAATGTTGTTTTCTGTTTGTTTGCCTTTAAAGTATCTTTTATATTTTAAAAGTTAATATGCACATTAGAGGAAACAGAAAAACACATGGAGTCACAAGTAGCTTAGCTGGACATGTCCTTTCAGAACCTGCATGTCCATATACAACATCTCATTTTGTGTGGTTGAAATCATAGTGTGAATTTGGTTTTTCTGTGCATCATAAATATTCACCGGTTCAAAATGCCAAAGCTACATGAGCATTTTTGATAATCAAGAATACACTACAGCAATACCTTCTGTTAGAAAAAAAAATTGTAATCCTGCCTTTCCTGCGACAAAATTTTCACTCAAGGCAGAAATGGCAACAGGTCTCTAGATACATATATTAGCAAAGTTACAACTACAATAATGTATTCCTTTAATGCTCAATTTAAAATGAGACATAAAGCTACACAATACACCACGCATAATGTTTCTCAGGAGGTTCTCTATCAGATTTCTACTACTAAAATACTAGCAAGAGAGCATGTCCCCAGTGAATTGGAGTATTCCTACAGTACAGCCAGAAGATGCACACACATCAGTAGCTCACATCAAAATGTAAATCTTTCAATGTTTGCTCCCATGTTTACTTGTGTGCGACCTTCTGCCCTTCTGCTGCTAGCCTAAGGAATAAGTCCTGAAAAACATTACCCAGACATAAAAATAATTTCATGTCCAAGATGCATCTTTCCTATCAATTGTACCAAAAAGATATTTACAAGTTGGCTAATTCACTAGGTTTAATTTTTATGATATACTATCACCTTGGGCATCTAGAAAATTTAGATGTTATGAAATTTATGAAATAAATTATGAACTTTGTACACAATAAGTGCAAGTACATTACCAAAAAATGCACATATAGATAGAGTCATGATTATGATCTAAAACAGACTTCCAGATATGGAGATGCTAACAAATAGTCATTCACCTTACCCTTCCTCCTATCCCTTTTCAGTGACTAAGTTACAGGACTACCACTCAGTTTAAGAGGTAAGCAAACAAAGGTCACTCCCAGAAGATAGTTCTTCCTTAAAGAATAATAATAATAATAACAAAAGGATGATCACATAGAGATTATTTTGCTACTTCTAATATAATTTTTGGTATTAGGACTTATCCTTTAATACCCAGAAATATTAACTAAATTATACATTTAACAATAGCTAGAGAATCTGAACTAATATAAGGGGAACAGAAGAATTCTTGCTTCCTACTTTCCTCTCTCTCCACCCCCCACCCAGTGAACAGTCAAAACACTCTCCAAAACATCAAGTTTAATAAATCCATTCCCCTAAATTCCAACCATTCCTATACAGTAACAAAAAATATATAAAGGGCATTATTTCAGCCCTCTACTTTTGCCATAGGTTTTGTACTTTTAAACATCCAAAAAGACTAGATGTTTCCAACAAGGTACTTAAATTTTCCACGAAACATACAATAGCACTGAATCAACCACACACACCTATTTAACACAGGCTAGACTTTAAAGCAAAAGAACAGAAACGAGAGAAAAAAAAAAGACCTTTTTTTTTTTTAAAGGGTTAGAATGTGAAAGTGAATTCCAAACAGGAACATTATGGCCTGGAACCTCTCTCCTTCTCATCTCTTATCAAGGCAGGGGTCAGATATATGCATCTGTAATGCTTAGAGAGAACTCTAATGATTTCAATTCCTAAAGGGTTTTAAGAACAATCCTTCCTATGAATTTTAACACAAAGTGTACTCAGGATGTTAGTTAACTAACCATACTTTTGTCATATACTGGAATGCTTTTTTTTAAGTCAAAAGAAGAAATGTGTAGAGCAAGGTGATGATAAGCATGAAGAATGCATTCTTTGCTAACTTTCCCTCGCATAGTCACTTCTCTTGTGACTTTCAGGGGCTTTTTCTTAGCAATTAGAGTACAATAAGTATTATTCCATAGCACTTGCAGCATGGAGTGGTTGGAAGGAAACTGGTTTTTCCCCAGGTATATTCCAGCCTGAAGATAATTTGAAATGTAAAGCAAACTTTTTTGAAGGCATATATTGAATTTGTAGATAACATTATTCTCATGTGACAGTCTTTACTCCAAAGCAATTTATTATCCAGTTTTACCCTAAAGGAAACTAAAAGATGAATTATCCCACCAATTGGCACTTATGATTGTGTCACAGGCCTTACTAAAAATTTGACTATACACATGAAGAAAAAAAGGGAAAGACTAGTGGGATGAAGAAGGTGATTTATTTGCTCACTTTAAACTAGAGAATTTTTAATGCAGGTGTAATTGAAGGGAATTCATCAAGACCTGAAACTACTGAGGATACTCAGACAATATTGGAGAATTTCAGCCAAACAGCATCTGGAGGTGCATTTGTGGTATCACAAGTTCCAGACTCTACAAATGTTCCCTTGCCTGACCAGTTCCCTCCAAGTCAAATCACAGACCTTGATGCCACATCTGAGGGGGATCATATCAATCTAACATGGACAGCACCAGGAGATAATTTTGATATCGGAACAGGTAAGCATAAAGTATCATGTGGTTTCAACTTAAGTTAAAGGTGCTCATTGCAAAAGCAAGGGTGTATGGGCAGGTTAGGGAAGAACAGTTTTTTACTGACAGCTCACTGAACTTTTAATTTTATAATCTGATATTTTTTAATCAATCAAACGAGATATTTTAACATGGTTTTACTTCTCATGCAAAGATAGTAACATTTGGCAGAGCTTAAAAGTCAGAATTCAGGTTTCTTTAAAAAGCAGTAACTTTTTTGTGAGTATATACTATGCATAAGTAAACAACATTTTTGAGAGTAAATGGAAAGAAATTTACTATGGTATCTATGCTACAGTTACTAAACTGCCTGTAACTCTTTTCTTAGTTCAAGTGTATATCATAAGAATAAGTGGAAATATCACCGATCTAAGAGACAATTTTGATGATGCACTTCAAGTTAACACTACCGACCTATCACCAAAAGAGGCGAACTCCAAGGAAACCTTTGCATTTAAACCAGGAAACATCTCAGAAGAAAACATAACCCACATATTCATTGCCATTCAAAGTGTAGACAAAAGCAATTTGACATCAAAAGTATCCAATATTGCACAAGTGGCTCTGTTTATCCCTCAAGCAGATTCTGGTCCTGATGAAAGCCAACCAACTCCTAATCCTGGTGAAAGTCATTCTACTCTTAATTCTGGAGTTAATATTTCTACTATGGTCTGTCAGTGGTGGGGTCTGTTGTGGTTGCTGTGGTTGTTAGTATTATTTTAAGTACCACTATTTGTATCTTAAAGAAGAGAAAATCTTCAAAAGACCTAGAACAGAGTTTTAAAAACAAAAGCAATATAAGTAAAGGATACTTCTGAATTTTTAAATTCATCCTGTGTGATTATAAACTTATAAAAGATATTTAAGAGGTCTAGAAAGGATATTGTGATCAAATATAAACATGCATGAGTTTGTGAAAAACTGCCAATACTAAAGTCCAATAGTTTTATTCACTCATTTAATTTATCGTAAGTAGTGATAAATAAAGACCTTTTTCATGTTGTCACCCCAGTTGTGTATTATTTTTCTAATTCAAAACTTTCAGAGATATTTTCAAATTTTATGAAGAAGTTAAAATTATCAATTTAAGTATTTAAAGTACAAAAAGTAAAAAATGATAATTGTGAAAATTGATTGGTTTTGGTGCCATTGGTATAAATTGATGGCATCATATTCACCTAAAAGCTCCACTATAGCACTGAAATTTCTACAATCATGTTTGTTGCAATTTATGAAATATGGAAGGAACTGGTAATAAAAAAATCAGATACCACCTATCTAACCATAGTTTTTCCTAATTTAGTTCGATTTAAAAATATACCTCTTTGGGGCTAGAGCTGGGGCTCAGTAGTAGCGCACTTGTTGGCATGTGTGAGGCACTGGCTTCGATTCTCAGCACCATATATAAATAAATGAAATAAAAGTCTATCAACAACTAGAAAAAATTAATATATATATATATTTAATTAAGTACCACTATTTGTATCTTATATATATGATATATAAGATATATATATATCTCTATCTATATATATATATATATATATATCTTTTTCCTTAAAAAGCCACGCCTACCCATGTACTATTTCTTTTTTCATAGGAATTATTGAAGCTACTGTATATTGACTTTGTTTTCAGAGAAAGAAAATAAAATACATTAAAAACATTTTCATTCATCACTCAGAGTCACAGCCTAGGAGTTGAAAACGTATTGATGAATAAAACCAATGAAAGTGACAATGTAGGCTGAGAAGAGCAGGTTCCACATATTCAGAAGCCTATCATGAGTCCACATTTACAAGAATAGTTTCCTTATCGTCCAACTGATGTTTTTCTCATATTGCACATTGAGTTTTACTGCCATAATTCGGCAACCAGAGGAACTTGAGAGAAACTAAGGTCATATCCATTCATTTACATCCTTATCTCACATAGCTTTGGCAAGAATTACTTGCTGATGTGGAAGCTAACTAAAATGAAAGTCATATAAGCTGAATCCAGGAATCACTCCTAACAATCTTTGAACATCAACTAGACTTTCTGACCTGGCATAATTTATTTGGTCTGATTAACAAGGATGACAAAAGAAGAGCCTTTGATTTAAATTGGGTACAAAAGATCAAGATAAAATAGGCAGAAGTCTCCTGATTACTGAAAAGGTTTGATTTTCTCTAATGGCATTAAGAGGAAAATGAGTTGTGCAGCAGGGCACATGGGAACTGTTTTAGTCAGCTTTTTCGCCCATGTGATGCAAGGACCCAACCAGAACAACTGTAGGGGAGGAAAAGTTTATTTAGGGGATCACAGTTTCAGATGTCTCAGTCCCTGGGCAGCAGGCTCCATTCTTCAGGGCTCAAGGTGAGGCTGAACATTGAGGCTGAGTGTGTGGCAGAGGGAATCAAAGAGAAGTCTTCAGTTGCCAGATACAAATATATACCCAAAGCCACACACCCAATTCCTGCCTCCCCCACCCACACCCTATCACTTTAGTTACCACTCAGTTAATCCCTATCAGGAGATTAATTCACTGATTGGGTTACGATTCTCAAAAGCCAAACATTTCTCCTCTGAACCTTCTTGCATTGTCTCCCTTGTAAGCTTTTGGGGATCACCTCACATCCAAACCGTAACAGGAGCTATGCTGTTGAGGAAGAATGGCTATTGCACTGGGAATTCTTCTGGAAGGTTAGCATCTATTCAACCAGTTCTAATGACTAGGGAGATACAGGTCAATGTGGAGAAAATGTAGGAAAGGGGTGTTGGACCCCTGGACTTTTACAAAGAGAGGAATGAAGGTCTGAGATTCTGTGTTAGAAATTGTGATACTATGTAATAATCAGACTTTTCCATTTTCCTTCCTACCCAGCCACCCAATAGCTCTGAAGGCAAAGTCTATCAGCATGGTTATTTCCCTCTCTAATATGACAGTACAATTACTAGGCTCAGGTGGGTCCCTGTCCTGGGCTATTCCCTCCAAGATCAGGCTCTGATTTAGTTCTATTATCAGATCTGCTTAAGTAATGGGTTGTTAATTAGCAAGAATAAGAAAACAGAATGATTGTTGTTATTATTATAGTCAGGACAGGAAAATAACTTATGTTTCCCAGTACAAAATAAAAACAAGAGGCCTCTGTTTAAAAATTATTGAGAATTTCAAGACAACAGCAAAATTTCAAGTAATGACAAAAACAGTGAAACCAAGTTCAGAGCCTTCTAAGCACAAAGCTCTAAACAACTGCATGAACCCCATACTCACAAAGCCAGCCCTACCTATGCTGCAGGAAAAACTAGCAATAGCACCAGTTGTATAAGGTCTCTATATGATCCATTAAAACTACAAAGCACCCTTCATGATCTCATGGTTGGTCTCCATAATCAAGAAAAAGTATCAGATTTGGGTAGGGATCCATAGGCCCATCACCTCTGATTAGAAATCTAGAAACAGAAAGTAAATCTAAGTTTCCCAGTAACAAAGACAGTCACCCCTATTCGAGAAGGAGCAGCTTCTGTACCAACCTCAGAGAATCAGCTATCTGAAGGGTTCCTGAATAGAAAAAACCTGTAGCAGCAGCCATCCAAGCGGATGATGGCCTGAAGCTGGCCAGTCACAGTGTTACAATATAAATACCTGCCCTCAGAGGAATGCACAAGCCCCTAGATGTTTTCCCATTTGTAATCATTAAACTTCAAGAATAACCAGCAAAGGAACCTCCCATTTATTTTTTATTTTATTTTTTATTTATATATGACAGCAGAATGCATTACAATTCCTATTACACATATAGAGCATAATTTTTCATATCTCTGGTTGTATGCACAGTACATTCACACCAATTAATGTCTTTGGATAATAATGCCCATCACATTCCACCAAAATTTATAACCCCATGCCCCCACCCTTCTCCTCCAAGCCCTCTGCCCTATCTAGAGTTTGTCTATTCCTCCCATGCTCCTGCTCCCTATCCCACTATGAATCCGCCTCATTATATCAAAAAAAAAAAAAAAAACATTTCAGCATTTGTTATTTTGGGATTGGCTAACTTCACTTAGCATTATCTTCTCTAACTCCATCCATTTTCCTGCAAATGTGATGATTTTATTCTCTTTTATTGCTGAGTAATATTCCATTGTGTATATATGCCACATTTTTTAAATCCATTCACCTATTGAAGGGCATCTAGGTTGGTTCCACAGTTTAGCTATTGTGAATTGTGCTGCTATAAACATTGATGTGGCTGTGTCCCTGTAGTATGCTGTTTTTAAGTCCTTTGGGTATAGACCGAGGAGAGGGATAGTTGGATCAAATGGTGGCTCCATTCCAAATTTTCCAAGAAATCTCCATACTGCTTTCCATATTGGCTGCACCAATTTGCATTCCCGCCAGCAGTGTATGAGTGTACCTTTTCCCCCACATCCTCAACAACATTTATTGTTATTTGTATACATAATACCTGCCATTCTTACTGGAGT
Source organism: Spermophilus citellus (assembly GCF_964194105.1). Lineage (NCBI taxonomy): Eukaryota > Metazoa > Chordata > Mammalia > Rodentia > Sciuridae > Spermophilus > Spermophilus citellus. Next base: position 64,869,116 of record NC_138191.1, on the reverse strand, counting down.
GAGATGAAACCTTAGAGCGATTTTGATTTCCATTTCTCTAATTGCTAGTGATGATGAACATTTTCTCATATATTTCTTGATTAATTGTATATCATCTTCTGAGAAGTGTGTGTTCAGGTCCTTGGCCCATTTATTAATTGGGCTATTTGGGTTTTTATGTTTGTTTGTTTGTTTGTATTTTGTTTTGGTGCTTAGCTTTTTGAGTTCTTTATATATCCTAGGATTAGTGCTCTATCTGATGTGTGAGGACTAAAGATTTGCTCCTAAAATGTAGGCTCTCTATTCACCTCAAAGATTGTTTCTTTTGTTGAGAAGAAACTTTTTGGTTTGAGTCCATCCCATTTATTGATTCTTGGTTTTAATTCTTGCACAATAGGGCTCTTATTAAGGAAGTTGGGGCCTAATCCCACATGATGGAGATTAGGGGCTACTTTTTCTTCTATTAGATGCAGGGTCTCTGGTTGTATTCCTAAGTCCTTGGTCCATTTTGAGTTGAGTTTTGTGTATTATGAGAGATAGCGATTTAATTTCATTTTGTTGCATATGGATTTCCAGTTTTCTCAGCACCATTTGTTGAAGAGGCTATCTTTTCTTCAGTGCTTGTTTTGGGCACCTTTGTCTAATATAAGATAATTGTAATTTTGTGAGTTAGTCTCTGTATCCTCTATTCTATACCATTGGTCTACCAGTCTAATTTGGTGCCAATAGCATGCTGTTTCTGTTATTATTGCTCTGTAGTATAGTTTAAGGTCTGGTATAGTGATGCCACCTGCTTCACTCTTGCTGCTAGGAATTGCTTTATCTGTTCTGGGTCTCTTATTTTTCCAGATGAATTTCATGACTGCTTTTTCTATTTCTATGAGGAATGCCACTGGGATTTTGATCAGAATTGCATTAAATCTCCATAGTGCTTTTGGTAGTATGATCATTTTGATAATATTAATTCTGCCTATCCAAGAGCAAGGTAGATCTTTCCATCTTCTAAGGTCTTCTTTGATTTCTCTCTTTAGGGTTCTGTAATTTTCATTATATAGATCTTTCACCTCTTTCATTAAGGTGATTCCCAAGTTTATTTTTTTTTTTGAGGCTATTGTAAATGGGATGGTTTTCCTCATTTCCCTTTCTGAGGATTTGTCACTGATATACAGAAATGCCTTTGATTAAAGGGTGTTGATTTTATATCCTGCTACTTTGCTGAATTCAGTTAGTAGTTCCTGAAGTTTTCTGGTAGAACTTTTAGGGTCTTCTAGGTATAGAATCATATCATCAGCAAATAGTGCCAATTTGAGTTCTTTATCTATGTGTATCCCATTAATTTCTTTTGTCTGTCTAATTGCTCTGGCTACTGTTTCAATAACTATGTTAAATAGAAGTGGTGAAAGAGGGCATTCCTGGCTTGTTCCAGGATTTAGAGAGAGTGCCTTCAATTTTTCTTCATTTAGAATGATGTTAGCCTGGGGCTTAGCATAGATAGCCTTTATTATGTTGAGATATGTTCCTGTTATCCCTAGTTTTTCTAGTGTTTTGAACATAAAGGGGTGCTGTATTTTGTTAAATGCTTTTTCTGCATCTATTGACATGATCATATGATTCTTATCTTTAAGTCTATTGCTATGATGATTTACATTTATTGATTTCCATTTGTTGAACCAACCTTGCATTCCTGGGATGAATCCCACTTGATGGTGGTGCACAGTCTTTTATATGTCTTTGTATTCGATTTGCCAGAATTTTATTGAGAATTTTTTGCATCTATGTTCATTTGAAGTTTTCTTTTTTTGATATGTCTTTGCCTGGTTTTGGAATCAGAGTGATATTGGCCTCATAGAATGAATGAGTTTGGAAGTGCTGCCTCTTTTTCTATTTCCTGAAATAAATTGAAGAGTGTTGGTATTAGTTCTTCTTTAAAGGTCTTGTAGTACTCAGCTGTGTATCTGTCTTGTCCTGGGCTTTTCTTGGTTGGTAGACTTTTGATGGTGTCTGCTATTTCATCACTTGAAATTGATTTGTTTAAATTGTGTATATCACCCTGATTCAATTTGGGCAAATCATATGACTCTAGAAATTTTTCAATGCCTTTGATATTTTCTATTTTATTAGAGTACAAGTTTTCAAAATATTTTCTAATTATCTTCTATATTTCTGTAGTGTCTGTTGTGATATTTCCTTTTTAATCATGTATGTTAGTGATTTGAGTTTTCTCTCTCCTTCTCTTCGTTAGCATGACTAAGGGTCTGTCAATTTTATTCTGTCAATTTTTTCATTGTTTCTTTTGTTTCTATTTCATTGATTTCAGCTCTGATTTTAATTATTTCCTGTATTCTGCTGCTTTTGGTGTTGATTTATTCTTCTTTTTCTATGGCTTTGAAATGTAATGTTAAGTCATTTATTTGTTGACTTTTTCTTCTTTTAAGGAATGAACTCCGTGCAATGAACTTTCCTCTTAGAACTGCTTTTATAATGTCCCAGAGATTTCGATATATTGTATCTGTGTTCTCATTCACATCTAAAAATTTTTTAATCTCCTCCCTGATATTTTCTGTAACCCATTATTCATTCCAGTAGCATATTATTTAGTCTCCAGGTGTTGGAGTGGATTTTATTTCTTATTTACCATTGATTTTTAATTTAATTCCATTATGATCTGATAGAATGAAGGGTAGTATATTTACTTTTTTATATTTGCTAAGAGTTGCTTTGTGGCATAGTATATGGTCTATTTTAGAGAAGGATCCATGTGCTGCTGAGAAAAAAGTGTATTTGTTCATTAAAGGATGAAATATTCTGTACATGTCAGTTAAGTCTAAGTTATTGATTGTATTATTGAGTTCTATAGTTTCTTTGTTCAGTTTTTGTTTGGAAGATCTATTCAGTGGTGAAAGAGGTGTGTTAAATTTCCCCAAAATTATTGTGTTGTGGTCTATTTGATTCTTGAACTTGAGAAAAGTTTGTTTGATGAACAAAGCTGCTCCATTGTTTGAGGCATATACATTTATAACTATTAAGTCTTGTTGGTGTATGGTTCACTTGAGCAGTATGTAGTGTCCTTCTTTATCCTTTTTGATTGACTTTATTTGAAGTCTACTTTATTTGATATGAGAAAAATCCTTGCTTGCTTCCACAGTCCATGTGAGTTGTATGATTTTTCCCAACCCTTCAATTGCAGTCAATGGATGTCTCTTTCTATGAGATGAGTCTCTTATAGGCAGCATATCGGTGGGTCTTTTTTTTTAATCCAATATGCTAGTCTATGTCTTTTGATTGGTGAGTGTAGGTCATTAACATTCAGGGTTATTATTGAGACATGATTTGAATTCCCGGCCATTTTTGCTTATGTTGGTACTTAACGGAACTTGGTTTCTCCTCTAATTAGATTTTCCTTTAGTGTAATCCCTCCCTCTGCTGATTTTCATCATTGTTTTTCATTTTCTCTTCTTGAAATATTTTGCTGAGGATGTTCTGTAGTACAGGCTTTTGGAGTGGGTGGATCTGGGCTGCTGGGCTTGACCTCCCTCTTTAGTCTGTTGGTTGGAAGGGGCAGTCCTGTACAAGAGGCTATGCTCTGGTGGGTGTCTGCCCCACCCGGGGGTGTACCAGGCCTACTGTGCACCTGAGATGGACACAGGCTGGTGTGGGTGGATCTGGGCCACCAGGCTTGACCTCCCCCAGTAGTCTGCTGGCTGGAAGGAGTGATCCTGCACCAGAGGCTAGGGTCTGGCAGGTGACTGCCCTACTCGGGGAGAGATGAACCGGGCTTCTGTGAGCCTGGGTGCTGCGCAGGCTGGTGTGGATGGTTCTGGGCCACCAGGCTTGACCTCCCTGTGGTAGTCTACTGGTCAGAAGGGGTGGTCCTGCACCAGAGGCTGGTCCTGCACCAGAGGCTAGGCTCTGGTGGGTGTCTGCCCCGCATGCTGTGCGCCTGGGACCTGCACAGGCTGGTGTGAGTGGATCTGATGAACCTCCCATTTAAACCCAGTCAATAAACAGAATCATGAAGAAAATACAATTATTGTTTTAAGCTACTAAATTTTGGCATAATTTAGTCCACAGCACCAGATTAGCATAACAGCCAATTCCTTTTATTAGTCCAGATTCCATGGGGAAAACAGAACCACTATGAATACTACAGAGCATAGAACTTCTCACCAGTTCTACCCCAGAATCAGAGTTTCTGCCAGATGCAGTTTCGATACATCTAAGTTGCCTGAGTAAGTCCCATTTGTTGATTCTTGCTATTAACTCTTGTGCTATGGGTGTCCTATTAAGGAATTTGGAGCCCGACCCCACAGTATGTAGATCGGAGCCAACTTTTTCTTCTATCAGACGCAGAGTCTCTGATTTGATATCAAGGTCCTTGATCCATTTTGAGTTAACTTTTGTGCATGGTGAGAGGAGGGGATTCAGTTTCATTTTGTTGCATATGGATTTCCAGTTTTCCTAGCACCATTTGTTGAAGATGCTATCCTTCCTCCATTGCATGCTTTTAGCCCCTTTATCAAATATAAGATAGTTGTAACTTTGTGGATTAGTCTCTGTGTCCTCTATTCTATACCATTGGTCCACCCGCCTGTTTTGGTACCAGTACCATGCTGTTTTTGTTACTATTGCTCTGTAATATAGTTTGAAATCTGGTACTGCTATACCGCCTGATTCACACTTCCTGCTTAGAATTGCTTTTGCTATTCTGGGTCTTTTATTTTTCCATATGAATTTCATGATTGCTTTATCTATTTCTACAAGCAATGCCATTGGGATTTTGATTGGCATTGCATTAAACCTATAGAGAACTTTTGGTAATATTGCCATTTTGATGATGTTAGTTCTGCCTATCCATGAACAGGGTATATTTTTCCATCTTCTAAGATCTTCTTCTACTTCTCTCTTTAGGGTTCTGTAGTTTTCATTGTATAAATCTTTCACCTCTTTTGTTAGGTTGATTCCCAAGTATTTTATTTTTTTTTTTGAGGATATTGTGAATGGAGTGTTTTTCCTCATTTCCGATTCAGAAGTTTTGTCGCTGATATACAGAAATGCCTTTTATTTGTGCATGTTGATTTTATATCCTGCCACTTTGCTGAATTCATTTATTAGTTCTAGTAGTTTTTTTGTAGACCCTTTTGGGTCTTCTAGGTATAGAATCATGTCATCCGCAAATAGTGATAATTTAAGTTCTTCTTTTCCAATTTTTATGCCTTTAATTTCTTTCGTTTGTCTAATTGCTCTGGCCAGTGTTTCGAGAACTATATTGAATAGAAGTGGTGATAGAGGGCATCCCTGTCTTGTTCCAGATTTTAGAGGGAATGCCTTCAATTTTTCTCCATTCAGAATGATGCTAGCCTGAGGCTTAGCATAGATAGCTTTTACAATGTCAAGGTAAGTTCCTGTTATCCCTAGTTTTTCTAATGTTTTGAACATAAAGGGATGCTGTACTTTGTCGAATGCTTTTTCTGCGTCTATCAAGATGATCATATGGTTCTTATCTTTAGGTCTATTGATATGGTGAATAACATTTATTGATTTCCGTATATTGAACCATCCTCAGATGCAGTTTCAATATATCCAAGTTGCCTAGGCAAAGCCTGTACAATCAAAGAAACATTCAATCGTGCCACATGGGGAATAGCAAGGAATTTCCTCGGGTGGCACTGAATGGTCTTATCCTCAGCCTAATAATTTTAAAAGGCAGAAAGAAGGAAGCTATGAGCTCTTGTGACATGGTAACATTCACTCCACACTGCTGGCACTGATTATAGACCTCTGGCCTAACCCCTTATCGAACTGTAGAGCCATGTGACTATGTTTCACTTTAATCTCAATCCTGCAAATCTTTTGTTATGCTTGTTTGTTGGTTCAAATAGGAGCCCAAGTAAAAATAATTAAAGATGAATCCATGTTGCTATCTTCATCTATCTTCTTCCTAATGCATGCATTTTTTATATTGAATGGGGAGTCAGGAGGACCCTTGACTTATACCCCACCCAATAACAAAAAAAAAAGGCTAGAAAGGGCTTCTGAAGACAAATGAGAAAAATCCAAGAATGTGAGGTCATAGACAGAAAAGGAAACAAGCAAGAAGGAAGGATCAAGTGATTGTTCTGATTAATGCTGAGCAATGGCTAGTGAATTTAGCAACACAAAGTGATTAGTGATCTCAATAAGTGCAATTCTCATAAAGAATGGAGAGAGTAAATGAAGATTCTCTCAGAATCTTGTCTGTGTAGTATAGTATAGAAAAAATGGAAAATTAGAAGAATTAGTAATGTGTGAAGGCAAGAGAGACTTTATTTGTAGAGCAAATGTTAAATTCTATTGTAACTATTGTAGAATTATTTTAGATTTTTAAACTTTGTACAAATAAAACAGAAAATTTTTTTAAAAATTTAAAATAAGACTTTGGATTCAGATTTATAGTATTATAATCTGTAAAACTGGGATAATAGTGCCTACCTCCAAGTATTATGTGGATTCCATTAAATAATGGAAGGTTTGAGGTCCTGTTCCTATATGTAGTTAGTGTTCAATTCATGGCAGCTCTCATGTAAGAACTTTTGTCTTACTACTCTGAAGTTCAGGGATCTTAGCACTGAAGACTATCTGTCCATTGGTCTGTCAACTGACATGTTGATTTCTGCTACTTATCAGACACCCAGCACTAAATGCTATGGATGGATACAGATGTGAATGAAAAATAGAGCCTCAGAAGGGAAGAAAAAAATTTAAAACTGTATATTTTAATGGATAATATCAAAATATGTCAGAAGCCCAAACCACTCCAGAGTAAAGTAATTATAATAACAATTATGACTTAAAACTGGCAAGAGATCTGATTAGACATTTCTCAGAAAAACAATGGCTAACAGGTACATATATATAGAAAAACACAAGCTGATCACCTGCAGGAAAAAGTTGAAGCAATTAAAGAAGGCTGAAGCCATGTACCTTGACTCCTCTCCTACTTCAGACCTCTAGAGACATAAGTCTGCCTGATTTGCAGAGAGAACTTCAACTCAGATAAATGATGGAAGTTTCAAAATGAACAGGCAGGATTAGATTTTTATCAAAAAACAAGACAATTTGAATACTCCAAAGTGATAATAATAATAAAATTGGCTGATATATCATTAAAATAAGTTGCTACCCAGTAAGATGGGGGAACTCATCAAAACTTATGATTATAGCTACTAATAAAAAAATAGTTTTTCATGTTTATCTTCCTGTAAGTTGAGGCAGCTCAGTAAACTGATTTCATGGCAATAATAAACAATATCACTGCTTAAATTGCAGTGACAAACCCACAGACATATAGACCAATGCTCTGAGCGTCCAGTTCCCACTTGTCTTTCCACATCCTTCCCTCCAATAGTAAATACTTGTGTCCATGTCTTCAACATCCGTTCTCCCTCTTCAGGTAAAAACCAGTCATTTTCCATGCTAGACTTCTTGGCAAGCCCTTTTCTGCATCCCCAGTCTTCCCCTCTGACCTTCGTCCCCTACTTCTGATGCCCAAAATGGCTTCTTCCCTTGGGTTGGGATTATTTCTATCTTGTCTTTCCACATAGTCCTAACCCTTTCCTAGGACTACCACATCATACAATTGTAAATAATTCTATAACACCTTAGATGAATCTCATCTTTGGAGTTTTACAGTTCACAGCCTCTGCATTCTCATGTGGTGACCCTCCCCTTAGATCTTACATATGAAAAAATATATATTTTGGCTTCATATCCATCTATAACGCATGAAGTTGTCCTACTTCACTTTAGTAAAAATGCATCTGTTTATGTAACATGTTACAAATGATTATTTGGTTTATTATTCCAGTACCTTATTTTCTTTAATAATCTATGTGATAATCAGCACATTGGTTCCTGTACATTTGTCCCCAGTAGGAACACAATCAAAGTTCTAAACACTGTATGTCTTGCTATTTGTTGTCAGCTTATCTTCAGGAAATAAGGGAGTGCCTTTTACAAGAAGATTTTGTAAGGGCCTATAGAAAAGACTGAACAGTAGGAGTTTAGTGGCATGAATGCAGATCCATAACTTACTCCATAATTTGAAACTCTAGTAGTAAGTAGCATCTATACAAACATTATAGTTTTCTCCAAACGATCATCCATCCACAGTCTCTCAAATGTAGACCTATATAGACCCTTGATTTAAGCATCCTTCCTAGAAGTAAAACAGGACTTTCCAGATTCTTGAGACTCTTATATCAGGAATAATGCTCTCACAAAAAGCCCACTGTTGAGTATGTGTTCTACACTCAACATCTTCACCACATCTGTGATGAATGTTATATACACACATGCAATTTTAACCAAAACTAGACATGTAGGTTTAGAAATATGATTTAGTGAGCTATTTGAATGGAAGCTTATCAATTTTTGTGAGAAAAAGAGTACAATTCTAAAAATCCATTCTCTTTATCCATACCTTCTTCTGGATTTCCATCTCAGTAAAAGAAATGCACCTCACCACCAAGTCACTCAAATCAGATTTGAGAAGTCCTTCTACTGACCCTTCAATTTCCTCACCCTTCACATGTAAAGAACAAGTCCAGTTGGATACATCTCTTTAATTCTTATCTCTTGTCCCACTTCAGCAACACTGCCACAGTCAATTTCCCTCTACTGCTGGAAAATATGGTCCCTACCTGGTCTCTGTCTTCAGCCATGTTCCACGTTGAACCCAGAGTAATCTGAGGAAAACTAGCAAAGCTCCCAAGTGGACTTGTTGATAATATCTAATTACATCGACATGTCTCTGTTGCAGACACATTGCCTGTTTTATTCATCACATTTATCCAAGTTTTCTGATGAATCTCCATTCTGCTTTCCATAGTGGTTGCACCAATTTGCAGTCCCATCAGGAATGTATGAGGGTAACTTTTTCTCCACATCTTCACCAACACTTATTATTGCTTGTATTCTTGATAATTGGAAGAATGAATTTTAAATACAAGACCCAACTCTATGTTGTTTGTAAGACACTCATCTTACAGCAATGATAGCCACAAACTGAAAGTGAAAGGATGGAAATTGATATACCATGTGAATGAAACCCACAAAACAAGCAGGATTAGCTACTTTTATACCTTACAAAGCAGAATTCAAGTCAAAATTAACCAAGAGAGAAAAAGAAGATCAATTCTTAGTGGTAAAGAGAACAATTCCTCATAAAGCTATGATAGTAAATATTTATGCCTCAAATGTTATTATTGCTTTAGAATCATACATAGTAATTGAGTTAACAGTAATCGAGTTCATCCCAACAAATTCATGTATCTATTTCAGTTCATGATCCTCTCCCTTTTCCCTCCCCATTTTTATTCTTATCCTCCCTTCCCTCTTCCATGTCACTTTATATATAAATACATAAATATGTATGATAGTAAATATTTATGCCCCAATTTTACATAAAATAGAAACTACCCAAATCAACACCTCACATAGGCCCCAGTAAAATAATAGTGGGTAATTTCAATACACCTCTCTCACCAACAGATGGGTCATCCATACATAAGCCAGTAAGTCTCTTTAGACCGAAACAATTTTATGAATCAAATGGACTTAACAGACATGTATGTAATATTTCATCCAACAAAAACTGAATATTCTTATATGTTCTTAGTTGCTTGTAGAACTTTCTCCAAACTAGCTTGAATTTTAGGCTACAAAACAACTCTTATTGAATACCAAAAAAAAAGATATGATTTCTTGCATTTTATCACATCATGATGAAGTAAAACTGGAAAAAATATCAAGAAACCCTACAGAAAATATAAACAGATGGATATTGAACAATACCCATTTGATGATTCTAGGTAATCTGAATAACTATATGTAGAAAAATAAAATTAGACCCCTATCTCTCATCCTAAATAAAACTTAAATCAAAATGGATCAAAGACTTAGGAATTATAGAAGAAACTTAAAGAAACAGGGTCAACTCCATCATATAGGTGCTGGCACTGACTTTCTCAAAAAGACCCCCAAAATGCCTACATAAGAAAATCAGGAAGATTCTAAATAAACAAACTAGTGATGCATCTCAAAGCCCTCGAAAAAAGAAGAACAAATCAATTTCAAAACTAGTAGAAGGAAGAAAATAATTAAGATAATAGACAAAATCAATAAAATTGAGGATTAGAAAACAAAGAATTGATAAAATGAAGAGTTGGTTCTTTGAAAAATAAAAATGATTGTTAAGCCTTAGCCATACCAGCCAAAAGAAACAGACAGAAGACCCAAATTAATAAAATTAAGAGATGAAAAAGAAGAAATCACCAAAGAAATTGAGAGGATCATTAGGGACTATTTTGAAAACTTATATTCCAGTAAATTGGAAAACCTAGAAGAAATGGATACATTTCTAGACACATATGATCTACCAAAATTGAATAAAGAGGACATGAAAAATCTAAACAGGCCAATAACTAGCAATGAGATAGAAACAATAATAAAAAGCCATACAACAAAGAAAAGCCCAGGACCAAATATATTCTCAATGGAATTCTATCGGACTTTTAAAGAAGAATTAATGCCACAGCTCCTCAAATTGTTCCATGAAATAAAAATTTCATTCTATGAATTCAGTATCATACTCTTATCAAAACTAGATAAGAGCACATAAAGGAAAGAAAATTACAGACCAATAAATAAATAGATGTATTGTGTCCATCTACAACCAAAATACATTTTTAAAAAATGAAAATAAAATAAACTACCTAGGAATAAATCTAACCAATGAAGTGAAACACCTCTACACTGAAAATTGTAGATTTATCTCTGATAAACTTAGATTCAAAAATCCTTAGTAAAATATTAGTAAATAATATCAACAACATATTAAGAAGATTATATATTAAGACTAAGTTGGTTCTATCCCAGGGACTTCAAGGATGATTTAACATGCATAAATGAATAAATGTAATCTATCATATAAATAGAATTAAGGATATCAATAGATGCAAAGAATACCTTCAACAAAATTCAGCACCTATTTAAAATCAAAACATCAAGAAGCTAAAGATGGAAGAAACCTACTTCAATATCAAAAGTCTTACATATGAAAAACCCAAAGTCAACATCATAATGAATGGGGAAAAACTAAAAGTAAATCTGAAACAAGACAAGAATGTTTACTCTACTCTTACCACTCATATTTAATATAGTGCTAAAAATTCTAGCCAGAGCAATTAGGCATGATAAGGAAACAAAAGGGATAAAAATAGGAAAGGGAGAAGTCAAAGTATCACTGTTTGTAGATGACATAATCCTATACCTAGAAGATCCAAAAAGCTCCACCAAAATAATACAAGAGCTAATAAGCAAATTCATGAAAATAACAAGTTACAAAATCAATAAACAAAAATGAATAACTTTCCTATACACTGATAATGAATCTGTTAAGAAAGAAATCAGGAAAATAATCCCATTCACAATAGCTTCAAAAAATAAAACAGGGGGATGGGATTGTGGCTCAGTTGTAGAGTGCTCACCTATCATGAATGAGGCACTGGTTTGATCCTCAGCACCATATATAAATAAGTAAATACATATGTGTCCATCTACAACTAAAAGACATTTAAAAATAAAAATAAAATAAACTACCTAGGACTAAATCTAACCAATGAGATGAAACACCTCTACAATGAAAATTATAGAATACTGAAGAAAGAAATTGAAGAAGACAAGAAGATGAAAAGACCTTTCATTCTCATAGATAGGCACAGAATTAATATTGTTAAAATGGCCATATTACCAAAATCAAAATACTGATCCAATGGAATCCCTATCAAAATATCAATGAGGGGCTAGGGTTGTGGCTCAGTGGTAAAACGCTGGTCTAGCATATGCGAAGCCCTGGGTTCGATCCTCAGCACCACATAAAAATAAAGATTTTTTTAAAAATCAATGATATTCTTCACAGCACTAAAAAAAGCAGTCTTCAAATTCCTTTTAAAAGAATAAAGGACCCAGAATAGCCAAACCAATTCTAAGCTGATAAAACAATGCTGGAGGCATAACAATACTTGACTTCAATCTATACTACACAGAATAGTAACAAAAACTGCATGTTACCAGCATAAAAATAGACACATAGATCAATGGTACAGAATAAAAGACACAGAAATAATGTACTTAGATACAGTCATCTGATCTTTGACAAAGGTACCAAAAACACATTGGAGAAAAAGACAATCTTAAACAAATGATCCTAGGAAATATGGTTAATCAAATGTTGAAGAACAAGACTAGACCCTTATCTCTCACCCTGCACAAACATCAATTCAAAATGGATCACAGATGTAGGAATTATACTATGCAATTTATAGGGTTGACATTTCAACATACATGCAACAATTTTCAAACCTCAGAAAATAATGGCATGCTAATAAATGAATGGCATCAAATTCCGAAGCTTCTGAACAGCAAAGGAAGTAATTAAAAATATGAAGAGAGAATAAGAAAAAATCTTTGCTAGCTATTCATTTGACATATAATTAATATCCAGAATATGTAAAGAACTCAAAAACTTAATGTCAAAAAATCAAATAGGGCTGGGGTTGTGGCTCAGAGGTAGAGCGCTGGCCCAGCATGGGTGGGGCACTGGGTTCAATCCTCAGCACCACATAAAAATAAAATAAAGATATTGTGTCCACCTATAACTAAAAAATAAATATTTTTAAATTCAAATAACTCAATTAATAAATGATTGTATGAACTAAATAGACACTTCTCAAAAGAATGAATACAAATGGCCAAAAAAATATGAAAAAATGTTCAACATCATTAGCAATTAAAGAAATGTAAATAAAAACTATTCTGAGATTTCATCTCAATCCAGTCAGAATGGCAGCTATCAAGAATACAAACAATAATAAATACTGGAGATGATGTGAAGAAAAAGGAATACTTTTACACTGTTGGTAGGATTGTAAATTAGTACAATGAATATTGAAATCAGTATGAAGATTCCTCAAAAGACTAGGAATGAAACTATGATATGAATTAGCTATTCTACTCTTCAGTATTTATCCTAAAAAATAAAAGTTATCATACTGTAGCAGTACATGTATACCCATGTTCAGAGCAGCATAATTCACAATAGTCAAACTATGGAACCAGCCTAAGTATGCATCAGTAGATGAGTAGAAAAAGAAAATGTGGTGTATATATACACAATAGAGTTTTAGTCAGCCATAAGTAAAAATGAAATTTTGTCATTTGCAGGAAAATGGTTGCAACTGGAGAGAATTGTGCTAAGCAAAATCCAGAAGGTTAAGGGGTTGCATGTTTTCTCTCATATATGAAAGCTACAGAGGAAAAAGTAAAAGAAAGATAGAGGGTGTCTCATAAAAATTGAAGGAAGATCAGAAAAGGAAATAAAAAGGATCCAGGGAGAGGGAGAAGAAAGGGAAAGGAAAAACATTGGGAAATTATATTGGCTAAATTATATTATTATATTGTGTTGTACACATACAAATATGTAACAACCATTATTTACAACTATAATACACCAATTAAAAATATGAAAAATAAAAAGAATTTGTTAAATGACCTGCTGTTCAAAGGAAATGAGTTTAAGAGAGCCCCAACAGAATGGGAGAAAGTATTTGCCAGTTGCACTTCTAACAGGGAATTAATGTCTAGAATGCATAAAGAACTCAAAAAAAACTTAACATCCTGGGCAAAAGAGTTAAAAAGACATTTCTCAAAAGAAGAAATACAAATGGCCAACAAATATGTGGGGAAAAAAAGTGTTCAACATCCCTAGCAATCAAGGAAATGCAAATCAACTCTACACTAATATTTCATATTACTCCAGTTAGAATGCAATTATCAAGAACACAAATAATAAATGCTGGTGAGGATGTGGGGGAAGGTACATACTCGCACATTATAAGTGGAACTGCAAATTAGTATAACTACTCTGGAAAGCAGCATGGAGATTCCTCAAAAAATTACATAAAACCATCATATGACTCAGCTATGCTACTGCTCGGCATTTATCCAATTGAACTAAAATAGCATACTATAATGATACAGCCACATCAATGCAACTTTATAGCAGTGCAACTCACAATGGTCAAGTATAGAACCAGCCCAGGTATATGTCAATAGAAAAAATGGATTAATAAAGTGTGGCATATATACATAATGGAGTTTTACTTTGCCATAAAGAAGAATGAAATTATGACATTTGCCAGTAAATTGATGGAACGAGAGAACATCATACTAAGTGAAATAAGTCAGACTCAGGAAGTCAAGGGTTAAATGTTTTCTCTCCTATTCAGAATCTAGAGAAAAGTAAGGAAAAATTGTGGGGAAGGGGTATTCTGAAGATAAAAGGAAGACCAGTAGAGTATAAGAAGGAAATTGAGTGATAGGGAGGAGGAATGGGAAAGGAAAGAAAATGTGGAATGAATGTGACAAAAATACTCTATGTTCATGTTTTAGCCAGTTTTTTCATGATTGTGATGAAAATACATGACCAGAACAATTATGGAGAGTGTAAAGTTTATTTGGCACCCATGGTTTCATAGGTCTCAGTCCATAGATAGACAATTCCATTGCTTTGGGCCAGAGGTGAGGCCAAATATCATGTCAAAAAGGTGTGGAGGAGGAAAGCAGCTTAGTACTTAGAACCAGTACATAGAAAGAATTCTCTGCTCAACAAGGACGAAACGTAAGTCCCAAAGGCATACCCTTAGTAACCTACATCTTCAGCTATACCCTTACCTGCCTACAGTTACCATCCAGTTAATCCCTATCAGAAGATTAATGCACTGATTAGGTTGAAGCTCTCATAATCCAATCACGTCATTTCTAAACTATCTTGCATTGTCCCACACATGAGCTTTTCAGGAACACTTTATAGCTAAACCATAACTTTTGACTCCTTTCCCCCAAAAGCTCATGCCCATCTCACAAAACAAAATAGTCCATTTTCAAGCATCCCTACAGTCTTAACAACTCCAGCCCTATCAAAAATACAAGTTTCCTCTGAGACTCAAGGCAAACTCTCAGTATGATCCTCCATAAAAATCAAAAGCAATTTACATATGTCTTCTACATGAAGACCCAGAGTAAACGTATCCATTGAAAAGGAAGAAATAACGGCATAGAAAAGGGAATGGAAGCAAAGCAAGACCAAAATTCAGTGGGGCAAACAAGTTCCATAGGACCATGTCCAGTGTCTGGAGCACATGGCATCATGCTATTATTTTCAAAAGGCTTATATAGGTCCACCCCTATGGCCTTGCTGGTTTTAGCCCACATGGCCTCTCTCTTGGCTTATCTGTACTCTATTTCTCCAGATTTCCTCAGCACATTTTGCACTACTGGCATTTCTTAATTTGAGGGTCTCCACAGCAGCTTCAGGTTCCTTCTCACATCTTCACATATTGCCCCCTCCTGGGCTGCCTGCAGGGACTCCAACCCTGCTGCACTTTGATTGGTTTCCTAGGCCTTCTTTTGAAATCTCAGTGGAAGCCTTCATTACCTTCTAGTTTCCGCATCCTGTAATTCTGCAGAACTAGTATCATATTGTTTATGTCAAAGTCTGCTGCCATCTCTAGCAGTAGCCAAGCCTCCTGGAACCAGGGCTGCAGTAGCCTCTGAGTGCCTGGGTAGCTGAACTGATGAAAGAACTTCCTGCCCATCTCCCATCATGCAAATAGGGTACCCCAGTGGTATTTTCTCAAAGGAATTTTTACTTTTACATCCTTGTGACTCAGATGGGTGTGATCTTGACATTTCCTCAGATGTCCTCAAGCCACCCTGGTGTCTTTGGGTAAAGTATTTAGAATCACCTTAGTGATTGTAAAGTCTTCAACAACCACAACTTACTTAGCCCTAGTTTTACACTTATCCAGCTGAACTTCAAGTTGTTCAAATCTTTCTGCTCTGCTTTCTTCTCCTGCTCATCACAGTAAACTTTGCTAAAAGCTGTCAGCAAAATTCATGCAACTACCTGAATGCTGTGCTGCTTAGAAACTTCTTTTCTCGGATTAATTAGTCTATCAGGTTTAAAGTCAGCCTCACAGAAGGTTTTAAGACTTTAAGAGAGAACATTTTCTTAGGGAAAATGTAGGCAACTTCTTTGCTAAAATGTAATCTAAATGGCCTCTAGTCCAATTTCCAACAGAGACCTCTTCCTCCTCTGAAACTTCACAAACCCAGTCTACTGTCCACAGTCCTGTCAGCATTTTAGACTTTTTTTTTTTTGTACCAAGGATTAAATCCAGGGGTGTTTAACCTCTGAGCCCCATCCCAACTCTGTTTTTATGTTTTATTTTGAGACAGGGCTTCACTAATTTTATCAGAGGCTGGCTTTGAATTTGTGATCTTCCTGTCTCAGCCTGCCAAGCAGATGGGATTACAAGCATGCACCAGAACAACCAGCTCATCGTGGACTTCTGAACTCCCACGGGAATCATCCATTAAGTTCCACTTACAACAATCTAAAACTTTTCCTGTGTGCATCCCTAAATGTCTCAAAATTTCTCCCACAAATTCCAAAAAGATCCAAAATTTATGAACCACATGGTCAGGTTAGTTACAGCAACTACCCCACTCCTGGTACTCATTTCTGCTTTAGTCAGTTTTTCATTGTTGTGAACAATTTTAGAGGATGAAAAGTTTACTCAGGACTCACAGTTTCAGAGGTCTAAGTTCATAGATGGCCAACTCCATTGTTTTGGGTCCGATGTGCATCAAATCATGACAGAAAGGTGTTGAGGAGAAAACAGTGTCGTACTTGGAACCAGGAAACAGAGACTTCTCTGCTCAACAAGAACAAATATAAATCCCAAAGACACACCTTTAGAGACCACATCTTCAGCTACACCCTACCTGCCTACAGTTACCACCCAGTTAATCCCTATCAGAGGATTAATGTACTGATTAGGTTAAAACTTTCATAACCCAATTATTTCACCTCTAGCCTTTCTTGTATTGTCTCACACATGAGCTTTTTAGGCACACCACAAATCCAAACTATAACAATACATGTATAAAAATACCATAGTTAATCCCACCTTCATGTATGTTTATAATGCACCAATTAATAATGAATAAATAAAGAATACTTGTGGAAAGAACACCAGTGGAATAAAAGAAAGGGAATAGCGGGAAGGGAAGAAGAATGAGTTAGGGGTCAGTAGACAGAAATGGAATAAATTAAGTTCCATAAATGTATAATAATATCAAAGTAAACCAAACTATTATGTATAACTATAATACATAATAAATGCATTTTTAAATGTTCTAAAAGAAAAGAAAAAATTAACTGCTTTTGAGTAATTAAAGTATATATTCAATGGTCAGTGGACATTCCCTGATCACATGATGATTCATACCATTCTGCCAGCCCTCTACAAATCCCTTGTATCTGTGTCTTCTCATATCTTCATATTCTCAACCTCATGTAGCATTCTGATTTTATTTTATGGAAGAAAAATTGGGTCAGAGAGGTTAATGGCTTGATGACCACCAAACACAGTTCAAGTTTGTTATGGCTTGAATAAGTGTTTTAAAGGCTTTGAGGCACTATTGGCACTATTGGGAGGTAGTAAATCCTTTAAAATGTTAGTCCTAGTGGAAGGTCTTTAGGTCATTGGAGGCTTACCCTTAAAAAGGGGATACTGAGACCCTGGCCCCTCCTCATTCTCTCTTTTGCTTCCCAGACATAGGGTAAAAGGTTTTATCCATTAAGACCTACTACCATGGGGCTGGGGATATAGCTCAGTAGGTAGGGTGCTTGCCTCACATGCACAAGGCCCTGGGTTCAATCTCCAGCATCATAAAATTTAAAAAAAAAAAAAAGAACTACCATGATGTACTGTCTCACCATAGGACCAAAAGCAATGGAGCCAACTGTTCATAGACTGAAACATTCAAAACTGTGAGCCAAAACAAACCTTTTCTCTTATTTAAAAGTTAATTACCTCAGGTATTTGTTAAAGTACAAAGAAGCTAACATAGAGCAAAGATGAAGACATTGTATAATGGTAAAACACATGTGCTTTACCAAACAAAAAGACTTGAGTTTATATCCTGGCTTTGATAAAATGTCAAAAATGATTCTGTGTAAATTGGCGAACAAATTTTTGGTCTTTACTTTTAGGAATACTACCTTATTAAATTGAAAGGTATAATAAATTGGCTCAAGTTATGATCTGAAATATTTAATTTTAATTTTTCTTATTTCTTGAATTCATGTTTCTCAGTGGTTTGAGAGTATTTACTTTTTGAAATGTTGTTATCTTAATCACCTTTATTAGTATGGCCATTTTAACAATACTATTTCTACCTATCCAAGAATGGGGGGTCTTTCCATCTTCTAAGCTCTTCTTCAATTTCTTTTTTTATTTTTCTATAGTTTTTTTTATTGGTTGTTAAAAACATTACATAGCTCATGACATATCATCTTTCATACATTTGACTCAAGTGGGTTATGAACTCCCATTTGTACCCCAAATACAAATTGCAGAATCACATCTGTTACACATTCACATTTTTCCATAATGGCATATTAGTGACTGTTGTATTCTGCTACATTTCCTATCCCCTACTATCCCCCCCTCCCCTCCCCTCCCATCTTCCCTCTCTACCTCATCTGCTGTTGTTCAATTCTCTCCCTTGTCCCCCCCCCCTTTCCCCTCACAACCTCTTATATGTAATTTTGTGTAACATTGAGGGTCTCCTACCATTTCCGTATGATTTCCCTTCTCTCTCCCTTTCTTTCCCCCCCACTCGTCTCTGTTTAATGTTAATCTTTTCATCATGCTCTTCCTCCCTGTTCTGTTCTTAGTTCCTCTCTTTATCACCTCATTTGTTAGATTGATTCCCAAAAACTGGGTTTTTCTTTAGGCTACTGTGATTGGGGTACCTTTCCTAATTTCTTCTTCAACAGATCCATCATTGGAATATACAAATTGATTTGTGGGTATTGATTTTGTATCCTGCTACTTTGTTGAATTCATTTATGAGTTTTAGAAGTTTTCTGGTGGAGTTTTTTTTTTCTTTTGGATCTTCTATAGGCTCATGTCATTGGCAGAAATAATTTGAGCTCTTCTTTTCCTATTTGTATCCCTTTAATTTCCTTCTCTTGCCTAATTGCTCTGGCTAGAGATTCAAGGACTATGTTGAATAGGAATAATGAAAGTGGTCTTTTGTGTCTGTTTCCTGCTTTTAGAGGGAATGTGCTCAGTTATTCTCAATTCAGAATGATGTTGGCTTTGCGTTTGTTGTGTATAGCATTTACAATGTTGAGGTATGTTCCTTCTAAACCTAATTTTTCTAGTGTTTTAAATACAAATGGATGTTGAATTTTGTCAAATGCTTTTTCTGCATCTATTGAAATAATCATATGATTCTTGTCTATCAGTCTATTGATGTGATGAATTAATTTATTGATTTGTTGATATATTGATATGTTGAACCAACCTTGCATCCCTAGGATGAAACCCACTTGACCATGATGTTTTTGTATGTAATTTGCCAGTATTCTATTGAGAATTTTTACACCTATGTTCATCAATGATATTGGTCTGAAGTATTCTTTCCTTGATGTGTCTTTGGTTTTGATATCAAGGTGATACTAGCCTCATAGAATGAGTTTGGAAGGGTTCTCTCCTTTTGTATTTCATGGAATAATTTGAATGGAATTGATGTAAGTTCTTCTTTGAACGTCTGGTAGAACTTGGCTTACAATCCATATGGTCCTGGGCTTTTCTTTAATGGTAGCTTTTGATGATTTTCTCAATTTTATTTTCTGAAATTGATCTGTTTAAATTGTTTATATCCTCCTGGTTCAATTTGGGTAGGTCATGTTTCAGGAATGTGTTGATGTCATCAAGATTTTCTAGTTTATTGGAGTATAATTTTCAAGTTTCTGGTAATTTCTTCATTTCAATAGTATCTGCATTGATATTTCCTTTTTCATCAGACATTCTAATAGCTTGAGTTTTCCCTCTTTCTTTCCATTAGCTTGGCTAAGGGTATATCAAATCAATTTTGTTAATTTTCTCAAAACTATTTTTTCCATTGATTTTTTTAATTTTTAAAATTTTTTATTTGTTCTTTTTAGTTATACATGAGAATAGAATAGTTTTAATTATTTTTTTTATTTTATGGGACAGTGGAATGCATTAAAATTCTTATAACACATATAGAGCACAATTTTTCATATCTCTGCTTGTATACAAAGTATATTCACACCAATTCGTGTCTTCATACATGTACTTTGAATAATGATGTTCATCACATTCCACCATCCTTGATAACCCCCTGACCTTTCCCTTTCCCTCCCACCCCTCTGCCCTATCTAGAGTTCATCTATTCCTCCCATGCTCCCTCTCCCTATCCCATTATGAATCAGCCTCCTTATATCAGAGAAAACATTCAGCATTTGGTTTTTTGGGATTGGCTAACTTCACTTAGCATTATCTTCTCTAACTCCATTCATTTACCTGCAAATGCCATGATTTTATTCTCTTTTATTGCTGAATAATATTCCATTGTATATATATGCCACATCTTTTTTATCCATTCATCTATTAAAGGGCATGTAGATTGGTTCCACAATTTAGCTATTGTGAATTGTGCTGCTATAATCATTGATATGGCTGTGTCCCTGAAGTGTGCTGATTTAAGCCCTTTGGGTATAGACCAAGGAGTGGGATAGCTGGGTCAAATAGTAGTTCCATTTCAATTTTTCCAACCAATCTCCATACTGCTTTCCATATTGGCTGCACCAATTTGCAGCCCCACCAGCAATGTATGAGTGTGCCTTTCTCCCACATCCTCACCAACACTTATTGTTGTTTGTCTTCATAATAGCTGCCATTCTGACTGGAGTAAGATGAAATATTAGAGTAGTGTTGATTTTCATTTCTCTAGTTGCTAGTGATGATGAACATTTTTTCATATATTTGTTGATTGATTGTATATCATCTTCTGATGATATACAGGTCCTTGGCCCATTTATCGATTAGGTTTGTGTGTGTGTGTGTGTGTGTGTGTGTGTGCGCGCGCGCTTAGCTTTTTGAGCTCAGTAGAATATTTGTAAAAAAAAACACTTTTCTAGTTGTAAATGTATCTTTTATTATTTATTTATATGTGGTATTGAGGATTGAACCCACATATGCCAGGCAAGCACTCTACCACTGAGCCACAACTCAGTAAATTTTGACATTTCATATATACATGGAGTATAACTTCCCATTTTTGTGGTTGTACATGATGAAAAGACCCTATGATCATTTATTCACATTTGAACAATGGAAAGTTATATACAATTTATTCTATTGTCTTTCCATCCCTACTCCCCTTTATTTGCCCTCCACTTGGCCCTGTCCAATCCAGTGAACCTCCTCTTCTCCTCCCCTGCCTGTTGTGAGTCAGCATCTACATATCAGAGAGAACATTTGGCCTTTGTTTTGCAGGGGTTGGCTTATTTCATTTAGACTCCATCCAGTTCCATTCATTTCCTGGAAAATGCCATAATTTTGTTCTTCTCTAAGACTGAATAATATTCCATTGTGTATACGTACCACATTTTCCTTATCCATTTATCTATGAAGGGCACGTATGTTGATTCCATAGTTTATCTATTGTGAATTGAGCTGCTATAAATACTAAGGTGGCCATACCACTGTAGTATGCTGATTTTAAGTCCTTTGGATATATGCCAAAGAGTGGGATAACTGGGTCAAATGGTGGTTTCATTACAAGTTTTTAATTTTTTTTAATCTCAGTTATATTGATTTTGTCTCTGATTTTAATTATTTTCTGTTTTCTACTGACTTTCATGTTGGTTTATTCTTTTTCTAGGGCTTTGAGATGTGATGTTAGCTTATTCATTTGTTATCTTTCTATTCTTATAATGTATGAGTTGAAAACTATGAACTTTCCTCTTAGAACAGCCTTCATAGTGTCTCAGAGATTTTGATATGTTGTATTATTATTCTCATTTGCCTCTAAATATTGTTTTATTCTACCTCTGATTTCTTCTGTTATCCTTTCCATCATTCAAAAGTATATTATTTATTCTACAGGTGTTAGAGTGGTTTCTATTCTTTATCTTATCATTGATTTCTGATTTCATTCCATGATGATCTGATAGAATGAAAGTTATTATCTCATATCTCTATTTTGTTTATTTGCTAAGATTTTCTTTGTGGCCTAAAACATGTCTATTTTCAAAAATTTCCCATGCTACTGAGAAGAAAGTGTATTCAGGCATTTATGGATGAAGTATTGTGTGTATATATATGTTAAGTCTAAATTATTAATTGTATTTTTTAGTTTTGTAGCATCTCTATTTAGTTTTTGTATGTATGACCTATTTAGCAATGTATAAGGTATGTTAAAGTCACCTAGTATTATTGCGTTGTGGCCTATTTTATTCTTAATATCGAGAAGGGTTTGTTTGATCTATGTAGACACTCCATTGTTTGAGGCATTAATATTTACAATCACTTTTCTTAAGCAGTATAAAATGACCTTTTTTGTCTCTTCTGATTAATTTTCCATTGAAGTCTACTTTATCTGGTATGAGAATAGTAAGATGTTGTTTTTGAGATCCATGTAAATGGTATATTTATTTTTTCCCATTCTTGCACCTTCAGTCTGTGATCCAGAAAGAATTTTGAGAAGGAATATACAAGGAAAAGTCTGCTTGGAAACCCTCACTAGCCAACTACCTAGCCCCAGGGGATCAGTCATCTAATTAAAGGACTTGCAAAATAAATCCTGACATGAGAACATATCATTTCAGTGATTTCAAAGTAAATGGAATCCCTTGGACTTGTACAGTACACAACCAGAACAATCATGTATTATCAATTGTTCCCTTCCCATCCATACCTCAGTTCAAACCACCAAATACATCTTTATTATATAACATACAGACAGTATTACTTCAAAAAAAAGTGATAATCTATTGAGACATAAGCATCTTTAAATGTCTAAAAAAGGAGAGGGATCCTTAGGAACAGAACTCTTTCACCTATATTAAGCCAGCAGTGAAATGACTGCTATTGGAATTCCTGTTGTGATTTTTCTCAGATCCCAGCCAATGCTGTCAGTCTTCAGGCCCCTTAACTCTAGCTTCTGACTGATCCCATGACTGTGAACTCAATTAAACTATTTTCTCACTTCATCAGTGACAAGATTTAGCATACTAGACCCTCTTCAAGAAAATAGACAAGTGAGCCTTAAAATTCCTGAAGAAGGATCTACTGTGGGCTTCATTAGGTCAAAAAGCCTCATGGAAGAAGAGGACTACAATGAAGAAAATAGCACTAGAGACTGAGGTTGCTAGCAAGATGAAGAGGTTGACTCCATCATCCAGCATCTTCTCAACACTTCAGTGGGTTTGATTATGTAGAAGTGATCAACATAAGAGTTTTTCACCACTAGATAGTAAGCTGTATTCTGGGACTATTAATCTTATTCATCATTGTATCCTCAGGCTTCCAAACACTAAAATATAAAGTGATAGAATTTTTGAAGTTGTATAGCAGAGTAACAAGGTTACCAGTCATGTGATTTTTTTTCAATCACTCACCCCCCAATCCCAGACTCCGAATCCAGCTTCCTCTCTGTTGTCATTATGTAACTCAGAGACTTCTTTGTCCAAATGATACAGACTGTCCTCTTTAGCTTACATCAACCAATGTTTTTCTCTTTGAAGGTTTTTTGAAAATGATAATGCTATTGATCAATTTCATTGACTATGTGCACAGTACTTTATAATTTATTCCATGATTTAATTAACCATAGATTAAAAATGGGTAGTAATAGTCCATTTTTGTAACAAGGGAACTAAACCTCAGAGCAGTTATATAAATCAGCCAAGATTTAATAGGCAGAAAATATTAAGTCAGGGTTAGAACCAACTCTAGATGACCCTAGAGTCTATGTCTTTTATCTTATTAAATATTGCCAGGCACTTGCCTTTGATAAAGGATGTAGAAGACTGGGAAGCTTTTCAACACACAGGATAAAGTGGTACATTGGGACTGATGGGCGAAAGAGTTGGAATGGTTGGCAGAGACACTCCTCATCAGGCAGTTACTTTTGTAATGACAACAAAAGATAGGAATGCCTGAGATAAGCCCTGCTCCATCAGTCCATTCTCACTTAGTCATTCTCACATATTTTTTTCTTTGATAATAGGACATGGTCACTATAGCAACTACTTACTTGCCTGAAGTGATGGAAAAAAGATTTTCTTTCAAAAATGTTTCTATATGAATTCCTGAGAATTGGGAAAGAAGTTCTGAATACAGGAGGCTGAAAACATGACAGCTACAAACATGTATCAATACCTTCTCTGAAAAAAAAAGAATGCTTTTTTTTCAGAGAAAAAATAATTCTAATGCTTCTCAGTTTTGCCACAAATTGATTGCATCAGAGTCTTTCTAACTAAATATTAAATTTTCTGTTCTGATGTTTTAATGATCTTTTTAAACATTCTTAGGTTCATGTTGGAGTTACAGCACCAGTCCTCCCAGACAGAGATGAACCCGACACCAGGCAGTTCACAAACTACGGAAAGAAAGCAGAACACATTCATTTCACCCTCAACTATGTACTTGGAAAAATACAAAATGAGTATGGGCCATCAAGTAGGAAATGTGGTTTAGGGCTCATTTTAACAAACATCTCTGTTCACAGTTTTAAGTGCATACACTTTTCAAAACATGCTGTACATGATAAATTGATACAATTTTTGTCACTTTAAAACAAAAATTAATTAAGCAAAAGAGTTGACTCTTCTAGACTAAGTGCTAACCACAGAGATTTGAATATCTTCTTTAAAGTTCCCCTCCAAGAAGTCCCTATCTTTTACTTTGTCTTTTCTCAGGATTCCATTCAGCACATGTCAGTTTGCAATTTTGTTGAATCTATTTAGTGTCCAGAGCTTCACTCTCTATCCTGTATGAAAAATTATTTCAAGATTCTAGATCAGGAAAATATCCATGAGAGCTTTTCCAATGATTAACTGGTCCTTATTTCTAAGGCCCTTGCTCTCTCTATTCAAATACTGTAGTCACTCATGAGCATTATCTTTTGGATATCATCATGAAGATGGGTAAACTGAGGGTAATACACCTACACACACACACACACACCAGTTCTTCTTTGTCGATTCTCACCCACGTCCTGTGTAGACGATGGAATTGGGGTCCCTCTTTGGGGAGTGGGCTGGCTGCAAAATAAAAACTAATAAAGAGAAAACAGAAAAAAAACACAGTACTTGGGAAGTAATTTTGAAAAACAGGGGCAGGATGGCTCTTTGATCTTAGGGATTGAGCTTCCACTCTGGAAAGAAAGACCAATGAAGCCTATACTTGCTTTATTTTATGGGGGGACATCAAAGGTTTCCCATAGAATGTTCTTTGCCAAATAAGGTAGGTGGTGGACTGTCCAGTTCCCAATGGGATATGCCCAACTCCAGAGCCACAAAAGTTGTCTCACTAGTAAAGCAAAGACAGAGATCCCATGCCTTGGGTGGTCTGGTATGCATGGAAAAGCTGGGATAGTTCCCAAGGAAAAAACCTAAGTCCCCATGGCTCAATATTGAGTAAAGACCCCCTCAAGTAGCTTTTGGGTGGCTTTCCCACAGTCTTGTAGCACCCTTTAGTACTAAAGACTGGCATGGGTATTTACCCAGCAAACTAAAATAATAATAATAATAATAATAATAATAATAATAATAATAATAATAGAATCATGCCCTCAAATATAAATCCATTCTTGCATCCTAAAGCTCCTATCATACCCTGTTTTTCTCTAAGACCCTCTATTTCCATGCTTTCTAACTGACAACTGCTGCATCCCAAAGAGCTTTCAGAAAGATCTCAAGTCTAAGGTGTTATGCCATATATTATTTTCAGATCAGAAATTGCAAAATTGCAAATAATCTTTAAAAGAAAAAGAATAGAATTATTCTATTCTACAGTCATTACTATTTAAACAACATTTAACAGCTAAAAAGTGAGGTATTAACCCTGAGCAATGACTTCTGGATGAATGACACTGTAATAATTGATAGCCCTGTGGGAAAGGGCACATTCTTCTTGTCATATGGGACACACTCCCAGTATTTCTCCATGGAATCCCAACAGAATACTAAGGGAAGCTTTCACACAGGACACTGTTTCAAAAATGGCCTAAGTATTTCAAGAAGGGGATGAGTAAGCAATGGACTTGTAAAGTTTTTTAAAATTTTGTCAGAAAATAAAAATAAATTATTTATGTCATACATGTGATTTTCAAATGTCTATGTTGCAATAATTATATCATATTCAAAATTATTTTTCATATGTGATCCTAAGAATTTTATGAGAGGAGGAAAAAAACAACTTAAGTGGGAGTAAGAAAAAAATAAAATAAAATGGTAAAATACAAGTTGCCCAAAGAGTTTTGAAGAGTAAATGTGGAGAGAATCATTTGAACTGGCACACACTTTGCTAAAATTTCCTTCCTAATTAACCCCAATTAGCACCATGAAATGTTACTCTTAAGCCAAAGAGTAAGACCTAAACATTGGCACCTTTCAAGATATGCATTTCCAACCAGAAATTTCACCAGGTGTATACACTATGCATGATATTAGTTGAGGTTATATAACTGAATTGCCTTAGTTCTCATTATGGGATATTATGAAATGCCTCAAAAATCTGTTTGGAATATTACTCAGCTTTAAAGAAGAGTGAAAGTATGGAATTTGCCAGTAAATAGTTGGAGTTGGAGAATATCATGCTAATCAAAATAAGCCAAGCCCACAAAACGAAAGGCCGGAAAGTTTTCTCTAATATGCAAATGCTAATTCACAATAAGTCGGGGGCACTAGGGAAGAATAGCGTTACCTTAGATTAGGTACTGGGAAGTGATGGGAGGGGAGGGGAGGCAATGTGGATAGGAAAGAGTAGAATGAAGCAGACATTATTATTGTATGTATATATGTGACTGCATGACCAATATGATTCTGCAACATGTACACTCAGAAAAAATGAGAAATTATATCCCATCTATGTATGATAAATCAAAGTGCATAAATGCATACTGTCATGTATAACTAATTAAAACAAATTAAAAAATTTAAATCACAATGTAGAAACACATACTATAAAAAAGGAATAAAAGTAAATTTAGAAAGTGAAAAATACAATGTATTTTTGGCATTTAGTTTTCATAAACAGAATGAAGTCGACATAGAAAAAGAGTCAGTAAACTTGGAGAGTTAAAAACAAACATTATTTACAGGAAGATTAGAGAAGAAAAAGAAAAAAATGTTTAAAAAACTGACCAAAACCTCAAGGAACTTTAGGACAATACCAAAAGATCTAAGATTAGTGTATTTAACTCCAATTAAGTATAGAAGTTTAAATATGCATATTGTAATCCTCATAGTAACCACTAAAACAAAACAAAACAAAAAGATATAACCAAAAAGTCAATAGATAAAATAGAATGATTTTTTAAAAAGTCAAATCATCCATTAGAAGGCAGAAAAGGGAGAAAGGGAACAAACCAACCAGAAAAAAAAAAGCATCAAAAAAATTGGTACTCTGAAATCCAGCCATATTGATAATTACATTAAGTGTTAATTAGGCAACATAAAATACTACTTGCAAGTCAAATCCAGCCTGCTACCTATTCTTATAAATAAAATTTTATAGGGACACACACACAAAAAAAGTCTATTTGGTCCCTCAGAAGATTTTTTTTTTCAAATTGCATAAGGAAAACATAGAAAATAGCTTCACAGCAGAAACATATTGCCACTGAAACTATTAAGTTACAGTCTTAAGGCCTAAGCAAACCCAGAAATACTGTGATAGTAACTTCGCAGGCAACAAATTCTTTTGTGCTTTCCAATCACAACTAATGCTAATTTGAACAAAGACAGAGTTTCACCAGCCCAGTGATTACCATCATCAAAAGAGTCTGGACAAGGAGAGTGAAGCATAAGCAGACAGATGGGATTAACCCAGGCCCCTGGAAGGAAAAGGGTGAGAAGCAAGAGTAAATCCCAACAGCTAGAACAAAGACTGAGTCTTGAGAGCCAAAGCCAGTCAGAGCTGCTGCAAGAAAGAGGGCTCATGGCTGGGACATCAAATACAAGATCTTAATGGTAGGAAACAAGGAACTATGCCGGCCATCTCTGTCTCCCCTCTTTGTATGGGTTTGTAGTGCTTAAAAACCTATTTCCAGAATCTGTATTGTTCTCTGACCTGAACCTTCCAGTAAGAGGTAATTGAGCAAGAAAATAAGCAATTACACAAAACTGAATTGTAACAGATTTCTATCAGTACCTTTCCCAATATAATTTACTCTGTCATTTTATAATACTGTCTAAAACTAGAGTTGGCAAATTGTTCCTAGGTGCACCTCAATATCTTCTTTAGGTATAAGAATATTTCCACAACTATCCTTGGTTTTTTTTTCCCTTTCCACAAAACCATCTATACCACATTAACTTATCTCTCTTACTTCATTCCTTAGCATTTTACCAGATGAATATTTAGCTAATTGGGAAATAGCTAGTTTGAAATGCCTTTACCTCAGAAAGCATTATTGATTAACAATGGCTTAGAGCAGGCATTCTCAAACTTCAATGTTAAAGGGAATCATCAGGAGAGGTTGTTAAAACAGAATGCTGAGGCCCTTCCCATGGTAGTCTGAGAGATTTACATGTATAAACATCTCCAGATTTTGAGAGAAACCGGTATTACTGGTCCAAGGACCTCATTTTAATTCCTTTAGTTAAAATGTAAAGCCTCCTTGGAAATGTGTTTTGCAATTTCAAAGGTGACTCCAAAACTAGTGTTATCGAGAAGAGAAGCTCTTTATAAACATAATCACTTCCTGATGATGGGTTTGAATGTGTAAGTTGGGGATGAACATGAAAGAGTTGAAGTATGGTTTTGTAGAATAAATAAAAGTTATTTGGGGTTCCAGGAATTTAGCAATCCAAGAAAAAAGAACAGAATAAAGGAAAGAGGATGATGGACACTAAGAAAAAAAAGGGTCAACAAGCCATTTTTAATTGGTGGGGTGTATCAAAAATATAAAAATATGTGATTTCACATTGTTCCTTGTGTTGGTGTATTTGTGTTGGTTCACTGTATTGCTTTAATCTGGCAAAAACAAAGCACAGCCATCTTCTTTCAGAGTCTGGAACTAATTTGGAAATAGACATAGGAGTCATGACCGAAACGTTAGTTGTATATATAGTGAAGTTCAACTAACAAGTGTGGTTTGATCTAAACCAACAGTTGGGATATCTAATGCTTTTCCTTATTACCCCAAAGATATTGTCTGAAAGGCAGATGCTCATCTCACTAGGTACAAAGCGAATCACAGCTCACATTAATTATAATCTGAGGGTAGGGAAAGAAAAACTGGTTTCCAGATCTGCCTTTTCTTCAAAAGGACAGTACCCTGACCATGTGTGCTCAGCCCAAGGAATCCAGAGCAGAATGCACACACTGAGGATGGGAAGATCAAAGAGAAGGAGGAAGAAACTAAACTTCCTAGATAAATTTCAACCCATCTATATCCCAGGTTCTGCGCTAATGGTGACTAACTTATAATAACTGAAATTTAGTATTGCCTTCAGAAAATGTGTAAGGGTGAGCAACTAGGCTTTGCAAAAAGAAACTCTTCCCATTTTTTCTTAGAAATATGATTCCTTTAGGAACAGAAATGAAATAATAGACCACATGCCTACCTAAATAATAATATAAATATTCCTATCATAATGAAAGAAAGTGGCTATTACTCTTCTAACATGTGACTGACCCATGATTTTAAAATCATATGACAAAAGATCCTTCTATTATCATGGTAGTCAGTTCTGACTCTACTTGGAGAATTCAGTGTTTTTCATCTGAAGACCCAGAAAGCCTGGAATGGGATGGTAAAAAGAAAAAAAAAAAGACAGAAAATTAGCACTCCATTTTATATACTTGGCATTTTCATTCTCCCTCTGAGTAATAAGTAAGGAACTTCTCTCATGATAAATTTAACATGGAAAAGTACAAATACGTTTATTTTATGACTCTTGGAAAAAAAGTTATTGAGTCAATAAAATGTCTGTTAGAGCTACAAAGGGAGTAGAAGAGAGAATTATTAACCCAGTAAAGATAAGTTCTCCTAAGATCTTAAATGTTAACCCAAAATGTCAATACTGTATGACAGAACCAAAATCAGTTTTCAATTCTTTATAAATTCACACACATTAATTGTACATATTAATGGGATTCACTGTGATATTTCCATATACACACAAAGATTACATTAATCATATGAAAACAACTATTAATTTAACTTTATATATTGATTTCCTTTTTGAGTTATGATCTGAAAACTAAGTCTAATATAACCATACTTGAAGTCGAAAAGATTATGCATAATAAAGCTTTTATTTAAGAATAGTGCATAGTAATTATATTTGAAAAAAAAATGAAACATTTACCAATTTTGCATTTTTGCACTTATAAACTTAAAGATACTATTAAAGGTGAAATAAAAATTTGTACAAATAAATCTGAAATTTGTGTATGATATTCAAGGACACAGGAAGGATTGTAGCAAAATAGTCTCAGCAATAAATACATCAACTACCCCAATCTGGTGTAGAATTAGAGAGGAAATAAAAATTGAAATTCACCTTAAAAACTCTGTGGAAACAAATGTTAAGTATATAGGTTGAATAAAAGAGACTATTGACACTGCTATACTAAAACTTGTAGGATGTGGCCAAAAATAGTAGTCAGTGTACTTGTTTTAACCTTATTTCTAAACAACAATAAAACAAACAAAAATAAATTAGCTAAGCAATTAACTTGGTAAAGCAGCTAGAGAATTGTATTAAAAACCAAAAAGTAACAAAATAAATGACTAATAATAAAAGAAGAAATTAATGAAATGCAAGTGATACCAATAACAACCAAAAGATGCTAAATAATATTAAATGTATAATTCCTAGGACTAGTAAAGGTATGGGAAAAGTTTCCTTACATTTTATAATCCCCTGAACTGGAAACCTGAATGCAGAGAAATGTTCATCAATAATGGAATTCTTCAATTATAGTTAAACTATATTGTAAAATTGTTTTCAACATTTAAGAAAACGGAGATGGTTGTATTTGTATCACCATGGACTAAGTCATGCATACACATTGCCAACCTCAGGCACACTCCTGTACCCACTGTACAATTTCCCTATTATTATCTTTAAATCAATTCACTTTAAGAGAAAAAAAAACAAATGTCATTTTATCTGTGGAAACACAAGTTTGATATGTTAGATACATTTTTTTTTGTCATGCATGAAAATGAATCCCCAACAAATGACATTTTCAAAACTCTTCCTTGACCCAGTCACAGCAAGGAAACCCAGGCCTCTCCAATGTTGCAATTGAGCCTGTTTGCCTAAGATGAATCTGGATTAGACCCACTAAGCACAGTCCTTTCTCACATGTGAGGAGCTGGCCTCTGCCTGAATGCCTTTCTGAGGTCAGTCTGATGGAGACAGTGGGCTTGTAGCTGCACCAGCCACTCGGGAATATGTAAGAAGTGGACTAGTCATGAGCAGGGATGCCTCTGAGGGCACTGGAGCAGCTCCCCACTTCCCTCTCTACCAAGAAAGTAGAAACTCAGCCAGGGAGAAGGATGGAAAAATAAAGTCAAGAACATACATTTGTCTCCAATTCCAAGGTTCTCATCATATGGAAACCAAAGGAAAGAGACTGTTATGAACATTCACCAGGCTGCATATGCTCAGTGCCAATGTTTGGAGGGAGATTTTTCCCAACAGCTTTGGCAAAGAGGACATCTCTCCTTTTCAGCCTTATACAAAGACCTTCCCACATTTATTGAGGGGGTAATAGCACCTCCTCAAATGAACTAGATAATGTACCAAATACTGGAGAGGATCCAAGTGTCCCAGGTGTCTCCAGTGTTTCAAAGACATTGAACAAACTTTTGTTTAGGCATTGTGATGTGTTGTAATTTATGGCTTAAGTGATAATCATTTACTATTTCAGTCAACACTGGTCAAAAAAATTTCCTAAGTACCAATTCCATAGGTTCAGAACATGCCTGGTTTGCTTGAAGCAAGTTAAAAGAGAGGTGGGGAGTAATAGGAGGGCAGCCTAGGGAGGGATCGGGAAAAGACTGCATAGAACGTAACTGTCAATATCCTATCTTCACCTACATCACAGTTTCCCTGGGGTTGTTACTGTAACAGGTCCATCCCGAATCTTCTACAACAGTAATTCTGTGAGTATAGAATTATCTTGCAGAATTCTCAAGGGAATGGAAGGAGGGAAAAGGCACTGCCAGAGAAGGCAAAGTCTGGGCACACATGACAAAGCCTCTATCTTGGGAATGTGGCCAAGAATTCAACATTGCATCCTGTATCTGAACTATTAAGATAGTCTATTTTCAGTCCTTTTATGGGTTCTGTTATATCCTGACTCATTCTACTTTAGGACAAGACTTCTAGATTTATCATAACTCCTAACCTGACCTCTTTTCTCCTTTTAAAAAAACTTACTGTATTATTTGCCTAATCAAACCACATTGCCTCTTTATAGAGTAATTAGATCCCTGGTACCTGGCATAAGAATGCTGGGTTCAGATCCTGATTATGAAAATCACTGCCTGTGTGATCTTGGCAAGTTTTAAACTCTACATACCTCAGATTATCCATACATAAGATACTATATGTATTTACATTTGAAAGATGCCATGAGGACTAAGGGAATGAATCTGTGCCTCGGTAACCAATGAATAAATGTTAACAATTAATATAATTTATCTGCCAATATAGTGACCAGCAAAGTACCAGGTGTTTCATTTAATTAATTTATTTTTTATTCTAATTTGTTATATATGACAGCAGAATTTTACCAGCACTATCTGTGGAAACACAGGTTTCATATTACATATATAGAGCACAACTTTACATATCTCTGGTTGTACACAAAGTAGAGTCACACCATTTGTGGCTTCATACATGTACTTAGGGTAATGATGTCCATCTCCATGTTTCCTACCCCCATGCCCCCTCCCAGTCCCCTCCCACCCCTTTACCCTATCTAGAGTTCGTCTAATCCTCCCATACTCCGCCTCCCAACCCCACTATGTATCAGCCTCATTGTATCAGAGAAAACATTCAGCATTTGCTTTTTAGGGATTGGCTAAATTCACTTAGCATTATATTCTCCAACTGTATCCATTTACCTGCAAATGCCATGACTTTATTATTTTTTAATGCTGCGTAATATTCCATTGTGTATATATACTACGGGTTTTTTTATCCATTCATCTACTGAAGGGCATCTAGGTTGGTTCCACAGTTTAGCTATTGTGAATTGTGCTGCTATAAACACTGATGTGGCTGTGTCCCTGTAGTATGCTGTTTTTAAGTCCTTTGAGTATGACTGAGGAGTGAGATAGCTGAGTCAAATGGTTCCATTCCCAGTTTTCCAAGGATTCTCCATACTACTTTCCATATTGGCTGCAACAATGTGCGGTCCCACCAGCAATGTATGAGGGTGCCTTTTCCCCCACATCCTCAGCAATGATATCCAACTTATTGTTGTTTGTATTCTTAATAGCTGCCATTCTGACTGGAGTGAGATGAAATCTTAGAGTAGCTTTGATTTGCATTTCTCTAATTGCTAGAGATGTTGAAAATTTTTTCATATGTTTGTTGATTAATTGTATATCCTCTTCTGAGAAGTGTCTGTTCAGTTCCTTGGCCTAAATATTGATTGGTTTATTTGGTATTTTGGTGTTTAGCTTTTTGAGTTCTTTATATACCCTAGACATTAGTGCTATATCTGATGTGCAAGTGGTAAAAATTTGCTCCCAAGATGTAGGCTCTCTATTCACTTCACAGATTGTTTCTTTTGCTGAGAAGAAGCTTTTCAGCTTGAAACCATCCCATTTATTGATTCTTTTTTTTTAATTATTTTATTGTTGGTTGTTCAAAACATTACATAGTTCTTATTATACCATATTTCACAGATTGATTCAAGTGGGTTATGAACTCCCATTTTTACCCCGTATACAGATTGCTGTGTCACATCAGTTACATTTCCATTGATTTACAAATTGCCTTTCTAGTGACTGATGTATTCTGCTGTCTATCCCATTCTCCACTGTCCCCTCACCCCTCCCCTCCCCTCCCCTCCCCTTCTCTCTCTCCATCCCCTCTACTATAAATCGTTTCTTCCACTTATATAATTTTTCTCCTACTCCTCCTTTCCTCTTATATGTAATTGTGTATAACCCTGAGGCTCACCTTCCAGTTCCATGCAATTTCCCTTAACTCTCACTTTCCCTCCCGCCTATCATCCCTGTTTAATGTTATTCTTCTTCTCCAGCTCTTCGTCTCTACCCTGTCCTTGGTTACTCCCCTTATATCAAAGAAGACATTTGACATTTGTTTTTTAAGGATTGGCTAGCTTCACTTAGCATAATCTGCTCTAATGCCATCCATTTCCCTCCAAATTCTATGATTTTGTCATTTCTTATTGCAGAGTAATACTCCATTGTGTATAAATGCCACATTTTTTTAATCCATTCATCTATTGAAGGGCTTCTAGGTTGGTTCCACAATCTTGCTATCGTGAATTGTGCTGCTATGAACATCGATATAGCAGTGTCCCTGTAGCATGCTCTTGTTAGGTCTTTAGGGAATAGACCGAGGAGGGGAATAGCTGGGTCAAATGGTGGTTCCATTCCCAACTTTCCAAGAAATCTCCATACTGCTTTCCAAATTGGCTGCACCATTTTGCAGTCCCACCAACAATGAACAAGTGTACCCATTTCCCCGCATCCTCGCCGCACTTGTTGTTGTTGGATTTCTTAATGGCTGCCAATCTTACTGGAGTGAGATGGTATCTTAGGGTGGTTTTGATTTGCATTTCTCTGACTGCTAGAGATGGTGAGCATTTTTTCATGTACTTGTTGATTGATTGTATGTCCTCCTCTGAGAAGTGTCTGTTCAGGTCCTTGGCCCATTTGTTGATTGGGTTATTTGTTATCTTATTATCTAATTTTTTGAGTTCTTTGTATACTCTGGATATTAGGGCTCTATCTGAAGTGTGTGGGGTAAAGATTTGTTCCCAGAATGTAGGCTCCCTGTTTATCTCTCTTATTGTTTCTTTTGTTGAGAGAAAACTTCTTAGTTTGAGTAAGTCCCATTTGTTGATTCTGGTTGTTAACTCTTGCGCTATGGGTGTCCTATTGAGGAATTTGGGGCCTGACCCCATAGTATGTAGATCATAGCCGACTTTTTCTTCTATCAGACGCCGTGTCTCTGATTTAATATCGAGCTCCTTGATCCATTTTGAGTTAACTTTTGTGCATGGTGAGAGAAAGGGATTCAGTTTCATTTTGATGCAAATGGATTTCCAGTTTTCCCAGCACCATTTGTTGAAGATGCTATCCTTCCTCCATTGCATGCTTTTAGCCCCTTTATCAAATATAAGATAGTTGTAGTTTTGCGGATTGGTTACTGTGTCTTCTATTCTGTACCATTGGTCCACTCGCCTGTTTTGGTACCAGTACCATGCTGTTTTTGTTACTATTGCTCTGTAGTATAGTTTGAAGTCTGGTATCGCTATACCGCCTGATTCACACTTCCTGCTTAGCATTGTTTTTGCTATTCTGGGTCTTTTATTATTCCATATGAATTTCCTGATTGTTTTATCTATTTCTACAAGAAATGCTGTTGGGATTTTGATTGGGATAGCATTGAACTTATAGAGAACTTTTGGTAATATTGCCATTTTGATGATGTTAGTTCTGCCTATCCATGAGCAGGGTATATTTTTCCATCTTCTGAGGTCTTCTTCTATGTCTCTTTTTAGGGTTCTGTAGTTTTCATTGTATAGGTCTTTCACCTCTTTTGTTAGATTGATTCCCAGGTATTTTATTTTTTGGGGGGATATTGTGAATGGAGTAGTTGTCCTCATTTCTGTTTCAGAGGATTTGTCGCTGATATACAGGAATGCATTTGATTTATGCGTGTTGATTTTATATCCCGCCACTTTGCTGAATTCATTTATTAACTCTAATAGTTTCTTTGTAGACCCTTTTGGGTCTGTTAGGTATAGAATCATATCGTCTGCAAATAGTGATAATTTAAGTTCTTCTTTTCCTATTTTTATGCCTTTAATTTCTTTCGTCTGTCTAATTGCTCTGGCCAGTGTTTCGAGGACTATGTTGAACAGAAGTGGTGAGAGAGGGCATCCCTGTCTTGTACCAGATCTTAGAGGGAATGCCTTCAATTTTTCTCCATTCAGGATGATGCTGGCCTGTGGCTTATCATAGATTGCTTTAACAATGTTGAGGAATGATCCTGTTATCCCTAATTTTTCTAGAGTTTTGAACATAAAGGGATGCTGTACTTTGTCGAATGCCTTTTCTGCATCTATCGAGATGATCATATGGTTCTTATTTTTAAGTCTATTGATGTGGTGAATAACATTTATTGATTTCCGTATATTGAACCAGCCTTGCATCCCAGGGATGAATCCTACTTGATCATGGTGTATAATTTTTTTGATATGTTTTTGAATCCGATTCGCCAGAATTTTATTGAGGATTTTTGCATCTAGGTTCATTAGAGATATTGGTCTGTAGTTTTCTTTCTTTGAAGTGTCTTTGTCTGGTTTAGGAATCAGGGTGATGTTGGCCTCATAGAATGTATTTGGAAGTTCTCCCTCTTTTTCTATTTCCTGAAATAACTTGAAAAGTATTGGTGTTAGTTCCTCTTTAAAGGTTTTGTAAAATTCTGCTGTATACCCATCCGGTCCTGGGCTTTTCTTAGTTGGTAGTCTTTTGATGGTTTCTTCTATTTCCTCTATTGCTATTGGTCTGTTTAGGTTGTCTATATCTTCCTGACTCAATCTGGGCAGATCATATGACTTAAGAAATTTATCGATGCCTTCACTATCTTCTATTTTATTGGAGTATAAGGATTCAAAGTAATTTCTGATTATCTTCTGTATTTCTGAAGTGTCTGTTGTGATATTGCCTTTTTCATCCCGTATGCTAGTAATTTGGGTTCTCTCTCTTCTTCTCTTCGTTAGCATGGCTAAGGGTCTGTCAATTTTATTTATTTTTTCAAAGAACCAACTTTTGGTTTTGTCAATTTTTTCAATTGTTTCTTTTGTTTCAACTTCATTAATTTCAGCTCTGATTTTAATTATTTCTTGCCTTCTACTTCTTTTGCTGTTATTTTGCTCTTCTTTTTCTAGGATTTTGAGATGAAGTATGAGATCATTTATTTGTTGGTTTTTTCTTTTTTTAAGGAATGAACTCCAGCAATGAATTTTCCTCTTAAAACTGCTTTCAATGTGTCCCATAGATTCCGATATGTTGTGTCTGTGTTTTCATTTATCTCTAAGAATTTTTTAATTTCCTCCTTGATGTCTTCTATGACCCATTGGTCATTCAGTAACCTATTGTTCATTCTCCACGTGGTGCATGATTTTTCCTTCCTTCTTTTATCGTTGATTTTCAGTTTCATTCCATTATGATCAGATAGGATGCATGGTATTATTTCTACTCCTTTATATTGTCTAAGAGTTGCCCTGTGACATAATATATGATCTATTTTTGTGAAGGATCCATGTGCTGCTGAGAAAAATGTGTAACTACTTGATGTTGGGTGGTATATTCTATATATGTCAATTAAGTCTAGGTTGTTAATTGTGTTGTTGAGTTCTATAGTTTCCTTATTTAACTTTTGTTTGGAAGATCTGTCCAGTGGTGAGAGAGGTGTGTTGAAGTCTCCCATGATTATTGTATGGTGGTCTATTAGACTCTTGTACTTGAGAAGAGTTTGCTTGATGAACGTAGGTGCACCATTGTTTGGGGCATATATATTTATGATTGTTATGTCTTGTTGGTGTATGGTTCCCTTGAGCAGTATGCAGTGTCCCTCTTTATCCTTTTTGATTAATTTTGGCTTGAAATCTATTTTGTTTGATATGAGTATGGACACTCCTGCTTGTTTCCGCAGTCCATATGAGTGGAATGATTTTTCCCAGCCTTTCACCTTCAGTCTATGTATATCTTTTCCTATCAAATGCGTCTCCTGTAGGCAACATATTGTTGGATCTTGTTTTGTGATCCATTCGACTAGCCTGTGTCTCTTAATTGGTGAGTTTAAGCCATTAACATTTAGGGTTATTATTGAGATTAGGTTTGTTCCTCCAGTCATATTTGTTTATTTATGTTACTAAACCTGATTAGTTTTCCTCTTTGGTTACTTTCCCCCCTTTACTGTCCTATCTCCCACTGATGGTTTTCAATGTTATTTTCAGTTTCCTCTTCCTGTAATGTTTTGCCAAGGATTTTTTGAAGAGATGGTTTTCTAGCTGCGAATTCTTTTAACTTTTGTTTATCGTGAAAGATTTTAATTTCATCTTCCATCCTGAAGCTTAATTTCGCCGGATACACGATTCTTGGTTGGAGCCCATTTTCTTTCAGTGTTTGAAATATGTTATTCCAGGATCTTCTAGCTTTCAGAGTCTGTGTTGAGAGATCAGCTGTTATCCTGATTGGTTTGCCCCTAAATGTAATCTGCTTTCTTTCTCTTGTAGCTTTTAAAATTCTCTCCTTATTCTGTATGTTGGGCATCTTCATTATAATGTGTCTAGGTGTGGATCTCTTATGATTTTGCACTTTTGGCATCCTGTAGGCTTCTAGGATATGGGATTCTGTTTCATTCTTCAAGTCTGGGAAGTTTTCTCGTATTATTTCATTGAATAGATTGTTCATTCCTCTGGTTTGGAGCTCTGTGCCCTCCTGTATCCCAATGACTCTTAAGTTTGGCCTTTTAATGTTATCCCATATCTCTTGGATGTTCTGCTCATGGTTTCTTATAAGTCTTGCTGAACTGTCTATGTTCTTCTCAAGTTGAAATACTTTGTCTTCATTGTCTGATGTTCTATCTTCTAAGTGATCTATTCTGCTGGTAGTATTGTCAATTGAGGTTTTAAGTTGGTTTATTGCTTCCTGCATTTCTAGGATTTCTATTTGTTTGTTCTTTATTACTTCTAGCTCCCTGTGAAATTGATCTTTTACTTCCTGGATTTGTTTCTGTAGTTCCTTGTCAATGTGATCTTTCATTGTCTGATTTTGCTGTCTCATGTCTTCCTTGAGAGTCCAGATCATCTGAAGCATGTATATCCTGAACTCTTTATCTGACATTCCATCTGTTGCAGCTATTACCTCTTCTAGGGTTGAGTTGACCTGCATTGCTTGTGGTCCTTTCTTTCCTTGTCTTTTCATGTTGCTTGCGTTTCTTTCTGCTTCGTGAAACTGTTGTGTTTTTGAAATTTTTCCCCCTGTTTATTTTTGTTGTTCTTGTATATTTGGGATATCTCTTGTAGGGCGGGTAGTGGCTGTGATCCTCCTCTAATCAGGATGATCTATATACTACGCTGGTTGGTCGTAGGTCTGCCCGCCCTGCGGGCACGGGTGGCTGCTCTACTCTGCCCCCACTCCAATTGCGGTGACGTTCCTACCACGTCCTCGGATCGTTGGTCCTGATCCGGACGTGGGCAGCAGCTCTTCTCCACCCCTACTCCAATTGATGTGACGTGTCTACCACGCTGGTCGGCCTCCAAGCCTGTTCCGCCGGTGGGTCTCAGATCTGCCCACCCTGCGGGCCTGGGCTGCAGTTCTGCTCAACCCCCACTCCCAGTGGGGGTACCTAACTGCCTCTCCAACGGGTCTCTGGGCTCCTTCCGGATGCTGGCGGCGGCTCTGTTCAACCCCCACTCCAACCAGTGTGACGTGACTGCCTCGATGCTACTCGTCCACTACACTGGCCGGCTGCCGAGCCTGTCCTGCCAGTGGGACGCAGGACTGCCTACCTTGCAGGGTCAGACGGCAGCTCTTCACGGCCTCCACTCCAAGTGGGTTGACTTGGCTACCCTGCCGTTGGGTCGCTGGTCCTGTTCCAGGCGTGGGCGGCTACTCTCCTCGGCCCCAGCTGCAGTTGGGGTGTCGCGATACCACACCGGCGGGACCCTTAGCCTGCTCTGGGCACAGGAGGCAGCTCCACTCTGCCCTCCAGGCCCCCGCAGTACCCAGCAGGACCCGGACCAAGAAGCATTCCCTGTAGGATCCCCAACCCTGAGCCAGAGCCGCTTCGGGAGCCAGGAGCCGGTCTCTCCGATCCCCGCCACTTTCTGCTAGGAGCAGGCTCCTCAGGGCAACCGCCGCGGGTTCCCCAAACCCAGGCCAGAGCCACCCCGGGAGCCCAAGCCTGGCCGCACCAGACTCTCCCTGCTAGGTGCCCAAGCCTGGCCGCACCAAACTCTCCCTGCTCGGTGTACGCTCCCCTTGGAGCAGAGTCTAAGACGCACTTCCCGCGGGCTCTCCAGCTCCGGGTCAAAACTGTTCCAGGAGACAGAGTCCCGCTGCCCCTCGTCGCAAGTTTCACTTGTGGCTGGCCTCAGCTCGCGGTCCCCGCAGGCTCTGCAGCCCTGGGCTCAAGCAGCCACGAGGGCCAGAACCCAGCCTCTCCGATCCCTGCCACACTCTGCTCGGAGCAGGGTCCACAGAGGTACCCCAGCCTCAGGCCCAGGCGGCCCCCGCCCGGGCCTGGCAGCTCCGACCTCTCCCAGCTCAGTGTACGCTCAGACAGGGGCAGGGTCAAAGACATAGTCGCCCGGGTTCCGTAGCCCCGGGCCAAGAAGGATCTCCCGCCCTGGGCCAAAGCAACCCGGGGAACTAGAATCTGGCCGCTCAAAGCCCGGCGCCCGCCTTGCCAGGGGTGAGGCCTGAAAAGTATTCTCCTCAGAGTTTCCAATCCCGAGCCTGAGCGATCTGTCTGCGCGACGCAGGCAAATACCAGCCTGGAATCACCTGTTCTGTAGTTGAATGAGCTGAGATCAGTAGAAAACAGGGATGATTGCATCAGCTCTCCATGATGGCGGCTGTAGTTCTCCTGTGTGTTCCGACCGGTGTCGGGAAACGAACTGGACCGATTCTCTCCTGTATTTCAAAGCTGGAATTCAGCACTCAGCGCGGCTAGTGTGCCACTGGCAGGAGCCTGCAGAATCTGCTTCGCTGTAATCCCGCTCTGGTAACTCGCGGCTAATTAACTCGGGCGCGTCCCAGACTCCATCCACGGGGCGGTCCGCCGACCAAGTACTGCTTCGAGATTTCCTTAGGGAACTGCTGCAGTAGCCCTTCCTCAGCTGTCACCTTCCTGTGGCCTTCCACTTTCCCCAGGCACACAGACTACCCCATTTATTGATTCTTGATTTTAATTCTTGCACTATAGTATTCTTACTAAGGAAGTCTGGATCTAATCTAACATGATGGAGATTTGGTCCTAATTTTTCTTCTATTAGATGCAGGGTCTCTGGTTTAATTCCTAGGTCTTTGATTTATTTTGAGTTGAGTTTTGTGCATGATGTGTGATAGGGGTTTAATTTCATTTTGTTGCATATCAATTTCCAGTTTTCCCAGCACCGTTTGTTTAAGAGGCTATCTATTCTCCAATGTATGTTTTTGGCACCTTTCTCTAATATAAGATAACTTTAATTATGTGGGTTAGTCTCCGTGTCCTCTATTCTGTACTATTGTTCTACAAGTTTATTTTGGTGCCAATACCATGTTGTTTTTGTTAGTTTTGCTCTGTAGTATAGTTTAAGGTCTGGTATAGTGATGACACCTGCTTCACTCTTCTTGCTAAGGATTGCTTTAGCTATTCTGGATCTCTTATTTTTTCCAGATGAATTTCATAATTGCTTTTTCTATTTCTATGAGGAATGTCATTGGGATTTTGATTGAAATTACATTAAATCTTACAGTGGTATTTTGGTAGTATGGTCATTTTGACAATATTAATTATGCATACTTAATTAATTTTGCTCAAGAACAAGGGAGATCCTCCATCTTCTAAGGTCTTCTTTAATTTCTTTCTTTAGTTTTCTGTAGTTTTCATTGCAGAAGTCTTTCACTTCTTTTGTTAGGTTGATTCCCAAGTGTTGTTTTCTTTTCTTTTCTTTTCTTTTCTTTTTTTTTTTTTTTTTTTTTTTTGAGGCTATTGTAAATGGGGTAGTTTTCCTTGTTTCCCTTTCTGAGGATTTGCCACTGATATACAGAAATGCCTTTTATTTATGGGTGCTGATTTTATATCCTGCTACTTTGCTGAATTCATTTACTAGTTCCTGAAGTTTTCTGGTGGAATTTTTTGGGACTTCTAGGTATAGAATCATATTATCAGCAAAGAGTGCTAATTTGAGTTCTTCTTTTCCTATCTGTTTTCCTTTAATTTCTTTCATCTGTCTAATTGCTCTGACTAGTGCCCCAACAACTATGTTAAATAGAATTGGTGAAAGAGGGTATCCCTGTCTTGTTCCAGTTTTTAGAGGGAATGCTTTCAATTTTTCTCCATTAGAATGACGTTGGCCTGGGGCTTAGCATAGATGGCTTTTATGATGTTGAGATATGTTTATGTTATCCCTAGTTTTTCTAGCATTTTGAACATAAAGGGGTGCTGTATTTTGTCAAATGCTTTTTCTGCATCTATTGAGATGATCATATGATTCTTATCTTTGGTCTATTGATGTGATTATTTACACTTATTGATTTCTTTATGTTGAACTAACTTTGCATCCCTGGGATGAACCCTAGTTGATCATA
Organism: Spermophilus citellus; assembly: GCF_964194105.1. NCBI lineage: Eukaryota > Metazoa > Chordata > Mammalia > Rodentia > Sciuridae > Spermophilus > Spermophilus citellus. The sequence continues at coordinate 64,826,390 of NC_138191.1, read as the reverse complement.
GTGCATAATCTTTTTGATATGTTTTTGTATTTGATTTGCCAGAATTTTATTGAGAATTTTTGCATCTATGTTCATTAGAGATATTGGTCTGAAGTTTTCTTTTTTCTTTTTTTTTTTTAATGTGTCTTTGCCTGGTTTTGAAATCAGGGTGATATTGGCCTCATAGAATGAGTTTGGAAGTGCTCCCTTTTTTTCTATTTCACAAAAGAATTTGAAGAGTATAAGTATTAGTTCTTCTTTATAGGTCTTGTAGAACTCCATCTGGTCCTGGGCTTTTCTTGGTTGGTAGGCTTCTGATGGAATTTTCTACTTCATTGTTTGAAATTGATCTGTTTAAATTATGTATATCATCCTTATTCAATATAGGCAAATCATATGACTCTAGAAGTTTGTCAATGCCTTTGATATTCTCTATTTTATTAGAGCACAAGTTTTCAAAATAATTTCTAATTATCTACTGTATTTCTGTAGTGTCTGTTGTGATATTTCCTTTTTCATCATGGATGTTGGTAATTTGAGGTTTATCTCTCCTTCTCTTTGTTAGCATGGCTAAAGGTTTGTCAATTTATCTTTTTCAAGGAACAATTTTTTGTTTTGTCATTTTTTTCAATTGTTTCTTTTGTTTTAATTTCATTGATTTCACCTCTGATTTTAGTTATTTCCTGTCTTATACTAGTTTTGGTGTTGATTTGTTCTTCTTTTTCTAGGGATTTGAGATGTAATGTAAGATCATTTATTTGTTGAGTTTTTCTTTTTTTAAAGAATGAACTCCATGCAATGAACTTTCCTCTTAGTACTACCTTCATAGTGTCCCAGAGATTTCAATATGTTGTATCAGTGTTCTCATTCACTTCTAAATTTTTTTTTAAATCTCCTCCTTGGTGTCTTCTGCAACCATTGTTCATTCAGTAGCATATTGTTTAGTCTCAGGTGTTGGAGTAATTTTTTTTATTTTATTATTGATTCCTAATTTCATTCCATTATGATCTGATAAAATGCAGAGTAGTATCTCTACTTTTCTATATTTGCTAAGAGTTGCTTTGTGGCATAATATATGGTCTATTTTAGAGAAGGATCCATGTGCTGTTGAGAAGAAAGTGTATTCAGTTGTTGAAGGTCATCCTTCAACATATATTCTATATATGTCAGTTAAATCTAAGTTATTGATTGTATTGTTGAGTTCTATAGTTTCTTTTTAAAGATTTTGTTTGGAAGATCTATCCTGTGGTGAAAAAAAGTGTGTTAAAGTCACCCAAAATTATTGTGTTGTTATCAATTTGACTCTTGAACTTGGGAAGAATTTGTTTGATGAACATAGATGCTCCATTGTTTGGGGCATATATATTTATAATTGTTATGTCTTGTTGATGTATGGTTTCCTTGAACAGTATGAAATGTTTTTCTTTATCCCTTTTGATTAACTTTAGCTTGAAGTCTATTCTATTTGATATGAGGATGGATACCTCTGCTTGCTTCCGCAGTCCATGTGAGTGGAATGATTTTTCCCAACCTTTCACTTTCAGTCTGGGTATATCATTTCCTATGAGATGAGTCTCCTGGAGGCAGCATATTGTTGGTTTTTTAAATCCAATCTGCTAGCCTATTCCTTTTGATTGGTGAGTTTTGGCCATTAATATTCAGGCTTATTACTGAGACATGACTTGTATTCCCAGCTATTTTTGTTTATTTTTGGTATTTAACTTGACTTGGTTTCTCCTTTGGTTAGTTTTTCCTTTAGTGTAATACTCCCCTGCACATTTTCATTGTTGTTTTCATTTCCTTTTCATAAAATATTTTGCCAAGGATGTTCTGTAGTGCAGGTTTTCTAGCTATAAATTCTTTTAACTTTTGTTTATCAGGGAAGGTTTTTATTTCATCATCAAATCTAAAGCTTAATTTTGCTGGATACAAGATTCTTGGTTGACATCCATTTTCTTTCAGAGCGTGATCTATGTTGATCCAGGATCTTCTAGTTTTCAGGGTCTAGGTTGAAAAATCTATTTTTAGTGTTCCTAATTGGTTTCCCCCTATATATAATCTGATTCCTTTCTCTTGTGGCTTTTAAGATTCTCTCCTTATTCTGTATGTTAGGCATTTTCATTATAATGTGTCTTTGTGTGGATCTGTTGTGATTTTGTACATTTGATGTCCTGTAAGTCTCTTGAATTTGGTTTCCCAATTCATTCCTTATGTTTGGAAAGTTTTCTGATATTATTTCATTGAATAGATTGTTCATTCCTTTGGTTTGGAACTCTATGCCTTCCTCTATCCCAATAAGTCTTAAATTTGGTCTTTTATGCTATCCCATATTTTTTGAATATTCTGCTTATGGTTTCTTATCATTTTCACTGTGTGATCTACATTCTTTTCAAGACTATATATTTTGCCTTCATTGTCTGAGGTCCTGTCTTCTAAGTGGTCTAATTTGTTGGTGATGTTTTCAATTAAGCTTTTAATTTGGTTTATAGTTTCTTTCATTTCAAGGATTTCTGTAAGATTTTCCTTTAGAACCTCTATCTCCCTAGTGAAGTAATCTTTGCTTTCTATATTTGCTTATGTAGCTCTTTGTCAAAATAATCTTTTGCTGCCTGTATTTGCTCTGTTTATCATCCTTTAATTCATGGAACATTTTATTTATGTATATTCTGAAATCCTTCTCTGTAATTTCTTCTGTTGTGCTGGCCATTGATTCTAATTCTTGATTTGTTTGGGGCACTTAACTGTCTTTTCATGTTACTCATGTGTCTTTGCTTCCAGCAGTGTGGAACTGTGGAGTTATCATTTTTATTCTATAGGCTTATAGTGCCCCTTTAGGGTTACAATGCCTCTCCTTTGGGGGACAGGACAATGTTAACAGATCCCAATATAAACGAATATACAACCTAAAAACAAATAGTTGCTATTAAGACATTTACAGTTTGGTCACATGTGCAGAATTGATAAATTTAATTATTATCTACAATATAATCAGTAGGCTTGTAAAAGGGTTTACAGTTTTTGAAAGTGAACAAAGAACCAGGAGTTAGGTGTAGGATGATATGCTGAGGAGGAAGGAAGTGAGGGTATAAAGTTATTATATCTTAGGAAGTGCAAAAGAGAAATCTAAAGAAAAAAGTTAGTAGCAGGAGAATAGAGAGGAAGTAATTTTGGTTAGACAAGTTAAGTGGGAAGACAGTAAAGTACATAAAACAAACACACACACACACACACACACACACACACACACATATATATATATATATATAAATTGAAAATAATAAATAGTAAAAATTGGAGGAAAAAAGAAAAAAACAGAATATACAACACAACTGTAATATACCGTTCAGAGGTCCCAGTCCTCAAAATTCTAATTCATGTGAAATACTTGGTTTCACATATGTTGGGGATGTGAGGCAAGGAGAATAGACAGGGAGAAGAAGAAAAAATCTTGAAGGAAGAAACAAAGATTGCTTTGGTTGGAGATCAGTTTCTTTCCTGCTTCCCTTCTCATCCAATAGGTGGGGTAGTCTGTTGTTAGCTGGTATCTCCACCCTCTGGATGGTAAAGGTAACCAGGGTTGGAGGGTTGGTCCTGGGTGAAGGGCACCTGGAAATGGGGTGTGGCACCCACCAGTCCCCAAAGGGAGACTACACCTCAAGGATCTCTTTTTGGGCCTGCTCATATCATGTGAGAGCCTGTTTTTTTCTCCTTATCTCTCCTGAAGACCTCCTAGTTCCTGGTCTCTATGTTAGCATCTAAACTGTATCACACTCACCCTCTCTTACTACTTCCTAATAAGGACCCTTTCTCTCCAGGAGTCTTGTATGTGGCACTTTGGGTGCACTGTTAACCTGCCACTACAAGTTATTTTGTGTTGGTTGTCACTGTGCCAGGGCAGCAGCTGCTGGGGAGAGTGGGGGGGGGAGTTAGAAACTGGATATCTGGTCAACCAAGTTGGAGGTGGCTGCTTTCAGCAATGGTGTGTTGGGTCTGGTGGGGGGAGCCAGGCAATGGTGTTTGAGGATATGTTCAGAGAGGAGCTCTGTGGCATGCAGTGTGTGGCTGTCGGCTGTCTTCAGAGCCTGTTTTAAAGTTCCCAGGTGCAGGTGTTGAACCACGATGCAAAGAAAAGACCACCGACTTCCAAAACCAAATTAAAGCAAGCTTATATTGTATACACCAAGAGAGCTGGCCAGCAGCTGCCTTACCTTGGAAAACAGGGCCAGAGAACAGCAGCTGGTCTCATAACAGGGAATTTTTTATAACACAAAAAGTTACAAAAAGGGAGGTGTCTTGGGAACTTACAGCTTGACAGGGTTCAGGCAAATGTAATACAAGGGCAGATAGTAGGTTTATGATCTACATTGTTTTAGTAGGTTTATGATCTACATTGTTTAACATCTTAAGGTAGGGAGCAAACTCAGATTCCAACATCAAAGTTAATGAGGAGCAGCTGGGATTTCAGGGAGGGTTGTTATCTGGTCAAGGAGAACCAGGCACAGGTAAGTTCAAAGCATGGGCAAGAATCCCAAGCAAGTTTTTAAAACATCAAATTATGGTCAGGCCAAAGATAAATCTTAATATTTTACAGTAAAACAGAAATAAACTTTTCATGACTTTGTGATGAGATGGCTTTCAATCTTGAAATGGAATTAGGGTGGGTTCACCACAGTCAGACTACTGCATGTAGGGGACTATCTCTATTGCTGCAGAGTCCCAAGATGAAGGAGACCAGGGGAGCCCCACATTAGCAGATGGGGGTCCACACAGGAGTGGCCGCCAGAATTCCCGCATGTGGATAGCTTCCAGGTGTCCTGCATGGGAGCAGCGCCCAGGATTTCTGCTCAGGTGAGTGGCCAAAAGTTCTTCATGGGTGGTGATGTCAATGGTCCTGATGTGGGCGAGTATTTGGGAGACCTATTCTGTTGCTGAGGCCTGGAGCTGTGATTCCTGCACAGGAGCAGGAATATCCCTCACAGAGAAGCAGTATTCTCACTACCTGAGTCCCAGGAAACAGAGGGAGACAGATGATGTCTCCCTCTGGCCCACCATTTTGGATCTCCCCTAGGTGTTTTTGATATACTTGGATCAAAACAAATTATTTTCATTCTTTACTGAGCAATATTTTAAATCACTTTATCAAATCTTTAATTTATAAAAGTCTTTAAGATATTTAATTTGGGTTTCAAATCTATTTTACCTAATTTGGGATTATTTACATTTAATGATCTAATATTCTCTTCCATTATTTACACTATTATTCCTAGATGATAAATAACTAAGATAATTCAGTTGCTCTGTAGCACTGAAGAACAGCATTAGCATTTCAGTGTCTGCTCATTTTATTATGAGTTTTTATGAATTTTCACATTCCACTCTACATAAAATATAGCCTATGTCTATATTTAGGAAATTAACCAAAATTAGGGATAAAAATGTCTCAAGTAGAAAATGTGTAGTGCACTTTATCAAAAGATATGATTTTTATTATGATTCTTGATCACTTTTATAGTAACATACAATAAAACTGCCATGTAAATTAAAGTCAAATATCTTCTCAAACATGTAATATTGACCTTTAAACAGTCAACATCCCATAATAAGCAAACACTGATAATTTTTAGAGGTATATATAGACAGACAGAGACAAGGTCAAAGAAGCCTTCTGAATAACCAGAAAGGAACAATGGGGTTATTCAGAGGTTTGGTCTCCTTCTTAGTTATATTCCTGATACAGAGGTCAAAAACTTCCCTTGTGAGGCTGAATGACAATGGTTATGAAGCCCTTGTCATTGCTATAGATTCTGGTGTGCCAGAAGATGGAAAATTAATTGAAAAAATAAAGGTAAGATTGATGAAATTCCTTTTGCTTGCATCATGAAAAAGAAAAAATAATTATAGTGAATAATTATTATGGAAACTCTGAAATCTCCAGAAAATTTAAAAGCAACATGGTGCAGTGGGGACAATGTTGGAAAAGATAAAGAAAGATGGAGATTCCAGATGGGGTTCTACCTCGTCTCAACACAATATTTTAAATAAAGCACAGGTCCCACCTGATACTTAGTTTCCTCATTTGTAAATTAGTAGTTGGATTTATCTGCTCTTTAATAAGTATTTATTGAATGCTTATGTTATGCTAGAGGAAAGAGCAGTGAATGAAAGAAAAAAGTCTCTGGTCTCACGGAGAATGGAAGAGAGATCTAATTAATAAAAATGAGTAAATTAACAGACCAGATGTTAGCAGGTTGCTATGGAATACACTAAATCAAGAAAGGGGGTATAGAGTGTGGGTGGGGCTGCAATCAGGGGAGGATATTCTTTTAAGTAGGATAGTCAGGGCAGACCTCACTGATAAAGTAACATCTCAGCAGAGTCTGATGCAAGAGCCCACTGACAACCTGTGGGTTGGGCACAGTGGGAGGTGACAGCATGCTTGCTGTGACAAAAGAAATGATGTGGTTACACATAACCGACGTGATTCTGCAATCTGCATTTGGGGTAAAATTGGGGGTTCATAACCCACTTCAATCTAATGTATGAAGTATGATATGTCAAGAGCTTTGTAATGTTGTGAACAACCAATAAAAAAAAAAAAAGAAATGATGTGGATGAACAAGAGGAAGCCTGGGGCTAGCTGATGTTGGAGAGGAAGCAGGGCTCAGACCACTGGAAAGATGTGGCTTCTACTCTGAGAATCAATGGAAGGGTTTTTGCAGAGGTGGTGTGTACTATCCTACATGTCCTAGGATCATTCCAACTGCAGTGTGGAGAAAATGGTGGAGGGTTTTCACTTGTCACTCTATCTGTACAAATGCTATTGCAGCATTGAAGTTTAAGTTACTTAGTAATTTGTTACATCTTTACGGTAACCATAAAGATAGGTGTGTAGCAATGGTCCATTAAAGAGGTGAGGAAACTGAACTTCAGAACACTATATAAATCAACCAAGAAAGTACTAACACCAGTACTGGGACCAAGAAGATTATTCCAAAGTCCATTCATGTGCATATTCATATTAATTGGTTCTTCTAAACGCCAAACATAAGCAGTTGCCTTTTAGGGTAAGAGAACAGAAGACTGAGAAGCCTTTCAATGTGCAGGACAAAGCAATAGTTTGAATCTAACAGGTTGCAGCAATGGTACAGGGGGTGGAGACAATGTTCATCAGGCAGGTGCTTTTGTGTTGACAGGTACAAAGGGGAGATGTCAGAGATAAGCTCTGCTCCGTCAGTTTATTCTCACTCAGCTACACTCACATGCATTTTTTTCATTTGATAACAGGACATGGTTACTACAGCATCTACATACGTATTTGAAGCCACAGAAAAAAGATTTTTTTTTCAAAAATGTATCTATATTAATTCCTGAGAATTGGAAGGAAAATCCTCAGTATAGAAGGCCGAAACATGAGACCTACAAACACGTAATTGTCCAAAGTCTTCTCTTAAGTGCTTTCTGCTGCTTTCTAATTTTAACCTCAATTCACTGTTTCATGGTTTTTCAGATTTAACATTATAATTTCTATTTATGATGTTTTAATAAATTTTTAAACATTCTCAGGCCGATGTTAGAGTTGCAGCACCAGCTCTCCCAGGCAGAGATAAACCATACACCAGGCAATTCACAGAGTGTGGGGAAAAAGGAGAATACACTCATCTCACCCCCGACTTCATACTAGGAAGAAAACACAATGAGTATGGACCATCAGGTAGGAAATGTGGATGAAACATCTCATTTTAAACAAGCATCTCTGTTCCCAGATTTAGTGAACAGGGCTTGGAGAAGAAGTCTCAAGGTTCAAATCCTGACTCCTCTGTTTATTAGCTATGTGTAAACTTAAACAAAGGACCTTTTTGTGCTTATTCATGGTAAAATGGTGAATAGTTGAGTTTCTGCCTTGTAGAAATTTTATTAACATTAAAATAGAGAATTCATGTAAATGTACATAATACAGTATCAATAATGTGTTCAAAAATTTGGACAGAGAGCATAATTAATAAATGTTTTCTTAAGGCATAATTTTTAGATTTCAATTTTCTAGTTATCCACATGTGGTTATTAACAATCATATGTAAGTTCCATGGAAAACAGAGGCAAAGTAAGCTGGACAGAGTCATCATGCCACTTTTTGATCAAGAGAAAAATCCATAGGCTGTTAGTTGCTGATATTATTATTTAAATTATTTGCTTATATCAGATGAAATTGTCTATAGTTGATCATTTGGACCCATTGAAATGGAAATTTCACTAGTTCAATCTAAATATTAAGATCATTTGTTCAGAGAAATGAAAGAAATTATTTTACAGATAAAAATGTGAATCACTGTTAAAGGAGAGTCCAGTTCACATGTCACTATTCAATGAAAACTTTGATGCAATCCCATGCCCCAGAATTGCCTCTCCCTCTCCTATTGCCAGTTCAGTGAACAATCATTAATCCCTGTTTCTACCAACATAGCCAGTTCTAGTCATCAATATCTGTATGAGTTCCCCTCTCCAACCTTGAAAGCTCCATCATTACCTCAATCCCAATCTTAACTCTCTCCCATGTGTTATCCTGACCAGAATTGCTTTCCTTGGTCCCTCTAATTCTTTGCATCTGTGTAGCTGTACTTTCTTTCCTGTCATGTATAGCAAACTCAGTCACTTCAACCATAAATACAAATAGTTTGATTCCCCCCACTAACTCTTATCCTTAGCTTTGATTCAATTTATGAAGTCTCCTGTACTGAATAATCCAGTCTCTTTTGGCTTCTATGTTTCTCATGTTGTTCAAGAAAATTACAAAACCAATTTACATCATTACAAATACACATTTTCTAAACTCATTGATGCCCTCAAAGGTACTCAAAAAACTTTTACTTGACTTTTCTCAGCTCTCTTTCTCATTTCCCATAGCAACTGTTTTAAAGCTTTTACCATTTTTCTCAAGATAACTAGCCACTCTTCTCACTCCCATAAATCAATAGATGTCTTTATGAAGCAAACTGAAGCCCCTACCTTTTCCTTTCTACATTATAAATCATGTCCCCTAGCACCTCTCTTCAACTCTGCCTATCATAGAAGAGAATTTTCTCCAATTTTTCAATGCCTCTATGCCTTCTCAAGCTCTTGTTCTTTTCTCAACTCCCCCGCCATAGCTCTATCGTATGATTGACATAAATTTCCCCTCTTCCTCTTAGAAACTTCTGCATATATACTATATATGTTTCTTTAAAAAAATTCATATTCTTCAAAACTATGCCCTAAAAACAACATGATTTTTTTTAAAAAAATAGACTTAGAAAATGATTCCTGATTCGAGAAACTTTTGGAACTTTGTAAAAATAACAATTAAAAAAACAATAATATGAAGTCAAACAACAACAAGTGCTGGCGAGGATGTAGGGGAAAGGGTACTCTTGTACATTGCTGGTGGGACTGCAAATTGGTGCGGCCAATTTGGAAAGCAGTATGGAGATTCCTGGGAAAGCTGGGAATGGAACCACCATTTGACCCAGCTATTGCCCTTCTTGGACTATTCCCTGAAGACCTTAAAAGAGCATACTACAGGGATACTGCCACATCGATGTTCATAGCAGCACAATTCACAATAGCTAGACTGTGGAACCAACCCAGATGCCCTTCAATAGATTAATGGATAAAAAAATGTGGCATTTATACACAATGGAGTACTACACAGCACTAAAAAAAAATGACAAAATCATGGAATTTGCAGGGAAATGGATGGCACTAGAGCAGATTATGCTAAGTGAAGCTAGCCAATCCCTAAAAAACAAATGTCAAATGTCTTCTTTGATATAATGAGAGCAACTAAGAACAGAGCAGGGAGGAAGAGCAGGAGGAAAAGATTAACATTAAACAGAGACATGAGGTGGGAGGGAAAGGGAGAGAAAAGGGAAATTGCATGAATTGCATGGAAATGGAAGGAGACCCTCATTGTTATACAAAATTACATATAAGAGGTTGTGAGGGGAATGGGAAAAAAAAACAAGGAGAGAAATGAATTACAGTAGATGGGGTAGAGAGAGAAGATGGGAGGGGAGGGGAGGGGGGATAGTAGAGGATAGGAAAGGTAGCAGAATACAACAGTTACTAATATGGCATTATGTAAAAATGTGGATGTGTAACCGATGTGAATCTGCAATCTTTGTAATGTTTTGAACAACCAATAAAAAAATAAATAAAAATAAAATAAGTAAATAAATAAAATTAAATTAAAAAAATAATAATAATAGGTACTTAGAGAGATGACTTTACCCACCTATGCAATGACTCAGTATTGTTGCCACAGCAGTTATTAAACACACACACACACACACACACACACACACACAAAAGCTATTTAAAGAATGAAAATGCCAGGAAGCTACCTCAGGAGGCTGAGGCAGGAGGATTTTTTCAGTCCAGGATCTCAACGCCAGCCTAAGCAACACAATGAAATCTGTTGAATTTTTTTTAAGAAAAGAATCAGAGAAAGAGAAAGAGAGAAGGAAAATCTGTGACAAGGTAGAGGAATCTGCCCTCAGCTGAGAATGATGTAACCTAAGCTAAGAGTATACCTTGGGTAAAAAGAGCCACTGGTACAGGCAATTTAAATTTTCTTATAATTCCTATCATAGTGGTTTTTCCTCCATCCAGGGTTATAATTCTAGACCCAATAGTTTTTGTTCAAGAAAACTTTACCCAGTGTTACTAAATTTTAACCTGTAAGAATAATTTAAAGTATATAGATATTATGGTAACAAGCAGATTTCAACCAACTAGGTCAGAGGTGAGCCTGAGATTTACATTTTTTAAAATTTATATATGACAGCGGAAGGCATTACAATTTTTATTATACATATACAGCACAATTTTTCATATCTCTGGTTATATACAAACTATATTCACACCAATTAGTGTCTTCATACATGTACTTTGGATAACAATTATCATCACATTTCACCATTATTAATAATCCCATGACCCCTCCCTTCCCTTCCAATCCCTCTGCCCTATCTAGAGTTCGTCTATTTCTCCCATGCTCCCCCTCCCTATCCTACTATGAAACAGCCTCCTTATGTCAAAGAAAATATTCAGCATTTGTTTCTTGGGATTGGCTAACTTCACTTAGCATTATCTTCTCTAATTCCATCCATTTACCTGCAAATGCCATGATTTTATTCTCTTTTATTGATGAGTAATATTCCATTGTGTATATATGCCACATTTTTTTATCCATTCATCTATTGAAGGACATCTAGGTTGGTTCCACAGTTTAGCTATTGTGAATTGTGCTGCTATAAACACTGATGTGGCTGTGTCCCTGTAGTATAATGTTTTTAAGTCCTTTGAGTATAGACTGAGATATCTGGGTCAAATGGTGGTTCCATTCCCAATTTTCCAAGAAGTCTCCATACAAGTCTCCATACTTCCAAGCTTTCTATATTGGCTGCACCAATTTGCAGTCCCACCAGCAGTGTATGAGTGTACCTTTTTCCCCACATCCTCGCCAACACTTATTGTTGTTTGTCTTCATAATAGCTGCCATTCTGATTGGAGTGAGATGAAATCATAGAGTGTTTTTGATTTGCATTACTCTAATTGCTAGTGATGATGAATATTTTTTTCATATATTTGTTGATTGATTGTATATCATCTTCTGAGAAGTGTCAGTTCAGGTCCTTGGCCCATTTATTGATTGGGTTATTTGTTTTTTTGGTATTTAACTTTTTGAATTCTTTATATACCCTAGAGATTAGTGCTCTATCTGATGTGTAAGGAGTAAAGATTTGCTCCTAAGATGTAGGCTCTCTATTCACCTCACAGATTGTTTCTTTTGCTTAGAAGAAACTTTTTAGTTTGAGTCCATCCCATTTATTGATTCTTGATTTTAATTCTTGCGCCACAGGAGTCTTATTAAGGAAGTTGGGGCCTAATCCCACATGATGAAGATTAAGGTCTACTTTTTCTTCTATTAGATGCAGGGTCTCTGGTTTAATTCCTAGGTCCTTGATCTACTTTGAGTTGAGTGTTGTGCATGGTGAATGATAGGGGTTTAATTTCATTTTGTTGCATATTGATTTCCAGTTTTCCCAGCACCATTTGTTGAAGATACTATCTTTTCTCCAATTCATGCTCTTGGCCCTTTGTCTAATATAAGATAATTGTAACTTTGTGTTTTAGTCTCTGTCCCCTATTCTGTATCATTGTTCTACCAGTCTGTTTTGGTGCCAATACCATTCTGTTTTTGTTACTATTGCTCTGTAGTATGGTTTAAGGTCTGGTATAGTGATGCCATGCTTCACTCTTCCTGCTAAGGATTGCTTTAGCTATTCTGGGTCTCTTATTTTTCCAAATGAATTTCATTATTGCTTTTTCTATTTCTATGAGGAATGTCAATGGGATTTTGATCAGAATTGCATTAAATCTGTATAGTGCTTTTAGAAGTATGGTCATTTTGATAATATTAATTCTGCCCACCCAAGAGCAAGGTAGATCTTTCCATCTTCTAAGGTCTTCTTTGATTTCTTTCCTTAGGGTTCTGCAATTTTCATTATATACATCTTTTCACCTCTTTCGTTAAGTAGATTCCCAAGTTTTGTTTTTTTTTTTTTTTTTTTGGTTTTTTTTTTTTGAGGCTACTGTAAATGGGAGAGTTTTCCTCATTTCCCTTTCTGAGGATTTGTCACTGATATACAGAAATGCCTTTGATTTATGGGTGTTGATATTATATCCTGCTACTTTGCTGAATTCATTTACTAGTTCCTGAAATTTTCTGTTGGAACTTTTAGGATCTTTTAGGTATAGAATGATATCATTGGCAAATAGTGCCAATTTGAGTTCTTCTTTTCCTATGTGTATCCCTTTAATTTGTTTCATCTGTCACATTGCTCTGGCCAGTGTTTCAAGAACTATGTTAAATAGAAGTAGTGAAAGAGGGCATCCCTGTCTTTTCCCAGTTTTTAGAAGGAATGCCTTTAATTTTTCTCCATTTAGAATGATATGTTGTGATATTTCCTTTTTCATCTGGTATGTTAGTGATTTGAGTTTTCTCTCTCCTTCTCTTTGATAGCATGGCTAAGGATCTGTCAATTTTATTTGTTTTTTCAAAGAACCAACTTTTTCTGTCAACATCTTCAATTGTTTCTTTTGTTTCAATTTCATTGATTTCAGCTCTGATTTTAATTATTTCCTATCTTCTACTGATTTTCATGTTGATTTGTTCTTCTTTTTCTAGGGCTTTGAGCTATAATGTTAAGTCATTTATTTGTTAACTTTTCTTCTTTTTAACTTTTTCTCCATGCAATGAACTTTCCTTTTTGAACTGCTTTCATAGTGTCCCAGAGATTTTGATATGTTGTATCTGTGTTCTCATTCACCGATACAATTTTTTAATCTCCTCCTTGATGTCTTCTGTAACCCATTGTTCATTCAGTAGCATATTATTTAGTCTCCAGGTGTTGTAGTGGATTTTCTTTCTTTTTTATATTTTATTTTTTAGTTATAGTTAGACACAATACCTTTATTTTGTTTATTTATTTTTATGTGGTGCTGAGGATCGAACCCAGGGCCTTGCATGTGCTAGGTGAGCACTCTACCACTGAGCCACAAGCCCAGCCTTGGATTTTATTTCTTATTTTATCATTGATTTCTAATTTCATTCCTTTATGATCTGATAGAATGCAGGGTAGTATCCCTACTTTTTTTATATTTGCTAAGAGTTTCTTTGTGGCATAATATATGGTCTGTTTTAGAGAAGAATCCATGTGCTGCTAAGAAGAAAGTGTATTCAATTGTTGAAGGACAAAATATTATATATATCAATTAAGTTTAAGTTATTGATTGTATTATTGAGTTTAGTGTTTCTTTGTTCAGCTTTTGTTTGGGAGATCTATCTAGTGATGAAAGAGGTGTGTTAAAGTAACCTAAATTATTGTTTGTGGTCTATTTCACTCTTGAACATAGTAGATGCTCCATTGTTTGGAGCATATATATTTATAATCGCTATGTCTTATTGGTGTATGGTTCCCTTGCACAATATGAAGTGTTTTTCTTTATCCTTTTTCATTGACTTTAGTTTGAAGTTTACTTTATTTGATAAGAGGATAGAAACCCATACTTCCATAGTCTATGTCAGTCAATGTGAGTGGTATGATTTTTCCCAACCCTTCACCTTCTGTCTGTGGAAGTCTTTTTCTATGAGATGAGTCTCTTGAAGGCAGGATATTGTTGGATCCTTTTTTTTTATCCAATCTGTTAGTCTATGTCTTTTGATTGGTGAGTTTAGGCCATTAACATTCGGGGTTATTATTGAGACATGATTTGTATCCCCAGTCATTTTTGTTTATTTTTGGTATTTAATGTGTCTTGGTTTCTTCTCTGATTAGATTTTCCTTTAGTGTAATCCCTCCCTCTGCTGATTTTCATCACTGTTTTTCATTTCCTCTTCTTGGAATACTTTGCTGAGGATGTTCTATAGTGCAGGCTTTCTAGTTGTCAATTCTTTTAACTTTTGCTTATCATTGAAGGTTTTTATTTCATCATCAAATCTAAAACTTAGTTATAAGATTCTTGGTTGGCATCCATTTTCTTTCAGAGCTTGGTATATGTTGTTTCACAATCTCCTGGCTTTGAAGGTCTGGGTTGAAAAATCTGCTGAGATATGAATTGGTGTCCCCCTATATGTGATTTGATTCCTCTCTCTTAAAATATTCTATCTTTATTCTGTATGCTAGGCATTTTCATTATAATGTGCCTTGGTGTAGATCTGTTATAATTTTGTACATCTGGTGTCCTGTAAGCCTCTTGTATTTGGCTTGCCAATTCGTTCATTCTTCATATTTGGGAAATTTTCTGTTATTATCTCATTGAAGAGATTGTGCATTCCTTTGGTTTGAAACTCTGTGTCTTCTATACCAACTCTTAGATTTGCTCTTTTGTTGCTGTCCCATAATTCTTGGACGTTCTGTTCATGGTTTCTAATTATCTTCACTATGTGATCAACTTTATTTTCCAGATTGTATAAGTTATCTTTCTTCCAAGTGATCTAGTCTATGTTATGCTTTCTATTGAGTTTTTTATTTGATTTATTGTATCCTTCATTTCAAAGATTCCTGACTGGTTGTTTTTCAGAGTCTCTACCTCTCTCTTGAAGTAATCTTTTGCTACCTGTATTTGCTCTCTTATCTCATTGTTGGAATGATCAATTTTTGCCTATATTTGCTTATTTAGGTCATTCTTTAATTCACAGATCATTTTAATTATGAACCTTCTGTACTCCTTCTCTGACATTTCATCAACTTCACTGTCTGTGAGTTCTGTTATTATAGTGTCCTGGTTTGTTTGAGGCACTTTCCTTCCTTGTTTTTATATCTTGTCTATGTGTCTTCCTTTCTTGCAGTGTGGATCTAAGATAGTGCATTTTCTTTCCTATATGCCATGCAGATTGTCTGTACCTCACTTTGATGTTAGGCTTCCAGACTTTCCTGATGTCCCTCCATGAATGCTACTACATCCTGTATCTGGGTCCTGTGCAAGTTAGTGTGGGTGATCTAGGCTTCTGGGCTTGACCTCCCTCTATGGTCTGCTGGTCAGAAGGGGTGGTCCTTCACCAGAGGCTAGGCTCTGGTGGGTGTCTGCCCTGCCAGGAGAGGAATGGACAGGGCCTGCTGTGAGCCTGGGACCCATACAGGTTGGTATGGGTGGATCTGGGCCAGGGCTTGACCTCCTGAGGTGAGATTTTCATTTCTAGTAAGCTCCCAGGAGATGTTCATCCTGATGATTCAAAATGATATTTTGAGTAGCAAGGACAAAATGAAAAAACATGAACTCTGTATAATACTGATATTTTCACCTATTTTCAGATCTCATGTGGTAAATTTACAATACAAAAGCATCCTTCATAACAGAACAGACTATATTTCTGACCCCTCCTTTTTTTATCTCCATTTTCTCAGAAGTTTTGTTTTCTTTTGCTGTTGTGTTTTTTCCAGGGGTGGGGGGCGAGGGGCTGGCTGGTTGGGTTTTTTTGGTTGTTGTTGGGTTTTTTTGTTGGGTTTTTTTTTTTTTTGGTACTAGGTATTTAACCCAGGGTTGCTTTGCCACTGAGCTACAACTCCAGTCCCTTTATATTTTTTATTTTGAGACAAGGTCTAAGTTGCTAAGGGTCTTACTAAGTTGCTGAGGCTGGGTTTGAACTTGTGGTCCTCCTGCCTCAGCTTCACAAGTCTTTAGGGTTATAGGCATGGGACACTGCACCCAGATCCTGAGAAGTTTTGTACTTATCATGGCTAATGCAAAATTCCCCTCACTTGTTTTCCTTCCTGCAACTTACACTGTTGATTTATTTATATCCTTCCATCCACTGAGTTCTTTAGGGAAAAAAAAGGTTTGAATTTTCTCATCTCTAAGCAGTTCCAAGCCAAGGACTGTGTCTTACTCATCTTCATATTTTCTGGTGTCTAGTGCCATGATAAATATAAAATTAATAATAATAGTAATTGTTATATAATGCAGGTTAATGATGTATTAAGCACTTTGAATGAATCATTTTATTTCCACATCACTGTAATTATATATAATCTATAGTAGAGTTTATCCATCTTTTTATCATCTTTACTCATGTAATTGAACCTTCTTATGCAATTTTTCCTAATGTCCCTTATGACATTTTACTGTCCCAGAAACACTATATAACTATTTACACTGTTAGCTTTGGACTTAGGATCCTGAGACTCACATCATTGTAATATCTGACTTTTTACCCCCAAGAACAAATTTTTGCCCCATTAAAAACATTACTGTTCCCTTGAGAATGAATTTTAGCATAAGAAATTATGGCATAGAAAAATAATTTGCTTTCAAGAACACAATTAAAAGTGGGCAACAAAATTTAGATGAATAAAATAATAAATGAATAATTAGGTGGATAGATATATAAAGATGAATAATGCAAAAAGAATGTTGTCTTTCCTGACCTGAACAAACTTACAAACTATGTTGTAAATATTAGTCTCTCCTAATATATAGCTACAAATGCCTGAAGAACAATCTTTTGAGGTCCATGCAAATACTCAAAAAATGTTTTCTTTATCAAACTTGTGTAATTAAAAATAGTGATATGCTGTATTTTGTAATAAACTGTAATGTCATATGATATACTATATAAAAACATTAAATGTTGACAGTTAAATATTTAACAGAAAAAAATTATCACCTGATGTGAACGTCTAGTGCGTTCGGGTCCCTGGGTAAGGGTCGCGAAATAACCGGGACACAGGGGATGCAGAGCAAAGGTAGCAGTTGCAACTGCATGCTGAGGTTTATTTGCAAGTTCCTTTTATATTCTTCTTCTAACAAAGCAAGCAATTAACACTTTGCCCACATTGCCCAAATGTCATGCCTCAGCGGGTACACAGAGCTAAATTCAGATCGTTCCTGTTCATATGATAAGTACCCTCCCAAAGTTCTTTGTAAACATTATCTAATCCCCTGAAGATGCATTTGTTTCTTTAGAATGTACTATTCCCAGGACAAGTATGCAGGAAGCTTCTTCCTCTTGGCCAAACCATGCAGAACTTGTGACTTGCGATAAGGGGAAGAGAACTTTTTCTCCTCCTAACTGAGGTTTGCCTCAGCTGACCTAAATCACAGCCACAGCTCTTGCAACCTGTCAGGCCTGAGGGAGCTATACTCTACACACTTGAACCCCAACAACCTGATATAACTGTATATTTGAAATGTTTTCCCACAGGTAAAGTGTTTGTCCATGAGTGGGCCCATCTCCGCTGGGGAGTGTTTGATGAGTACAATGAAGAGAAGCCTTACTACTTCTCCAAGTCAAAAAAAATTGAAGCAACAAGGCATGGATACTCAAATTCTTTGATGACCTGAGGCTTTTAACTGGTCTTATTTTCCTTTCTCTGACTTTTTTCAAATGACATTCATGTTTGCCCCAATATGAAGACACATATATAATAATTTATGTTTTTATTTCTTAAAATAACATATATAATAAGTTATTTTAAGAAATAAAAACATCAGTGTACTAGTATATACATACATATATATATATATATATATATATATATATATATATTTCTACAGAATCTACAAATCTCATATACATACATAAGTGTATGTATGTGTGTGTTTCTATGTATATATAGTTTAAAGCAGCTGATTGTCTAATTAAAGTTCACATAACTTCCAGAGCATTTATAGACAATTTGACATATTTTACACCTGTCTACCATAGCTGCCAGAACTCAGACTGAAGTTGTACACTAGATAGATAGACTTACCATATGTTGGGAGATCAAAGTTATTCCTATTATATAAGAATAAATAAAAATGGTTAAGTACTGCTAAATGTGGACTGAGTTAGAAGCCAAACAGCTTTCAGGAGCCAAACAGGAACTTCTTAGGTATTTATAAAGGTCATTTTAGAACTTCAACCTAGCATCATAGGTAATAATAGACTATCCTCTTGATTTTTATATTGAAAGAGCAAAATGATTGGGGGAATCCTCTTAAAATTGGGTGCCATCAACTTCATGAATGCCATATGTCTTCCTGGGGCTATGGATTTATCATAATGAACAAACTGAAAGGTACAGGATTTCAACAAAGACCTTTCCTCTGCCCCATATCAATTTACAGAGGAATATTTTTTAAAGTATTACATTGATTACATTTGTTCATGTCATATTCCTCCTAAATATCTAGTTCCTGCTGCAGAATATTCATCATGATTGTTCATACAGATCCACCAAGTTTTGGGCAATGGAAGCATACATATTTAAGATACTCACTAAATGATAATGAAATCCAGTTATCATTTTTTATTTGAACTGGAGCCTATGTAAAAATGAGATACAGTTACATCCCAGTATATTTGCTATAATCACTGCCACTTGTGGCTGATTCCATGCAATGAAACATGTGTCTAAAATTCCTCCATAATTTTTTATTGCATCATCCTTCTTGACAGCACCTCATTGTCTGCTCACAGTCAAATTTCCCTTTGGATAAAAATTCTCCTTGAATAATCAAAGCATTTGGGGCTATGTCATGACATATCCTTTCTTTTAAAAGGAATCTACAAAGAACTTAAAATTAAGGTGATATCCAGAGTGATTGGTTTTCTAATTCCTTCATCCAGGTTCCTGCACTTACCAATATAAGGCCAGCAGGAAGAGATCTGAGAGAAGGGAACTTCTAGCCATTAGTGCAAACAAGACAGCAGCAACTAATCCCACAAAGAACTCAGCCTTTTCATCTATCAGGAAGTCCCACCAAAAATTTCCCTCTGCAATATTTAGAAAATAGATAATTGCTTTGATAGGAACTTTTAATGCTTGATAGCAAAATAGGATGTATACAGTATAAAATAAGAAGAAAAACTGTGATCATCATAAATACAACCTCTAAAGATTTTTTTAAGCTAATGCATAAATTGCCTCAAAGATTAATTGTCAAATATTATCAGGTGTTCCACAGGTATCACCGGCAGAAATAGAGTTTATATGTGTCAAGGAGACAATTGTTTAAATAGATCATGTAGAATTAATTCTACAACAAAATTGTATGAAAAGAACTGTCAATTCTTACCTGATAAAATCCAAACAGAAAAGGCATCCATAATGTTTATGCAAAGTATTGATTCTGTAAGTATGCCAATACTTAAAATATTATAAGAATTTATAATCAAAGAATATATATTTTGGGGGGTCCCGAAGGCCGCCGCCGCTGCCGCCGCCGCTGCTGCCGCCGCCTCCCGCGGAGCACCATAGAGCAGACTCTTCACCGCGCGAATGAGCTGCCGAATTATATGAAACAGCTGATAAGATGAGCGACAATTTAAAATCCAAGTGATCCAAGAACACGCACTGAGCTCTGACCCACTGAATTCAAACTCCCGGTCACCTGCTTCCAGCAGACAAACAGCTATGACTCGGCATTAATTCATCCCGCTGAAACAACTGGTCAGCCCTTCTCATCATACGAAGGTAAATGCCTACCGAGCCTTCATAAGTAGTGGCCACAGGTTTGAAACGGGGCTTGGGAGAGAAGGACCCACCCGTTGAATTAGTCTCCCGGCAAAGGGAAACCGTGTCATCAGACTGCTGCGGAGGAGATAACTTCGTTGAAACAGGTGTGTGATCCCATAGCCTTGCCTCTCCACACATCGGGAAAACCCTAAGAGTTCCTCCCAGCTCTCCCGTAAGGGCCCCTCCCAGCTCTCCTGTGAGTGCTTCAGCCAGCCCGAGGGAATCAGAGGTGGTGCGGGTCCCGCGAGCGGAACTACCACTCCCACCAGGGCTGACTGCTGAGGTCTCTTGCACCACCTACGGGGAAGTGGATACCAGAGGGCAAGTAAAAGCCGCTGAGGATTCTCAGCCCCAAACTCTACAAGCTTAGGGTCTGAGGGAATGGCAAACTGGAAGAGTGTGCCCAGTCGTTCATGAAAACAGGTCTCCCGGGAGCAGCAGACTTGGCGTGTAGCCAGTATTGTGGTGAGAGGGGCCTGGCTAGAGAAAAAGTGGGAAGTGACTAGACACAAGAGGAGGCCCTAGACACTCAGGATTGGAGACTCGCCCAGTCTGGGAGGAGCTGCTGCACAGTGATTGGTTCCCGCGTATTGACAGGAGAAACTTGACCTGGTGGGCACAGCGCCATCTACTGGAAGAGAAGTTAATCAAACTCTAAGACTGCATTTATTAGGGTTTTTTTTTCTTTTTCTTTTCTCCTTTTTTTTTTTTATTTAGGTTTTTCTTTCATTTTCATTTTTTTCTTTCTTGTTGTTTTATTAATTTTTTTTGCAAAATATTTTTTTAAATTTTTTTTCTACTAATTTTAATTTAATTTTTTTTAATTATTATTATTATTTTTTTTAATCTTTTTCTTTTTTAGTTCCTATTCTTTTTCTTCTTTAGTCTTTTCATTTTTCTTATCCCCTCTTTTTCCTTGAATTCTACCTGCCTACTCTCATTCTCTTTAGAGACTTCTTCCCTTCCCTTCAAATACCTTTCCTCCCAAGCATCAAAATAATTTATAGGAGTAAACAGTAACTCAGCAGTCAAACAGAACAAGAAGCAACATGAGCAGCTTCAAAAAACAAGGAAGAAAAGGAGTACAAACAATGCAGGACAGCCTAAATATTCAGGAGGACCTAGAGTCATCAGAAAAATGGTCATATAAAGAACTCAAGGAACACCTAAGACAGATGGAATGGAACCTTAAAGAGGATACAAGACAGCAAATTCAAGCAGCGAAAGAACACATTGAGAATGCATTTCACAAACAGATAAAAGAAGAAGTTAAGCATCTTTATCAGGAGATAGAGATTATAAAAAATAATCAAACAATAATTCTAGAAATGAAGGAAACGATAAACCAAATTAAAAACTCAATTGAGAGTATCACTAACAGAGTGGAGCAAGTAGAAACCAGAACATCAGATAATGAAGACAAAATATACCATCTTGAAAAGAGTCTAGCCAACTCAGAAAGGCTGGTAAAAAATCACGAGAAAAACATCCAAGAATTATGGGATAACATTAAGAAACCGAACTTACGAGTCATCGGGATAGAAGAAGGTACAGAGATTCAAACCAAGGGAATGAGAAACTTGCTGAATGAAATAATTACAGAAAACTTTCCAGAAATAAAAAAGGAAACCGATATACAAATTGAAGATGCATACAGGACACCGAGCACACAAAATCACAGTAGACCAACGCCAAGACACATTGTTATGAAGATATCCAATATACAGAACAAAGAGAAAATATTAAAAGCTACAAGAGAAAGGAGACAGATTACATTCAGGGGTAAACCAATAAGGTTAACAAGGGATTTTTCCTCAAATTCAAGAATCAAATAGACCACAACACAATAATTATGGGAGACTTCAACACACCTCTCTCACCATTGGACAGATCCTCCAAACAAAAGTTAAATAAAGAAACTATAGAACTCAATACCACAATCAATAACCTAGACTTAACTGACTTATATAGAATATATCAACCATCATCAAATGGATATACTTTCTTCTCAGCAGCACATGGATCCTTCTCAAAAATAGACCATATATTATGCCATAGGGCAACCCTCAGTAAATATAAAGGGGTGGAGATAATACCATGCATTTTAACTGATCATAATGGAATGAAACTGGAAATCAATGATAAAAGAAGGAAGGAAAAACCCTACATCACATGGAAAATGAACAATATACTACTGAATGATCAATGGGTTACAGAAGACATAAAGGAGGAAATCAAAAAATTCTTAGAGATAAACGAAAATACAGACACAACATATCGGAATCTATGGGACACAATGAAAGCAGTTTTAATAGGAAAGTTCATCGCCTGGTGGTCATTCCTCAAAAAAAGAAGAAACCAACAAATAAATGAGCTCACACTCCAACTCAAAGCCCTAGAAAATGAAGAGCAAAACAACAGCAAATGTAGCAGAAGGCAAGAAATAATTAAAATCAGAGCGGATATTAATGAAATTGAAACAAAAGAAACTATTGAAAAAATTAACAAAACTAAAAGTTGGTTCTTCGAAAAAATAAATAAGATCGACAGACCTTTAGCCATGCTAACGAAGAGAAGAAGAGAGAGAACTCAAATTACTAACATACGGGATGAAAAAGGCAATATCACAACAGATGCTACAGAAATACAGAAGACAATTAGAAATTATTTTGAAAATCTATATTCCAATAAAATAGAGGATAGTGAAGACATCGATAAATTTCTTAAGTCATATGATTTGCCCAGACTGAGTCAGGAGGATATAGACAATCTGAACAGACCAATATCAATAGATGAAATTGAAGAAGCCATCAAAAGACTACCAACCAAGAAAAGCCCAGGACCGGATGGGTATACAGCGGAGTTTTACAAAACCTTTAAAGAAGAATTAATACCAATACTTTTCAAGTTATTTCAGGAAATAGAAAAAGAGGGAGCTCTTCCAAATTCATTCTATGAGGCCAACATCACCCTGATCCCGAAACCAGACAAAGACACCTCAAAGAAAGAAAACTACAGACCAATATCTCTAATGAACCTAGATGCAAAAATCCTCAATAAAATTCTGGCGAATCGAATACAAAAACACATCAAAAAAATAGTGCACCATGATCAAGTAGGATTCATCCCTGGGATGCAAGGATGGTTCAACATACGGAAATCAATAAATGTTATTCACCACATCAATAGACTTAAAGATAAGAACCATATGATCATCTCGATAGATGCAGAGAAAGCATTCGACAAAGTACAGCATGCCTTTATGTTCAAAACATTAGAAAAACTAGGGATAACAGGAACTTACCTTGACATTGTAAAAGCTATCTATGCTAAGCCTCAGGCTAGCATCATTCTGAATGGACAAAAGTTGAAGGCATTCCCTCTAAAATCCGGAACAAGACAGGGATGCCCTCTATCTCCACTTCTATTCAATATAGTTCTCGAAACACTGGCCAGAGCAATTAGACAGACGAAAGAAATTAAAGGCATAAAAATTGGAAAAGAAGAACTTAAATTATCACTATTTGCGGATGACATGATTCTATACCTAGAAGACCCAAAAGGGTCTACAAAGAAACTACTAGAACTAATAAATGAATTCAGCAAAGTGGCAGGATATAAAATCAACACGCATAAATCAAAGGCATTTCTGTATATCAGCAACAAAACTTCTGAAATGGAAATGAGGAAAAACACTCCATTCACAATATCCTCAAAAAAAATAAGATACTTGGGAATCAACCTAACAAAAGAAGTGAAGGATTTATACAATGAAAACTACAGAACCCTAAAGAGAGAAGTAGAAGAAGATCTTAGAAGATGGAAAAATATACCCTGTTCTTGGATAGGCAGAACTAACATCATCAAAATGGCAATATTACCAAAAGTTCTCTATAGATTTAATGCAATGCCAATCAAAATCCCAACAGCATTTCTTGTAGAAATAGATAAAGCAATCATGAAATTCATATGGAAAAATAAAAGACCCAGAATAGCAAAAGCAATTCTAAGCAGAAAGAGTGAATCAGGCGGTATAGCGATACCAGATTTCAAACTATATTACAGAGCAATAGTGACAAAAACAGCATGGTACTGGTACCAAAACAGGCGGGTGGACCAATGGTATAAAATAGAGGACACAGAGACTAACCCACAAAGTTACAACTATCTTATATTTGATAAAGGGGCTATAAGCATGCAATGGAGGAAGGATAGCATCTTCAACAAATGGTGTTGGGAAAACTGGAAATCCATATGCAACAAAATGAAACTGAATCCCTTTCTCTCGCCATGCACAAAAGTTAACTCAAAATGGATCAAGGAGCTTGATATCAAATCAGAAACTCTGCGTCTAATAGAAGATAAAGTTGGCTCCGATCTACAGATTGTGGGGTCGGGCTCCAAATTCCTTAATAGGACACCCATAGCACAAGAGTTAACAACTAGAATCAACAAATGGGACTTAATTAAACTTAAAAGTTTTTTTTCAGCAAAAGAAACAATAAGAGAGGTAAATAGGGAGCCTACATCCTGGGAACTAATTTTTACGCCTCACACTTCAGATAGAGCCCTAATATCCAGAGTATACAAAGAACTCAAAAAATTAGACAATAAGATAACAAATAACCCAATCAACAAATGGGCCAAGGACCTGAACAGACACTTCTCAGAGGAGGATATACAATCAATCAACAAGTACATGAAAAAATGCTCTCCATCTCTAGCAGTCAGAGAAATGCAAATCAAAACCACCCTAAGATACCATCTCACTCCAGCAAGATTGGCAGCCACTATGAAGTCAAACAACAACAAGTGCTGGCAAGGATGTGGAGAAAAGGGTACACTTGTACATTGCTGGTGGGACTGCAAATTGGTGCGGCCAATTTGGAAAGCAGTTTGGAGATTCCTGGGAAAGCTGGGAATGGAACCACCATTTGACCCGGCTATTGCCCTTCTCGGACTATTCCCTGAAGACCTTAAAAGAGCATGCTACAGGGACACTGCCACATTGATGTTCATAGCAGCACAATTCACAATAGCTAGACTGTGGAACCAACCCAGATGCCCTTCAATAGATGAATGGATAAAAAAAATGTGGCATCTATACACAATGGAGTACTATGCAGCAATAAAAAATGACAAAATCATAGAATTTTCAGGGAAATGGATGGCATTAGAGCAGATTATGCTTAGTGAAGCTAGCCAAACCCTAAAAAACAGATACCAAATGTCTTCTTTGATATAATGAGAGCAAGTATGAACAGAGCAGGGAGGAAGAAAAGAGTAACATTAAACAGAGACTTGAGATGGGAGGGAAAGGGAGAGAAAAGGGAAATTGCATGGAAATGAAGGGAGACCCTCATTGCTAAACAAAATTACATATAAGAGGTTGTGAGGGGAATGGGAAAATAAACAAAGAGAGAAATGAATTACAGTAGATGGGGTAGAGAGAGAAGATGGGAGGGGAGGGGAGGGGGGATAGTAGGGGATAGGAAAGGTAGCAGAATACAACAATTACTATTAGTGCATTATGTAAAATTGTGGATGTGTAACTGACGTGATTCTGCAATCTGCATTTGGGGTAAAATTGGGAGTTCATAACCCACTTCAATCTAATGTATGAAATATAATATGTCAAGAGCTTTGTAATGTTGTGAACAACCAATAAAAAAAATGCTCAAATTAAAAAAAAAAAGAATATATATTTTAAAAACATCTCTACAGGTGTAATAAGGGATTAAATGTATTAGTATTAATAAAAAGTTCTTTTAACATTGATGGGCACATGATAAGCTCTTGGTTTTAGTTATTATCATTATAATTATTGAAAATGTGCCTTATAATTTTGATTGAATGAGTCATATTTTATTCAAAAAACAAAATTGCCTAAGAGATTGATATTTGGGTGGTTTAAAGATTTTCAAATGCATAAAATATTTTTTCATTATAATAACCTCCCAGGTTGTTGAATTCTGTAATGCAAAAAACCATAACCAAGAAGCTCCAAGCCTACACAATATAAAGTGCAATTTCAGAAGTACATGGGAAGTAATCAGCAATTCTGAGGATTTTAAAAACACTGTGCCTATGGTGGCACTGCCCCCTCCACCTGCCTTCTCATTGCTGAGGATCAGTGAAAGAACTGTGTGTTTAGTTCTTGATAAGTCTGAAAACATGAAGGTAAGTTTCGTAAGATTGTATAGATAAGAACCCTCTGAGCTCTTCCTGTACCTGGGTTATTCTAAATTCACAATGACAGAAAGTGACACTACTTTCTGTAGTAAGGACCTCAAGAAGGACAGTGAAATATTTTATTGAAGGAAAGTTGCCAACAGAGTTAAACAGGCCAAACTGAAATATTCCTTTTGTTCTAGAAAAGGGTGAAGTCTTAGTATTAAGACTTTTAGGCCCTTAGTAATGTTTTAATTTAGAGACTCAGAATTATGGATTGAAATATGGAAATATTTTCTTTGCTTTTTTATCTACTGGAAATAATTGAAAGACATGAAAATAAAGTGGATTAGGGGCTGCCAAACTTTATAAATCAGATTAAGGAACAAGATCAATAAGAATTCTTAATGCAGCTTTATCTGATGTGTACCACCTATATAAATGATTTATGTTCAGGGAACCAAGTAAAATTCATCACCATGAAAAATAAATGGCAATATCCAACCAGTAATTTCTACATTCAGTAAATAGTAGGTATTTGTGCTAGACTTTAAGAATAGAGATCCATGTACTTGAGGAGTGTCTAGTCGAATACATAACATTTTCTCACTCTTTCTTTTTTAGCAGGCTAACTCAGACTCATCCTTCAAAATTTGGTAAATATGTTCTCCAGGAGTAGATGGACTAAGGGTCCTTCTGATGGTCTCCATATATTATGTTGATATCAGACACAACATCTCTCCTAAGACTACGTTTTAGTCACTTTTGTTTTCATGGCTTTGACCAAAAGACCTAACAAGAACAATTAGCTGAGGAAAAATTTATCTGGGATTCATGGTACAGAAGTTTAGTCCATAGATAGCTGGTTCCATGACTGTGGGCCAGAGGTCAGACAGAATACCATGACAGAAGGGCACAGTGAAGGAGAGCAGCTCATCACATGGCAACAGGGAGAGGGAGCTCTGCTCACTAGGGACAAAATATAAACCCAAAGTCACACCCCTAGTGACCTACCTCCTCTAGCCATATCTACCTGCCTACAGTTACTGCTCAATTAATCCATATCTGTGATTAATGCACTGATTAGGTTAAGGCTCTCAATAAACCAATCATTTCAC